>NW_006399754.1:12022478-12060207 GCF_000299155.1 Elephantulus edwardii | reverse complement strand
TTGACTGCGCGCTCCTTGCGCCCGGCCTGGGGCCCGAGCGGCCGGAAAAGCGAGTCTGAGCCGCCTGGGAGCTGTTGGCCACAACTCTAGCTCTCCCATCTTCTTCCTGCCCAACCCCCACCCCAACTCCACTCCTCTTCCTCTGCCCCCCAAAGAAATGGACTTCCGGAGACCTCCCGGAGGGCAGGGTCTGAGTCCCGGGTGGGGGGAGAGCGCAGGAGCTTCAGCCCCGGGCCTACTCACAAATGGCAGGGCGGAGCTTCGTCGGTGCCTGCATGGAGTTTGCAACGGCCCGAGGAGGAAGCGGGGAGAGACCCAGGGAAATGTTGATGTCTAGTAATTTTGCTAGTGAAAATACTAAGCGCAGTAAACTTCCTTAAGACATGAGGGGTCTGCACCCCACCAGCTCTGGATTTAGGTAGGAGCGTCCACGCACAAAAGGGAAAACGAGGTGGGGAGGGACAAGGAGGAAGGGAAGACAATTCCTGGAAGGAAACCATGTCTAGACTTTTACTCCCCACCCCACCACCCCTCAGCCTTCTCACTCTATTTTGGCTGCGCTCAAAGTCCAAAGCTCACTCTGAGAACTAGTCGTGCCCCCTACTTTTCAGCCACCGCCTTAGTCCCCCAGTTACAGAGGCAAGAAATGGTGATGGAATGTCTCAATGCCGTCTCCAGAAAATAGAGTGACAAACTGTGGCAGCCACTTGCTGTGAGCTGCCCGTCACCAGAATCGCTGCTATACCTCAAGTCTCTCGGACCTTGCACATCACCGCCGTGCCTGCAAATGCCATGGTGCGTGTATGACATGCAAGATTGAAGTCCCAAGAATTTTTAGACTGTTGAAGGAGACACAAAAAGAAGTGTTTATTCTCCAGAATATCACAGTATTCTACAAACTTCGGTTCTTTCCAGTACTAGGGTCAAATAAGTGGGATGCAAAAATTTAATCCCTGCTTTCCCTTGGGAAATATGCTTGGTTTTACTTAGAGATTCCTCCAGAGTCTGTGCCTTTATGAGACTTAGTTCACTCAGCATAATGCTCTCCAGTCTTTCACAAGTTAGGTAGTAATTTTCTAAACATTGCTCCTGAGTGCTGCATAGTATTCCATTGTGTGAATGTACTGCAAATTCTCAAGCCATACACTTACGGTTGGACATGTGGCCTGTAAATTCTCAATCCGTTCATTTATGGTTGGACATGTAGGCTGGTGTGTGTGTGTGTGTGTGTAAGTTTGGTTTTGGTTGGGGGGAGTTTTTGCGATTGTGAATAGCGCTGCTATGAACACTGATGTACAAATCTCCATTTCTGTCTCAGTTCTAATTTCCTTGTGGTATATTCCTCGTAGTGGAATAGCTGGGTCATAAGGAGTTTCAACTTTTCGAGGAAATGCCAAACTGCCTTCCCACCAGCAACGGTGTATGAGAGTTCCTATCTTTCCACATCCTCTCCAGTATTTATTGCTTGCTGTCCTGTTAAACTTTGCCACAGATACTGGGGTGAGATGATATGTCATTGTGGTTTTGCTTTGCATCTCTCTTATTGCCACTGTTTTTGAGCTTTTCTTCATGTGTCTGTTGGCCATCCAGATGTCTTCCACCATGAAAAGTCTTTCCATGTCTTTTACTCATTTTGTAATTGGGTTATCAGTCTTTTTTTCTTGTGGAGGCCCTGTAGGATTCTGTAAACTTTTGTTATGAGACTTTTGTCTGAGATGATATTGCAAAATATTTTTTACCCCAATATGTAGGTTTTCTTTTTACTTTATTGGAAAAAGTTTTGCACACAGGGATTTAATCTTTAAAAGGCACCATTCATCAATTTTATCTTGTCCAAATTGTACATTTCTGGCTGTACTTACAAGACTCTTTATACTATAGACTGAGTCTTAACTTGGATTACTTTCTCTCTTATGTACTTTGGGGGGGGGGGCTTTACTCACACAGGTGAGGCTTTATCCTCTTGTCCTCACTTTCTATTATTATTATTATTTTGTGTGCGTGTACCATCAAATCAGATCTGACTGGTACAGGAGGATATTGCGCCTCCTTCTCCGGCAGAGCATCTGGTGGATTCGAACCGTGTTCCTCTGGGATTGCAGTGCAGCTTCTTGCCACTAGGCCACCAGAGCTCCCCTTGTCCTCACTTTCTATTTTTATGGAACTTTTGGTATGAGAGGATACTTTGTACTTAATCAGTGATTTTTAATTTGCTGAGGCTTGCTTTATACCATGTGCACTTGAGAAGAAAGTAATAGGTGCAGTACCCTGAATACATCCACAAGGTCGAGTTGATTGATTGTATAGTTCAGATTTTCTTTATCTTTGTTAAGTTTCTTTTGAGTTGACCTATCCTTAGTTGAGAGTGGTGTTGACTAAGGTTATGTCTTCTTGATCTATTGTGCCTTTAATCATTACATAGTGCCCTTCTTTATCTTTTATGGTGCTTTGTGTCCTAAAGTCTATCTTATCAGAGATTAGTATTGAAACTCCTGGTGTGTGTGTGTGTGTGTGTGTGTGTGTGTGTGTGTGTATGCAATTTGCTTGGTATGTGTTCTCCCAGCCTTTGATTTTGAGTCTGTCTTTCCACTTGTTTCTTAAATGTGTCTCATGTAGGCAACATATTGATGGGCTTGCTTTTTTAACCAATCTGCAATTCTTTTTCTCTTAATTGGCATGTTTAGTCCATTTACATTAAGTATGATTATTGTCAGGCCAGGTTTTATTGTTGCCATTTTGCTGTTTCTTTTTCTATTGTTTCTGGTTACTGTGGTCCATCCTTTTTCCTTTGTGTGAAGGACTTCTATTAAAATTTCTTGTAGTTTTGATGTTTTCACAAATTCCTTAAGTTTCTCCTTTTCTGCAAATGACCTAATTTCTCCTTCATATTTGACAGATAGCTTTGCTGGGTATAGGATCCTAGGCTAGCAATTGTTTTCTTTCATCTTTCTATATATGCCATATATTGTCTTCGTGCTTGCATGATTTCTACTGAGAAATCAGAACTTAATTTTTTTCTTCTGTACAAGTCACTCTGTTTTTCTTATGCTGCTTTTAGTATTCTATCCTTATCTTTTATTTTGGAGAATTTGACTATGTACATCTTGATGTTTTTCTTTGTTGGGTCTAGCCTATTTGGTGTTTGCTGAGCTTCTTAGGTATGGATTCCCTTATTCTTCATAATAACTGGGAAGTTTTCTTCTAGTACCTCTTCCACTATTTTCTCAGTGATTTGACTGTCCCCCTCCATATTATGGAATTCCAGTCAAACATATGTTGTTCCTTCTGATTTTTCTTCTAAGCCTCTTCTCTTCCAGCTCACTGACTTTCTGTCCCACCTCTTCTGTTCTACTATTTTGTCCCTCTAGCATGTTGGACACTTCTGCTATTTCAATCTTAATATTCTGGATTGCATTTTCATGCATTTCTGTTATTTCTAGCACTGTGTTGGCTATACTCTCTCTGATGATCTTTAAAGCTCTTGTAGCTCATTATCTATAGTTTCAATTCTTTCTTACATCTTTTGCAATTTCTTCTGTAGTTGTTCAAGTCACTCCTCAAAGAAATATTTTTTCTAGTTCCCTGTCTCTGCAGTATTTGCTTTCTGAATGGCTTTCATTGTTTCTTCCATCATTTTCACCTTCTTCTGTACCTGTCCAAATAACTCCGTATCCACACATTTTTTTCTGATTCTCTATATCTGGAGTGTTCATTGGATCTAAATATGCTCTGCTTTTTTTTTAGGAGAAGGGTTATTTTGTTGTATCATAATGTTTGAGACTGCATGCTACTTTCTTGATACATTTCTTTTTTTTTTTTTTTGGTAGATGCTGATGATAGGCTACTGTAATTATATAATGTCTTAGGGGAAGGGGACTTTCACTCAAGGACCTGTCCATTGGTGCTCCACCTTTGACCCAGGGGCTGCAGCTGAAGCAAGGTGAGTATTGTTCCCCTTTGGCTTAAGAAATCCCAAGCTTTTGGGAGTGAGTGGGTGGGGAGAAAAGTGCAACAATTAAAAAAAAAATCCCAAGCTTTCTCTGCATCTTGCAGTCAGGAAGGTTCAATGGTGGAAGTTATATTAAACTTTTGAAAGTTAAAAGTATGACAAAACCACATGTGTCAAATATATTTTTGTCTCTATGTTTTCTTAAAAATGTGTTTTGTTAAAAAAAGTGTATTTTGTTTTCATTTTGAAAATGTGCAAGCTTTTAAGAGAAATTTCGGTAAATGTTTTAAATAGGGCTTACAAGTTCAATAGAGTGGTGAACTGTTTCCTCTCTTCTTTTGTCTAACTGAGTTGGAACTGAACCATATCTGACCCTCTAGGGAGTTCTTAGAGGCAACTAAGCAGTCTCATGGGAAGAAATTGTCTATCCTTCGCCTGTGGAATAGCTGGTGGATTTGAACCGTGTGCCTTTGGGATTGCGGTGCAGCTTCTTACCACTAGACCAACAGTACTGTTCCTATATCTAAATTTGACTGGCTTTGTACTTCAAATAGAGTCCTGGTGGAGTGTTATGTTAGGTACTGTGTTGTCAACTGAAAGGTTAGCAGTTCAAATCCACCAGCTGCTCTCTGGGAGAAAAATGTATCATTTCCTCTTCTAAAGATTTACAGCCTCAGAAACCCAGTGGAGGGTCACTAGGAACTAAGATCAACTGGAAGGCAGTGGATTGCTTATATATCAGAAGTATTGTTTGGTTTCAGGAGGAACGTGCGTGTGAACATATTTGTTCATAAGCGATTAAAAGCCAGGACTTGATAATAATGAAGCACACACCTGTAGGACTTCTGGGAACGAGGTTTTATTTTTTTGTTTGATTCTTAAAAAAGACTGAAATTCTTAATAGTTTTAATTCACTAATTGTTTGCTTTCTCACTTATTTACTCCCTTTTTCTCCTTGAAGACATTAGTTGTGCTGTTGTTAGGTCCTGTTGAGTTATACCACTCATAGTAACCCTATAAATAACAGATCTGAGACCTGTGCCCTTCTCATCATCTTTGACACACTTAAGCCCATTGCTGAAGTTATGTCAGTTCATCTGGTTGAAGGTCTTCCTCTCTTTCACTGACCTGTCACCTTTCCAATCATGATGCCCCTTTCCAAGGAATTGCATCTCCTAATGACATGCCCAAAGTCACTAGTTATGTTTTTGTTGTTGTTAGGTGCCATCAAGTTGTAGACGACTCATAGCGACCCTGTGAACAAAAGACTTGAGCAATGTTCATAGAGTTTCCAGAGGCAAGCCATTTTGGAAGTGGATGCCACTCCTGCTTCCAAGCTTGTTTTGATTGGGAAGCTCCACCAAACACTGTCCACCATGGGTAACCATTATCACATTTGGCACATCAGTGTCACAGTGTTTAGCATCACAGCAACCACCGAGTTACCACTGTACAGCAATGTACAGACCAGTGCTATACCACCTAGAAGAATGTTTGACAAAAAAAAAACAAACCCAATTTGAACCAGGCCATTAGTTAAAGCTGTTTTAAAAATCTAGAGAGATCTAATCTTTTTTGGGTTTCTCCCCTACTCTCTGCTTTTTGTCTTGTTTTACCAGTGTTTGGTCATGTGTCTTAGGATGCCCAGCAATTTTTTAATGGATATTGAGTCTTGTCTGTGACAAATGAAGAGGTCCTGCATAATGCATTTTCCTCTAGAGAGGGGCCATCCTTTCCCTTCCTGGGCAGACAAAGTGAGGGCAGAACATCTTAATCCAATCAGTGACTGAAGTGGCTGGAAGCTGTTATAATTGGAGTGTGACTACATTTTACCTCTGCTTTGCCACTATTCCTATAGGATGTAATCCTCCCAAGCATTCCAACTAAGATCCAAAGATCCCTGTTCATTGGACCTCTCTGTTCTAGCAGGTTCTGAATTTTAATCTTTCTCTCTTTCTCATCAGCAAACTGACAAGTTCACTATGTTTTCAGAGTCGTATGGTTTGGTATCTTACCCCTCAACCTTGGGCAGCTTCTAAATTCCACAAAACTCACAGTGTTTGGGGTTCTGTCCCTATCTAATTGCCAGGATCCTGGACCCTTGAGTCTCTCTTTTCTGCTCTCTAACTGTGGATATTGTTGTTAGGTACTGTCAAGTGGTATCATGTCTAAACTTCAAGTGCGTTTTCAGACATAGTAAATTGCACAGGAGGAGATTGCCTTACATTCTCTCACAGAATAGTTGGTAGATTTGAACCATGTGCCTTTGGGTTGGCAGCGAAGTTCCCTATCACAAAGCCGTGAGTTTGCTAAAAACTGCTGGTTCTTTGTGGTCGCTCCCTGTCCAGACCTTTAGATTCTGCTGCATACTTTGCGTAATTGGCAATCACTCTAAAAGAAAAAGCCATGGCAGAATATTGGCCTCCTCTTTGGTCTCCTCCTTCACTAAGTTTTTGTTCCCTTGTGTCCTTGGCTACCACAAGCTTGTCAGGATCTGTGGACAGTCTGAGATTTATTATACTTGTAAGTCATCAAATTAACCTGCATAACTTCAGAGATGTTGGCAGAAAACACGAGGCTCCTGGCCAGGGATAAAAGATCATTACTGAGGAGCCGCAGTAGCTAAGAGTGTTCTAGGGGCCTGGAGGCAAGTGGTTCAAATTCACGAGCTGCTCCATGGGAGAAAGACGGGCAGTCTCCTCCTATACAATTTAAAGCCTCTGAAAACTTGTTGGATGATGCCCAGCTATGAGTTGGTTCTGACTTAAAGGCAGTGAGTGCCTGAGTAGTAGCCAAGATATCAGCCTTTCTTCAGCATAGTTGTGTCAGTTCTTTGAGCCCCAATTCCCATTGATGATGCAAAGGCATTGACTGTATGGCTACAACAAACTGTGGCTAATTCTGAGAAGAATTGGAGTCCCAGAACACTGGATTGTGCTCATGTGAAACCTATACTTAGCCTAGGAAGCAGTTGTCAGAAGAGAGCAAGGAAACACTGCATGGTTCAAAATCAGGAAAGGTGTATGCCAGGAATGCATCCTATCTCCATACCTTTTCAATCTGTGTGCAGAACAGATCATCCAGGAGGCTGGACTCTATGAGGAAGAATGTGGCATCAGGATTGGAGGAAGACTCATCAATAATATGCATTATGCAGATGACACAATCTTGCCTGCCAAAACTGAAGAGGACCTGAGGCATTTGATGCAGAAGGTCAAGGACTGCAGCCGTCAATATGGATTGAAGCTCAACATCAAGAAAATAGAGATTCTTACCACTGGGCCAATTGGCAGTATCAATGATAGATGGTGAAGAGATTGGGATTGTTAACTGTCTCAGCTTGTTTGGCTACACAATCAACACTCTTGGTACCAGCAGCCAGGAAATAAAAAAATGAATTGCATCGGGAAAGTCTGCTATCTGGGACCTTTCCAGAGTACCGAAGAGTAATGGTGTCAGTAAGGAGTATCTGGTCCAGGCCATGGTCTTCATAATTACTTGCTTGAAAAAAGTGGAGGGTCAGCGAAAGAGAAGACCCCAAATGAAATGGGTTGACTTGGTGACTGCAGCAATGGGCTCAAGTGTATGAGAGATGATGAGGATGTCGCAGGACAGGACAGGATTCAGGTGCGTTGGTCATAGGTCGTTGTGAGTCATACTTGGCTCGATGACACCCAACAACAACAATACCAACACATTTCAATGGGAGTTACTTGAAGCTGTATGTTCTTTTCAGCTCTGCTTCTCCTCTCAAGAAGTCACTGCCTAAGCACAATATTTCTCCATAAACTGAGAAGAACTGCGTGCCTTCTCCAAAGCTAGATTGTGAAGATGGTCAGTTCTCAGAACTAGTGGAAACCATTGTGCTAGGAGTTACTCTCCACTCCTCAGCAGAGTCAAGGCAGTGACCTGGCAGCAAGAGAAGGAGGAAGAGGCAGGACAGATGGACAAAACTGTCTGGGTGCTGATCGCGGGCATTAGCACGAAATTATCAAGCCCGCAAGCAGTTGGCTAGTTATAGCAAATAGGCCACACAATGATGTGGGCACACACACACAAACATAATCAGGATTTTCTTTTGTATCCGGTGGCTGGTGAGGCTAAGAATAGTCCAGGATATAACTTATCTGGAAACAGTGACTTGCATTCATTGGCTAGCCTACTCCCCTGGACCCTATCTCCTCACTGCAACTGCTCCTCATTTCCTCCTTTGACCGTATTATACTATTGAACATCTTTCATCTTGAGAGAAGAGAGAAGCAAGATGTTGAGTTGGCTTCTTGCTCAGTCAAGTGCAGGCATTAACCAGTGTTCCCTGAGCAATGGCCTTCTCCTTTCTTGTTTTTGCAAAGCAGATATTATTGACAGGGTCTGAGCCCACGACCCAAAATTCAAGCCCTGCTCACCAAGTTTATTCTGACTCGCAGTAGCCCTCCTTTGGTTTGGTGAGGCAGTCAAGCTCTCCTGGAGGTAACTGGCCATCTGCCTCTTTGGAGCAGCTGGTAGATTTAAACCACCAACCTGTCAGTTAGCAGCTCAACATATAACACACTATGGCTTCTGGAGCCCACAGTGAGATCTTGCTCCATTACTTACAATTTTCATTCACTCATCAATACTTTTTTAAGTAATAACTCACAGAAGATATCCAGTTCAGTGTTGGTCATGAAATGAACCAGCCTCTCTAAAGAATCACTGGTATTTCCTATCCTATTTTATGGATATTGTCTCCTAAAATTCTAACTTTGAAATTTTTGGGTTTTTTTTTTTATTTTTAAAAGATGTTTATTTAAAATAATTTCTAAAAATACAACTGAGTACTATTTAAATGTGTTCTAGCTTCCTTTGAAAAGAACCAAGAGTAAAAAAGCAATTCTTTAATCCACAGTTCTCACAAAGTCTTATGCCAGCTCCTCAGAATGAGCAGTTAAGGAGTCAAGCAGGTACAGGCATATCTTGTTTTATTGCCCTTTGCAGACAGAACATTTTTATCCAAGTTGAAGGTTGTGGCAATGCAGTATCCAACATGTCTACTGGTGTCATTTTTTCCAACAGCAGAGCTTTGTGTCTGTGTCACAATTGGCAATTTTTCAAAATGCAACTACCCACTTTACTGTAGAATACACAAAGTTCAATATCTTTGAGTTGATTCCAACTCACAGCAACTTTCCATCGGATATTTATGGCCATAAATCTTTAATGGAAGAGATCTACCATCATTCTCCCAGATCAGCTTGTGGATTTTTTTTGTCATTTTTTAAATTTTAATAATTTTAATGAACATTTACAGAGATTTTGGATTTCCATTCATTCATTGCTGCACTTCTCTCCCGCCCAGCTTGCCCCCCACCCCCCAGTTCGCTCCTCTCTTTGAAAAGTAAAAGAAAAACTCCCTCTCTGGTATACAATGCCCCCGCACCCCTCCCACCGCCCCAAGTATATTCCTCTATGCAACCTTAATTGTGGACTCTAACTTTGAATTTTATAAAATCATACTTAATGAGTCTTAGGCCCTGTTTAGGAGAAAGGACCAGTGATTCACTCTGCAAAAATCAGGCATTGAACCAATGTTCATAGCAGCATTAGTCACCATCTCAAGAACATGGAAACAGCCCAAATGTCCAACCACAATTGGATGGATTGAGAAATTATGGTACATCCACACAATGGAATACTACGTAGCACGCATGAGCAATGATTTTGAAAATCACTACCTAACTTGGGAGGGACTGGAGAGCATTTGCCAAGTGGACTATCTGAGCCCCGTAAGGACAAATACTGTATAAGACCATTAATGTATAATATGCATGAGCATCCAAGGGGGAAAGGGTGGGAACAGAGGGGTGAGGATGGGCCAGGGGTGAGGATAGTGGTTAATCATAGGGCTACACATTTGATGGGTAGAGGGAGGGGCAGGTTAAGGACAGGGGAAAGATTGGTATGAAAAGCAGTGTATTTGAACTTTGTAAGTAAACCAGTATAAAATAAAAATTTTATTTAATTTTTTTTAAATGGCCAAAATTAGCCCAATTTTGCTCTGACACATGAACTGTCATCATAAGTTGGAATTAACTCAATGATAACTGCTTTTATAGTGCCAATAGCTAGAATTTCCATGCAGGGAAAAGTAGGGTCATCAAGTAGCTTTTGTACCCTTGTCACTTTCCTTCAATCCCCAAAATATAACTAGAGCAGATCATATACTACCATAATTCCAGAAGGAGAGATTTTGAGGGGCTCCATAAAGATTACTTCTTTTCTGGTGTCCTGGAGATGCTATGGCTGACCCATTAAATTATTTTCTTCTTGCCATGGCAAAGTCTGCTGTTAGGGACCTCTCCAGAGTGCTCAAGAGCAATGGTGTCTCTCTGGAGACTGCGTCTGATACAGGCCATGGCCTTCGCAATCACTTGTTATGCATCAGAGAGTTGGACAATGACCAAGGAGGATAGAAGGAGAATTGATGCCTTTGAGCTGTGGTGCTGGAGAAGAGTATTGAGGGTACCATGGACTGCTAGGAAAACAAACAGATTCATCCTGGAAAGGGTTAAACCGGGTGGCTCCCTGGAGGCAAGGATTCTGAGGCTCCATCTAACATACTTTGGACATGTTGTAAGGAGAGACCAGTCCTTGGAGAAGGACATCATGCTTGGTAGGGTGGAGGGACAGTGCAGGAGGGGAAAGCCCTCTATGAGGTGGATTGATTCAGTGACTGGGATAATCGGGATGGGAGTGTCAGCGACAGTGCGATTGGCACAGGACAGAGCAGAGTTTAGGGCTGTTGTACATAGGGTCGCTATGAGTCACAAGCTACTCGACGGCACATAACAACAACAACAACAGGCCCTCGTAATCTTTTGTGTTCAATTAAGGACATAAATGGAAAACTCAGTTGTGCTTGGCCATGTATTTGGGACCCCAAAGGACATTTCCGTCCCTTACATGGACCTCCTCCAGATACAGACCTTTCTGCACTGGCCTTCCTGAAGCCGGTTGGTTCATAGTCACGGGAGAGCTCAAAGAGTGTAGCAGAACAGATTTCATCAATCAGTCCTTTCACTTCCTTTTCCCCTGAGTTGAAAAGATAAACACCCCAAACTGCCACTTGATAAAAACAACTAGAGAAGTAGAACATTAGCAATTTAAATTCATGGAATAAAGAGAGGGATTTACATGGGGAACTTTTAAAAAGATAGAGCTGAGTTGCTTGGATATTTAACAAAAGGCTTGAAAAAATTCTACACGTTTAGAAGATGAAGATGTAAAATCAGAAGATAAATTAAATCAATAAAAAGAAACATGTCTAGTTGTAGTTGGATGGCATGACTTTAAGACAATTATTTGTTAAGGCTCTAGAAAAGTCTCCCAGGTACACTGAAAGGTGATACAAAAGGAGTTCATTCTGTGGTGTGAAGCTCAAAGGGTAGACTCTTAAAAAGATTTTTACCCTAATTCGGTTATGGCTGAATCCTTTTCATTATGTGTGCCTTCATGGTCTGCCCATCCCCCTCTTAGTCCCCCCTCCTCAAATCTTCTACTGGAAGCATCTGTTATCAACTTCAAGTTGTTTGACCTCTGAACTTCAGCAGCACATACTATTTATGTCACATCACTTACTACCTTGGGTTTATCTTCATACGTCATTCCTTATATCCTTTACCAGATGGTAGGCTTATTGCAAAATGCAGCCATGTCTTCTACTTGTGTACCCCACGTATCTTGAGTATCTTGACTAATAGCATTTATATGGTTATAGCTGTTGTTAAATATCATCAAGCTGCTTACGACTCATAGTGACTATCCTGTGCCAACCTCATTGTTTCCAACAACACACCTCCATCTTCCTCTCTTGCACCGTCCCTCCACCCTCCCAAGCATGATGTCCCTCTCTAAGAAGTGGTCCCTCCTTGCAACATGCCCAAAGTATGTCACATGGAGCTTCAAAGTCCTCGCCTCTAAGGAACAGCTTGGCTTTACCCTCTTCAGGATGAACCTGTTTGTTCTCCTCTCAGTACATGGTTTATTCAATACTCTTCTCCAGCACCAAACCTCAAAGGCATCTCTCCCTCTATCATCCCTAGTCATTGTCCAGCTTTCTCATGCATAACAAGTAATTGAGAAGAACATGGCCTGGATCACACGCACCTTAGTCTCCAGACTGACATCTTTGCTCTTCAGTACTCTGAACAGGTCCCTCACAGCAGATTTTCACAGTGCAATTCATCTTTTGATTTCCTGGCTGCTGGTACCAAGAGTGTTAATTGTGGAGCCAAGTAAACGGAAGCTGTTAACAATCTCAATGCTTCCACCATCTCTCATAATGGTGCCAATCAGCCCACTGGTGAAAATCTTTGTTTTCTTGATGTTGAGCTTCAATCTGTATTGAAGGCTGCAGTCCTTGGCCTGCAGCAAATGCCTCAGGTCCTCCTCAGTTTTGGCAAGCAATGTTGCATCATCTGCATAATGCAGGTTGTTGTTGATGCTTAATAAATATTTGTCTAATAGATAAATTTCATATAGTAAAAAAATACTTAGCTATTTGCAAGTTCTCTTGTAATTTAAAAGCAAGCACAATTAAGGCAACTTCTACTTATATTAATTCTAAAGGGCAGAGTAGAACTACTCCATATGGTTAAAGTGGCAAAGAAATTGGTGGCCTAGTGTCAAGAAGCTGCACTGCAATCCCGAAGACGTGTGGTTCTAGGCCACCAGATGCTCTGCAGGAGAAGACTGGACAATCTCCTCCCTTGCAAATAACTGCCTCTGAAAACTCTCTGGAGGGTCAGCTATGGGTCGTTTCCAACTCGACGGTACACAACAACAACATATGCATTTACAGGGTGGAAGGCATCAATAAAAATAATCAAGCATTTGCTAAATACTGCATAACATGGATTAAACTAGAATAAATTAAGCTGAGTTATGTCAAAACTGACAATTATAACATCACTGATTGCCACTGAATTGGAACCAACTTATAGCTGACTCTCAGTGTGCTTCTGAAGCTGTGGATCTTGTGGGAGGATATTGCCCATTTTTCTCCTGGGATGCAGCTGGTGGATTTGAACTGCATCTGTGAGGTGGGATGACAATTCCTAACCATTTTAAATGGGGTTCTCCAGGGACATTGTTGTTACATGCTGTCAGGCTGACTGAATCTCATAGTGACCCTATGGACAGTAGCTCTGAACCCTATCTTGAACGAGCCTCACTGTCTCCAACACACCTTCCCTCATTACCCTAGTCACTCCATCTCATTGCAAGTATTCCTTTCCTGGGCTGACCTTAACACGCTTCTAAGCATGATATCCTTTTTCAAGGTCTGGTCTCTCTTGGCAACATGCCCAAAGTATATGAGACAGAGCTTCAAAATTCTTGCCTCCAAGGAGCAACCTGGCTTCACCCTCTCCAGGACAGATCTGTTTGTTTTCTTAGCAATTCATGGTATGTACTCTTATGCAGAAGACCCCATAGGAGATGGATTGACCCAGTAACTGGAGCAATGGAGTTAGGTGTGTCGGAGTCAGTGAAACTGGCTTAGGATAGAGTAAGGTTCAGAGTCTATTGTACATAGGTTCCCTGTGAGTTGCAGGTGACTAAGTGGCACATAACAACAACAATTGTGCACCTGTCTTCAGAACAAAAAGAAATATATTTCTGGTATTCTATTATTTCAGCCAAGGGAACTTCTAGAAATTCAAGCTGGATTCAGGAGAGGCCATGAAAGGTGGGATAGCATTGCTAATGTCAGATGAATCTTGGTTGAAAACAGATATTAACAGAAAGATGTTTATTTGTATTTTGTTGACTATGCAAAGCATTTGACTTTGCAGCTCCTAACAAATTATGGATAACATTAAGAAGAATGGGTATCCCAGAATAATTAATCATTCTCATGTGAATCCTGTACATAGACCAAGAAGCTTTTGTCAGAATAAAACAAGGTAACATTGAATGGTTTAAAATAAAGAAAGGTCTGTTTCAATGTTATATCCTTTCTTCATGCTTACTCAATTTGTATGCTGAGCAAGTCATTAGAGAAACTGGACTATATGAAGAATATGGCATCAAGATTGGAGGAAGGCTCATCAACAACCTGCATTATGTATATGATACAGCCTTGCTTGGTGAAAGTGAACAGTTGAAACACTTGATCATATACTATCACCTGAAATATGGGTTGAATTTCAACACCAAGAAAACAAAAATCCTCAACACTGGGCCCATACACAACATTGTGATAAATGCATAGAAGATTAACGTTGTCAATGACTTGATTTTAATTTGAACCACAATCAACATTCACAGTAACAGCAGTCAAGAAATCAAAAGAAATGGTTTATTGGGAGAGCCTGCTGTCAAAGACCTCTCCAAAGTGCCAAGGATCAACGATCTCACTCTGTTTAAAGACTACAGTGGGTCTGAAGCAAGTTATGGTCGTTTCAGTTATTTTCTATGCATCTGGAATTTGGACAATGAATAAGGATGACAGGAAAAAGAACTGATGCCTTTGAATTATGGTGTTGGAAAAGAGTATTAAATATAAGGTGGGCTGTGAAAAGAATAAACAAGTCTGCCTTGAAAGAAATGCAAACTCCTTAGAGGTAAGGTTGGTGAAGCTTCATTTGACATACTTTGGACATGTCATACAAAGGGGTCAATCCTCAGAAAAGGAAACCATGCTGGGAACGGGAAAGAGCCAAAGAAAGAAAGGAAGACTCTCAACAGGATGAATTGACTCAGTGACTGTAAGGATGGGCCCGAGCAGATCAGTCATGGGTCCTGAGGACAGTGCATGACAGAGCAAAGTTCAGATCTGCTGTTCACAGGGTTTTATGAATTCTAGTCAACTCGATGGCATCTAACAGCAACAACAAGAAGAGAACTTTGTAACACTGACCCAAGTCTAAAAGACTAAAGATCAAAGGGCCTCATCTGTCCTGACTAAATAATTATATTCTGTTTCCAGCCTGAAAGTAACCTGGCAACTTTCCTTATAAGCCCTGCAATGGTGCATATCCCCTATGAGTTCTGTATGGCCATTGCAACAAATCTGCACACTCAGTTGCAAAGCAGCAAAAGCCCTGGTGGGATGGTTGGTATAAGAGTTGATTAGAAAAAGAAAAAAGAGCTGATTAGAAGGGAGCTCTGGTGGCCTAGTGGTAAGAAGCTGCACTGCAAATCCAGAGATATGTGGTTCAAATCCACCAGATACTTTGCTGGAGAAGGAGGGACAATCTCCTCCTGTACCAATCAAATCTGATTTGATGGTACACACAAAAAAAAAAATAATTTCAAAAGAGACAAGAGCTAAAAAAAGAAGGGAAAAAAGTTGATTAGAAGTAGGTGCTGGGAGCATGGGCACATGTCTGACCTGAATCTGTTTTGTACTGTGAATATTGCTGAGGAGGACTGCTTCCCCTTGTGGACTCAGAGGAGGTCAGACACGTCCTTTCCTATGCAGCCTGCACAGTTTTAACATGTTTCTTAGATATGTCAAGTCCATGGAATATTTGTCCTTTTATGACTGACTGAATTAATTCAGCATACTATTTTCCAAAACCATCTATCTGTGTTGTAGCATCAATCAGAACCACATTTCTCTTCATTGCTAAAAAATATTCCATTGACTGTTGTTTACTGTGTTTTGTTTATCCATTTGTTGATGGACACTTGACATTGTCTCCACCTGTTGTTAGCTGTTGTGAATAGTGCTACAGTGAACACCGGTGGACAAATGCCAATTTGAATCTATGCTTTTGAGGATTTTTTGGTATATACCTAGAAGTGGAATTGCTGGGCCATTTGATAGTTTTACATTCAATTTTCTGAAGACTCACTAAATTGTTTTCCACAGTAGCTGCTCTATTTTATAATCCCTCCAGCAATGCATGAAGATTCACATTTCTCCACATTCTTATTCTTGCCATTGTTGGTGCTATTCATTCTGTCATATTCATTCTGACTCATGGTGACCCCAGGTATACAGAGTAGAACTTCTCCATAGTGATTTCAATGTCATGGTCTTTTACCTCTGTGACCTATGAATAAGGATGATCATTCAGACCCTGGCTTCAAATCCCTGCTCTGTGACTCACTGTTGAATAAACCTGGGCAAGTAAAAAACTGCCACCTGTCAGAATCAGATCACTAGGTTTTCCTTCCAAGGTACCTCTGAGGGGCTTGAACCCCTAACCTTTCCATTAATAGCCCAACACTCAACCATTCTGTGGGGAATGAAAGGAGTCCTGGTGGCATAGTTGTTAAGCATTCAGCTGCTAGTCTGTAGATGGGCAGTTTGGGCCCACCAGCCACATTGCAAGAGAAAGACAGGAGAATCCGCTTCCGTAAACATTTACAGCCTTGGGAACTCTATGGGATATTTGTACTCTGCCCTACAAGTTTGTAGTGAGATGGAATTGACTCAAAGGCAACCGATTCTGGATATGAAGTGGCCAGTCAGTCTCCTATCATGGTCCCTTTCCCAAGCCCTTGAGGACCTTTCTGTACACTGCTTCACATCTCTGTCATTGCTTCTTTACTTTCTTGACCTTAGTCCCTAAGCTTTATTTCATGTAAAAAACAGGGCTCTGATCTCCAGTGAGTAGTAAGGATAGATTTTCGCTGTTAACCAAAGGCAGTGCCTCTTTGGTGGTTCAAACCTACCAGTGGCTCCTGGAGAAACACGGGCAGTCTCCTCTCCTTGCAGTTTATAGCTTCAGAAACCTGCTGGAGGACCAGCTGTGAGTGGATGTCAGCTCAAGATCAAGGAATGAGTGATTCCACAACCACTAGACTACCAGGATCAGAGGCAGGGTACTTACAGATATCTGCTTGATAAAATCATTCTTTGTAAATAGAGGAATCCACTCAGAACACAGGGCAAAAATTGCCAGATATCCATCTGGGGAGGGTTTAAAAAAGTAATTACTCACAGAAACTCTGGCAGCCTTGTTGTTGTTGTCTGTTGTTGTTGTTATGTGCCATCAAGTAGCCATTAACTCCTAGCGACCTTATGTTCATTAGCTCTGAACCCTGTCCTATCTTGAGCCAATCTTATTATCTCCGACAGACCTAATCCCATTTTACCAGTCAGTGAGTCAATCCATCCCATCCAGGGTCATCCTCTAGCCTGCGCTGTCCCTCCACCCTTACAAGCATGATGTTCCTCTCCAAGAACTCATCTCTCCTTGCAACATGCTCAAAGTATGTGAGACTGAGCATCAAAACTCTAGCTTCCAGGGAGCACCCTGCTTTCACCCTTTCCAGGACAGACCTATTTGTTCTAGCAGTCCACGGTATGCTTAACACTCTTCTATAGTGGTAAGAAACTAAGCTGCAATCTGAAAAGTAATTACTGCTTATTTCAGCCATGAGGTTTGGTCCTAATAAAATCCCCTTTCTTTTCTCTGGTGCTGCCCCCTCCCTGAAATATCACTACATCCGGAGTTGTCACTCACTGCAAGGCCTGGAATCTGAGCCCCCGAAGAGGCAGGATGCCTCTGTTTACAATTTCCTGATTGGCACTTGGAGGCGCTCACCAGAGGGTAGGCTGGTCTGTTCAGAAGAGCTCACTGAAACACTCTTGTGTGCATTTCTGTCTGGCAAAGAGCCAGGTAGCAGTGCTTGTGGCCTTCTAAGCAGCGTCCACTTGACCCTGCCAATCAGTGTGTAAAGGCGCCGATATACAGAGACTCATCACATGGATTTACCCCCCCTCCAGAGACTGGGCTCACTTTCAGACATGTCCAACAAGGGCACAAATGAAATCATCCCCAGAAAGATGATGTCATCCCTCCGAGAGTCACGGAGTGCACAAGCAGTTCTTAAAAGCCCTTGGCCCGGTTTCCTGACAAGGAAGACAAATCGGAGACAATTATTTTCATTTTCACTTCAAGCATCTCGGGGAGTGACGTGCTGAAGAGGCACTGTACAGCCACACGGAGGTGAAGCAGGTCTGTGAGCTGCAGACATCAGTTCCCGGATGCACATAGCTAAGGACGCTGAGTGTTTTCAGGGACGGGCCGACCTTCCCGCTAACTACCCTGTCTCCAAGGCTCCCTGGCAAAAAAAGGCAAGAGTGTAGCTTTGGCCCTTGCTTTTTCCAGCGCGTTTTTACTTGGGTTTCTACACAAGCTGTGTGCCAGTGAAATGATTAGTCATGGATCTTTGAATACCAAGTGACAGAAACTTGGCTCAAACCTCCTTAAATGCAAAAGGGAAATTTTCGCTCAGTAACAAAATCTAAGCGTGGCTGCATCTGACGTGAATCAACTCAACAGAGTGGGCTCCATGATAAAATCTGAGCTCTGTGCCTCTCTCAGCTCTGCTAGGCCCTCCTTCAGCTCCATTCTCACACAGGTCCACCCAGCATGGTCTCTGTGGGCCTTGCAATGCTAGAGATAAAAGAGCGACTCTCTGTTACAGAAGGCAGAAGAATTGGTGCCTTTGTGTTGTGGTGGTTGGAAGAGTACTGAAGATCCTGTGAACCACCAAGACAACAAACAGGCCTGTCTTGGCAAGAGTGAAACCAGGTGCCCCTTAGAAGTAAGGATGGTGAACCTTCATCTCACACACTTTAGGGATGTTGTTAAGAGGGGCCAGTCCTTGGGAAAAGGCATCATGCTTGGAAGGGTAGGGGGTGAGCATAAAAGAGGAAGACCCTTGATGAGATGATTTGATACAGTGACTGCAGCAATGGGCTCAAGTGTATCAGAGATCATGAGGAGAGCCCAGGATAAGACAGGGTCCAGTTCTATTGTTCAAAGGGTCACTGTGAGTTGCAGTTGTCTCGACGGCACCTAACAACAATTCTGTTTCCCAATACCAAATCTAGTGAATGAACTAAAATTTCTGTGAAGGAATTCTTATAAAGACACCATTCTAATTACTTTAGAAAGGGCAGTTCCCTATTAGAAAGAGGACTACTGATCTGATATATTGCACCTGAGGCCACCCTGTGTGTGTACAGACACATACACACACACACATACGTGCAGATATTTTTTATCAAATGGATCATTTCCTGTGTGCTCTGTGGCTGCCATTTATGTAATGCAATCATTTAATGTATAATCATTAATGTTCTCATCTCTTTCCCAAAGCAAAGTACCATAATGTACATTCCCTTTCATCAAGTCCAGACACACCTTTTCACAGGCTCGTAATCTGTACCTATTTGGCAAGCACAACCATCCTTAATATGCTATGGAAGAGAAGCTTTTTTACTATCCCCTTAAAAACACTCGTTTGTGAAGGGAAAGAAAAGGAAACAAGCTTTCGCCATCATCTGGCCGTATGTTCAAGGGCTCCCTGGAGAGTAAGGGATCGATGGCCAAGTGCCAGAAATTCAAGCTTGATTCAGAAGAGGGCGTGGAACAAGGGATGCCATCGCTGAAGTCAGGGATCTTGGCTAAAAGCAGAAAATACCAGAAAGAAATGGCCTGGTGCTGAAGTGTTCAATTGTGTGGATCATAATAATGGAGCCAGGAGTGCCCCAGTTAGTCCTGGTAGCTGTACTTGACTTTGTTATTCGAGACATGATAGTTTTCTGTAGTCATTCACAGTCACTTAGGACAAGAACATGGGCCTCAATGACTGTTTTGGAATCTGTATTGTTTTTCCAGTCCATCTCCTGTCTGTGAGTGTTTGGGGTCCTGAAGCTTGTCTTTGGATGTTGTTGTTGTTATGTGCCATTGAGTTGCCCACAAGTCATAGTGACCCTATGTACAGTAGCTCTGAAGCTTGCCCTATCCTGAGCTAGTCTCATTCTCTCTAACACACCTACCCCCCCACCCACCCACCCCCGCCATGGCCCCAGTTACTCTCAATCCATCTCATCCAGGGTCTTCCTCTCCTGCACTATCTCTCCACCCTTCCAAGCATGATGTCCTTCTCCAAAGACTAGTCTTTCCTGGCCATGTGCCCAAAGCATGTGAGATGGAACTTCAAGATTCTTGCCTCCCTCCTGAGCACAAAGATATATAGTTCTTGCTTTGGCAGCAAATATACTAAAATTATAATAATACAAAGAAGATTAGCTTGCACCCTGCACAAGGATGACATGCAAATTTGCGAAGTATTCTTTGTTTTTCATTCACATGGTGGAATACTATGCAATCTCAGGAGCAACGATTTTTAAAAATACTACCTAACTTAGGAAAGATTGGAGCAAATTATGCTGAATGGACTGACTCAGTCTCACAAGGACAATTACTGCGTAAGACCATTTATTATAAAAATAAGATGATAGGTAGTAAAACATATATGAAAGTCCAAGGGGAAAAATGGTGAGAGAAGATGGGTGAAGATTGGCAGGAGGAAATCATGGGGTCACACGATTCTTTTGGTTAGAGGGAGTTTTTCACAGAAATGGGAAAGATCCAGGGAGGGCATGAAAAGGCAGCGTATAGTTCAAAATGATGGGCAAAGTTCAAGGGTGATGGATTTTATAAAACACAACATATGGGAATGATTATATGAGACATAATGTGAATGAAGAACACACATGCTCAAATAAATTAACATGAGTCTTATGATGCAACACACACATACACACAGTGTAATCACTTTGTATATAAGAGGTATGAGATACATATGGCTGTGTCTGGGAAGCTGTGAGTCACTGAGGTTGTACTTTGCCAGAATGGATATTATGCATGTCCGTCTTTTCTCTTATTCTTTAACCATTTTTGCCATTGCATATATTATTTTTAATATTAATTTATATTTAAATTTTTAAAAAACCCATTTTTTAAAAAAGAATAAATAGAAATAGAAATAAATATAAATATAAATAAATAAATATATATATATCTTCTTGCCTCCAAGGAGAAACTTGGTTTCACCCTCTCCAAGACAGACCTATTTGTTCTCCTGGCAGTCCATGGTATGTTCAATACTCTTTTTCTCACACCACAACTCAAAGGCCTCGATTCATCTTCTGTCATCCTTAGTCATTGTCTAGACTGCTGATGCATTGCAAGTAATTGCAAAGACATGGCCTGGGTCAGATGTACCTTGGTCTCTAGACCAACATCATTGCTCTTTAGCACTTTGGAGGAGTCCCTGACAACAGATTTCCCCAGCGCTATTTTTAATGGTTGAGCCATCCTAAGCTGTTTTTCATGGAGACGTATTACTTTACAATCCGACTAGCAATGGACAAGAACTGCAATTTCTTTACATCTTCACAAACATTTGTTGTTTCTGTTTTATTTTAGTGATTGAGAGGGTGTGGAGTAATACCTCCTTACGGTTTGACTTGTGTTCCTTTATAACTAATGACATCATTCATGTGTTTTTGGCCATTCATGTTTCTTCTTCAGTAATATGTCTAAGTCATTTGTCCATTTTATGGTAATTTTATTGTTTGTGGATGTTTTGTTTTGGTTGGTTTTATTTTGCCGTTCGATTGTTAAGCATTCTTTCTATATTCTGGATGTTAAACTTTTATTCAATATTTTATTTCCATAACTTTTTTCCCAGTCTGTATGTAGACTATCACTTGATCTTCTTGGTATTGTTGTTGTTGTGTGCTGTTCAGTTGGAACCAACCCTCCAAAGGATGTTCAGAGGCAGTCAGTGGCATACTGCCCTCTTTAAGGGAGGAGATTGCCCATCCAACTCCCATGGAGCAGCTGTTGAATTCAAACTGCATGCCTTTGGGCTTACAATGCAGAGCCTTTTGATAAACTACACTTTTAAATTTTTATGTGGTCTAATTTTTCTATTTTACTTTTTTGGTGCCTGTGTTTTTGATGTTACCTTCAAGAATTCATTTAATGAATTAATTCAGGGCCAGTAAAAATCTAGGCCCTGAAGAAATACTCCTATTTGTTTCTTCTAAGACTCTTTGGGTTTGTTTCAGATTATACATTTGGGTCTTTGGTGTATTCTGGATTAGTTTTCATATACGATATGAATCATAGTCCAGGTTTAATCTTTTGTTTATGGAAATCTAGTTGCCTCAGCTATTTCACATTGATGTCTGTGCTTTTTATTGTGATAATTTCTCAAACCCAGATTTGTGTATGTATCTCATCTTTGAAAAGAATGTGTTGTTATGTGCCATTGAGTAGCCTGTGACTCACAGTGACTCCATGCAAATTAGCTCTGAACCCTGTCCTATGCTGAGCCAATCTCATAATTTCTGACAGATCTAATCCCATCGCTCCAGTCACTGAGTCAATCCATTGCATCCTAGGTCTTCCTTTCCTGCGCTCTCACCACCCTACCAAGCATGATGTCCCTCTCCAAGGACTGGTCCCTCCTAGCTATATACCCAAAGCATGTGAGATGGAGCTTCAAAATCCTTGCCTCCAGGGAGCAGCCTGGTTTTGCCCTCTTCAGGATATACTTGTTTGTTCTCCTGGCAGTCCACAGTATGTTCAATGCTCTTCTCCAGCACCATGATTTAAAGGCATCAATCCTCCTTTTATCATCCTTAATCATTGTCCAGCTCTCTGATGCATAGGAAGTAATTGTAAAGAACATGGCCTGGATCAAGTGCACCTTAGTCTCCAGACTGACATTATTGCTCTTCAGTACTCTAGAGAGGTCCCTGACAGCAGACTTTCCCAATGCAATTTGTGTTTTGATTTCCTGACTGCTAGTGCCAAGAGTGTTTATTGTGGAACCAAGTTATCAACAGTCTCCATCTCTTCTCTGTCCATCATGAAGCTGCCAATTGGCCCAAAGGTGAGAATCTTTGTTTTCTTGATGTTGAGCTTCAATCTGAATTGAAGACTTCAGTCCTTGACCTTCTGCACTAAACACCTCATGTCCTCCTCAATTTCAGCAAGCAAGGTTGTGTCATCTGCATACTGGAGGTTGTTGAGTCTTCCTCAAATCCTGATGCCACATTCCTTCTCATAAAGTCCAGCCTCCTGAATGATCTGTTCTGTATATAGAATTGAAAAGGTATGGAGATAGGATGCATCCCTGATGCACACCTTTCCTGACCCTAAACCATGCATGCAGTGTTTCCCTGCTCTGTTCTGACGACTGCTTCCTGGTATAGGTTTCGCATAAGCACAGTTAAGTGTTCAGGAATTCCCATTCTTCTCAAGGTTAGCCACAGTTTGTTGTGATCCACACAATCAAATGACTGAATAGTCAGTGAAACACAGACATTCCTCTGATACTCTCTGATTTCACCCAAGAGCTGAATGTTGTCTATGATAACCCTAGTGCCACGACCTCTTCTAAACCCAACTTGCACATCTAACAGTTTCCTGCTGATGGACTTGTTTCAGTTATCTTTGGATAATCTTCAGCAAGAACTTGATTGAGTGTGGTAGTAGTGATTGTGTCTGATAATTCCCACACTCTGTTTGGTCACCTTTTTTTAGAATGGAAATAAATATACATCTCTTCCCATCAGTTGGCCAGGTAGTTGTTCTCCAGATTTCTTGGCTTAACCTGGTAAGCATGTCATTTACTTCCTGTTCCCACAGGTGAAAGATACACCCAAGCCTGCGGACAGGAACCAAGGCTGAGCCCCTGTAGAGAGATAAGCCCACCTCCCTTGCACAGGGAAATGCCTACCCCTCACCCTTAGCTGTCAAATCACATTTGAAAACAATGTAGCATGATCTAATCTTGAAACTGTGAACTACTTGTCTGTGGGATGCCTAAAAGATATTTTCCTGTCTCTGTTAATTGCTGTCCTACTCCAGGGTACTTGATACAGAGTTTGGGAACCCAGGTCTTAGGGATTAAGTAATAACAAGTTTGTGCTTGGTGTGGTGATTTGTTGCAATCTGCCATTCAAGATCAAAAACCATGCCCACTACCACTAAGTCTGTCCAAACCATGCCAACTACCACTAAGTCCAAATCGTAGCCACTGCCACTAAGTCAGTTCAAACCATAGACACTGCTGCTAAGTCAGTCTGACTCAGTGACTCTCCACAGTGTTTCTGAGGTATAAATCTTTATGGGAAGAACTTGCCTGTCTTTATATCACAAGGAGCAACTGGTGTACTTGAACTGCAGATCTTTTGTTAGCAATCTGATGAGTTAGTTACACACTTTGTCACAAGTTGTGGTGATTTTATTAACAATAGTGTGAAATTTTAGCTGTTCCTGCGACATTCCCATGATCTATTACTGATCAAACCGTTGTGATCATTGGGTTTTCGTTGACTCATTTTGCGAAGCAGATTGCCAGGCCTTAGTGGTAAGAAACTGTGCTGCCAACCCAAAGGCATGCAGTTCAAATCCACCAGTTACTCTGGGGAAGAAAGATGGGCAATCTCCTCATGTGTGATTTTCAGTCCCCAAAATCCCACCAGAGGGTCAACTACGAGTCAGTTCCAATTCAGCATGTGACAAAATCAACAACATAACAGTGTTTTGTGCAATAAATCATAACATTGAACATGTGCAGATGAGCATATGAGAATGCTAACACCAACAAATTATATGTTACAATATTGTTTGTATAGTATATATCACCAATGATATATCACAAATTTGTAAGTGCAGGCTTTTGTAACTCAAATCTGCCATAAATCAGGGACTACGTCTAATTTTTATCTATATCCAGTGTTATGAATTGTATTGTACCACCCCCCAAAAATGTGCGGAAATCCTAACCTCTGTCACTGTAAATCTGACTCACTTTGGAAATGGAGATTTACTTTGGTGATGTTGATGAGGCCATATTAGGGAGGACGGCTCCTAAATCTGATCATTTCTGGCTAACGCGGTCTATCTTTGCCCAGGTAGGAAGTTGCTCTGCTAACTCAAAAGTGCTGGTTCTCTGGTGGTTCGAATCCAGCAGCTGCTTTGCAGGAGAAAGATGGGTAATATTCTCCACTGTGATTTACAGCCTCCAAGAAACCACTGGATGGTCAGCAATGAGTTGGTTCCAACTCGACAGCAATGAGTAGAGAAAAAGCCAAACACACCACAAAGTAGCCAGCGTATTCTGACAGCGTGACTTTACTCATCACGAGCATCCCAGGTATTGGCTGCGGCACACCGCTGTGCCCATTGCCCAGGCTTTCAGTTGTGTGGAGATCAGAATACACACAAAGTGGGAGGGCAGAAGCCAGGTGAGGATTATCTACAAGCAAAAGAATGCTTTTCACCAAAACTGAGAGAGAGAGAATGGCTCATGTGAAGACGTGACTCAGCTGAGACTCAGCTTTGGTCTTTTAGACACAGCTCAGAACTGCGAGAAAATGACTTTCTGCTCTTTAAAGTCACCCACTTGTGGTATTTCTGCTATGACCGTGCTATGTAACTGAGATGCCTGCTGACCCCAGAGCCTGCAATGAGCTGGGTCCATAAGATGCTGAATTGTTGGAAGGATTACCAGCTGCCCAGCTACAAGAATTCTCTCTGTCTTCCATTCAAAGTTTTATCCATGTCAATTACTTAATTCTCCATCTTTATACACTTTCCATACAGGAATTCTCCTTGTCAACGAGTTAATTCTCACTGTCTTCCATACAAATTCCATACAAGAATTCTGTCTTCCACACAGAGTTGCATCCATGTCAATTACTTAATTTTCCTCTTGCATTTCTGGCGCCAGTTTTTAGACGTGTCTGGACTCTTTTGGTTTATACCACAGAAACTCAATTAAGATTAGCTTAAGCAGAAATTTATTGGCTGGTATAACTGGGAAATCCAGTATTTATAAGTCAGTCACAGTCAAGACTAAAGAGTAAGATTTTAAGAGGTGACTGTAGCTTCAGGCAACTTGGTCTAAGGATTCGACCAACATTCTCAGGCCCCTGTGTGTCTCTCTGCATGCCTTAACTGTCAGATGGGCTTTTTTCCATAAGGAAGCAAGAAGGCTGCTGTCAGTGTCAGGCCTTCCTCATCCCAGCAGTGTGAGAGTCCGGGTTTAAAGGGAGCATCTTTCCTGAGAAATCTGCCAAAAGTCCCAAGAAGGACTCGGTTTGGACTGAGGTACAGAGAAGCCATAGAACTATTTCCTGCTGAATTCAGGGACTGAATACAGTGGAGAGAGGGTCTCTACCCGAAAGAAAGTGTACCTGTGCCCCTACAGTGGGGGTACTGAAGGTTCGAAGTATTCCTATATCACTGCAGTGGGGGCAGTTAAGATTTGCTCTTTGTATCTGTTTAACAGTAGGGACTTTTTCTGATTAAATTTGAATTCTTTTGACAGTGAAAGGAATAGGCAGCCCTTTAAATCAGAAGCTGACAAACTTGTTCTGTCAAGGGACAGTAAAAGCAGTTCTGACTTGTGGGCCAAGTCTCTGCCACACTTACTCAGCTCTGTCCTTTGTGTGTCTGCCCAGTCATTAATAACACAGAAATGACTGCTTGTGACTCTGTTCCAATAAAAGGTTATTTACAAAAATCAGATGACAAGCTGAATTTAGCCTGGGAGTCGTAGTTTGCCGACTCCTATTCTATACAATTAGATTGTATTGTAAGAAACCCTGGAGCATGTTGCATTGCTAACTGAAAGGTCAGTGGTTTGAGCCCACCTGCTCCTCCACAGGGGGAGGATGGGTAGTCTCCTTCTGTAACGATTTACAGCCTCAGAAATCTGATGGAGAATTGCTCTGAGTTGAACTTCACTCGATGGCTGTGAGTTTGGCTTTGGCTAGTTTGGGACATTGTGCGAGTGGTCACAAGCCATTGAATAAATCGTATAATACAGAACAAAATGAGGAGAGTATTTGAAAGAGAGGAGAGGGGAAATCCCAAACCAAAAACCACTTAGACATACTACGTGAATATGCAGAATTTACAGAAGAGGTTAAGGCGTCATTGTAGACACACATTATTCATCTACAACTGTGGTGTGAGATAGAAGCAGGGCTTCAAGTGCACAGATAATAGGCAAGAGCATCCTCAGGCAGACATCTATGCACAGCATTGGGGTGTTCCAGAAATATTTTTAATAAACTTTCATAATAAAAAAAAAAGAATCTGAGAAGAATAGGAGGCCTCATAAGCTCTGTAAAACAGGATCCAGGGTGAGTAAGAGAGAGAGAGCAGCAAGAGATGACGTGGCTCAGAACAGACCACACAGGAACCTGGGTTTTGTTTAAGAACTTTAGACTTTACTTCGTAGAAAGCTATTGGAAGGTTTGGAATAATCTGACGTTAGTTTTAAATGTATTACTCTGGCTTCTGGGTGGAGAACTGATGACAAAGGACAGTGAGGAGAGAAAGGCCACCTGTAAGATTCTTATTCTTCTCTAAGCATAAATGATGGTTTGTATTATAAAGATAGGACAGGAATGAATGACGGGTACATTCTGGATATATTTTCAAGGCAACGACAATAGAGTTTGCTGAGAGAGATGTAAAGGGTGAGAAAAGAAAGGCTTGCAAAGAAGGCTCTAAAATTTTGACCTGAGCAACTAGCAGGTTGGAGAGGCAGCACTCATTGAAATGGGGTTATCTGGGGAAATGCCATGTGGGGAAGTGCAGGACTGCAGGACTATATCAGCAGAATCACCATTCTGTTAAAACAAATTTAGAAGCAACTAAAATGATGAGTTAGGTAGAATGGATGAAGGGGATCAGTCTCACATGTTGGTTCTGAAAATTATGGTTTTTATCCCTATTACACAAGAACAAACCAAACCCCAAAAGTCTGCTATTAAGTTTACTTAAATTATCAATTCCCCCCCAATTTTGCATTTTAATAGAGTCTTGATTGATGGTGAACCATAATAGTCACTCTTGGAAACAATTTAACCTCAAGCATTCCCCTCACCAGTGACTTTAAGCGTTATCTTTTCTGGGAACTTATCCAAATAGGATTTCATCCAATAGGGCTAGATATTCTTCCCAGAGATTTCCGTACCATCCAAAGTGTCTCCTCTCCTCTTCCTTTGTCAGTCTCATTCTACAGACCTGCACAATGATCTCTGAATCACCTGTCTCTGACTTGGGACTCGGCATTCAGTTAAGGGGTGGGAGAGGAGGAGCCTGAGGAAAGGGTGGACACGGCAGTGCATCTCTCTGTTAACTTGACCTTGTATTGTGATAGGACTAACTTGCTTCACTTTCTTCTAGTTCATCGGACTGAGATTCAGGCTTATTCCAGGGACATAATCCAGTGGCATGAAGCAGACATTTGTCAGAGGGATGATTTCTGGAAGCATGATACCATCTAACCACACCTTCAAGTCTTGTGGAGAAGATTATAGAAGTGAGCCGTCCGTAAGAACTTTCTGTGGTGGGACAAATGTGTATCCACTACTCACGTGTAGCTATTGAACACTTGAAATGTGACTCGTATGAGTGAATTTTATTTTTATTTCATTTAAGTAGCAACAGTTGGCTCGTAGCTACTGTTGGGTCAGCACAATTGTGCATATTCAATTTTGGAAGCCATGTTATGTAATTTCCTTACTTTATAAATGAAGAAATTTAACCCTAACGAGGCAAATCTATTTACCAAACTTCTAGTTCTTGATGCTAAAATATGTCTCTGATTTTTTCATATTCATTCTTGATAGGACCTTTATGTTAAATCTACTTCTGCGGGGGAGCTCTGGTGGCCTAGTGGCAAGAAGCTGCACTGCAATCCCAGAGGAACACGGTTCGAATCCACCAGATGCTCTGCCGGAGAAGGAGGCACAATATCCTCCTGTACCAGTCAGATCTGATTTGACGGTACACGCACACAAAATAAAAAAAAAAAATCTACTTCTGCAGAAATTTTGAATATTCAGAAAAGATATAAAAGATAATCCTTCCAGACTGATGACATCAATACGTCACAGGAAGGGGAGATAGGAAGAAGACCTTATGCGCAGCTATATTTAGAAAAATGTAATTATCTCCCCTAAGAATTTGTAAAATTATTCTTGTAACCAACAGCTCATCTGGTGACTATTTTTCTTAGGTGGAACCAATTGTTGAGCCCTCAACTTAGCTGTGGACAGCGTTAGCCTGGTGGTAAACTGGACATCTGAATGAAGAACTTAATCTCCGAGACTGCCTGTCCTCACGTGGATAATAATGAAGTAGGGACACATACGATAACTGAAAAAAAAAAAAGGACTAATGATAGAAAATAAAGAGCATAGGTGGCGCAGTGGTTAAGCTCTGTGTTAGTAACCAAAGAGTGGCAGTTGAAACCCACTAGCTTCTCCATGGGAGAATGATGTAGCAGTCGGCTTCTGACTCTACGGAGTGGTTCTACTGTGTCCTACAGCGTCACTGGGAGTCACAATCAGCTCAACATTGTCTTTCTATCATCCTTAGCCATTGTCCAACTTTCAGATGCATAGCATGTAATTGTGAAGACTATAGCCTGGATCAGGCACACCTTAGTCTCCAGCCTGACATCGTTGTTCTTCAGCACTCTGGAGAGGTCCCTGACAGCTGACTCTCCCAGTGCAATTCATCTCTTGATTTCCTGGCTGCTGGTACCCATAGTGACCCTACAAACAATCTGGACCTTGTTCTAGTCTGAACCATCCTCATAATCTCCACCATGCTCTAGTAAATAATGATGGTCATTTGTCAATCTTCCTCACTTAGGGTTTTCCTCTCTTTTACTGACCCTCTGTTTTTCCCAGCATGACGTCTTTTTTCCAAAGACTGGCTTCGTCCTGACAACTTGCCCAAAGCGTGTAAAATGTATTTTCCTTACCTCAAAGGAACATTCTGGGTGCACTTTCTTGGAGCCAGATTTGTATATTCTTTTGGTGGTCCACTGTATACTCAACACCCTTCAACAACACCACAATTCAGAGGCATCTGTTTATTCTACTTTGGTCACCTTTATTCATAGTTCAACTTTCAGATGCAGAGGAAATAATTGAAAATACTGTGGCTTGGATGAGGCACACTCAACATCCTTGCTGTTGAGCACTTTGGAGAGGCCCTTGACAGTAGATTTTCCCAAGCAACCTGGCTTTTTGATTTCTTAACTGCTGCTATCATGGGTGCTGGCTGTGGTTCCAAGTAAAAATTAAGTAATTCACAGCTTCAATCTTTTCTCCAGCTATTTTAATGTTGACTATTGGTACAGTGGTGAGGAGCTTTGCTTTCTTGATGTTGTGATATAAATTTAAAACTGTGGTCTTGCACAGTTGCAAGACCTTGCAGGTTGTTGATGAGTCTTCCTCCAATCCTGATGTGAAATTCTTCTTCATATAGTCCAACTTCTCAATTTATTTGCTCAGCATACAGATTGAATAGATATGAAGAAAGGATACAGCCCTGACAATTTTCCTGATTTTAAGCCATATGGTGTTTCCTTGCTCTGTTCAGATAGTTGCTTCTTGATTTTATGTATAGGTTTTATATGAGTACAAATGAATTATTCTGGGATTCCCATTGTTTTCAACATTATTCATAATTTGTTATGATTCACACAAATACTTGTTGCAGAAGATCAATGACTACAGTTTTCAATATGGATTGCATCTCAACACCAAGAAAACAAAAATTCTTGCCACTTGACTGATAAGCAACATCAGGATAGATGGAGAAAAGACTGAAGTTGTCAACAATCTCACCTTACTTGGATACACAATCAACATCCTTGGTACCAGCAGTTAGGAAACCAGGAGACATATTGTACTGAGAAAATCTGCCATCAGAGATGTCTCTAAATTATTGAGGAGTAATGATGTCATTTTGATGACTAAGGTGCATCTGATTCAGGCCATAGTCTTTCTAATCACATGCTACACATCTGAGAGCTGTACAGTAAGTAAGGATGATAAAAGAAGAATTGAGGACTTTGAGTTGTGGTGTTGGAAAAAAGTACTGAATATCCCATGAACTGCCAAAAGAACAAATACGTCTTGAGAAAGTGCAGCCAGAATGTTCCTTGGAGGCAAAGATGATAAAGATTAATCTCACATACTTCAGGCATGTTGCTAGGAGGGACTATTCCTTGGAAAGGGACATCATACTTGGAAAGGAGGAGGGTTGGCAAAAGAGAGGAAGACCCTTAACCAAGTAGATTGACAGTTTCTGCCACAATGGACTCTAGTGTGTCAGGAACTGTGAGGATGGCACAGGATAGGACGGGTTCAGATCTGTTGTTCATTGGGTTGCTATGGGTCAAACTCGACTCAATGACCCCTAACAACAATAATAAACTAGAAAGAGTAGCAGTGATTATTCCTCCTCCCTCCCCCACCTTTCTCTAGTTTATCATGTGTAGGTTGTGGGAGCTACTGCTGGTGAAGAAATAAGCTGTAGTTGTGGAATTCTGTCTGAAGTCATTTGGCAACCTTGCTCGAGGTGCCAGAGTACCAGTTACTTCCAGGAAGAGTGAAGGAAGGTTCCTGCATGTTGTTAGTGATTCATTTGAAGCCCTGAATTGTAATCATTGGTGGTTATAGAAAAGGCTGTATTGAAACAGATGAGGGAAAGAACAGATTAGAGGCGATATATGACTGAGTATTATGGTTAGAGCAGGAATCCCAAATTAAGGTTGCATAGAGAAGTGTACTCGGGGTGGGGGGTGGGGCGAGAAGGAATGGGGGAATTGTATACCAATGAAGGAATTTTTTTTTTCTTTTTCTTTTCAGAGAGGGGAGCGAACTGGTGGGGAGGGGTGGGCAGGGAGAAAAGTGCGGCAATGAATGAATGGAAATCCAAAATCTCTGTAAATGTTTATTAAAATTAATAAAAAAAAGAAACGGCTCTTCTTATCATAGAGGGCAACAGAAAAACCACAATTTTCTTTTTTTTTCTTATAGTGACTTGAGTGAAATTTGACAGAGCAAACTCATTTTTCCATTCAATAATTTATACATTCCTGGCTAAATTAGTTGCAATCTCCTCGATGTGCCCACCAACCTCTCCTCCTTGGTAGAAAGAGGTCTCTTTGCATTAAAATCTGCGGCGCTGGAAACCCAAGGGAGGGGCCTTGTGATTCTAAGTCGCCTCTAGGCACTGCGTGAGTGAGCCCCGCCCTGTGTTCAGGCATCATTCCTCTTTGTTTTGAACAAATGGTTGCTCTGTGGGGCTTATATGGCTGAGAGTTCAGAGGAACACAGTCATTATGGGTATTATTGCCCAGTTTAGAGGTTTATTTCTCATTTAAGGCAGCGTTTGCTAAGGATATCTTCAGATAAGATGACAGTGGCTTCTGCAAAGTAGAGACCAAAGAATTTGTGACCTGAGCTTGAAGGAACAGACCTTGGGAAGAAGGTTTGTCTTTCCCTCCCCCGCCCCCCCTCCCAACCCTAAGTGAAAGGTGCTGGTCACAAAGACCCCTGTGTGATTATGTGAAATACTCAGAATAAGCAAAGACAGAGAGTAGAATAATAGTTACTGGGTCTGGGGAAAGGAACTCTGGTGGCGCAGTGTATCATGTGTTGAACTGCTAATGGGAAGACAGGCGGTCGCTAGAATCCCGCAGCCACTCCAGTCTCTTCCCCTTTAAGATTTACAGCTTTGAAAATCGGATCGGTTTGGTGGTTGGTTTTCCGTTTTTTTGTAGGCCTCACGGGTGCTGGGTGAATTGAGAGGCAATAACATAGCTCTTGGGAGCAGGGTTTCCATGTATGGAAATAAAAATGTTTTAGAATGGATTGTCGTGATGGTTGGAATGGATGCTGAACATATTAAAATGATTGAATTTTACTTTTTTTTTTGAGTGGGTTTTTTTGTTTTTTTTTTTATTATTAATTTCAATGAACATTTACAGAGATTTTGGATTTCCATTCATTCACTGTTGCATTTTTCTCCCCGCCTACCCCACCCCCACCCCCAGTTCGCTCTTCTCCTTGAAAAGCAAAAGCAAAAACTCCTTCATTGGTATACAATCCCCCCTGCACCCCCCCACCCCCACCCCAAGTATACTTCACTCTGCAACCCTCATTCCGAACTCTTATGATTATCATAATGCCCTAAAATATATTACTTTTAAACTGTTCCCTCCCTCATCGGCTTCAATGCAGTGTACATAATTTGTTTGTTTTTAATTAGTGTGTGTGTGTGTGTGTGTACCATCAAATTGGATCCGACTGGTACAGGAGGAGATTGTCCCTCCTTCTCCAGCAGAGCATCTGGTGGATTCGAACTGCTCATGAATTTTCCATTTTAAATGAATGGATGTGTCTCTCATTAACTCACTGCTCTTTGCCATCAAGTTGGGACTGACTCACAGCTGACCCTTCAGAGCCTGTTTCCCACAAGCTGCAAACTGCACAGATTTCCCACCTGTCTCCCTCAGAGCCGCTGCTGAATTTGAACCACCCAACAGGTGTAGTCCTCAGGTTAACAGCACATCTCCCTACAGACTAGGCCATCAGAGCGAAATAAAGCCATTGAAAAGAAATTGTTAGAAACAGCTACCCCCAAATCCAGTGAGGGAAAAGTCTTACATGTTCTTTAGCAGAAATAGCAGGGATGGTTCTTTCCTATGATGCATATGCAGTTATTTCTTCATTTCCCCCAGATTAGATATCAACTTCCTGCTGTATAAGAGGAAGATTGAGATGAGCATATATACTTTTTACTTCTACCATTCTCGCATTATAGTTACACTGTCCTCCTGGTAAGATCAATATTTACTGTTGATGTGTCTCACATTTATATATCCAACAAAGTCCTTTCTGAACTCTGGACTAGATCCATTGCTCACTAACCAGCTACCCTGTAATAGACGATCAGCATCACCAATTTAATCTGTTCAGACCAACCTCTTGATCTTCCCTCTAAAACCTGCTGTTGTCAACACCTTTCCAGTCCAAGTCAGTGACTTTTCATTTTTCAATGAGTTTCATTTTTCTGTTTGCTCAACCCCCAAACCCCCAGAGGCCACTTTGAGTTCACTCTATTTTTTTTCCTCTTCCTATATCTGATCTTTCAGCAAATCCATTTACTTCTTCCTTCACCCAGAGTCTGACTTCTCACCACCTCCATGAAACCACCTTGGTCCAAGAAACGTCATCTCTTTTTTTACTTACTGTAATAGTAAACACAGTGACTCTGATGTGTCAAATGCGATAATGGTTACCCATGGTGGACAATGTTTGGTGGAGCTCACTGATTGAAGCAAGCTTGAAAGCAGGAGTGGTATCCACTTCCGAAATAGCTTGCTGCAAGAAACTCTATGAACTTGGGGAAATGATGAAAGTTATACAAGTGTTCAGGTCTTTCGTTCATAGGGTCACTGTGAGTCATCTATGACTCGATGGCACTTAACACAACCACAATAGTAAAGTATTAGTACTCTGTGGTCCCTTTTAATTTATGCTCAGAAAAGGCCAGCCCAGGTCATTCCTCTACTCCTGTCTTTATGGTGTACCACCACACTAACTCAGCACATCAAGTTGATTCCAGCTCATAGTCCCTTCATTCCATTTCAGGGGGTGTATATCTTAATGGGAGGACACTACCCATCTTTCTCCTTTGCAGCTGCTGAATTTGAACTTCTAGAGACACAGGGCCTTTCGGTTCTAGAGCAACACACTACAGAAGATGCCACCAGAGTGCCCACCTCACCCACTCACTCACTCACTCATCACTCACTCATTAGCCATCGGGTTAGAACTGACTCATAGCTTACCCTTCAGTGACTTTTCCGAGGTTGTGACCTGCATGTGAAGAGATTGCACATCTTTGTCCACAGAGTGACTTGTGGCTTAGAACAACCAGAGAGACATCACATTTGGGTGAGCAGCTCAAACTGCCTCTGGGACCAGGCTACCTGAGCTCTCAGGAGATCGTAAGCCAGTGTCCACACACAGGCACACTCTGTAGACTGAGCCCCATCTCCCTGACTTCTCATCTCATCCTTGTCTTGTCTAGCTCACTCCGCTGCAGCCATCCTTCGTTCTTTATTGTTCCTCAGACGTTTCCAGGACTTAACATGCTGCTGTGTCTAAATCTAAGACATGACCCGGCTATCATCTTTCCCACATCGCAGGTTTTATTCTTTTGCCTTTCCTCAATCTTTTTTCTTTCTTTCTAGGAGAGTCAGGTGGTAGACCAGTTGTTCACCTGTATTTATTTACATAATAGTCTTCCTTTTTTATCAGATATTTTTGTACTAAATAAAAGTAGAGAGGTTAGAATCTGGATCTCTGCTTATTCTGTTGTCAGTGACTTTAACTGATTTAAATTTTCAGATTATTATCTTTACTTGTTAAAGATCATCCACAAAGTATATGTTTTCTTTCATGCATCACTTTATACATACAGAAGAATCTGTGAATGTATCTCTTTTAAAAATAGATGTCTCTTATTCTTTATTTCTACTTACAGGTTTCCTATAGAGTAAGATTGTATCCTTTTTTTTCTCTAATTATCCATTCATTTTAGATTGACCTTCTTAACACCTATCCCAAGACAGTGTTTATTGTCAACTCTTCTCTTATTCTCCCTTCCACCCTCCCTCATAGCATCCTGCTTTTGTAACGGGGTGGGGGGCTCTACCACACCCGCTACCATCTGGATTCAGTGTCTCAGTCTTAGAGAGGTTACTGCGTCAATCATGGCAAATCTCCTCCCTTCTCTGCTTTGACTTTCTTTCCTTGGAACTCTTCAACTCATGTACTGTGTTTTTCACATTTTCTCACTAATTTTCCATCCTCTAAAGTCTGATTTATGTGGTGGATTGAGATTAGTTTTATTCATGACTATATCCCTAGTACAAAGTAGGTTTATGGAAAACATTTTATATTAATGAATAGTTACAGTACCTAAATATTATTCACAGTTAAACCATGTAGTATACTGTTATTTCATATACAACATTGTGTTTATAGCTTGTAGTTGAGCTTTTTACATTGTTGCTGGTTTAAAAAAAATACTATCCTATGCTATTGGTAATTCATCTCCTCAATCTTAAAAAAAAGGTTAATAACTTTTCACTGTGTTTGTCTGAAACTATCCTTCCTGCAGTATCCAGCTTCCTCCAACTTGGACAGAGAAGGCTTGACACTGAGTTGCCTAGGATTCCTTCACCATTATCATTGACACACTTTCACTCTCTCCCACATATAAATCACCTGTTTTCTGGATCAGTATTTCATTTTCTTGGTTTATTTCTTCACTTGGGTTGATCAACTGATAGTTGCTTCTTGAGAAAAATGAGCACAATTTCAAGATCTGGAAGTGCCCTTATTTTTTCTCCTTTCCCATTTTGCTACTAATTTGATCACATAAAAAGTCAGAGTTGGATAATAAGTTCTTAGAATTTTAAAGCAGGCTTCTAGCTTTCTGTACTGCGACTGAGCAATTGAATGCCATTTTTATTCCAGATTCCTTTTGCTTTTCCTAATTTAAAAAAAATGTGTGTGTTTGATTGCTTTTCCCACCAATTTGGGAATTTTGACAACCTTCTTTAGTCATCAGTTCTCCAAGAATCCATCCTATAAATATTGTGTCAATTCGCCATCTGTAATGCTGGACATATGATGGTGTCCCTTTTATAAAAGGAATTTTTCAAAATCTTTGATGGGTTCTCTTCCTCTGCTGTAGTTTTCTCTCCCTGCAGTGTCCACTAACTGAATGTTGTACTGATCCTCAATCATAGCTTTCTAAAATTTACTTCTACTTCTTGGGAGATTTCTTTAGTTTTGTTTTTGAAGCATGCTTCTGAACTGAGCTATGTTGCCATATTTGTTCCTCAAGAGTTATTTCTCACTCCTTGAATGTTCCTTTTTCCTTCTTCTCCTTTTTGTTTTGAAGCAATTTCAAATTTACCAAAAAAAAAATTGCAAAACAGCACAAAGAATGCTTTCCCCCCAAGAATCATTTGAAAGTAAGTTGTTCACATGGTGCCTTATCACACTAAAAATATATTATTTTCTTTTACAAACAAGGATAGTTTCTTTAAATTTTTTAAGTGTGATTTTTAACTAAAGTTTACCAAAAAGTTGAATTTTTATTAACCCATTGCTGTACATATTTCTCCCTCTTCTCTAGTCCACTTTGTAATGCAGCTCTTATTCTGGACTGTTGTCATACAAATGATGCCTAATCATATATTCCTTTTAAACAGTTTTTTCCTTCATCTGTTTCAATGCCGTGTTCATTATTTATCCCCTCTTTTCTTACAAGGACATTCTCTTATATGAGAAAATGAACACCAATATTTTACTACAATTTAATTATCAGGCACTAACTATTCAGGCCATGGCCCAGGGACATTGTTGATATCAGAAGAATGCTGGCTGAAAGCAGAGAATACCAGAAAGATATTAACTTTTATTTTCTTGATTATGCAAAAGCATTGAACTGTATGAATTGTAACAAATTATAGCTAATAGTAAGAAGAATGGGAATTCCAGCACACTTTATTTGTGAGCATATGAATCCTATACCTGGACCATGGAGCAGTTGGCTGAACAGAATGAGGTAACACCAAATGGTTTACAATCAGGAAAGGTGTGTACCAAGATTGTATCCTTCCTGCATACCTGTTCCTCTTGTAGGTAGATCAAATCCTTCCAGGAGCTTGACTTTATGAACAAGAATGTGACATTAAGATCGGAGGAAGATTCAAAACCCTGAGTCAGGCAGATGACACAATCTTGCTTCCTGAAAATGAAGAAGACTTGAAATACTTGCTGCAGAATATTAAAGACTACAGCCTTCAATGTAGGTTACTTCTCAACATCAAGAAAATGAAATCTTCATCCCTGGACCTATAGGCAGCATCATGATAGATGGAGATAAGATTGAAGTTTTCTAAGATTTCATTTTACATGGATCCACAATCAACATCTATGGTATCAGTGATCACAAAATCAAAAGACGCGTTTCTGGGGAAAGCTGCTGTCAAGCACCTCTCCAAAGTGTTACAGAGCAATCATATCAGCTTTTGTTGTTGGTGGTTTTTTTTTTTTTT
>NW_006399754.1:11960782-12021041 GCF_000299155.1 Elephantulus edwardii | reverse complement strand
TCAAATTGGATCTGACTGGTACAGGATACTGCCCCTCCTTCTCCAGCAGAGCATGAAGTAGAGTCTGGGTTTTTTGGTTTTTGGGTTTTTTTCCCCCCCAGGTGCCTGTCGGGGCCTGGGTTTCAGCTGTCCACACCACAGCAGTGGGCAACAAGCTTAAAGCCCCTGATGGCTCTGGGCGCTGACTCTCACCAGTGGCTATGGATGAAGTCACAGGCAATGATATCAGTTTAAAGGTTAAAATGAGCCTTCTTGAAACAATGGTTTTTAACATTACTTCCTTAAAGTGTCTGAAAGTTGGGCAATGACTATGATGACAGAAGAATCACCAATGCCGTTGAATTATGGTGTTAGAGAAGAGTACTAAGTATTCATGGACAGACAGAAGAACAAACTAATCTATCATGGAGGAAGTACAACCACTGTGTTCTCTGGAGGCAAAGATGGTGAAGCTTTGACATACTTTGAGCATGTTGTTAGGAGGGGATCGTCCTTGGAAAGGGACATCATACTGAGAATGGTGAAGGGTCAGCAAAAGAGAAGAAAACCTAACAAGAGGAATTGACACAGTGATTGTAATAATGAACTTGAGTATATTAGACGTGGTGAAGATTCTACAGAGTAGGGCAAGGTTCAGGTCTGCTGTTCATAAAGTGACTATGAGTCTTAGTTGACTTAATGGCAACTAACAACATTTAGGCTTCTATTAATTTTCTACAAAATTTTCTTTATAATAAGAACATCTATTCCATGGCATGTTACATTTAGTCTTATTATCTCTTTATTTTAAAAACATCTAGGACAGATTCCTCAGAATTTCTTTATTAAATATTATGCTTGGGTAAAAGTCTACACAGAAAATTCGCTTTCCAAATAACAATTTCTATGCGTATTATTTTGTGACCTTGTGTCAATGTTCTCATTTCTGTTGTAGTGTTCACTTTCCATTAGTCAATATCTTATGTGACTTTCTCATTTTTGCTTTAAGGTAAATGCCAACCATTTGTTTTCAAATAGGCATTTATTTAAAAAAAAAACAGTACACACAGTCTTAATGTTTATTTTATGAAACAATTTGCAATTTATCTGGGAGCATCCTGAGTCCCAATCAGCCTTGGTCAGTTCATGAAAAAGGAATTTTAGTTTGCTGTACAGTTTTCTCCTGTTTATTTGAAGTCAACTATTTTGTTCCTGGTGAGAACAGTTCCTAGCAGTAACCACTTAGTTCTTCTGATCTCAGTACAGATGAGGCTGAGATTTATGTAAACAATTACACTCACAGCTGGGTTTCTTTCCTTTGCATTTTTGAATTTTAGATAGTTGTTTTTAAGCTTTCAAGATCCCGGAAGCTACTTACCCAACTAGCGTAGAACATAAACTTTATAGATTATACTTGCTGAACTACCAGATTCTCCCATGAGACTGTGCTCCTACCTCGTATGATGCCTTTGACTTTCATCTGTTTTACCATTTCGAAAATGATAGACCAATGTTTTGTGGTTTGGGCTAATCTGATGCTTCCTCGGGCCTTAGGTCATGTGTCTCTGGCAAGAATACCACAGAAGTGATGTGTGCTTGTCATACTGCATCACACCGGATATTGCACTATTTTTATGTATCCCATAATGAGTCATGTTCACTTTGATTTCCTGTTCACGATATCTGCACTGTAAAGTTGCTTTATTCCTTTGTAATTTCTAATATTGTCAGGAAGAATACTTTGAGACCATATAAATATTCTGTTTCACATTTAACTCCCAATTTATTAATTTATAACTGTATATATTAATGAAATCCTAATTTATTCAGTTTGTTCTAATTCTTTACTATCATAGTTGATCTCAAGACCTATCTGTGTTGGCTCAGTGGAGGCCCATTCAGACTAGTTTTAGTGTTTTATGGATGTTCTTTGGGTACATCCTGGCTTTCTGGTACAATAAAATGTTTCAGGCTCATCCTCAGCTGTAGGACCTGCTATTTCTCTAAAGATTTTTGCTGCCTTCAGAACTCATATTCATTGCTGTCTAGTGGTGGTGTTGTTAGGTGACATCGAGTCAAGTAGGACTCATAGCTGCCCTATGAACGGCAGATCTGAACCCCGTCCTATTCTGTGCCATCTTCACACTTCCTGACACAGCAGAGCCCATTGTGGCAGTCAGCGTGTCAAACCACCTGAATGAGGGTCTTCCTCTCCTTGGCCGACCCTGTACCCTTCCTAGCATCATGTCCCTCTCCAAGGAATAGCCCCTCCTAGCAACATGCCCAAAGTCTGTGAGATGAAGCCTCATCATCCTTGCCTCCAGAGAGCACCTCCAGATGCACCCTCTCCAAGACTGACTTGTTTATTCTTTTGGCCGTCCATGGGATGTATAATACTCTTCTCCAACACCACAGCTCAAAGGCGTCAATTCTTCTTTTGTCATCCTTATTCATTGCCCAGCTTTCAGATGGACAGCAAGAAAGCATGCAAGAAAGCATGACCTGAATCAGTTTGGGGAGAACATTGCTGTCTAGTTAGAACCAATTTATAGCTGACCCTCCCCTGGGTTTCTGAAGCTATAAATCACATAGGAGACCACCTATCTTTCTCCCCACTGTTGAATGAAAAAAGTCCAAAGAGGCATGGACTTTGGGGTAGCAGCACAACTCTATAGAGTAACCCACCCAAACTGCTTCTTGGTACTTTTGTGGATGATAATGCTCAAAAATGAGACTTTAGGCACTAGGTTGCTCATTGCTACTGAGTATTACTGATCTTTAGATGTTTCTGTGACAAAGCTAGGAGATATGTAACACTTCAACAACAATAATTCATTGCCTTTGAGTTTGAACTGACTGGAAGCTGACCTTCTAGCAGGTTTTCAGAGGCTGTAAATTTCAAAGGAAGAGATTGTCCGTCTTTCTCCTGTGGATCAGCTGGCGGATTCAAACTTTCTGCCTTTGAGCTGGTATCTCAACTCCTTGTCCACTATACTACCCTATCTCCCTAGGAGATATATAAGGATATGCCTTTTCCCCAACCCCTCACATTTCCATCTATATTTATTTCTCTTTATCTTGTTGTCTGGCCAGTTGCAATCAATTCCAACTCATGGAGACCCCATGTGCACTAATGTATATCTATCTGTACATCTTAGGATTTTCAATAGCTGATGCTACAGTCATAGATAATTAGACCTTATTTCTGAAGTGGCTCAGGTTGTTGCTGTTGTTGTTGTTATGTGCTATTGAGTTGCCTGAGACTCATAGCGACCCTATGTACAACAGCCCTAAACTCTGACCTATCCGTGCCAATCTCACCACCTCCGACACACCCGCCCCCATTATCCCAGTCAGCGAATCAATCCATCTCATCGAGGGTCTTCCTCGCCTGCTCTGTCCCTCCACCCTCCCAAGCATGAGGTCCCTCTTCAAGGACTGGTCCCTCCTTGCAACTTGTCCAAACTATGTCAGACGAAGCTTCAGAATCCTTGCCTCCAGGGAGCAGCCCAGCTTCACCCTCTCCAGGATGAACCTGTTTGTTTTCCTAGCAGTCCATGGTATGTTCAATTCTTTTCTCCAACACTACAACTCAAAGACATCAATTCCCCTTCTATCATCCCTAGTCATTGTCCAGCTGTCTGATGCATAGGAAGTGATTGCAAAGACCATGGCCTGTATCAGGTGCAGCTTAGCCTCCAGACTGACATCCTTGCTCTTCAGTACTTTAGAGAGGTCTCTAAGCACAGATTTTCCCATCCCAATACATCTTTTCATTTCCTAGCTGCTGGTGCCAAGAGTGTTGACTGTGGATCCAAGCAAACCAAAACTGTTAACAATCTCAGTCTCTTCATCACCCATCATGATGCTGCCAATCGGCTCACTGGTGAGAATCTTTGTTTTCTTGATATTGAAGTGGCTCAGGAGGCGGGGAGTTATAACAGTTTATTTCCTGCGCGGATGGTTTTCTTAACCTGCTTAGGTTCTAACCTTCACATCAGGGACATTTTTTCCTTATCTATTTCAAGCTCTGTGTACTCTTTCTCCCTTTTTATACCCTACCATCCTCTCCCCAGATCCTTCTACTCTCCTTTTGCTGAAAAGGCCCAATGTCCCACCCCGGATTGTCACCATTTCTCAGCCCTATACCATCAACTATGAAATAACCTCTTCCTCCCATATCCTTGCATATTTGTGTTAATTAATCTGCCATGTGGCTATGCAAAGAATTGTGTGGGAATGGAGGGAAATAGGCTAAAATGGAGAGAGAGAGAGAGAGAGAGAATGAAATGAATATTATCAATTTTTTTAGAGGGCATGGTACTAGTTATTCAGAGGTTTTTTGAGGACTTCATATTTCAGAAGTGGATGGCCAATCCTATTTCTTAATCTGTCTTAATCTGGAAGCTCTGCTGAAACCTGTTTATCATGGTTGGTCCTGCTGGTATTAGGAATACTGATGGCATAGCTTCCAGCACATTAGCAACATGCAAGTGCTGTGCTCATAAGAACATACTAGAAACAAGCATACATATACACAAATTATAAGTGGCAGCACACGAGTCACCCTCCCACACAACAAAGTGACAGACAAGTGCTGTATCCATAAGGAAAAATGATAAAGCAAATAAGCATGACTTGACGGCACATAACAACAACAAATATCCAAAAAAAAAAAGCATATACACTATGAGAAATTAAAAAGAAACTGTCTGACTTGCCACAGTCAGACAAACAGAAAATAAATTGTCTGATTTGGCACAGTATCTGCCAGCGAAGTAGGAATGACCAGTCAGTTCAGAATTTCTGCTTATCTAGGAGGTGACCAAAACGCAAGATGTGAACAAGGTCATGGGTAGTTCTTCTTCTGGTATAGTGTGTAATGAGGGTGTGTTAAGGGGTGGGGCACTAAAGCCTGGGGCAGAGTTTCTGCTGGCTAGAGCTTGTGTCTTTGCCAGTCTACGGGATGAATGCAGGCAGGGTGTTCAGTCAGAGATAGCTGGTGTAACAGACAGCCCCTGTGATCTGACATCTCCACACGTGGCCGTATGTGACTGTGGAGTGTGTTGGGTAAGGATGCCCAGTAAGGAGAAAGGGCCCAGTCAGAGGTGGTGCCCCTGCTAATCCAGGAATTAATGGCAGGCCGGATGTGGCACAGCCCCCAGGCTCCAGGAGGAACACTCTGAGAACCTGTAGCTCCAGAAACAGGACCACATGAGTGCTCCCAACAGGCAAGGATGGTGACACTTTGCCTCACTGCTTAAGGCACGATGTCAGAAGGGGCCAGTGCTTGAAAAAAGATCATGCTGAGAAACATGGAGGGTCAAAGGAAGAGAGGAAGACCTTCAGGAAGATGAATTGACACGGTGACAGTGACCATGGACTCAAGCATATTCGAGATGGTGAAGATGGTGAGGGATTAGACAAGGTTCAGACCTGTTGTTTCTAGGGTCAAAATACTGTTGTTATGTGCTTAAAAGTGGAGTACAATTCCTAATGACTCTATGAGCAAAAAACGGAACCTTGTCCTATCCTGCACTATTCTTATCATCTGTGACATGCTTGACTCATTGCTGCAGTCATGCTGTCGGTCTGTCTTGTTGAGGGTCTTCCTTTCATCCACTGACCTTTCCAAGCATGATGTCCCTTTTCAAGGAACAGCCTCTCCTAGTAAAATGCCCAAAGTATGTGAAATGAAGCTTCACCATCCTTGCCTCTCTGAAGCTGTCTGGTTATGCCTTCTCCAAGACACATCTGTTTGTTCTTTAGGTAGTCTGTGGGATATTTAGTACTCTTCTCCAACACCACAGCTCAAAGGCATCAATTTTTGCTCTGTCATCCTTATTTGGTGTTCAGCTCTCAGATGTATAGCAAGTGATGGGAAAGCCCATACCTTTGATGAGGCACACCTTAGTCTTCAAATTGATATCACTGCTTCTCAGGACTTTGGAGAGCTCCTTTACAGCTGACCCATTGCATTAAGTCATTTAATTTCTTGAATACCGGTGCCGAGGATGTTGATTGTGGATCTCAGTAAGATGAAATTGTTGATAATTTAAATATTTTTCTCTGTCTGTCATGAATATATATATATTAATAGCATATATTCATATCTATATATCTGTATGGGAGCTCTAGTGGCAAGAAACTGTGTTGCAATCCTGAAAGCACGCTGTTTGAGGCCACCAGCTGCCCTGTGGGAGAAGGACGAGCAATCTCCTCCCATTCTATTAACTGTTCTGAAAATCTGGAGGGTCAGCAATGGGTTGGTTCTGACTCTATGGTATACAACAACAACAACAACAACATTTATCTATATATTAGCCACGCATGTTTAAAGTGTAAACTTTGACAGGTTTTGCTATATGTGAATGCCTGTGAACCATCGCCATAAACAAGCTGTTGACCGTATCCATCACTCTCAAACATTTCCTCAGATCCTTTTGGAAACCTTATCTTCCCATCTCCCATTAGCTTCTTTACCTGTTACTGTAGATTCATGCAAGGAAACACTGCATGGTTCAAAATTGGGAAGGGCGTACACGAGGGATGTTTCCTGTCTCCATACCTTTTCAACCTGTATGCAGAACAGATTATCAGGGAGGCTGGGCTCTATAAGGAGAAATGTGGGGTCAAGATTGGTGGAAGATCTATCAACAATCTGCAATATGCAGATGATATAACCCTGCTTGCTGAAACTGAGGAGGACCTGAAATGCTTGCTGCAGAGGGTCAAGGACTGCAGCCTCCAATATGGATTGAGGCTCAATGTCAAGAAGACAAAGATTCTCACCACTGGACCAATTGGCAGCATCAGGATGGATGGTGAAGAGATTGAGATTGTTCACAGCTTTAGTTTGCTTGGCTCCACAGTCAACACTCTCGGCACCAGTAGCCAGGAAATTAGAAGACATATTGCCATGGGAAAGTCTGCTGTTAGGGACCTCTCCAAAGTACTGAAGAGCAATGTTCTCTTTGGAGACTAAGGTGCATCTGATACAGGCCATGGTCTTTGCTATCACTTGTTATGCATCAGAGAGTTGGACAATGACTAAGGAGGATAGAAGGAGAATTGATGCCTTTGAGCTGTGGTGCTGGAGAAGAGTATTGAGGGTACCATGGACTGCTAGGAAAACAAATAGATTCATCCTGGAAAGGGTCAAACCGGCCTGCTTCTCAGAGGCAAGGATTCTAAGGCTCCGTCTAACATACTTTGGACATGTTGCAAGGAGGGACAGGTCCTTGGAGAGGGACATCAAGCTTGGTAGGGTGGAGGGACAGCGCAGAAGGGGAAGGCCCCCTATGAGGTGGATTGATTCAGTGACTTGGGTAATCTGGATGGGTGTATTTGAGACGGTGCGATTGGCATAGGACAGAACAGAGTTTAGGGATGTTGTACATAGGGTTCGCTATGAGTTGCAAGTTACTCGACGGCACATAACAACAACAACAACGATTCATTTGCTTTTTCTAATGCAACTGATTTTTTTATTATTCTTCAAATCTAAACTTTCAGATTCCTGAGAAAGAACCCTGCCAGGCCAAACCTTGCCATTGGATCTACAGGTAGACAGTGGGCACGGTGGACATACAGAGAAGGAGGAATGGTTGGTGACAAAATAGGGAGTAAATCTGATCCAGTGGGCTGTTGAGTTTCTCCTGTTAAATTTCTACTTCTGCTAGAAGCTATTAAATATGTACCCTTTCTTTTGGGCTTCTCTCATTCAGCATGATTATTTTGAGCTTCATCTATAGGTGTATCAATAGTTGATTCATTTTTCACATCTTTCTCAGCAGTATTTCAGCATATGTTTATATAACAGTGTGGTTACCTCAGACTGCGGTACTGATGGACTTTTGGGTTGTCTCCAGCCTTTGGCTCTTGCAAATTAAGCTGCTGTGAACAAGCACCTACAAGTCTATGTATGGGTATACACTTTCATTACCCTTAGGTAAACACTTAGGAGTAAAATAACTAGATCATTTGATACATGTATGACATTTTAAAGACTTGAATAAATGTTTTCCAAAGTGATTATTTCTTTTTACATTCTTAGTAGTGGTATATGAGAGTTCCAGTTACTCCATAATTTCATCAACACTTTTATATGATCAGTTTTTCTAAAAATTTCTGTAGGGAGCTGCCCAAACCCAAAGACAGTGTCTCGTCCGTGGTTCAGACTCACTAGAGACTGTGAAGGAGAAAGATGGACAATCTTCTACCTGCATGACTTACAGCTTCCTGAAAACCCAGTGTGGGGGCCCAGCCTTCAGTTAATTCCAACTCCACGACAATGAGCTGGAGTTGTATAGGGATCCTTACAGAATTCTCCCTTCTACACAGGAAACCTGTGCTCTTTTCCCAATCAGTGCACTTCATGTGTTGTTTATAGGCTATTTCACCATTGTTTGCACGTCACTATGATACAGAATATGTTTAGTGGATCATCCAGAATGTTGTGGATTAGGAAAAAGGCTTGGCAATGTACTTCTGAAAATCAGCCAAGAAAATCATATGGATCACAGTGGTGTGATCTTATAGTGCATGAAATCAAACATCAGTTGGGGTCACCATGAGTTGGAGATCCATTGAGGAGTAGCTAACAACAATAACAACAGATGCTATAGTGGTATCTCATGGTGGTAATAGTTTGCTTTTCCCTTATGACTAAAGAATATTGAGTCTCTTATGTGCTTACTTGTCATTCATGTATCTTCTTTGGTGAGATGTCAACTCAAGCTGCTTGATCATTTTAAAAGTCAGGCTATTCTCTTACTACTTCCCTTTGAGTATTCTTTATATGTCTAGTTACGAGTCACTACCTATCACATAGATGCTTTGCAAATATTATCTTCCAATCTGTGGCTGGTATTTTTCCCCCCTTTGTAAAAATTTCAAAAAGCAGTGGTTCTTAGTTTTGCTACAATCTAGTTTATAAATACTTTATATATTAGATCACACTTATGGTGTCATATTTTACCAGTCTCAGTCTCTGGGGAGCAAATCTAGTCTCTTTGTGGAGGCATCTTTTGCATAACCAGGTCATAGTTAATCTCCTCTTCTGGCTCTTTGGCTATATTCACGTGTTTTCCTGAATCTCTGTACAGGGCCGGTAGGGTTCCCCAGCACAGGGAGAGCTCATTCTCTGGATAAGTAGGAAACTTCTCAGTCTCTGTCTTACACAGCAAGGACATCCCTGAGGTCCTTGGTCCCGTCTTATACAACAAGAAGATCACTGAACCAATAAATATTATCTGTCCCTGGTGATCTGTTCCCAAAGTACAAAGACCCAATGCCTATTATCTGAGTATTCTATGAGGACTAGGAAGGTTAAAAGTCCATTTAAAACATTAACCATAAACCAGCTCAGTCTTTACCTGCTAAGCATTTAATACTCCTAATTGATTTCTTTTTCTTTCTCAGAGTACTGTACCTTGATGATAACCAAAATTTGTCACCATGCCCTGTGTATAAAATAAGGACTCTGGGCCATTTTATCTACTCTTTCTAAATAAAATCTAGCTCATATTTCTCCAAAGAGGAGAGGGCAACATATCCAATTGTTTCCCATAAACCATACAGTCTTTGGCAGGCCACACAAAACACTCACTGCCTTTTCAGGGTCTTAACCTGGAGAGCAAATAAGAACCTTCAGAAGGAGGCCAAGACAGATTTATTGCCACACTCTTTGGTTGTCGTGTTTGCTCTGTTTGCTGGCAATTCTGTTCTTTATTATCAAGAAATTCTTGACTCCGTTATTGTCCTATTAATCCACAGTATCATCTTACTCTGAAACCCCAAATACGTTATCTGGGAAGTGGTGTCACTGCACATTGAGAAATAGAATTTCATGGATTATAGAAGCAGCAATGGAAGAATTTACAGAAAAGTTGTAAGCTAATCTAAGAAATTTTATTTTTAAAATAATCCTTTTTTAAATCTATTTTTTCTCTGAATAATAGGAGGAAAAGTGGCAAAGGCACCACATTTTTGTCAAGAATATTTAGCTTTTCCCAGTTATTTTTCCAGCAAAAATCCATCAATGGTAGATGTCCTCCTCCCGAGATCTCTTGTTATTTCTTGGCCTTGGTCCTACTCTTTAAATATCGTTATTGAGTTGTTCAGAATCCCCTGGGAATCCAATCTGCTTTTCTTTTCTCTTAACATCTTTTATTAAGTATCTCAGAGTAGTACTTCTTCCAAATCATATTTAAAATAGGCAAGAATTTCCTTAGCTTCCTTTTTCTGGGTTACCCATCGTTTTCTCACTCATAAATATTTACTGCACATCTACTATGCTTTCACAAAACATCTCTATCAAAACCCGAGGCCGACAGTGAATTAAATGACCAGCAGACCACATATACTTGCACAGGAGAGGCATCGTTTTCCAAAATGACCTTTTTCTTTTTAGTGAAAAAATTCACAACCATACATATATCCATCCAAGATTTTCTACATGTACACATTGGCAGCATTTGTTATTATTCATGTTGTGTCCTCATTCTCGGTTTGTGTTTTTTTTTTGTCCAAAATTATTCCACCACTGTCTAGACTCACTGCCCTCTAAATTTCTCACTTGAGCTTTAGAGTTACTCTTGTCACCTTGCTATCATATAAATCATACTTTAAATGTGTGCCATTCTTTTTTTTTTTTAAATTTTAGTGTGCGTGTACCGTCAAATCAGATCTGACTGGTACAGGAGGAGATTGCCCCTCCTTTCCCGGCAGAGCATCTGGTGGATTCGAACCGTGCACCTCTGGGATTGTAGTTGCAGCTCCTTGCCACTAGGCCACCAGAGCTCCCCTAAATGTGTACCATTCTTAAGGTGTTTTTGGTTCGTTTTTATGATGGTTATGTACCATCGAGTCAGCTATGACTCATAGGCTCAGAGTTCTCTCTCTGGAGGAATCCAGTGGATTTTTTTTTGGGGGGGGTGGTATATAAATCTTGTGCACTGCCATATTGCTGAATCAGTTAATAAGGTCTAATAATTTCCTTTGGGATATATAAGGTCATGTCATCTGCAAAGAGAGATCATTTTACTTCCTCTCTGCCAATTTGGATGCCTTTTATTTCCTTTTTCTTGACTTAGTGCTCTGGTCAAGACTTCCAATACAATATTGATTAAGAGTGGTGATAAAGGTCAACTTTGCCTGTATTTGATTCACAAGGGTTGATTTCATTCATGAGGGGACCTCTGTCCCTCTCCCTTGACAGTAATGCTGGATATTGATTTTGTATAAATGCTATTAATTGTGCTGAGGGATTTCCCTTCAACTGCTATTTTGTTGAGAGTATTTTATGCCTTTACTATACTGATTGAGGTGATCGTGTGTTTTTTTTTTTCCTTTGTTTTGTCTATGTGGTAGATTTGACAGATTGTGTTTCTTATGTTGAACCATCCTTACATATCTGGTATAAATCCTACTTGATCATACAATGTTGGATTCTATTGCATAGGTTGGTTTTTTTTTTTTGAGAATTTTTGTGTCTATGTTCATGAAGCGTATTCCTCTTTAATTTTATTTATTAGTGTTTATTATCTTTGCCTGGCTTGGGTATCAGGATTATGCTTCCTTAATGAAATTAATTTGGGAGTATTAAATCTTACTCTATATTCTGAAGTAGTTGGCTAGAACTGGTGACAGTTCTTCTCTGAATATTTGATAGAATTCACCAATGAAATTGTCTGTGTGGGCCACGACTTTTTGGTTAGGTGTGGTTTTATGACCTATTAAAATTCTTCTTTTTTTTGATAGGTCTGTTCTAATTTTCTACCTCTGTCTGTGTTGTTTAGGCAGGCAGTGAGTTTCTTAAAAAAATTGTCCCATTTCCTCTATGCTTTAAAATGTGCTATTCTTCATGTTGTTGTTGTGCACCATTGAGTCTAATGGGCTCCTCGCTAACCCTCCAGGTGCTTTTCAGAGGGACTTAATCTCATGGGAGTAGATTGCTCATCTTTTTCCCACGGAGAAGCTGGCGGATTCAAACCAAGTGCCTAGGGATTAGCAACTCCTTACCACCAAACCATCAAAGCCCCCTATAGTTGTTCATAGTGTTCTGTTATTTATGGTTTTTTTTGTTCTTGGTATTTTGCATGCATTAATTCATTGAGTACTCACAACACCCTATGAAGTAAGCGTTACTATCATCTTCATCTTACAGATAAGAAAACAGGCCCAAAGAGGTTAAGAGATTTGCCCACATCACACAGCAAGTAGACCTTAAGGGCAGGACTTGAGCTCAGGGCCTCTCAGACACTGCTGACTTGCAGGAGTTAAAACACACACAGGTGGGGGTGGACTGCATAACAACGAAATAAATTTTTTTCCAAAGCAAAAAGTGAACTGGGCAGGGAGGCAAATGTGCAACAATGAATGAAATCCAAGTTCTTTATAAACTTTCATTAAAATATCAAGGGGAAAGACCCCCCACACACACACAGGTGCTGGTATAAACAGTTTAGAGAGTAAATTTTAAGTAAGCATTGTTTTTTTTTCTATATTTTATTAATTTTCATAAACATTTACAGAGATTTTGGGTTTCCATTCATTCCTTGTTGCACTATTCTCTCTACCCTCCTCCCAGTTTGTTCTTGTCCAAATGCCACAGTGCTTGTCAAAGCCAATTCTGATTAATCTTCTTTGTCAGTGTGTCCTTTGCCATTCCCTATCACTCCTCCCTGAGAGAGACTTCACCCTGAGCCATAAGGAAAAGGGGATGGCGTATTCTCTTAGCTACTTCCTGCTGAAAAGGGACGCTGTGAGTTTCAGGGTGAAGATCTTCTCTCACTACTCTAAAGGGCCCCTTTGGCAGTAGGAAACACATAGACTATTATGGAGATTGATTTTGGAATTTAGATGCACTCTTATTGATTGTGCTTGGCCGTACATGTTCATATCCTTGAAGATGTATCATGGGGGTGTTGCAACCTAGAAGACACAAATTTGACTAACAAGTTATAAGTACATGAGTCCAAAAATTATGGAAAAGTAAAAGAAAAGATTCTTTCATTGTTTTACAAACCCTCCCCCAGGTCCCCTCCACCATGTAGCCCTCGCTCTAGTCTCCTGTGATGACAGAAATACCTAGTTATATATCTCTTTTAAACAGTTTTCTCCCTCCTCTGTTTCAGTGCAGTATACATTATTGAACCCATCTTACTCAGCATGGTAACCCTGTATAGACGGCACCATCACAGCTCTCTGGGACGGGTAGATACGCTGGAATAACTCTCATTATGGGAAATTCTCTGCACAATGTTTCAGAGAGTTAAATATATATTTAAAAGCCCTGGACTTTGAGAGGTTGGATAAAGGAGGAGAAAGAAAACGTAAAGGAAATGCTTAGAAAACCGTTGTTATTGTTGTTTACCGTAGAGTTGGAACTGACCCCTAGCTGACCCTCTGGTGTGGTTTCAGAAGCAGTTAATTGCACAAGAGGAGATTGTCCATCCTTCTCCCATGGATCAACTGGTGGCTTTGAACCACGGGCCTTCAGGATTGCAGTGCAGCTTCTTCCCATTGGGCCGTCAGTGCCATTAGTCATAGCTTATTTTCCAAAAATAATTATGTTTAAATTTTGTTTGAAGCAATTGCATTATCTATTAAAAAAAAACCAAAAAACTCATTGTTGCCCAATCGGAACTGACTCATAGCTGATCTGCCAGTGAGTTTTCTTTCAGAGGCTGCAAATCACAAGGGAGGAAATTGCCCATCTTCTTGTGAGGAGTGGATTCGAACCACCGGAGAGGTGCTTCGTTTGGGTTAGTAGCACAACTCCCTACAAACTACACCACCAAAGCTCCCTATTTAGAGTGTCTTAGACGTACACAGTACACTTTATATGAATAAAAATTTATCTTTATATAAGGTATAAATTCTTTACCATTAGGCCACCAGAACTCTCCATGCTTGGGAGGGTGGAGGGACGGCGCAGGAGGGGAAGGCCCTCTGGGAGGTGGATTGATTTGGTGACTGGGGTAATCGGGATGAGTGTGTCGGAGACAGTGCGATTGGCACAGGACAGAGCAGAGTTTAGGGCTGTTGTACATAGGGTTGCTATGAGTCTCAAGCGACTCGACGGCACATAACAACAACAACAACAACAACAAGGTATAAATGTCTGAAAAAGATAAGTTTTTCATAATAGAATACCCTATTTTTTTCTATATAATGTGTATGAGAAGGCTCATGCGAAATATGAATCCAAAGAAAGCGTTAAAAACCAAATGAATCCCCAACCTGGACTGGTATGTATACCAGGACATTGACTATTGTTGTTAGACATGGGGAGGTAGGCCCCAGCCCGTGGCAATCCTATGCACAAGGGACAGAAGTCGACCAGTCTTACACTAACCCAGTGACAAGCTGTGGATCAGATGGTCGCCATGAGTAGGATTTTCATTGGCTTTCTACTTCTAAGAGTCAGTCAGGCCTTGCTTCCTAGTCCATTGCAAGCTCTGCTCAAACACGGTCAGCGTCATCACAACAAGGGCTTAAGCCGCTTGTAAAGTCTCCACTGCCCGCTTGCTGGTGTCCAAACATGACTTGCACTGACTGCAGACAAATCTGGGTCTTCCATCAGAAGATAGGATAGGAAATGAGTGAGGGAGCCTCCAGTGACTCCAGAACAATGACAGTGACTGCTACATTCTTATCTCTTGTCCCAGGACCTTTGCAAGAGTTCTAGTGATCTGGGAAAATACTGAAGTTGTCAAGGATTTCATTTTCCTCAATTAATACTTATCTGAGCTAGGGTAGGTTCCGGAGAGTTAAGTAAGACTCATAGCCACCCTATGAACAAAAGATCTAAACCCTGTTCTAGCCTGTACCATCTGCACTATCTCTGACCCACAAGAGCCCACTGCAGCAGTCACCATGTCAATCCACCTGGTTGAGGGTCTTCCTTCCCTTTGCTGACCCTCCACATTTTCCAACATCATGTCCTTCTCCAAAGAATAGCCTCTCCTAACAACATGCCCAAAGTTATGTGAGGAGAAACCTCATCATTCTTGCCTCCAAAGAGCACTCTGGCTGCACCCTCTTCATAGAAGTCAGTAACTCAAATTACATGTTGCATTGGGCAAATTTGCTGTAAAAATCCCTCTTTACATTGTTGAAAAGCAAAGATGACGCCTTGAGGACTAAGGTGTGCCTGACCCAAGCCACAGCATTTTCTTTTCTTATTAGAAATTATTAAACCAACCATTCCTACTTTGACCAAAATGGGGGGAAACCCCCCAAAACCCACACCCAAGCAAAAAGAAGATGGCCTTTTTTTTTTTTTTAGAAGATGGCTTTAAATGTTAAAGATATAGGTAACAGAATGCTTGAGTTTGGGATTGTTGGTTTATTTGAGTTTGGTTGGTTTTTTGTTTGATTTTTTTTTTTGTTTTTTTTCTGCAGCACACTTTGAATAAAGTCACGAGCTTGTTAGTAAAGCTTCACTGAGTTTTCTGGTAATTTTACAGAAACAAGCCCATCACTGTCCATGGGAAATGAGTGAGGGAGCGAAACGTGCTTTCAGATTATCCATGATCTCACTCATCTTGTCAGCTGGAATTAACATCACAGGGCACAGGGGCTACACTGACTGGGACACCACTAAAGGCTGCTCCCGGCCAGCAGGCTCAGCTCTCCTCCTGGACTGGCAGCTGCATTTCAGGATTGCCTTCTCCTGGAGAAATTCTTCCTCTGCATTTTCAAACACGAGCCTGTGTGTCTTTTGCCTGCTCTGGCGTTTTGTGGGTGTTTTTTGTTTGTTTGTTTGTTGTTGGGTTGTTTTTTTTTTTTTCTGCTTCCACAAATACTTTACTTATCAGACTATAAAAGTTACACTTCCCTCGTGGCTTGTAGTTTCGTGTGCCTTGTGCTAGTTCTTGCTGCTTCGGCTGGTGCCTGGGCAGGGTTGGTCAGAGCTGGGACATTGATGAGTCTTCACTCAGATCTGGTAGTGTCACCCAGCTGTCCAACCAGGCCCTTGTCACTGTGCTCAGAACCCACTCTTTAATTAGCTCTGCACACCTGGTCCCTTCTCTCAGTTAACTTTAAAGAGCTTATGGAACAAAAGAAAACAATCCCATCTTTCAGCTATGTCCACGTTATCATCTCCGACTTCTGATGCATCCGTTTGCCTGGTCACATCCTGTGACTTAGTTGGATTAAGTGTTCCCAGGAGCCAGTCGGATAAGCTGCTATTAATGTCTTAATTCTGTCATGATTGTTGTACGAGATCAACTGCAAACTCGATATTCAGTTCCTCATTAATGACCTCATCCTTCTTCTTCCTCACCCTCAACTCCATCTTCCTCTTTTTTTTCTTCTCACGCAGGAGCAGGGAAGCAAGGCGCTTGCAGATCCTTACTTCCCAAAGCTTGCCTCTTGTACCTGGAAGTCACGCTTCATCCCCACCCTTTGCCACCCCGGGATGCTCAGTCACTTCCTATGTATGTGAAAGCCAGATTATGAATAAGAAAGATTGACGAAGACTAGCTGGCTTTGGACTGTGATCTGGATTAAGAACATCGAACATACAAAGCACTGCCAGAAGAACAACAAAGTCTGGTTTGGAATTACAGCCAGAATGCTTCTTAGATGGGAGGACAGCAGCAGCACTTTGTCTCAGGGACATTAGATGTGTTATCAGGAGAGACCTGTCTCTGGAGAAGGATGTCGTCATGCTTGATAAGGTAGAAAGTCGAAGAAAAAGACAATGGACAACAGTGGCCACACCAAAAAGCCAGAGGACAGTGGTGCAGGACTGAATAGGCAGCATTTTGCTCTGTTGTCCGTGGGTCACAGTGAGTCCCAACCAACTCAACAACGCCCAACAACACCACCTTTGATAATTAGGAGGGGGTTGAAAAAGCACTCTCATAAAATATTTTGGTTTCAAAATCAGAAATAGTGCAGTTGATGAGCTGAAGTCTTGTCAGCAGCCACCTCTTAGAAATTCCAAGCCACCCAGAGCCTGGTGTCCTCCATGGCCTAGATGTTAAGTAAGCTCATTCCCCCAAGCTCCCCACTGAGACGTCGGAGGGGACACTGTTGTTGTTGTTGTTGTTATTATGTGCCGTGAGTTGCTTGCGACTCATAGCGACCCTATGTACAACAGCCCTAAACTCTGCTCTGTCCTGTGCCAATCGCACTGTCTCTGACACACCCATCCCAATTATCCCAGTCACTGAATCAATCCACCTCAGAGAGGGCCTTCCTCTACTGCGCTGTCCCTCGACCCTCCCAAGCATGATGTCCTTCTCTAAGGACCGGTCTCTCCTCACATGTCCAAAGTATGTTAGACGGAGCCTCAGAATCCTTGCCTCCAAGGAGCCACCTGGTTTAACCCTTTCTAGGACAAATCTGTTTTTTTTCCTAGCAGTCCATGGTATTCTTAATACTCTTCTCCAGCACTACAGCTCAAAGGCATCAATTCTCCTTCTATCCTCCTTGGTCATTGTCCAACTCTCTGATGCATAACAAGTGATTGTGAAGACCATGGCCTGTATCAGATGCACCTTAGTCTCCAGAGAGACACCATTGCTCTTCAGTACTTTAGAGAGGTCCCTAACAGCAGACTTTCCCATGGCAATGGGAAATGGAGTGGAAAATGGAGTCAGCTGAGTTTCCCCATTTATATTTGGGGAAACAGCTCAGCTGAGCTTTTCTGCCACCAGCGTGAGGATGTTTCCATGTTCAGGGATAATCTCTGCACAACTTGTTTATTTTCTCACCAAGAGTAAGCCTTTTTAGTTTAGGCAGTTTAATTGATAGTGGAAAATATTTCTTTTATCCAGCACCGTGCAGTGTGGTGAGAAGTGGTGGTTAGAATCACAGGCTCTAGAATCAGACAGCCTGAGGTTTGGATCCTGGCTCCACAATTTACTGTTGTTGTTGTGTTATGTACTGTTGAGTTGGAACCGATTCTTAGCTGACCCTCTGCTGGGTTTTCAGAGGCAGTAAATATCACGTGGAAGGAGATTGTCCATCTTTCTCCTGTGGAGGAGCTGGTGGATTCAAGATACGTGCCTTTTGACTGACAGCACGTCTTATCATGAAGCCACCAGAGCGCCTTCTGCTATTTCCTAGCATTGTGAAATATGCACATGACCTCATTTATTTGAGTGTAGGTTTTAGAAGTCTGTGGAGGTGGTTGGTGTATTTCGACGCCAAAGATGCTTTTCATATAAAGTGTACATTATTTATTTACTTCTTAAAAAATTGTTACCAACCAAACTACCGCAGGCTGCGGTAAGCAAGAGCCCTCTACCATGTCCACGTTGGCCCACACAGGCTCTCTTTGCTTCAAATATTATTATTTTTTTTAATCTGTGTTTTAGGTCAATTTCTCCTGCCTCCTCTGCATTGGTTTCTTTTCCTTTCGTTTTCTTTTTTAATAGAAAGTTTTTATTTTATACTGGTTTACTTCCACATTCTGTATACCTTGTTTTTCACACCAGATCTTTCCCAATTTCCTTAAACCACCACTCCCTCCACCAGTCAAATTGTATGACCCTATAATTACGCCCTCCACCCATCCTCAACCCTGTGCTCCCACCCTTCCCGCTTTAGTCCTCATACACATTTTATTAGTTATCTATTTCTACAATAATGATATTTATTATACAGTATTTGTCCTTATGGGACTGGGTTAGTTCTCTCAGCATAATGCACTCCAGTCCCTCCAAAGTTAGGTAGTGATTTACAAAATCATTGCTGCTGTGTAGTATTCCATCATGTGTATGTACCATAATTTCTTACTCCATTTGATTGTGGTTGGACATGTGGACTGTTTCCATGTTTTTGTGATCATGAAAAACACTGCTGCGAACATTGATGTACAACTCTGCATTGTTTTTATGGGATAAATCAATCCTTTTGTGCACTTCTTTGTAATTAAAGGTGACACTGCTTTGTCTATCTGTAGGAAATCTTCCTTTATGGGTAGATTTACAAGAAAATGTGCAAGCATTTCCCCAACAATAAATTTCCAGCTCAATATCAATGTCTATATTTTATACACCCCTTATACATTTTCATTGTGATACTGGCTTATGGTGCAATCTTCTCTGAAGACTTATAAAATGGCAATTAATTTCGACATGTAGTTTTCACATTTCATAGACCTCAACTGAAATGATGTCATCGACAGCAGTGACCAAGCCTGGGCATGAATGACAAGGACAGCTGCTTACCAGCACCGCCTGAACGATACTGACTTTAAAATGCCAACAGTTGTAAAATGCACCAAGGATTTGGAATTTATCAGTAAAAAGCCCCATATGTTTTAGAATTAAGAAAGAGTGGTGCCTCCCTCTGGGAGCTGTGATGATGAAATGAATGAGCCCTCTGCGCATACTAACTCTCTCTCATTGTTGTTGGGTTGATTTTAGCTCATAGATAGCTGGTCCTCCACTGGGTTTCACACGGGAGGAGATGGCCCGCTTTTTCCCTTCAGAACTACGGGTGGATTCGAAACACCTTTGGGTCTGCAGCATGGATTATACCACCAGAACTCCCTGCATGTAACCAGCACTCATTAAATGCCAGGAATCATTATTCTATTATAAACAAGTCGATGATATGTCCTAATCTGTTCCAAATAGGAACAGATTCTAAAATGCTTACAAGAGAAGGGTATCATTAGTAAATGAGTTGAATGCAGACTCCTTTTCTTCTGAAGGAATGTCTATGTATTTCTCTATCTTCTGTTATTTAGCCATTTAGGAAGTATTTACTGAAATCTTATAAGCTGGTCCCATACAAAGGGCCTTCCAGACAGGTGGTAAGTATTCAATGAGATCAAGGCCAGTGTTTTATGGGAGTGTTGGACAAAAATCTTGGGAGCCCAGAATCATGGTCAATATATGTTTCAAAGCAGAAGACAATCAGAGATTCAAAGAAGCAATGAAAACAAAATAGTTTGTTATTGTTATTGTTATGTGCCATCGAGTCATTTGCGACTCATAGCAACCCTATGTACAAGAGCTCTAAATGCCGTTCTATCCTGTGCCAACCTCGCCATCTCAAACGCACTTATTCCCACCACTCAACTCACAGAATCGATCCATCTCATCGAGGGTCTTCCTCTCCTGCTCTGTCCCTCCACTCTGCCAAACATGATGTCCCTCTCCAAGGACCAGTCCTTCCTTGCAACATGTCCAAAGTATGTCAGAAGAAGCTTCAGAATCCTTGACTCCAAGGAGCATTCCGGCTTCTCCTTCTCCAGGACAAACCTGTTTGTTCTCCTAGCAGTCCATGGTATATTCAACACTCTTCTCCAGCACCACAGCTCAAAGGCATCAATTCTCTTACTATCAACTCTATTCACTGTCCAACTCTCTGATGCATAGCACATAATTGCGAAGACTATATAGCCTGGATCAGGAGCACCTTAGTCTTCAGCCTGACATCGTTGCTCTTCAGTACTCTTGATAGGTCCCTCACAGCTGACTTTCTCAATGCAATTCATCTCTTGATTTCCTGGCTGCTGTTACCAAGAGTGTTGATTGTGGAGTCAAGCAAACTAAAACTGTTAACTATCTCAATCTCTTCACCATCCATACTGATGCTGCCAATTGGCCCAGTGGTGAGAATCTTTGTTTTCTTGATGTTGAGCTTCAATACATATAGGAGGCTGCAGTCCTTGACCTTCTGCAGCAAGTGCTTCAGGTCCTCCTCAGTTTCAGCAAGTAGGGTTGTGTCATCTGCATAATGCAGGTTATTGATGACTCTTCCACCAATCCTGATGCCACATTCTTCTTCGTCCAGCCCAGAGTCTCGGATGATCTGTTCTGCATAACAGAATGGAGACAGACATCCCTGACGGACCCTCTTCTTGATTTTGAACCATGTAGTGTCTCCTTGCTCTGTTCTGACGACTGCCTCTTGGTCCAAGTATAGGTTTCGCTTTAGCACAATCAAATATTCTGGGATTCCCATTCTTCTCAGAGTCAGCCACAGCTTGTTGTGATCCACACAGTCAAAAGCCTTTGCATTGTCAATGAAGCACAGACAGACATTCTTCTGGTATTCTTTGCTTTCTACCAAGATCCATCTAACATTAGCTAATAGTTTGGGTAGAAATCAGAAAAGCACAAGGCCACAAAGATAAGGAATGAAGGAAACACTGGACGAGGCAAAATGTTTGCTTACACTTGGTTTTCTTCCGGGGCTCCTGAGTGGTACCAGAAATTTAGAGGTTGGAGTCTATTCAAAGGTACCTCAGAATAAAGGTCTGGCTATCTGCTCGTAAAAATCAGCCACTGAAAACTCTCCACAGCTCAGTTGGCAAAGTGACCCACGTGGGGTCAGCAAGAGTGGGAGTTGACTCCAGAATAGCTGGGCTCACGTGTTTCTCCAAGTCAACATCTGCCCCTAACTTTACACTTTAATACATTTCTTTAGGAAATCCTTGAGGCATTGCAAGCTGGTTTTAATATTTCATTGCAGAGTAAGCTTGACTTGTCTGCAAACATGGCTTCTAAAATGTTTAAGGCTGATTTTAGCTCTTCTGATTTTCTCGATCAGTTATTGTTTAATGTGCGCTGTCTTTACAATGGATACATCTAGTTGTGTGATAGAAAAGTCTTTTAAGCAATATTGCTATTTATCATAGCCAAGGAAGGACCTTTAACAAATGTCCAAAATAGTCTCTTGTTTTAGGGAAAAAAAACCCTAAAACAAAACAAAAACAACAGAAAGATCTCATTAATAAAAAACGCAAATCCCGAATAAGGAACATGGGCTTGGTTTACTTCTATAATTGGCCTTTGGGTAAAGAGGTAAAGGACATGAACTTACTATTAAAAGAAAATTTTTACAGCTGTTTGTCATAGTGAAATTATTCCGCCCCCAGGTCAAGAATGATATAAAAAAAGGATATACACATATGGTTATAATAGATACTTATCAACAAAATAAAATAATTATTAATGAAATGTTTCTTTTACATAAATATGTATTAAGCCTTTAGAAATAGAAAAATATCAACATGGCAAAGTAGCAGTGATGAATGACTTAAAAGATTAGTGTAACCAGCTTCTTGTTTGGCTTAAATAATAAAGACAGTTTTGACACCACAACAATGGCTATGTCTTATGACAGTCACTAAGGTTTATTAGTAATGTATTAAAAATTCCAAGGCCCCATCCCGAACCTACTCAATTAGAACATAGGATTTGACCTATGACCCTACTTTTAACAAACATTGCAGTTAATTTTTAGATATCTAAATTCTGAGAAACTCAGCATATACATTCTTTAAAACATTTCTCTGTCATCCACATGTCTACTGCATGTTTTGTTTGCATTGTATGAAATAATAATACACAGTAAGGTGGGAAAAAAGATAAATGTAAAAGAAGTGTGGTGGGAGAGGTTCCTCTGGCTGGCGGGGAGGGAGCACGTGGAGGCTGAGTCCTGAGAGGCAGAGGCTGACTCAGCTTACACACCCAGCCCCCAGGGCCTCCTCCTACCTTTCCCAGTGCTGTTCCACCTGTCGCCCATCACAGCAAAGACATGGTGAAACCCATGTGAAATTGCTCCTCCTAGATTAGCCAGCAAACACAATTAACGCCCTCAGAAGGGGGCAGTCACCTCTCACGCGTTTGACAGCCTAAAAAACCCAATGGCTTGTCAGCTGAGTTGGCTCTGAGCCCATGGCAGTGAGTTGAGTGGGTACCTTGGTCCATACAAGCTGGCACTTGTTAGTGATTAATTCACCGTTTTACCAGGTCTGATACAAATCACCTGTCCCACAGTATTCTTTTTTTAAAATTTTTGATGGTTTTTTTTTACTAGTTTATTTATAAAATTCTAATACAAATTTGAACAAATTCTTTCAATTTCCCTCCCCCACCCCAACAAATTGTAGAATCCAATAATTAATCCCCTTCCCCCCCTGTACATCCACATCCCTCTGCTACCAGCCTCTTCTACCCATCCTGGATCCATATACTCATTCTACAATAACGGTTTTATACAATATTTATCCTTGTAGGACTGAATTAGTTCACTCAGCATAATGCTCTCCAGTCCCTCTCAAGTTAGGTAATAATTTACAAAGTTATTGCTCCTGCGTGTGCCCCACAGTACTCTTTACATCTCTGTTGAGTTCAGTAGTTCCTTGCAATGGGCACATGCACACTTACCAGTTTATTAGAGAATTAACAAGCTGGTCTGCTAACCCAAAGGCCCTCTCTGATGATGGAATCCACCAGCAGCTCCTCCCTGGAGATTTATGGCCTCAGAAACTCACTGCAGGGTCAGCTGTGAGTCAGACCTGGCAGTGACGTTGGGTCATCTGAGTAGCAGTCTACAGGTCAGGATGTAGTCAGGACATCTGAACCATGCCTCTCTTGCCCTCATGGTCTAGCTGGTCTCTGCTCTGCTCTGCTCTGGCAAGTGTTACAAAGCTCTTTTTCTCCACCACTCAGTCCCCATCGACACTCCACTCCACCAGTCTCCTGCCAAAAGGCACACAGCTTTCGCTGAAACATCCTGCTCCATGGGCGAGACACCTGGTTCTGCAGCCACTGTTCCTTTACTGCGTGAGTGCGGTGGTAGTGTCTCCAGGAAGCTTCCGGTGTAGGTGCCTGAGTCATCTCTTCCTCTTGGTGACACTCTGAAGTCTTACGTCCCGCACTGGGTTGTTTCATTTTAAGCCTCACCTAAACCAAACTCATTGTGGGAGTGGGTTCCGACTCACAGTGACCCCTCATTGCGTAAGTCTATATGCGAGGAGACTGTTGCTTTTTCTCCTGCAGAGCAGTGGGTGGATTCCAGCCACCAACTTTGCACTAGACGCACAACAACGTGTGTATTAACCATTTCCACCCCTAGTGCTAGTGAGTCAGAATTGACTAACAGCAGACCCTCCACTGAGTTTCTGAAGCTGTAAATTCCATGGCGGGAGATTGCTCATCTTTCACTGGGCGAGGAGGTAGTCATGGAGGGTCATGGCCTTTTGGTTAGCAGTGCAACTCCCTACGGACTGGGTCACCAGACCTCCATGCCATCAGAATGTGTCCAACTCTGACCCCAGAAGCACTAGTCACTGTTGCTATGTGCTGTCAAATAGCCTGTGATTCATAGCAACCCCTTTTCACAATAGCGCTGAACCCTGTCCTATCCTGAGCTGATCTCACTGTCCCTGACAGGCCTGCCTGCATTGTTTCAGTCACTGTATCAATCCATCGCATCCAGTCTTCCTCTCCTGCCCTGTCCCTCCACCCTTCCAAACATGATGTTCTTCTCCAAGGATTGGTTTCTCTTGGAAACCCTTGCTATATTTGACAGCCAACGCCATAATTCAAAAGCCTTGAGCCCATGTAGACTATTAGATAAAGCACTGAGGCTGAGCCTCCTATGAAAACACAAAAAGTAGGGGAAATAGTTGCAAATAGCTGCTAATAATTAGAATGTGAAACGTATGAATCTAAGAAAATTGGACATTGTTAAAAAAATAAATGAAATGCAAAAGAGATATATAACTAGGTATTTCTGTCATCACAGGAGACTAGAGCGAGGGCTACATGGTGGAGGGGACCTGGGGGAGGGTTTGTAAAACAATGAAAGAATCTTTTCTTTTACTTTTCCATAATTTCTGGACTCATGTACTTATAACTTGTTAGTCAAATTTGTGTCTTCTAGGTTGCAACATCCCCATGATACATCTTCAAGGATATGAACATGTACGGCCAAGCACAATCAATAAGAGTGCATCTAAATTCCAAAATCAATCTCCATAACAGTCTATGTGTTTCCTACTGCCAAAGGGGCCCTTTAGAGTAGTGAGAGAAGATCTTCACCCTGAAACTCACAGCGTCCCTTTTCAGCAGGAAGTAGCTAAGAGAATACGCCATCCCCTTTTCCTTATGACTCAGGGTGAAGTCTCTCTCAGGGAGGAGTGATAGGGAATGGCAAAGGACACACTGACAAAGAAGATTAATCAGAACTGGCTTTGACAAGCACTGTGGCATTTGGACAAGAACAAACTGGGAGGAGGGTAGAGAGAATAGTGCAACAATGAATGAATGGAAACCCAAAATCTCTGTAAATGTTTATGAAAATTAATAAAATATAGAAAAAAAATAAATGAAATGCGTAAATATTGGCATAGTAGACATTGTTGAACTGAGATGGATTGGCGTTTGATTTTGAGTCAAACAATCATATCATGTAAAATGCTGGGAATGAAAAAGTGAGGGGAAAATGAGGTTGCATTCAGTCAAGAAGACCATTTCTAGATCCATCCTGAAGTACAGTGTTGTGAGTGACAGGATACAATGCATATGCATACAAGGGAAGACCTGTTAACACCATTGTTTCTCCAATATATACACCAACAACTAAAGTCACATAAGAGAAAATAGAAGATTTAAAAAAAAAAAAAAGAAGATTTCTACTAATTTCTGCAGTGTGACATCGATGGAGCAGTCAACCAAGGTTCATTAGTAACAGAAGACTGGAATGCAGTTAGGAACAAGGAAGAAGGATCAACAGTGGGAAAATATGGGCTTCGTGAAAGAAGCAAGGCTGGAGATAGAATAACAGAATTTTGTGCAACCAGTGATTTCTAAAAACTACAAATGGTGCCTATACACATGGATCTCACTGATGGACTACACAGGAATCAGACTGACTACAGCTGTGGAAAGAATTGTTGGAGACGCTCTATCAGCAGTGAAATCCAGGCCAGGTGCTGACTGTGAAACAGTCCACCAACTACTCATATGCAAGCTCAAATTGAAGCTAAAGAAAATGAAAACAAATCCACAAAACACAAAATGTGGCCTTGAGTCTATCTAACCTGAACTTAAAAAGCCATCTCAAGAACAGGGTTGAGTCACTGAACTAATGAACAAACAGATGAACTGTGGGATGATATCAGGAATATCAGCCATGAAGAAAGCAAATGGTCATAAATAAAGAGCAAGAAGAAAACGGCAAGATGGATGTCAGAAGAGACTCCTATTGCATTAGAGCACCAGGAAACCAAAAAAAAGGAAGAAATGAGGAAGTTAAAGAACTGAAGATTTCAAAGGGAAGCTCGTGAAGATAAAGCAAAGCAGTATAATGAACTATGCAAAGCGATGGAGTAAAAAAAAAATCAAAAGGGAAGAACATAATCATCATTTCTCAGGCTGAAGGAACTGAAGAACACACCAAAACCTCATATTGCAATACTTAAAGATGTTTTGAGTGAAATATCCAATGATTCAGGAAACATCAAGAGAAGATAGAGGGAATACACAGTCACTGTACCAAAAAGAATTGGCTGACACAGAATTTTTTTTTTAACATTTTCCAAAAAAATTTATTGAAATTCCATTTTTATTAGTTTATTGAAAAAAAAAACAAAGATCTTAACTCAGTGATCACATATACAAAGGCAAAGTAAACTCACAAGGAACTAATCTTCTCATCATTTTGGAGGTGCTAGCAGATCACTAGCCTGATGTCTTTTCCATTTCATGAGTTTTCATGAAGCTGCAAAAAAATTGCTAGCTTTAATATCATTATCTAGACTTCAACTTAATGTGTAGTTTAGGGTGACACAGAATTTAATGAAACAACATATGAACAAGAGGAGGAGATTCAAGCTGCTCTGAAAGAATTGGCAAAAAAGAAGTCCCCATCAATGCCAACCAGCCTATTTCAATAAATAGAAGCAGCCCTGGATGTGCTCGCTAGGGTGTACCAAGAAATCTGGAGAACAGATTAGAAATCTATGTTCCTTCCTTGCTCTGTTCAAACAACTACTTCTTGATCTATATATAGGTTTCCCATGAGCACCCTACAAGAATTCCCGCTGTGTCGGATTAGGACTGATGTGTGGAGGGGGGTGTTGAATTTGACCCTTGTTATTAGGCGCCATCGAGTCGAGTACGACTCATAGTGATCTGAACCCTGTCCTATCCTCACACTTTCTAACACACTGGATCCCATTATGCAGTAACCGTGGTCCATCCACCTGGTCGAAGATCTTCCTCTCCCTTGCTAACCCTCCCCCCTTCCCAGCACCATGTCCCTTTTCAGGGAACAGCCCCTCCTAGCAACATGCCTGAAGTTTATGAGGTGAAGCCTCATCATCTTTGCCTCCAAAGAGCACTCTGGCTGCACACTCTTAAATCCTCCTAAAACATTTCATTTTCCCGTTTACATGATGTGCTAATCCTCCTAAAACTCTTTGCTTTATCAGATCATGAGGAATCATTACATAGTTTACACATTATATCATTTTATAGATGTATTTTTTTAATAACAATTTTATTCATAACAGCTGCTGACCAAAAAATTGTTCAAGGTTTGAGTTTGCAACAGGCAATTAACATTTGAAGGAACTAACACTTCGTTAATAATAACCTAAAAGGGAGACGCGTCCTTTTTAGACTGGAAGGACAGTTGAATGAGACTTCCTGAACAGGCTGGAGCCCTTTGTTGCCTTATCCTGGAGGGAAAGTTTTGAGGAAGACCTCTACTAAGTTGAAGAGCTCTTTTGATGGTTGTTTTTGCCTCCTCACAGGCAATCCGTAGCTGAGGGTCACTTCTTTTCAGACAAGACCTTCTGATCCCGTGTCAAAGGTGACCCTCTCTCACTAAGAAGAAAAACATCAACTCTTTTTAACTGCATTACTGTTAGGTTTGCTCTGAATCACAGACTATTTTCCTCTTTACGTGATGTGTTCAATCAAAGTCTTCTCCCCTGAGACAGACCGAGAAGGCAAGTGTTTGGCTGACGTAGGTAGTCCAGGTGTTCCTTCTTAAGAACCTTTAATTCAGGTAAGAGCTTTCAGGAGCTGTTCTAGTGACGCCTGTCTCTGGTGACGCCTGACCTTCTAGAAGGCAGCCCTCTTGAAAGAGCACTTCCTGTGATGACTACGCACTAACTAGGTAGACATCGTCTAAAAAGAGAACCTTGCAGTCCTCATCCTTTGAAGACTAACAAGTGAAACAGAGAAGCTGTCTTGGAGTCCAGGTACTTGAACCTACTGATTTGCATAATCTCTCATTTTCTAAAAGAACTTAACTAATTGCTGATGAGTCGGAACCAACTCATAGCTGAGCCTCCAGTGGGTTTTCAGAGGTTGTAAATCAGGTGGGAGGAGACCATCCATTTTTTCTCCCCTGGAGAAGCTGGTGCATTCAAACCTCAGGCCTCTTAGCTCGCAGCCCAATTCCTTCCCCACTGACCCCCACAGCTCGCTGACTCTTAAACGTGCTAGGTAAACATGAACTTTTTACCCTGTCCCTAACCCAGCCTGGCCTACAAGTACCCTTAAAACTTTCCCTTGCTGAGACAGATTTGGGAAATCCAGGCCCTGTCTCCTATATTAAAAACAACCAAAAAGTCATTGCTATCAAGTCAGATCAAATTCATACCTGACCATCCATGGGATTTTCAGAGCTGTTTGTTGTTGTTAGAAGCCGTTGAGCCAAGTACAGTTCATGATCCTATTTACAACAGATCTGAACACTGTCCTGTCTTGTGCTGTCCTCACAATCTCTGGCACGCTCGAGCCCATTGCTTGACTGTGTCAACTCAACTGGTCAAGGGTTTTCTTTATTGCCCATCCAGCTTCCAAAGCATGATGACCATTTCCAAGGAATAGCCTCTCCTAGCAACATGCCCAAAGTATGTGAGACAAAGCGTCATCATTTTGCCTCCAAGGAGCACTTTTGGCTGCATTTTCTTCAAGACATATCCATTTGGTTTTTTTGGCAGTCCATGGGATATTCCGTAGTTTTCTCTAACACCACAGTTCAAAGATGTCAATTCTTCTCTCATCCTTGGTCATTGTCCAGCTGTCAGATGCATAGCAAGTGATTTGGAAGACCATGGCTTAAATAGGTGCACCTTGTTCTCAAACTGACATGATAAGTTCTCAGTAATTTTGAGAAGTCCCTGACTGCAAACTTTCTTAGTGTGTCTGGGAAATCCGTCTGCTGATTTCCTGACTGCCAGTACCAAGTGTCTTGATTGTGGATCCAAGTAAGATGAACTTTCATGCCTTTCTCCCTCTGTCATGATGTTGCCTATCAATCCAGTGGCAAGGATTTTCGTTTTCTTCACACTGAGATGGAATTCGTATTCAAGGTGGCAGTGTTTCACTTTCTACAGCAAGTGCTTCAAGTTCTCCTCACTTTCAGAAGCAAGGTTGTATCATTCACATAATGAAGTTTATTGATGAGTCCAATCCTGACAGCACATTTTTTTCTTCTTGAAAAATTTGCTCAGAGTTATGTATTGTTAAGGATCTGAATAATTTGGTAAGTCGTGCAAGGAGGCTGGGAGGCAAGAACATGGAGGCAGTTGTGAATGAGCTAAGGTAGGATTGAGGATTCTTGTTAGCCTACTGAGGTAGAGGTCAAATGAGGTGGCTAGGACTGAGCCCTGTCCAATCAGAACCAGGGGACCAAGAAGATTAGACTGAAGTGCCTCACAATTCTGACAGGCATAGCCAAGCAAGTAGCCTGTTTAGTGTTTTAGGTCCATGAGTGACATCAAGAACAACTGACAGGAACTGCCCTTTGAACTCTCTGCAGCCTCATCCCATTGGCCCAGACCCAAGCCTGGAGGCATGTCAAAAAGCGGGAGCCTTCGGCTGTGTTAAACCATGCCACACGTGGAAAGGGGTCTTTTCGCCATCGCTTACTTCAGAGATCTGACCCGTGTCGTTCTATGGGACAGCTCTTTTTTTTTTTTATATATTTGAAATACAACTTTATTCTGGTTCTAAACGAAAAGAATGGGAGTGACAGTAACAAACAAGATTTTACCACAGAATATTGTGGTTTGACTGTAGCAGTCTTGTATTTGAAACTCAAAAAGGAAACTGCCTTCCAAAACAGCTAAATATGCAGGTCCAAAAAATGAAGGGTTTTTTTAACTGCCACACTCACTCCGAAGCCCATTCATCTTTCCTTCAGCATCCCAAAGATTAGCACATGTTCTCCTTAGCTAGATAATAAAGTGGCAAACACGCGGCACCACTGACATCACAGGACAGTTGCCTATAAAACTAGACTTCTGACGCTGGGCTCCAGCTTCGTTCTCTCACAGATCGTCATCCTCGTCCGGGAGAGCAGTTGTCTGCACAACCTCTAAATCATGCTCATATTGTGCTGGGTCCATGACAACTTCTGGTGGGGCAAGAGCAGGCAGGGCCACAGACTCCAAGTTAGGGTCTCCGATTAGTTTTCTAGCAAGCCAAAGGAAAGGCTTTTCAAAGTTGTAGTTACTTTTGGCAGAAATGTCGTAGTACTGAAGATTCTTCTTTCGGTGGAAAATGATGGATTTTGCCTTAACTTTCCTGTCCTTAATGTCCACTTTATTTCCACACAACACAGTGGGGATGTTTTCACATACTCGAACCAGATCTCTATGCCAGTTAGGCACGTTCTTGTAGGTAACTCTCGATGTTAGATCAAACATTATAATGGCACACTGGGCTTGGATATAATAGCCATCCCTCAGTCCCCCAAATTTTTCTTGGCCAGCTGTATCCCATACATTGAATTTAATCAGTTCTCTGTTGGTGTGGAACATGAGAGGATGGACCTCCACACCCAAGGGGGCTACATACTTCTCGAATTCACCAGATGACGTTTCACGAATGTCGTTTTGCCAGTACCACCATCACCCACCAACACGAGTTTGAACTGGACTTGGGGTTCTCCTTGGGCGGCCATCGTGATGGTTCTTCCAGAAGCGTCTCTGGGCCCTGTCTGACTGAGGGATGGAAAGATGGCAGAAGCCGGGACAGCTCTTTTATAATAAAACTATCTTCGTTTTCTCCTTCACTCCTGTCTCCTCACCCTGCCTCTCAATCATGTGTTCTAACCAGGGCTCGGCCTGAGCCAGGTTGTTTCTGAGCAGGACATAACCAGGCTGAGATTGGGGATTCATGCACAGCTGATCTTTCTGTTGGCTCCCAACGAACCAGGGCATTCACTGTATGCAACATGTTGTTGTTGTGTACCGTAGAATTGGAATCAACTCATAGATGACTCTCCAGCAGGCTTTCAGAGGCAGTTAATCTACACAGGAAAGGACTGCCCATCCTTCTCCTGCAGAGAGCAGCTGGTGGCCTTGAACCCTGTACCTTGGGCTTTGAGCGCAGCTTCTTGCCACTAGGCCACTAGAGCTCCCTCTGTAGCATGGAGTTAGTTGTATATATAATAAACCTGCTTTTGCGTTTCCCGCTATTGTCTCTAAGATTGGTTTTTGCAGTAGACAGAGGCAGCACCATGGTTTTCTGGTAGCATGTTCACCCAGAGGCATCTCAGAGAAACATCTGAAAAATCAACTACCACCCCCCCCCCCGAAGCTCCATTCTACTGACACGTGGGCTGCCGAGAGTCAAATTCAACTGAGCACGTATATCACCTCGTCGAGAGTCTTCCTCTCCTTCTTCGTTCCTCCACCATCCCAAGTCATAACTTCTTAGCAACATCCCCAAGTATGTGAGACAAAGCATTATCATTTTTGACTCTAAGGAGCACTCTGGCTGCACTTTCTCCAAGATACATCTGTTCGTTCTTCTGACAGTCCATGGACTATTTAGCATTCTTCTCCAATACCACAGCTCAAAGATATACATTTTTCCTTTTCTTATCCTTATTCATTGTCCAGCTCTTAGATGCATAGCAAGTGACTGAAAAGACCATGACCTGAATCAGGAGCACCTTACCCCTCAAAATGACATCAATGCTCCTTAATAATTTGGAGAGATCCTTGACTACAGACTTTCCCAATTCAATACATCTTCTGATCTCCTTACTGCTGGTACCAATTCTATTGATTGTGGTTCCAAGTAGGATAAAGTTTCTGACAGTTTCAGTCTTCTCTCTGTCTGTCATGATGTTGCCTATTAGTCCAGAGGTGAGGAGCTTTGTTTTCTTGATGTCGAGATGCAATCTATCTTGAAGGCTGAGTGTTTAGCATTCTGCAGTAGTCCTCTTCACTTTCAGCAACAAGCTTGTGTCATCCACAGAATGAAAGTTGTTGATGAGTCTTTCTCTAATCCTGATGTCACATTTGTCTTCATAGAGTCCTGCTTCTGGCATGATTTGTTCAGCATACAGGTTGAATGGGTATGGAGAAAGGACACACCCCTGACACATACCTTACCAATGAATATATTTGGTAGGAGTTACTATTTACCAAAGCTCAGAGAGAGCAGGCGATGTGTCCGGTGCGTTAGCACTCATAAATGGTAGAGACTGGATTCAACCTCTATTTTAAATGTCCAACCACAATTGAATGGATTGAGAAATTATGGTACATTCACACAATGGAATACTATGCAGCACGCAGAAGGAATAATTCTGTAAATCTCTACCTAACTTGAGAGGGACTGGAGAGCACTATGCTACGTGAACTAACTCAGTCTCATAAGGACAAATTCTGTATAAGACCATTATTGTGGAACACCTACGAGGATCCAAGGGTGAGAGGGCGGGAACAGAGGGGTGAGGATGAGTGGGGGTGGGAGTGGCTAATCATCCGGTCACAATTTGATGGGTGGAGGGTGCAGGGGATAAAGGAAATGGGAAAGATTCAGTGTGAATAACAATGTATAAGAACTTTGTAAGTAAACCACTATAAACTGTAAAAAAAAAAACACAAACAAAAAAACACCACAACAAACCTTTTTAAAAAGAAAAATCCCAACAAAAACCTCCTGTATTTTGTGTTCATCAGAACTTTTCCTACTAAATACCACAGACTAGAATCTCAGTTCTTAGCTCTTACAATGGGGGAACTGGAAATAATACCCTGTTAAAAAGTAATTGTGTATGTAAGCTTTTTTTTGGTAATATCTAAATTGGATCTGACTTGTCCTTTCTTCTGTACACTTTTATGGACATACAATAAGGGAGATGGTATGGCGGAAATGCCCGCAGCTTTGGTCAGGAATCAGGAGGCCAGACTTGACTTCTGGCCTTGTTATTGACTTTTCATATTACCTTGATAGAGCTGTTTACCTGACTGAGCCATAATTACCTTATCATAAAGTGAGTTACTGGAAAGTGAGGAGTCTGGATATTTCTGAAGGTCACTTCCTGTTTAAAGTCCCACCATTAAGCAGTGTGATGTGGACACATCTACGTAATATGCTCTCCTAAACATAATGGCAAAGCTGAGCTAATTGTCGCAAATATATGCACATTTGTACACACTTTCTTTCAAATTCTAAAAGAACACCTTGGTATAGTCAGTAACTATTGATTGTGATGCATGGTGGCTCTGAAACCTATAACAGATGAAGGAGGAGACTGACATCTTGTAATAGAGTGTTGAACATACTGTGGACCACCAAGAGAACAAACAGGTCTCTCTTTGGGGAAGGTGAGGCCAAGCTGCTCCTTGGAGGCTAGGATTTTGAAGCTGCATCTCACATATACTTTGGGCACATGGCCAGGAGGGACCAGTCCTTGGAAAAGGACACCATGTTTGAAAGGGTGGAGGGACAGTGCAGGAAAGGAAGACCCTGGGTGAGATGGATTGACTCAGTGACTAGGGTAATGGGAGTAGGCGTGCTGGAGGTGATGAGATTGGCTCAGGATAGAGCAGGATTCAGAGGTTTTGCACAAGAGTCACTATGAGTCACAGGCAACTCAACAGCACATAACAACAACAATAGCTCAAGCAAAAGGAGTCAATAATAACAGATCAACCTCTTCTGGTATGCTGCACTGATGTAACTAACATTTTCTAATGCATTAAGAGGAAAAAAGACTTTCTGTTAAGACAGCAGAAATAATTAATTAGTCTTCTAACTACCAATCATGGTGGATGGAGAAAGGATTGAGACTACCATTCCCAGGTTACCTGAGGTACCTCTGCGTGGACTTCAAACTTTCAGCCAGCAGCTGAGTGTGTCAAATCTGGAGCCGGAAGTTTGGCCCAACAGAGGATCTCAGTTCACTGGAATCTGTTCCACCTGTGACCAAAGGAGGTGAACCTTGCCCCAATGTTCAAAAGACGGTTTCCCTCATCAGACGTTCTTTTTTCTCATTGCAACAAGCTTCCTGTAAAACCAGTTTCTCCAGTTAGCTAGCGAGAAAGTAAAGTTTGCATAGTCTTTCACCTCCAAATCTTCTCTTCCTCATTCCATAAACTGATGGGCACAAGAAGATCTCTCAGGCAAGGAGATAAAAGACCTAGGTGAAGGGGGAATTGGGACCAAGGCATAAGAGGTGCTGTTGCTAGGTGCCATCTAGTATGACTCATAGCAACCCCATAAGCAGCAGATCTGCAGCTATAAACACGGATGTATATATATCTGCTTGGGTGGCAGCTCTGGTTTCTTTAGGGCATATTCCTATATTCTTTAGGGTATATTGCTAGGTAAAATGGTATTTCTATGTTCAACTTTTTGAGAAAGCACCAAACCACCTTCCAAAGTGGTTACACCATTTTACACTCCCACCAACAGTGAATAAGGGTTCCAATCTCTCCACGACCTCACCAGCATTTGTTGTTTGGTACTTGTTGAACTTTTCTGTTGTTAGTGAGGTGAGATGATAGCAAATGAATGAATAGAAAAACTATAATATATCCACACAAGGAATACTATGCAGCACTGAAGAACAAGGAATTAATAAAATATTACACAATATGGGTGACCCTGGAGGACATTATGCTGAGTGAAATATCTCGGTCACAAAAGGACAAACACTACATAAGGCAACAGGATTGACATGGGAGTTGGGAGAAAATTAAGAAAAGAGAAGATAAATAGTGAATACTGCATTGGAATAGATGAATGAAATAACTATTTAAAAGGAATATATGATTAGTCAATATTTGTATGACAACAGTCCAGAATAAGGGAGTCATAGCAAAGAAGACTGGGGGAGAGGCCAGGGGAGGGAGTAAATTATGCAATAGTGAATGAATATATTTTTTTTAAATTGTGAATTACTTCTGAGAAACAAAAATGAAGTGGGAGTTATAACACTCCCTGACCTCAAAACCTACCACAGAGCAGTAATAACCAAAACAGCATGGTACTGGTACAATGACTGATGCATACGTCAATGGAAAAGAATTGAGAACCCAGAAATAGACACAACTATCTATGGTCAACTGATATTTGTCAAGGAAATAAAACCTATCAAATTGTGAAATGACAACCTTTTCAACAAACGGCGTTGTCAAAACTGGATTGCTATCTGTAGAAAGCTGAAACAGGAGCCACATCTCACACCATACACAAAAACCAACTCACTGTGGATAAGAGACATGGGAGTAAAGCCCCAAACCATAAACTTCATAAGAGACAAACTGGGATCAAGCTTAGTAGTCCTAGTCTATGGTATAAAGAGACTGCCAAATATAGCCAGAAATAAACAATCTGAAGAGGATAAAATTGATGAATAGGACTTTCTAAAGATTAGATCCCTGTGTTCATCAAAAGCATTTTCCAACAGGGTGAAAAGAAAACCTACTGTAAAATGACTGTCAATACCATCTCAGACAAGAGTCTTATAATGGAAGTTTATAGAATACTCCTGGGCCTCCACAAGAAAAAAAATCTGATAACCCAATTACAAAATGGGCAAAAGACATGGAAAGAATTTTCACAGAGGAAGATATTAAAAAAGCCAACAGACATAGGAAGAAATGCTCCAAATCACTGGCAATAAGACAGATACAAATCAAAACTACAATGAGGTACCATCTCACTCCAGTAGCAGTGGAAAAGTTTAACAGGACAGCAAATAATATATGTTGGAGAGGATGTGGTGAGATAGGAACTCTTACATTGATGGTGGGATTGTACAATAGTGCAGCCACTCTGGAAGTCAGTTTGGCACTTCCTCAAAAAGCTGAACATAGAAATTCCATATGACCCAGATATTCCATTGCTTGGAATATACCCTAAGAAAATCAGAACTGAGGCTCAAATGAAAACTTGTACACCAGTATTCATATCATCATTATTCACCAACACAAGAACATGGAAACAGCCCAGATGTCCAACTACAAATGAATGGATTGAGAAGTTGTGGTACATTCATACAATGGAATACTATACAGCATGCAGGAGCAATGATTTTGTAAATTCCTGCTTAACTTGGGAGGAACTGGAGAGCATTATGCTGAGTGAACTAACTCAGTCCCATAAGGACAGATACTGTATAAATCTACTGTTGTAGAATGAATATGAGGATCCAAGGCGGGAGAGGGGAAGGGTGGAAATAGTGGGGTGAGGATGGGGCGGTACAATATTAATCTTAGGGTTGCACAATTTGATAGCTGGATGGGATGAAGAAAATAGGAAGGATCTTTTGTGAAAAACAATGTGTTCAAACTTTGTAAATAGAGTAATATAAAAAATTGAACTAGGGGGATAGGGAGGAAAATGTGCAACAATGAATGAATGAATGAATGAATGAAAATCCAACCTTTCTGTAAACTTTCATTAAAATTGCAATAAAAAGACATTTTTTAAAAACCCATAAAACAACAGATATTAACACTATTTTATCTCATGACATCCTCACAAATTCTGATGTACTCAAGTTGTTACTCCAGTCACCCTGTCAACCACGTGGTTGAGGGTCTTCCTCTCTTTTGCTGTCCCTTCATCTCTCCAAGCACGATGTCCCTTTCCAAGGAATTAACCTTTCCTAGCAGCATGCCCTCGATGAGATGGATTGATTCAGAGACTGGGGAAATGAGGGTAGGTGTGTGTGAGGTAACACTTCACCATCTTTGCCTTCCAGGAGCACTCTGGCTGCACCTTCTCCAAGATGTGTCTGTCTGTTCTTCTGACAGTGCACGGGATATTCAGCTTTCTTCCTTGACTGTTTATTGGGTTTTCAGAGGCCTGTTTTTTTCAGAAGTGGCTTGCCAATCCTGTTTCCTAGTCTGTCTTAATCTGAGAACTCTGGCGCAGGATAGGATAGTGTTCAGATTGGTTGTTCATAGGGTCATAATGAGTCATATTCAACTTAATGGCATCTAACAACAACTGTATTAGAGGTAAAGCCCAGACTTGAAATAATTCAAAATGAGAAGAAACGGCTCCAAGTGCCCTTTAATAATTGTTATGAGGAATGTGTGTCAGGAAAACTGGAAGTAAAAAAAAAAGCACAGCTATCAGGGATCTCTTTAGAGTATGGAAGAGCAATGGTGCCAGTCTAGAGACTAAGGTGAGTCCTATCCAGGCCATGATCTTCCCAATTATTTACTGTGCATCAGAGAGCTGAACAACGACAAAGGATATCAGAAGAAATAATGCCTTTGAGCTATGATGCTGAAGAAGTGTATTCAACATATCATGGTCTGATAAGAGATCACACAGGTATGTCCTGGAGAAAGTGAAACCAAACTGCTTCATGGAAGCAAGGATTTTGAAGCCTTGTCTCACATACTTTGGACATGTTGCCAAGAGCAACCAGTTTTTGGAGAAGGACATCATGATTGGGAGAGTGGAGGGGCAACGCAAGAAGAAAGACTCTGATGAGATAAATTAACTCTGTAACTGGGGTAATTGGGATAGGTGTGTCAGAGATGGTGAGATTGGCTCAGGACAGGGCAGGGTTCAGAGCTATTACACATATCTCTGGTTGCTATGAGTCACAGGTGAATGACGGCACATAACAACAACAACATCAGAAATCATCATAAAACAGATAAGTCATAATGAGGAAATACAACTAAAGTTGGTGCAAAATCCACCTAAATTTTCCTCAGGTTGTAAGAGTTGGCTTGGAATGATGAGAAATGAGAGCATTGACAGGACTTAGAGATGCAGGAGTCAGGGAGGAAAAGTATTCACTGAGCAGATGAACTGATGCCTGTCTATTGATGATGGAGAACGGTAACCTTTTACCTACCTACGTGTGGCTTGGTGAAAAGTTTCCTTAAAACAAGGGACCTCTGTATACCAACGAAGAAATTGATATTTTGCTTTTCAAAGAGAGGAGTGAACTGGAGATGGAAGGTAAAGAAAAAAGTGGAACAACGAATGAATGAAAATCCAAAATCTCTGTAAATGTTCATGAAAATTAATAAATTTTTTTTAAATTAAAAAAACAAAACAAAACAAGGGAACTCTAGTGGCCTGGTGGCAAGAAACGGCACTGCAATCCCAGAGGTATCCTCTGCTCGAGAAGGAGGGGCATGGTACACACACAAAATAATTGAAAAATCTTTTTCTAAAAAAGTTTCCTTAAAATATCTAGGTACTTTTGTTTTAGATTCACTGTGCAGCTCTGATCTCAATATTTTATAAAGTTGTGTTTTTCTACTGATCAACTAATAAGATCCACATTTGTACCCATTTAAAAAAAAAGATGGTAAGAAGATTTCTGAAAATATTTAACAGTATCATACACACATTACAGTCCTACTGAAGCTCATTGAAACTGACTGTAGCAGTACCTTGACAGGGAAAGACCAGAAATTCAATCTAGATTCAAAAGAGGTTGTGGAAGGAAGAATATCACGTAAGATGAATGTTGGCCGAAAACAGAGAATATGAAAGAGATGTTTACTTGTGCTTATTGACTTTACAAAGACATATAAGTTTGTGGTTATAGTAAATTATGAGTAACATTGAAGAAAATGAATACTTATATGTGCTTGTGTTGAACTTGTACACAGACCAAGAAGCAGCCATTTGAACAGAACAAGGTTGTACTGCATTGTTTAAAATCAGGAAAGACTGCAATCCCAGGGGTACACGGTTCGAATCCACCAGGTGCTCTGCTGGAGAAGGAATGCCAATCTCCTCCTGCACCAGTAAGATTCAATTTGACGGTACACACACAAAAAACAATAAAATTTTTTTAAAAATCAGGAAAGCTGCACTTCAAGGTTGTATCATTACCATAACTATTTAATACATATGCTGAACAAATAATTCAAGAAGACTGTAATGTTAAGATTGGTGTAAGACTTAAGCACAATAAACATTCAGATGACAAAGCTTTTCTTGCTGAAAATGAAGACTTAAAATACTTACTGAAAAAGGACTATAACCTTCAGGATGGATTAAATCTCAACATCAGGAAATAAAAAGCCTCACCACTGGACCAACTGGCAACATCATGACAGATGGAGAAAAGATTGTGAAGTTGTCAGTGATGTCTATTTTATTTAGATCTACAATCAGCACTCATTGTAGCAGCAGTCAAGAAATAAAAAGACATGCTGTATTGTGCAAATCTGCTGTGAAGAACTTTTTTGAGGTGCTAAGAAGCAAGGATGTCAGTTTAAAGGCTAAGGTACACCTGATCCAAGCCGGGATCTTTTCAATAATTTTAAATGCATGTCAAATTGGGCACTGAATAAGGAAGACCACGAACCCACGCTTTTGAATTGTGCTGTGGGCTGAGAGCATTGAAGTTTGCACTCCCAAAAGAACAATCAAGTCTGCCTTGGAGAACGTCTAACCAGGATCGCTCCTCGGAGGCGGAGATGGTGACTCTTTGTCTCACATCCTTCAGGAATGTTCTCAACAGGTGCCGGTGCTTAAAAATATGTATCATTCTGGGAAAAGTGGAAAGTCAGCAAAAGAAAAGAAAATCTTGAAGGAAATGGACTGTCACAGTGTAACAATGGACTTGAGCATGGTGAGTGTGGGCTTGGTGCAGGATAAGGCAAGGATTCGATCTCTAGTTCAGAGTGGCTGTGAGTGAGAGTTAACTGGACAGCACTTAACAACAATCTCTCGGGAAGAGTTGCCTATGTTGATTGATTAACAGATTAGCATTTGGGTTTTGTTGAGTCCTGCCTATACGTGTCAGGATCTCTTGGGCGAGTCTGAATTGCAAGACCTATAATGCTAAGGACCCTGGAAACAGTTGAAGGTTATGGACAACCTCCAGGCTACATGATGATAGGTCATCTTATTTTGAGGGATGGAGAAGAACAGGAAGGGTATTTTTTACTTATTGTTGTTATGTGCCATCAAGCCACCTGTGACTTATAGCGACCCAATGTACAGTAACTCTGAATCCTGCCCTGTCCTGAGCCAGTCTCACTCCGTTACAGCTGCTCCTATTGCCCTAGTTACTGTATCAATCCACTTCATCTGAGGTCTTCTTTTCCTGCACTGTCCCTCCACCCTTCTGAGTGTAATGTCCTTCTCCAAGCATCAGTCCTTCCTGTTCACATGCCCAAAATATGTGAGACAGAGCTTCAAAATCCCAGCCTTCAAGGAGAAACTTGGCTTTACCCTCTCCAACACAGATTTATTTGTATTCTTGATAGTCTATGGTATGTTCCAGACTCTTATACAGCACCACAATTCAAAGGCATCAATTCTTCTTCTGTAACACTTAGTCCTCATCCAGCTCTCTGATGCATAGTAAGGAATTGCAAAGACCATGGCCTGGATCAGGTGCACCTTAGTCTCTAGACTGACATCATTGCTTTTCAGTATTCTGGAGAGGTCTCTGACACCAGATTTACCTAATGCAATTAGTCTTTTGATTTCCTGAGTGCTGGTGCCGAAAGTGTTGACTCTGGGGCTGAGCAAGGTGTAAATTCAATCTCTTTTCCATCTATCATGGTGCTGCCAATTAGCCCAGTGGTGAGAATCTTTGTTTTCTTGATGTTTGTCTTTTCCCTCTAAAACCCAGTTGCCATCAATTTGATTCCAACCCATGGCTGCACAGTGTGTAGAAGCTCTGCTTATGGTTTCAACGGCTGGTTTGCAGAAGTGAATTGCTAGGCTTTTCTTTCAAGACATCTGGCTGAACCCAAACCTAACCATTTCAATTAGCCGCTGAATACATGCACTGTTTGCTCCACCCAGAAATGTCCTTCCAATAGCAAGGCATTAAACATCATTTTCAGCTGGATCAGCTGTACAAGTTGGTACACCCTAATCATCTATTATTCTGACTCAACTCTATGGAAGTGGGTGTGGTTTTTAGTCCCGCCTTATGATGCTTGTCTGTTCCTTAGTGGTTGGCAACATTTCTGGAAGAAAGATATAAAATGAACCCACTGAACCATGTGTCCACTGGGCCTTCTCTCTCCCATGAAAAGATTCTGTCCTCTATCAATTCAGCTGAGGACAGAATTCTATTAGTGAACCAAACTACAAAGGGTATCTGGTGAGAAATAAAGAGGGAGCAGGGAGGTGTGTGTTTCAGTCCAAAGGAGTAGGCCAGATGTTTGAGCCTGAGGAGACCTTGTAAGCATGAAGATTTTTCCAACATAAGAATCAGCAGAATCTCTCAGACAGTTGTAAAGGCCAACAATGTTAAAAGGGAGAGGGCTGAGGGAGGCAAGGGAGGTCCCTAACATAAAAAAGAAGCAACTCACTCAGGGCTGTGCAGAGGAATGCCTCCTTAAATGACGTGTTCTAGCTCTAGTGGCCTAGTGGCAAGAAGCTGTGCTGCAGTCCCAAGGCACACGGTTTGAGGCCACCAGCTGGTCCATGGGAGAAAGATAGACAATCTCCTGTGTGATTAACTGCCTCTGAAAACTCGCTGGAGGGTCAGCTATGGGTTACTTTTGATTCTAACATACACAACAAGGCTCATAGAATTCAGCTTATTGCCATTAAATCTGCTTTGTTCAGAATGACCTCCATCAGGTTTCTGAGGCTTGATATCATAATGAGGGAGCTCTGGTGGCCTAGTTGTAGGAATCTGTGCTTCAGTTCTAAAAGCATGCAGTTCAAATCCACTAGCTGCTCTGAGGGAGAAGGATGGGCAATCTCTGCCTATGCAATTAACTGCCTCTGAAAACCTGCTATTAATTATGGCTTGGTTCCTACTTGATAGTATATAAAATCAACATATCATAATGTGAGGGGACTGTTCATGCTTCTCCTTTGGAGCTGCTGGTGGATTTGAACCACTGGAGACTTTCATCTTTTGGCTTGGCTGTGCAACTTACTAGGGACTATTCCAACAGAGCTTTTATCCTAGGCTCTTACTTTGTTCTAATACCTGCTCTGGTACTTTAAGCCTTGTTTCAGCTGCTCCAACCACAGTGTGCTGGAGTCTCTTTGGTCTTAAGTAATCTTCAGACCTTGCCCCATAGATAGACTCTGCTGGGACTCTGGGCCTACTTCTGCATTCTGAATCCCCTATATGACTTAATCAACAACTCGACTTGCCTGGATTGCTTAAAATTTAAAAGTTCTTACTGGAGGAAAGGATTCTGAAGCTTTGTCTGACGTATTTGGACATGTTGTAAGGTGGGATCAGTCCTAGGAAAGGGACGTCATTCTTGGGAGGGTGGAGGGAAAGCACAAGAAAGGATCAACCATCAATTAAATGGATTGATTCAGTGACTGGGGTATTAAGGGTAGATGTGTCAGAGACACAGTAAGATTGGCGTAAGATAAAGCAGGGTTAAGGACTATTGTACATAGTGTCTCTATCAGTCACAGGCAACTTGATGGCACATAACAACTAGAGAAATCAGTAAATTACATTTCCTTAATGGTATGCTGTATTACTTCCACCCAATCACACACTTTTTATCTGAGATCCATTCAATCAGAGGAAGTGCCTGAGCTGTGCCAGCCTGGAACTACCACTCATGCTGTGACAAGTGAGTATTATTTTGTACAGCAGAGTCAAATTATAGCCATGAAGCTCATGTGGCAAGCAGGGTGGGTGTTTGCAACAAAACATTCCAGTGAAATAGGATAGGAGCATGCACGCTAGCAAGATTCTAGCCCAGTATAAGGCTATTTCTCTAGGGTCATCCCAGCCTGCCTGTCTTGGTTATCAATTACCACCATAACAGAAACACTACAAATGTATGACTTTAACAGATATTTATTATCTCACAGTTTACAAGGCTGGAAGTCTAAATTCAGGGGCCAGCTTCAGTGGAAGGCTTTCTCTTTGTTGACTCCCTGTTTTGGAGGGTGGCTCTGTGTCCTCTCAGCTTCTGTGAGTATCCAAGATTCCTTGAAGCTGCCTGGAGACTTGGCCTCAATCCTCTCTGTGGTATAGGAGGTTCTCAGCACAGGGACTATGGGTCCAAAAGCTGACCTATGTTCCCAGATATACTTCCTTGTTGGTACTAAGGGCCCTCTATCTTTGCTCCCTTGTTTAACCTTGATTATGTATATCAAAAGGGTTAATCTAAGATATAATCTTACTTGTAGATTATATTCCACTTAGTTAACATAGTTGTCATTAATGCTGCCTCCTTAACACCATGTTGTTATGTGCCATCGAGTTGCCTACAACCTATAGGGACCTGTAGAGGTTAGGATTTACAACATACAGGGTGATTACACCAGATGACAAAGTGGAAGGTAATTACATAATACTAAGTAGGATAATTAGCACCTATTTTGCAGGGGACAGAATTCGTCCATAACAGCGTTGCTATCAGAAGTATCTTAGAGTCTCTAGTCCTACTTCTGCTGAAGCAAACACTATAGGTACAGTCCAAGAAAATGAAATTTAAATCCATTTCCCAGTGTTTGGTGGATATATTTTCTTTTAATGGCCCCTGAAGAGTGAGATGGGTGCCCTGGGGGTGTAGTATGTAGGGAGTGTTCTGCTTACCAAAGGCGGTGCCTCTTTGCTGGTTCAAACCCATCAGCAGCTCTGAGGATGAAAGACAGGAAATCTGTGTCATTTACAGTCTCAGAAAAACTGCTGGTGAGTTATCTATGAGTCAGTTGTGACTTGAAAGTAATGAGTTTTGAATAAAAAAAGGACAACTTCTGTAGACAACTGTGTGTTGATAATAGTGAGTTGTGTTGTTATGTGCCAGTATGTTGTCAGAACTGACTGATAGCTTACAGTTCAGTGGATTTTCAGAGGCTGTAAATCTCATGAGAGGACATTGTCCATCTTTCTTCTTAGAAGCAGCTGGTGGATTCAAACCTCTAGTCTTTGGATTGACAGTGCAAGTCCTTTCCCAATAGACCACCAGAGCTCCTGATATAACAGAGCAGCTAAAAGGTTTCCCAGGTTTAGTAGGATTTATTGAGGAGTTTTTCTTAACTTCAAAATTTACAGAACTATTAATTTACCTTTAAAACAAAACCTAAGTATTTTACTTATACAAATAAAAATTTAAAAATAAAAAAATGAAAATAAGGAAAAAATATTTAAATGAAAAAGCAATCACTGAATAGGTCATGTGAAAGATGACCAAGAGAGTGTGGTCATCTTAGACTTCAATGTCTTCATACTTAGACTTTCTATGGAAAATTTAATGTCTAAGTGTCTTAGTGCCATCATGATAGAAATATTATAACTGAATGCCTTTAATGAGAAAAATGGAAATCCCAGAAACCACGATTGTGCTCATATGAAACTTAAATCTAGCCCAGGAAGTTTTGTATGAACAAAACAAGGGAACACTGCATGGTTCAAAATCAAGAAAGGTGTGCATCAGAGATGTATCCTTTCTCCATACCTTTTCAATCTGAATGTGAAACAGATCATTCAAGAGACTAAATTTTATGAAGAAGAATGTGGCATCTGGATTGGAGGAAGATTTATCAACAGCCTGTGTTACACAGATGGCACAACCTTGTTCAGCAAAATTGAGGAGGATTTGAAGTGTTCACTGCAGAAGATCAAGGAATTCAAGTTTTGGTCTGGATTGCTTCTCAACATCAAGAAAACAAAGATTCTCACTGCTAGGCTAAATGGTAGCATCGTGATAGAGAAAAGATTGAGTTCATTAACAATTTCAGGAGGAACTAGTCCTTGGAGAGGGACGTCATGCTTAAGAGAGTGGAGGGACAGTGCAGGAGAGGAAGACCCTCGATGAGATGGGTTGATTCAGTGACTGGGGTAATGGGGGTAAGTCTGTTGGAGACAATAAGATTGGCACAGGATAGAGCAGGGTTTAGGGCTCTTGTACATAGGGTCACTATGAGTTATAGGAGACTCGACAGCACATAACAACAACAACAACAAATTTTGAAGGACTCTAATTCATGAGGGCTTTGGTGGTGTTGTAGGTAACACGTTGGATTACTAACTGAAAGGTTGAAAGTTTGAACCCACCAGCTGCTTCTCAGGAGAAAGATGTAGTTTCTTCCTCTAAAACATTTACAGCCTCAGACATTCCTTGGAGGATTCCTATGAATCAAGACTCCCAGACACTGGGTTGTTTCATGTTTAATTGCATTAATAGCATTTGCATTCAAATGCTCTACTATTGCTTGTTATTAACAATTGGTCTTGTTAACTAAGATATTGAGCCTCAGGTAGTTGGAAAAACAGAATTTATTAACTATTAATAACATTTTCTATGTGGGATAGACACTATTAATTATCTCCTTTCTTTTTTTTTTTTTTAAGATAGGGAAATAGAGAAGCAAAGAGCTGACGTACATTCCAGTAGGAAGTGGTAGAGCTGGAAGATAAATATGGACATGTGGTGGTGTTGCATGGAAACTGACCCAGAGCTGACCCACTGAGGGTTTTTTTTTTATTATCATTAATTTTAATGCAAGTTTACAGAAACATAGGGTTTCCAGTCATTCATTGTTGTACTTTTCTCCCTGCCCACCAGTTCGCTCTTCTCTTTGAAAAGTAAAACTCTTTCATGGTTATGCAATCCCTCCCCCCAGGTCCACTCCACTGTGCAGCCTTCATTCTGGACTCTTGTCATGACAATAATACCCATTTATATGTCTCCTTTAAACAGCTCTCTCCCTCATCTGTTTCAATGCAGTATATACATCATTCCTCCCCTCTTTCTCTGTCTTCCCTCAACCCCAATGTCAGTCCTGTTTTATAATAGTGGCCCTACGTAATATTTTAGAGACAGTTAATCACATGAGAGGAGATTGCCTATCCTTCCATTGAGCAGCTGGTGGATTTGAACCATGTGTCTTTGAGATTGCAGCACAGTTTACCACTTGACCACCAGAGATCCCCATACAATGTGAGGTGGTGGGATTTTTAATTTTTTTAAAGTGATGAGATAATCCATTTAATCAGAAAGAAACCTTTAGCTGTTTCTCCATGACTTTTGCAAAGTGGTTTTAGCATTGTCTGCCCTATTCCCAGAAGGTTCCTCTATCTAAGATCAGTGTAATCAAAGAAAGAGACGCTGAACTGGATCTGCTGGGAAAATACCATCCCTCCTGTGAGAAGTAGCTGTTGTCACCAGGGAGCTCAGGAGAGGCCAGCATGCTCGCAGGGCATCTGCTGTGTGACTCAGAAGTGTTACCAGCACTTCCAGCTCCATGGACATGCTCTTTAAGCTCAAGCTTCAGTTTTGTTATCAAGAGACCTGGCTGGGCTCCCAACCCTGCCACCTGCTGGCTGTGTGATCACGTGCAATTAACTTAATCTTTGGGGTTTCTGTTCTGGAGGCTTGCGGATTTGGGACATGGGACAATATAAAAAACAACAACAACAACAATTACACCAAATACTTTATATTGTGATTTTGGGGGACAGTTTAAAGAGAAATTTGTTTTCTGTTGAACACTATACACATTTTGTATTGTGATCTTGGTTGCGACTTCCTCAATGTAACAACATTTTCCCCACTGCTTCCCTATTTGCATGTCTTTTCTAGCCCCTCAAAGGTATGCAGTTCAAATCCACCAGCTGCTCCAAAGGAGAAAGATGGATAATTCCCTCCTGCGTGATTTATTGCCTTTGAAACCCCACTGGAAGGTCCGCTATGCGTCAGTTCCAACTCTCCTGTTCACAACAATAGCAACAACTTGCCTTCTGAGTTTTTTTGGGGACAAGTCCTTCCCTTTTGGTTGGCCGTAGTGAGGTGTACATTCCTCCTTGTTGTTATTATTCACTGTATAAACGTATCTCTTATTTGTCTGAAAGCTGATTCCCAGGGAGAGGTTTCATTGCAGGCTTGAAGAAAGGGTCACAGTCTTGGAAGTGCTAGCATTATCAGTTCAGTAAGGCTGGTCTTTTTAAATATGATAGCTCCAATTCTATTAGGCAATAGGTCTGAACTTTATAGACAAGGTTATTTTGTTCTCAGTTTTCCCCCCCTCTCTCTATGAGATTTTCTCTATGATCCTGTCACAACGTTGGTAGTGGCAGCTGGCTGGGCACTATCTAGTTCTTCTGGTCTCTATGTCTTAACTTCCTCTTTCCGGCAATAGAACCTCTCTTCCTTGAGTGCTGGTGGGGACACACTGTATAACCCAGGAAAGGGATGATGGCCTAGGATGATCAGTTAGCACTTCTCATCTTCGCAGCCAAAGTGGCCGAGTCATGGTTTACCCAGTGGCCCAACAGAAACAAGACAGGTATGTTCAAGACTCTTCTCCAGCACCACAACTCAAAGGCATCAATTCTTCTTCTGTCCTTCTGTCCTCCCTTGTCATTGTCCAGCTCTCTGATGCATAGCAAGTAATTGCAAAAACCATGGCCTGGATCAGGTGCACCTTACTGGACATCCATAGTACAGTCAATATTGTGCATTAACACCATAATTCAAAGGTCAACTTATTCATCTTCTGAGTATTGAAAGTCTCAAAACTTGGATTAGTGTACTCTATTTCTCTAAATGACATCTTTGCTTTTTTTACAAAATACAGTATAAAGGTTCTTTGGAGCAGATTTATCCAGCATGTTAAGTAATTTGGTCTCTTGATTTCTGCTTCCATAAGCACTGATTGTGGACCCATGTAAAAATGAAATCTTGATAACTTCAGTATTTTTCTCTTTATCATGATGTCATATTTTGGTCCAATTATAAAGGTTTTTGGGATTTTTATGTTGAGATGTAATTCATACGGAAGACTCTAGTCTTGGACATTCTTCAGTAAACACCTCAAGTCCTCTTAGAGCTTAAAGTTTTGTCATGTGCATATTACAAGTTATTAATGACAATAAAACAGCAACTTACTGCTGTCTATAGGATCAACTCACGACTGACTCTGTAGCTGGTTTTCACAGGTTGTGCATTGCACCTGAAGAGATTGCCTATCTTTCTTCTGCAGAGTAGCTGATAGATTCAAACTGCCTGCCATTGGGTTGGCAGTGGAATTCCTTACCCATGAGGGTACTAATTATCATTGTTATCTACTATCAAGCTGCAACTGACTCATTGGTGACCCTCCAGTGGGTTTTCAGAGGCAGTAAATTGCATGGGAGGAGATTGCCCATTTTTCGCTCACAGAGTGGCTGGTGGACTAGAAATGTATGCATTTGGGTTGGCAGTGCACAATCCCAGAGGCACGTGGTTCAAGGCCACCAGCTCCTCCATGGGAGAAGGATGGGCCATCTTCTCCTGTGCAATTAACTACCTGTGAAAACCCCCCAGAGGGTCAGCTATGGGTCAGTTCCAACTTGACAGCAACAAGTCACTAGAGCTTCCTTGTATCACCAGAACCTTCCTTAAATCCTGATATTGTATTCTTTATATAATTTAGCTTCTTAAATTATATGCTCTGTAAAGATCACTAAAAAGAAAAGGAAGGGAGAGAGGGAGGGAGGGAGGAAGGAAGGAAGGAAGGAAGGAAGGGAAAGAAAATACTAAAACAGATGTCAGATGACACTCTAAAAGTTACTCTTGAACACTGAGTAACTAAGATGAATGGAAGAAATGATGAAGTTGAACCATTATGATTGTACTGAAGAAAATCCTATGGAACTCAATTCTTCTCATGCTTGAGGTTGGCATAAGTCATAATTTACTCATGACTCATAATTGACTCCATGACAATGGATTTACTTTTGGTTTGGTTTAATGTCTAGATTGTGAGCTCATTGAAAGCAGGTACATTTCTTTCTGATCTCTATATTCTGAATATTTGGCACATGGCTAATACTTAAAAAATGTCTATTGAATTGAAAAGAAAGGTTAAACTGAAGAAGAGATAAGGTCTTTTTGGCCTTCTCACTTAGAAAAATGAGAGTAGAACAGGATCCAAGAAGCAGCATGAAAAGCCACAATGTCAAGAGAACCTTTAGTGATGTTTAACAGAACTCCTTGGAGGTTACTACAGACCGTGCCCTGAGCCTGGCTGCATCGGTGGGCTTGTAACCAAGTGTGTCCATTTTCTCTACCTGGACTGGTTCTGGATTGTTTCTGAGCAGTTTCCTTTACTACTAAGTTCCTCTATCAGCAATGCCTACTCTAGACAGAGGTGGTAGCAGATTGGAGACTCCGTAGGGTTTAATGACTGTTTCTCAGCACCACTGATGCTGTCGTCACATCTGTCATCGTCATCATCATCTACATATAAGGAACTAAGACGCCTCTTTGATAGAAAGAGGATAGAGAATTGGGTCTGGCTCTGGCAAAAGGGAACATTGGTGGTCTAGTGGTAAGGAGCTGTAATGTCAACCTGAAGGCATGAAGTTTGAATCCACCATCTGTACCACTGGGGAAAGGTGGATAATCTCCTTCTATGCAATGAACAGACCTTAAAAACTTACTGAAGGGTCACATACAAGTCAATTCTGATGCAGCGGCATATATAACAATGGATAAAATAATGTCCTTCTTGATCTTTTCCCAACATGTTTTTTCTTAGATTTTTTTTTTTTCACCATTGCTTGTCCTAAAAGTAAGAACCAGGCTGACTCAGGCAGTTCCTTCCGAATTCCAAGAAGGATCACCACAGGTTTATTGTAGGTTTTCCTGGGGAAAGACCAATTTGTTCTCTGCCTTTCAAAGGCAACAGACCCCTCTGATCCCTTCAGTTGCCTTTGACTTGATTCTGAACAACCAGAGCAGTGGCTTTCAAAACTTAGCCTACCTCAGAATTACTTCAATTATTTAATGACATTGGTGATACTCTTCAAGTCGTACAAACCATTCTCATCCTTCTTTCCCTGGTAGTTCCTTTTCATTTAACTCATGGCCTGCTAGGTTTCCTGTCTGATCTTTCCTGTAGCTGTTGTTAATTTGATCCCAGAGAAATAGTTTTTAAGAGGGTAATGCTCAAGACAGACATTTTAATTTTTTTAAAAAGGCAATTATTGTTTACTAGTTAAACCAAATATCTTTTAGTTTTAAGATATTTTGAGTTTAAAGTTTCAGGGAAATAATTTCAGAGGTTCATCGAAACTTTATGACTTCAGGAGCTTGGAGGATATTTTAAAAGGACTGATTAGTGGATCCCATTCCCAGAGTTTCTGATTCTCTATGCCTGTGGCGCATCCTGGGAATAGACGTTTATAACTGGTTCTCTAGTTGGAGGACCCAGGAACCACACTTTGAGAATTAGAGAGACGGTTGTCATAGTCCCCTGTGTCTTAATGTGGCTGCCTCTTGGGGGTTCCAACAATGACTTTGAAGTAACCTTATGCCTGATCTGGCACATGGACTTCTGCTATCTCTGGTCACAATAGAGGCTAGAAGACCATGTTGTTGTTAGGTGCTGTTGAGTTGAGTATGACTCATAGCGACCCTATGAACAATAGACCTAAACTCCATCCTCTTCTGCACCATCCACAATCTCTGACATACTTGAACCCATTGATGTAGTCATTGTGTCCAACTTTGTCACACCTTCCATGCTCCTCTCACTGACTGACACCATGAAAAGTCCTTGGAGGGTGTTTATCGATAGGACATGTGAAGAGCCAGTAGTCTAGAAACTCAATTATTGGATCAGGTGGTTCTCATATCTGGATATGGATGGTCTAGAGCTAAGGAAGGCTTACACACGAATATAAAAATCCATGGAGAAACCCAAGGCTTGGGAGTCTCAAAGATGTTGTTAGGTGGCATCACGTTGACTATGATTCACATCACCGGTATGAACCTTTCCCTGTCCTGTTCTATTCTCACTATCTTCGTGTTGTTCAAGCCCATTTTTAAGTTACTGTGTCTAGTCATCTTGTTGAAGGTGTTGTCCTGTCCCTGACCCTCTATTTTTCCAAGCATGATGCCCTTTTCCAGTGACTGACCCTCCTGACAGTGTGCCCTAAAGTATGTGAGACCGAAGTTCACCATTCTTGCCTCTAAAGAACACTCGGGTTGCATTGCCTCCAAGACAGATTTGTTTGTTCTTTTGTAGTGCATAGGATATTTCATATTCTCCTCCAACATCACAATTCAAAGGCATCAGTTTTTCCTGATTCATAGCCCAGTTTTTAGATGCATAAGAAACAAAGAGAAGGAAAGGCACACTCTAAAGCCTGGATCGTTTGGGGTGGTGAGACTGGGGGCTAAAAATAACACCACAGAGACTGATCCTCAGGTAGAGGTATTTGACATTCTAAAGGCTTTCCACTGGATGAGAAGGTGGGGATGGCACGTGGATGCTGTCCTGAGCATGCAGGGGCCTCCCTACAGCAGAAGGGAGACCTAGAAGAGGATGGATACACTGTGTTCCTGACTCAGGCTGAGACAAGACAGTGCAAATTCCTGGTCAGTAACATGGGCAAGACCATGTGAAAATGTTGATGTAACAGAGGCATACTTGTTGCCATAGAAAACTGAAAACTATTTTTTTGTAATATACTGAGGCAGGAAATTCATCTTGAAAAACTGTTCTGGTTTTGTGCTGGTTTTTTTTTTCTTTCTCTTCATCTATATATTTCTTCTGGATCATTGTGTCTGGGGTATTTGCTTTCTTAATGGCTTCCATTGTTTCTTTCATCATTTACATCTTCTTCAGTAGCTGTTTAGATAGCTCCACACCAGCCTATTTCTTCTGGTTCTCTCTGTTGGTTTTGTGTTTGTTTTTAAAGTATTCCATTTGGCTTTTGTGCCCTTCTCTGGCTAGTCTAGAGTTAGCCACAGTTTTGTATCTGCTGGTTCTGTCCCAACTCGGGATGTGTCCACTTCATCCACTGTGAAATTGCATCATATTCTTCTGTGAGATGATTGAAAGCAAGCAAAATGGCAAAGCAGGGGCCAGGCGTGGTTAACTGTTTTCCCTGTAGACACAACCAAGTGCTGGCAGAGCCTCACGCTTCTCCAAAGCTCTTGCATTAATCATTCACACTCCCTCTGACATTTCCAGACCAAATGAGGACACGCTGCCTTAGATGAGAAAAGAATGTGACCTGGGAGTTATCATTTTTTTATAAAGCAAAAGCCTTGCCCTCGTGCATGAAAAATCACTTCCAACTCATTGCTTTTCAGCTGGTAAAATGTTTTCATCGGACCATCTTTATATTACTAGGCCAATGCGTGTGCTTCAGGATTCATTGGGATCCAGGTCAAAGTAGACTCATTTCCCCTTGGGGTTTCCACTCAAGAAAGAAGTTCAGGCTTTGAATACTCTAGCGTTCTTTGGGAAGGTCACCTCAGTTTGTTTCTCATGTGCAATTTCTCAGAGGAGTTTGAATTCCACTGAAAACAGTAGTATCGGCTAAAATAAGGTTCACTCATAGATAAGAACTAATGAACGTGAGTAAGCCCAAACGTGGAAGAGGAAGTAGGAAAAAAATGCAAACTCAAAAGTGACAACTGATAGTTAAAAATGAGCAGGCTGGGAAAATCTCCCATTGCTGATAATGGGCTTCAACGTGATAATGATACTAAAAGGAGCTGAGGACATAATGGGAGAGATGGGAGCTTAGATAATGCTCAGCACTTCTCCTCTGAGGGGTTTTTGAAAGCATTTTCCTACCTTGAAAAAGATCCATAAAGTGGCATGTGGCGCATTCACCAGGTTTACTATTCACCCGGGTGTCATATTTGAAAGCATCTCAGACCAAGCTTGCATTACTACGTGTCACCGTCCATCTGGGACAGCTCCTCGTCTATTTTTGGCTATGTTTTGATGGGAAGATGGAATCTAAACATCCTCATGCCTGAGTAGTTTTCAGCCACATAGATGATAGCTGGCATTTGCTTTTCAAATTCCTTTCTTTTCATCCAGCCCCTTTATTTGAAAAAGTCTATGGGATTTTAGTAGACAATAGCAGAAGCAAACAAAAGGACAAAAGAACTAGAGTTAGCAAGGACATTTCATCTCTCTGATAAGTACAATCATTTGGGAGCTCGTCATATGTACTTCTTTATAACTTCCAGACAATCCACGTCACTGAGTTTCCACTCACATTAAAGAAGAACCAGTTTTTGTGAAATAAGACTCTATCCCCTACAAAACAACAACAACAAAAAAAACCAACAAAAACAGATATTCGGAGGGGAGGGGAGAAGAACGAACTGGGGAGGAGGGTAGAGAAAACAGTGCAGCAATGAATGAATGAAAACCCAAAATCTCTGTAAATGTTCACTAAAACTAATAAAATTTAATAATAATTAAAAAAGACTCTATCCCCTAAGGCATTAACATAAAGGACGATAGTAAAGGCTATCTATACAAATATTTTATGGAAAATTATTGCAATGTGAAGGATTAACTGGAAAAGGGTAACCTCTCCCAAACAAAACTAAACCTATAAATGAACCCAAGCACCACAAGATAAAGGTAAACAACACAATTGCAAAATGGACACAGGATATGAATAGACACTTCACCAAAGAAGACATTCAGATGGCGAACAAACACATGAAGAAATGTTCAAAATCCCTAGCTCTAAGAGAGATACAAATCAAAACAACTATGAGATATCATCTCACCCAGTAAGAATAGCAAAATTTAACAGAACAGCAAACAACAAATGCTGGCGAGGTTGTGCAGAGACTGGAACACTTAATCACTGTTGGTGGGAGTGTAAAATGGTGCAAGCACTGTGGAAGGCAGTATAACACTTTCTCAAAAAGTTGCAAATAGAAATACCATTTGACCCAGCAATTCCACTACTGGAATATATCCTAAAGAAACCAGAACTGCCACCCAAGCAGATATATGCACACCTATGTTTATCACAGCTTTGTTCACAATAGCAAAGAATTGGAAACAACCTAAGTGCCCATCAACAAATGAATGGATAGAGAAACTATGGTAGATTTACACAATGAAATACTATGCTGTATTGAAAAACAAGGAACTCATGAATTATTATGCAAAATGGTGAGCCTGGAGGACATTATGTTGAGTGAAATATCTCAATCATGACAGGACAAATACTGCATAATGCTGCTGTTATAAAACAGGACTGACATTGACTTTGGGAGGAAACTAAGAAAAGAGGGGATAAATAATGTATACTACATTGAAATAGATGAGGGAGAGAACTGTTTAAAGGGATATATGATATTATTTGCATTACAAGAGTCCAGATAAAAGCTGCATAGTAAAGTGGACTGGGGGTTGTACAACAATGAAAGATTTTTGCTTTTCTTAAAGAGAAAAATGAACAAGGCAGGAGAGAGTGGGCAAGGAGGAAAATATGCAACAATGAATGAAGGGGAAAGAAAGGTTATGTCTCAATTTGTTTGAGTTATGATGCTTAGTGATAAGGCAGTTATATAATGATGTAGTCATCTCCTATTTCGTAATCTCATATAGTGATTATTTATATTTTTAGAATACCTATTTTAACATAATAAAGTTTTTAGAACAACAACAAGAGCAAAAACCCCAAAAAACAAACCCAAAACAAAAACAAACCCAAATGGCTTTCTCATTGGTTCTGATAAGGAAATGCTATGCACATGTGCTCGCTCCATAGAATTTTCAAGGCTGTGACCTTACAGAAACAGACCACCACGTCCTTTTTCTGATGTGCCTCTAGGTGGATGTGAGCTGCCACACTTTCAGCGAGTAAACACTACTCCATCCACTGAAGAACATGTGAAATGGTATCCTGGGAGATCTGATTCACTGCTTCTATACGTGGTATCAGGACTAGAGGAAGACTTGTCCACAACCTCCCACATACAGGTGATACAATCTTGTTGTTGTTGTTGTTATGTGCCGTCGAGTCGCTTGCGACTTACTTGCATAAAATGAAGAGGGCTTAATGTACTTAATAAAGAAGATCAAAGAATAAAACTTTCAATATGGATTACACCACAATGTTATTGTTGTTTGTCATCAAGTCAGAACTGACTCGTAGCTGACCCTCCAGCAGAGTCAGTTAATTGCATGGGAGGATATTACCCATCGTTCTTCCATGGAGCAGCTGGTGAATTTGAACCTTGTGTCTTTGGGATTGTAGCGCAACTGTCTTACCACTAGGCTTCCAGAGCTCCCATTTTCATCCTCAACATTAGGAAAACAAAAAAATCCTCACAGCTGGACTGACATCAACATCACAATAAAAGGAGAAAAGTTTGTAGCTCAAAATTATTTCACTTTACTTGGCTTCACAATCAATACCCATGGAAGCAGCAGATATGAAATCAAAAGATATAATTCATCGGGGAATTCTGTTGTCAAAGATCTCTTTAAAATGCGGAAGACCAAGGATGTCAATTTAAAGACTGAATCTCTTCAAAGAGTTTAAGACTGTAAAGTCTTTAAAAAGTGTTAAGCAAGCAAAAAATAGTATTTTGAGAACTAAAGTATACTTAAACTAAATCATAGTATTTTCAGTCACTTCCTATGTGGCAAAAGCTAAAAAATGAATAAGGAAAACTGAAGAACTGATGCCTTTGAATCAAGATATTGGTGAAGAATGCCAAATATACATGGGCTGCCAGAAGAATGAACAAATATTTCTTGGAAGACATGCAGCCAGAATGCCTTAGAAGGGAGGCTACTGATTTTGTTTCTTGTGGAAATGTTTTGTAATTTTCTTTGAGTAGGTCTTCTGTGTTTCTAGTTAGATTTATTCCCAAATATTTAATTTTGTTGTTGGCTATTTTGATGGGTAGTATTTTTCTTGGCTCCATTTCTGTATTTTCTTTGTCCCTGTAGAGATACCCAATTGCTTTTTGTATGTTAATCTTGTATCCTGTTATTTTGTTGACTTGGTCAACTATGTTCAGTAGTTTTATGTTGAATCTTTAGGGTTTTTAAAGTATCATATCATATCATATCATACCATCTGCATCGGAACAGATGAAAGAAAGAATTGTTTAAAAGGAATAGATGGTTACACATTATTTGCATGACAGCAGTTCAGAATAAGAGATACATAGCAAAGTGGCTGGGGGTGGGGGATGAAATTATGCAATAATGAATTTTTTTTAAAAAGCAAACTAGGGGTGGATAGGGAGGAAAATGTGCAATGATAACTGAGTGAAAATGCAAGTTTTCTGTAAACTTTTGTTAAAATCACAATGAAAAAAAAGAAGACGAAAAAAAGGAGGATACTGAGATTTACCTCATGTACTTTGGAGAAGGACAGCTTTCTCCAAAATGCTTGGCATTGTGGAAAGTCTGTGAATAATTGGAAGCATCTCAATGGGATGGATTGACACAGCGGTTGCAACAATATGTTCAAACACTGTGGTTGTGAGGATGGGGAAAGAATGAGAGTGTTTGGTTCTGTTGTGCATGGGTTTGCTGTGTGTCGGAGGTGACTCAACAGTAGTTAAAAGCAATAGAGAAGATGTTGGTTAGCTCCAGTGTCAGTTGTCCTCAGTCCATGAAATCTCTAGTGTGTGACTCATGGAAAGATACCTGATGTACAGGATGGAAGTGTCCTGGGTAGTGGCAAGGCCTGTAGTTCAGGACAACCAGGCCTGGTGCAGGTGCTAAGGAATGAGTTCATGAAAGTACTTGGTGCAAATCTGCAGTGACCTCATTCCTAGGAATCCAAACTGCCAATCTGCTCCCTAAACTTGGAAACCAAAAAAAAAAAGGTGTTTGAGCTGTTAACAGTCCCTTTGGGATCACTTAAAAAATTCTCTTCCCCACCACAGCAAGATAAAAGTAAACAACCCAATTGAAAAATGGGCACAGGATATGAACAGACACTTCACCAAAGAAGACATTCAGATGGCTAACAAGCACATGAAGAAATGTTCAAAATCCCTAGCTCTAAGAGAGAGGCAAATCAAAACAACTATGAGATATCATCTCACCCCGGTAAGAATAGCAAAATTTAACAGAACAGCAAGCAACAAATGCTGGCGAGGTTGTGGAGAAACTGGAACCCTTATTCACTGTTGGTGGGAGTGTAAAATGGTGCAACCACTATGGAAGGCGGTATGGCGCTTTCTCAAAAAGTGGCAAATAGAAATACCATTTGACCCAGCAATTCCACTACTGGGAATTTACCCTAAAGAGACCATAACAGACATCAAAGCAGATATATGCACACCCATGTTTATTGTTGCTTTGTTCACAGTAGCAAAGAGTTGGAAACAACCCAAGTGCTCATCAACAAATGAATAAATAGGGAAGCTCTGGTATATTCACACAATGGAATAGTATGCAGCATTGAAAAACAATGAACTCATGAAATATTATGCAAAATGGGTGACCCTGGAGGACACGATGCTGAGTGAAATATCTCAGTCACAAAAAGACAAATATTGCATAGGGCCACTGTTGTAAAACGGGATTGACATCAGGGTTGAGGGAAAACATAAAAGGATTGGAGAAATGGTGTATATTGCATTGAAATAGATGAGGGAGCGAACTGTTTAAAAGGGACATATGAATGGGTGTTCTTGTCATTACAGGAGTCCAGAGTGAAGGCTGCATAGTGGAATGAACCTGGGGGGAGATACTGCATAACAATGAAAGAGTTTTTCTTTTTCTTTTCAAGGAGAAGAGTGATTTGAGGGATATGGGGGCAGGGAGAAAAGGGCAACAATGAATGATTGGAAATCCCAAGTCTCTGTAAACTTCCATTAAAATCAATAAATACATTTTTTAAAAATTCTCTTTCCACACATTTAGGTGCTAGAGTCGATAGGGATTGTATTGATAACCAAAGATAGTGAGTGCTTCTTTGGCAACTGAACCCCCAGGTCCTGGAGGAAGATGGGCAACCTCCTCCCCATGAGATTTACAGCCTCTTGGAAATCCACTGGAGGGTCAGATATGAATTGATTCCAAGTTGACAGCAATTAACTTGAGCTTTGAGATATACAGATTTGCCATTTTCAATAGTTTTAAATAATTTATCCATTTTTTTTATCATTGTTGGAAATAATCACAGCAGAACACACACCAAAACAAAATTTCTGCATGTGCAGTTCAATGACATAGATTCCACTTCAAGTAGGCAAGTTTTCCTACTCTCTTTTCGGAATGGCTGTGTCTGCATGAACAGAAACTCACGGTCTCTCAGTTCCCTATCTAATCTTTTCAATTAATTGCTCTTGTCAATATGATCCCATATCAACTTTAAAGTAACCCACGCTCAACCTAGACATTCTTTACTAGGTAAGCAAATCTATTGTTTAGTTTTAAGGAGACTCCAGGGGATATGGTTAGTTTAGATTTAAAATTTGTAGAGAATCTTTTGGCAATAGTTTCCAGGCATGTATACTGGCTCTGTGACTCTCTTGTTGTGTACCGTTTAGTTGGAACTGACTCATAGATGACCCTCCAGTGGCTTCCACATTAGGTGAGAAGCTCTAGCTGCCTAGTGCTGGCTCTGGATCGACTTTGTCAGATAAAAACAGACCTGTTGCCATAGAGTTGATTCCAGCTCAGAGCAACTCCACAGAGTTCTGACAGAGTAGAATTGCTTTACATGGTTTCTTGGCTGCAGTCTTTATGACGTAGGTTGCCAGGTATTTCCTCAGCAGGGCTGTGGGGGTGGAGGTTGAATGGCTAGCTTTTAGGATACCTTTGTCAGATCAGTAGGGAGGATTTCTGCTCCCTCCTTGGTCTTGATGCAAAGTTCATGGTTTTAGTGCTGTGCCAGGCCACAACAGCTTTCAGGAATCGGGAGCTGGTCCAGAGGGACCCAGCCGGAAACCTCTTAGTGACCAAGCCTTTGGGGGTCAACAAGAAAAAGCTGATTGGGATAGGAGCAGTTTCCTCACTTCAAATCCTTTTGTGTAGTCTCCCAGGCAACACCAAAACTTAGACCTGTTGTCATCAAGTCCATTCTGACTCATGTGACCCTGTAAGGACAGAGGAGAATTGCCCCGTACGATTTCCAAGGCTGTAAATCCCCATGGAAGCTGACTGCCTTATCTGTGTCCTGTGCTGTGACTGGTAGGTTTGAAATGCTGACATTTTGATTCAGAGCTTTCAACACCCCCTCTTCCCACCTCTCCCCCCTTCCTGATTCTCACTCACGTTTTTATCTTTGATCCCAACTCATGAGATAAGGTTTCTATAATGGAAAATAAGAGCAAAACAAGTGTCAGGTGGTGAGTCAGCGCCATTCAACAGGCAATTTAAGAAGCCCGGCTCTATGGGGTGACTCAGGGGAGCTGAAGCGTTCAGCAGCACAGTGCTGCCAGGATATCACAATTGTTCCATGCACCAGCTTTCTCCTCTTCCCTCAAAAATAGCACTTCTCCAGTCGACTCCTTTCTGGAGGTCCAGCCCCTCTTCTCTCCGTTGCCTCCTGGGCTGAGCCTAAAGTGTTCACCAGCTGCTTCTCAGACATATCCCAGAAGCCTCAGGCTTTCTGGCAAAGTGTTCAGATGTTGACAAAAGTTCATAAATTCAAGCAGTAAGTTCTAACCCCATGTCTCTAGATGGACCATCACCTTCATAGGTTATGTCTAAGGTCATTTGTAAAGAAACAGACATCTAGTCAGGAACCCTCATGGTCTAGTTGGTTACGTGTAAGTAGTTAACTGCAAAAGTCAGCAGTTCAAAACGGGGCAGCCTGCGTCCATTAAGATTTCTATCCTAGGTAACCAGATGGGGCAGTTCTACTTTGTTCCAAAGGGTTGCTATGAGTTGTAACTGGCTTAATGTCAGTGGGTTAGGTATTTTTTGGTTTATCAACTTTGTCACAAGCTGCTGGACATCCACTCCTTTGTTCACATGTTGACTCATTTGATAAACACATGTTGGTGGCCTGCTCTGTTTACCACTGCTCTGGAGACTGTGGGTACAGGACAGAATCTGTCCCTCTATTTTCCTTCAGAGAGAAGACACCTATCCAGATAGGGGGATTTAAATACCCATCCCCTAAAGATTCCACCCAGGACTCACCTGATGTTTATAGCCCCAATTCAGTTTTAGCGTATTTCCCCTGGAAACTCATCAGAGTTTTCACATCAGTGGGAAGACCTTGAAAGCTTTTTTTTAAAATCTTGTGACACCTAAGGCTGCATTGAGGTTTAGCTGTGTCTTGGTATTTGGCCAAAATGTGTGATTCAGCTTTAGAATCAGCCTCGCCTTTGGAAGACCAGATAGCTAACTTTATCATCCTGCCTGACATCCATGGCCTTGTGCTCCTGTTGTTGTTGTTAATTGCCGTTGAGTCAAGCATGACTCATAGTTATTCTGTGAACAAAAGGCCTGAAGCCTTTCTATAACTATCCTCCTTTCTTCAAGTTCATAGAATTCCCAGAGGCATGTGGTTTAGGAAGTGGATGCCACTCTGCTTTCAAACTTGAATCAACCTAGGAGCTCCACCAAACCGGCCCACGATGGGAAACCTTTATGGTATTTGGCACAAATCT
>NW_006399754.1:11947510-11959897 GCF_000299155.1 Elephantulus edwardii | reverse complement strand
CACGGTTCAAATCCACCAGATGCTCTGCCGGGAAAGGAGGGACAATCTCCTTCTGTACCAGTCAGATCCGATTTGACATTACGTGCCACGCGCGCGCGTGCGCACACACACACACACACACACACACACACACACACACACAAAATAATAAAAAAATTTTAAAAAAGCACCATCTTACAGAGTCCAGCTGCTTCACACAACTCCAAAATAGAGACAAGGGCTTTGGTGTTATATGTTGTTGTCAAGTGCCATCTAGTACCAAACTTATAAACAAAAGAACTGTTATCCTTCCTCTAAGTTCATAGAGTTTCCGCAGGCATGTTTAGGAAGTGGATGCCACTCCAGCTTCCAAGACTTTCTTAATCAGTGAGCTCTACCAAACATTGTCAGCCATGTGTAACCATTATGGCATTAAGAAACATCATTCTGTATCACAGCAATCCAAAGTGACTCCAAACAGAGAAAGGACAGAACATGCTGCACCACTTAGGAAAATGCTCATTTCAAAGACAATTAAATCTAGGCCAGAGGGCCCATATGAGTTTTCAAAGACCCCAGGCCAGCACCCTGGGCTCTCATTGGCTCCAACAATAGGCTTCCAGCCAACCACACACTCCAGAGCTAGTCCCCTTTCAATACAGAGAAAAAAACTCTACCCTCCAAAGCCACATGAGTTTTCAAAGACCCCAGGCTGGCACCCCCAGCTCTCATTTAGCTCCAACAAGAGGCATGCAGCAAGAGGTCAACCACACACTCCAGAGCCAGCCTTTTCCACACAGGCTACCATTAACTCTTCATTCCAAAGAAAATCTAAAACATTTTTTAAAAAATCTTCAGAAAGCAGTACAATGAACTCCATGAATTCCATATTTCTTTCATCTGAATCTACGATTATATATTTGCAGTTTTTTTCTTTTTCTTATTACACTATCTCTTAAGAACAAAGATATCCTCTTGTGTAACTGTTGTTATTATCAGGTGCCATACAGTTGAGTATGACCCATAACATAACGACCTAGTGAAGAACAGATCTAAACTCTGTCCTATTCTGTGCCGTCCTCATGTTTCCTGACACACTAGAGCTCTCTGTGTCGATCACTGTCATTCTACCTGGTTGAGGATCTCCCTCTATTTCTCCGAACCTCTGCCTTTTCGAGCATTGTTTCACTTCCCTCTCCAAGGAATAGCTCCTTCTAGCTCAAACTATGTGAGGGGAAGCTTTATCATTTTTACCTCCAAAGAGCACTCTGGCTGCACTTTCTCCAAGACATATTTGTTTGTGCATTTGGATTAATCCATGGGATGTTCAGAACTCGTCTCCAACTCCACAGCTCTAAGGCATTAATTATTCTTCTGTCATCCTTATACATTGTCTGCCTCTCAGATGCATCATAAGTGATCAAAAAGATCATGGATGGCCTGAATCAGACACACATTAGTCCTCAAACTGATGTCATTGCTGTTGTAGTTATGTGCTGTCAAGTTGCCTGTAATTCATAGCAACCAAATATATGACAGTTCTGAAGCCTGCCTTATTTGAGCCAGTCTCACTGACTCTGACACATCTACCCTCATTATCCCAGTTACTGTATCTCATCCTGAGTCTTCCTCTCCTGCACTGTCCCTCCACCCTTCCAAACATGATGTCCTTCTCCAAGGTAATGTGCCCCAGCTTCAAAATCCTAGCCTCCAAGGAGAAACTTGGTTTCACCCTCTCCAAGAAAGACTTATTTCTTTACTTAGAGGTCCATGGTATATACTTCTCCAACACCACTACTCAAAGGCATCGATTCTTCTTCTGTCATCCTTAACAATTGTCCAGCTCTCTGATGGAAAGCAAATAATTGTGAAGATCATGGCCTGGATCAGACCTCAGTTTCTAGACTGACATCGTTGCTTCTCAGTACTCTGGAGAAGTACTCTGACAGCAGATTTCCTCATTGCAATTCGTCTTTTGATTTCCTCACTAATTTAGAGAAGTCCCTTATTACAGACTTTCCCAGTGGAATATGTCTCCCAATTTCCTATTAGCAAGAGTGTTGATTGTGGATTCAAGTAAAATAAAGTTGTTGACAATTTCAATCTTTTCTCCATTTCTCATGATGTTGCCTATCGGTCCAATGGTAAGAATTTTTATTTTCTTGATGTTGAGATGCGATGCATATTGGAGACTGTATTCTTTGATCTTCTGCAAAAAGTGCTTCAAGTTCTCCTCACTTTAAGCAATCAAGATTGTGTCATCTGCATAATGCAGGTTATCGATGAATCTTCCCCTGATTTTAATGTCACATTCTTCTCATAGAGTCCAACCTCTCGAATAATTTGCTCAGCACACAGATTGAGTAGGTATGGAGAGAGAATATAACACTGTCTTAATCCCTTCCTAATTTTCCTTGTTTAAAGCAGTTGGGATCTGAAAGGTAGATCTTGTATAACTACAGTATAATTAATCACACTCAAGAGATTTAACAATAACATTAATCTATTATCTAACCAACTGTCCAGAAATGCCCTTGAGGGCATTTTGTTTTTCTAAGGCAGGATTACACCTTACATTAGTTGTCATATCTCTTTACTTTCCCTTAATCAGGACCAGCTTCTCAGTCTTTCTTAGTGTTTAAGGAAAATTGGCATTTACTTTGTAGACGATTCCATTTTAGCTTTAATTGCTTCTCCATCATTAGAATCCATTTCCCACTTGATTAATGTTCTTTATTTTTGGCAAGATTTCAGTCTAAATGATATCAGATCTGTTTCAGGGCATCACATAGGGTGTCTGCTTGTCTCATGCATGGTGAGGTTAATGTTGATCACTCAGTTAAGGTGATATGCTCAGGACCCACCCTGTTGTGTTAAGGGTTTATTATAGGATGTGTTAGCCTATCCACAAGGGGATTGGCTAGTTTCATCATTAAGTTGAGCAGATCCAGCAAGAGATTTGGAAGATCTTCCCCACCAGCAAAGAAGAAGCAAGAGGATGTTCTCTGGAGCCAGAGATTCTTAAACCAGGCAGTCTAGGACCTACTGGAGCAGCAGCCATAGCAGTCACAGCAGAGGACCAGAGACCCGACATGAGATAGGACCTTGGGACTGCTATGCTACAGAACTGAAGCTAAGAGCCTTTGCCCAAGTTTGTTGGAGGACAAGGGCTTAGAAAAGGGAGTAGAAGGGAGCTCTGGTGGCCTAGTGGCAAGGAGCTGCTCTGCAATCCCAGAGGTGCTTGGTTCAAATCCACCAGATGCTCTGCTGAAGAAGGAAGGACAATCTCCTCATGTACCAGTCAGATCCAATTTGACGGTACACACACACACACACACAAAATAATAAAATATATTTTTAAAAAAAGAAAAGGGAGTAGAGAGCCATAATTTGTAGGGCTGAGAACTTTGTAAGACTGGCCTAAAACCTCAAGGCTTGGGCACCTGTGAGCACATTTTGGAAGCTGTCTTGACTGTATTCTGTTACTAACCTGAATTACAGCTTTATTATTTCCTCAATTTGGTTCTGTGGTCTGTGAGCTACTGCAACAGATTTTGGACCCAGTAAAGCAGTATAATTAGTGTTGGGCTGAGTAGAAAGAGGTGCAGGAGCATGGGGAACATGCGTGACCTCATGGAAATTGGTTTTGTGTTGTTGATGGGGACAGTTCTCCTTTGTGAAGTTGATAAAGGTAAGATGTAGCCCTCCCTATGCTGTTCTTGCCCCCCCCTTTTTTTAAAAAAAGTTATTAAAAATCTCATCATCCTTTTTTTTTTTTGTCTTTCTGTGTGCCATCAAATCTATCAAATCTCATCTGACTGGCAAAGGAGGAGATTTCCCCTCCTTCTCCAGTGGAACATCTGGTGGATTCAAACTGTGCACCTTTGGGATTGCTGTCCTTACACTTTTAAAAAACCCTTTGCAAAGATCTCATTTCCCTCTTTGCTTTGACCAAATTCCTCCCAGACTGCTACCGGGGTTGTGGCATTGTGGTGTATGAAAAATGACTTTCTAGTCCATCAACTTTACCATATATCTGCTGTGTATTCCTGCACAGTGAGGTGAGATGGGTAAATGACTCATGATGTGATTGGTCATTTTTGTCATCACCACCCCCAGGTTTGAATGGAACAAATTTCACAGTAGAATATGGGAATCTTGCTACCAGTAATAATAAGGAGCAGAAAACACAGAGTGTATCCTTTGGGGCTAGAGCCCCCTGTTCCAGTAAGATAGGGACCTAGATGAGAGCAGTATCTGAGAACCAGACATGAAACAGAGCTTACATGGGACAGCTGACCTACGGACCCAAAACTAGGGGCTATTGCCCAGGCTTACTGGAGCATTGGAGTAGGGGTAGATACCATATCTGGCAAGACTAAGAAAGCTTTGTAATTCTAACTTACATTTAAGAAGTTGACAATTGAAGGACCTGTGAATATGCTTGAGAATTTGTCTTGACTAAACAATTGTATCCTGTTTCCAGCCTGAATTATAACCTTTTGACTTTATGAATAAACTCCATACTTGTAAATATAGTTCTGTGAGTTCTGTATGGCTATTACAATGTATTTCAGACCCAGTAGTTGAACAGCAAGAGCCTTGGGACATACAGTTGGTGTTAGAATTAGTAGACTTAAGTGTAGAGACTTGGGAGACATGTCTTATTGCATGGAAATCTGTTTTGTCTTGTGGATGTTGTTGCGAGGAAAGTTCCCTCTTGTGGAGCCCAGATTCATTTATCTCATGTCTCCTGCATTTTTTTACAAGTGTGTATCATTATTATTTGGATATGTGCAGTATAGTTTAGTTTGAAAACTATCCAAACCTTTGTTTGATTTGGAATTGATTCTGAGTGCATTATGACATATATGAATACAACTTATATTTTTCCCAGTAACCACCTTATTTTTATACTATCATTTTTTTTGTTCATGGAAAAGTTTAACTTTTCTGCTACTTGTTTGATATGATACCTTTATTAAACTCTAACTTGCTATATAACTTAGATCTATTTTGATCATAGTTTTCTATGATGACCCTGTCATGAGAAACACTATCATGGAGGGGTGCCATGACCTTAATAATAGGCCAAATGAGAGCTTTTATTGTTATCAACTACTTCAATAACTACATGAACAGATTAAGAAAGATATTCTTTGTGATGGCAGCATTGTGGTGAGTGGACAAATCTTTAAATCCATAAGAATATCCTGATTGCAATATTGTATTAGAAGTGCTTGCTAGGGCAGTAGGACAAGAGAGGGATATAAAAGGCATCCTGATTGGCAAAGGGATGGCTAACCTGTCACTATATGCAAATGACACAATACATAGAAAACTCTGAAGACTTAACAACAGAAACCCATTAGAGTTAGCAGGCCAGTTTAGTAGAGTCTCAGGACATAAGATAAAAATCAGTAGGATTCCTTTACGGTAAGAAAGTGAACTCAGAGAAGGAAATCAAGAAACCAATACCATTTACAATAGCCAAGCACGAATTGAGATACTTGGGAGTGAACCTAACTAGAGATATAGAAACCCTAAACAAAGAAAACTGCAGAGCATTTCTGCAAGACACAAGAAAAGACCTAAAGGAATGGAAAAATGTGCCCTGTTCATGGATAGGAAGACTCAATATTGTGAAAATGACAATCCTACCAAAAGCAACCTAGAGGTTCGATGCAATCCAAATCCAGATACCAAATTCATTTTTCAAGGAGATTGAAAGGAAAATTATCAAATTTATTTGAAGAGGCAAGAGACCTTGTATAAGCAAAACACTTCAGAGAAACAAAAATGAAGTGGGAGACATAGCACTCTGTGAAATAAATACCTACTACACAGTGGCAATAACCAAAACAGCATGGTACTAGTACAATGACAGGCACATAGACCAATGGAACAGAGTTGAGAACCCAGAAATAGACCAACTGATATTCAACAAAGAAATCAAACCTATCAAACGAGGAAATGACAACCACTTCAACCAATAAATGGTGCTGGCAAAACTGGACTTCCACCCACAGAAAGGTGAACCAGGATCCACAACTCATACCATACACAAAAACCAACTCGAGGGCTGGTGGGTACCCATGCGGGGTCTACATGAGTATAGAGAAGTGTTACTTCTGTTGGGGGTCCGTCTACCCCAACCACGGCATGATGTTTGTCCTCAACGATTGCAAGGTGTTCTGATTTTGTAAATCTAAATGTCATAAAAACTTTAAAAAGAAGCACAATCCTCACAAGGTCAGGCGGACTAAAGCATTTCAGAAAGCAGCGGGTAAAGAACTTACAGTGGATAATTCATTTGAATTTGAAAAGTGTAGAAATGAACCTGTCAAATACCAGCGGGAACTATGGACTAATACTATTGATGCAATGAAGAGAGTGGAAAAGATTAAACAAAAACGCCAAGCTACATTTATAATGAACAGGTTAAAGAAAAACAAAGAATTACAGAAAGCTCAGGACATCAAAGAAGTCAAGCAAAACATCCATCTTATCCAGGCACCTCTTGCAGGCAAAGGAAAACAGCTGTAAGAAAAAATGGTACAGAAATTGCAAGAGGATGTGGATATGGAAGATGCTGCTTAAAATTTTCCCTATCTGTAACCATTTGTATATGTATATTTAAAAACACCTTTGGAGACTTGGAACTTTTAACTGATTGATTTATTATTTACATAAAGTTGCTTATGAAAGATGATTAAAAGCATCTTTATTCTATCTGAAAAAAAAATCAACTCAAGGTGGATCAGAGACCTAGGAAACACAAATTGACATACTCATACCCAAGTTTATTATAGCATTATTTACAATAGCAAAGAGCTGAAAATAACTCAAATGATGGTTAATGGAAGAAATATTCACACAGGAGAGGAAGCCCTGCATGAGACAGATTGACACAGTGACGGGGGAAATGTGGTCAGGTGTGTCGGATGATGAGATTGGCTCAGAATAGGGCATGGTTCAGGGCACTGTTGTAAGGTTATTTTGAGTTGTAGTTAACTTGATGGCAGGTAACAAAAATGTGTGTTTTCTTATACTAGTACTCCCTGATTTAATTATGTTGTTTCTATGAAATTGAAAAGTTGTATTATGTCTCTTATTATTTGCTTGGAAAGTTGTTTTGGAGTTTCTCACATTTTTACACTCTTGGAAGCAGAAGCATTAACTGTTCCTCTCTGGATTATGTTTTTCAAGGATATTTGTACAACAAACAATCTTGGAAACTAGATATAGGTGTGCTCATCATGCTTATTGTAAAAGATTTGTACAACCCACTGAGTGTGCAGGTGTCACCTGGCCTTTTTGGTGGCACTTTGTGGAAATCAGGGCTTGGAAACCAATGCATGATTATACTGGTGAGGATCATACTTTGGCTACACCAGAGTCTGAGTCTTCTGCCAGCATTCACATGACATTGTGACAGCTCAACTTGTTAGTTTTCAAGTAGAATAACATCCCAAATCTTTATGTAAGGTAATCCTTCCTCAGTGATCTTGTATTACATAATTTTCTTGACATTTATTTTTGAATGCAAACTTTAGTATTCATTTACCTAGTCCCAAAGCAACATCAGAAAAATAACCAATCAACCAAATAAAAAATTATATTTTTAAATGGATTGTTGGAGTTTTTTATTGGGGGGAAAAATCCAACCATGCATGGGCATCCAAGGAGATAAAAGGTGGGAGCAGAAGGGTGAGAATGAGTAGGGATGATATCACAGGGTTGCATAATTTGGTGGACAGAGGTAGTGGGTAAGGGAAATGAGAAAGATTTGATGGGGATAAGAAAAGATAGGGTAATGATGGGCATGGTCCAATGGTGATTATTATTATTCTTTCTTTCCCGTGTAGGAATAGGGGTGTACACTCTCTGGCTGCTTCAAGCTGAACAGGGACATTGAGATGAAAGGGAAGGGGAGCCCACTTTTACACTTTACTGGTGGTCTTGAGTTGAAGCTACATGCCTTCTTGTTCAGTTAGAAGATATTTTCAAGATGTTTTCTGCCCTGTGGCTTGCAAGGTGTTTGCACGAGTCAGTCCAGTGGGAGTGGCAGGCAGAACTTTGAGGCTCCATCCACCTTTGTTTCCTCACCTGGCAGTTATATTTCCCTTTTGTCTCTGGATCCAGGCTCAGGGTTCAGATTCTGGAACAAGACTCAGTGTTCAGGTTACCTATATATAGAAAAGGGAGCAAACCTAGAGAGAACAAACTTGTGAGTTACAAAGAAAAGGGCTTTGGAGGTGTTACAGGTGTAGTGGAGGAAGAGATGGAGGAAAGTGGCTTAGATATAGTTCCTTGTACACACCAGGTGGCTCTCCCCAGGGGCCGGGTGGGTCCCCAACTCCAAAGGTCTTCTAAAGTTTGGACCTTGCATCCTGTCAGAGACCATGCTAGAGACAGTCAGTACTTCCACCATTTAATACATCTTGGGTTCCATCTGTAAAGGTGAGTGGAAATAAGTTAAATCCAGATTGTTTTGAAGATTAAATAAATTAAGACATGTGGGTCAGCCATGGTAAAACTTAGGAAATGGAAGTGATTGTTATAATAATGGTTTGTTTTTAAATAGTAATCTTTCATCCCAATTTGGTTATAAAAATCCCAACTCTAACCATTTTAATATATGTAAATCTGTATGGTGAGAAAGCTTTGAATAATTTTTATAATATGGAAATATGATTTACTGAATACCTATTGAATATAGATTCATTAATTTGACTAATATGGTTATTATCATGAAAAAATAAAATCCTCTTCAAATTTATCTTTTAATTGAAAAACATTTTACATTTTTCATGGAGACAAATACTTAATCATTTTTACAACTTAATGAGAATGAAGGTCCTACTTATTGAGAAAGAGAGAGAAATTGATGGTTTTGTTCTGTATCAGAACTATTATGATAATTTTGTGTTCTCTGTCCTTGGGAAGTTTTGGATCATAGACTAAAACTGAGGAAAGACACAGTGATCGTTAGATTTATTACTGGAATTTAGTTACTTGCTTTATTCTTAAATATAATTTTCAATTCTCAGTATTTCATTTTGATAGTAAAAGTCTTGCCTTTTTATGCTATCATAAAGTGTGTGAATAATTGTAAGGATAATAGTCTGGGTTTTGTTTCTTTTTTTAATTCAGTAAATATATTTTTTAAACTAATATTTTTATCATTTATATACATTGTGTTTCATACATGTACATTGTGATTTTTAAAAAAATTTCTAAAAATAAAATTCAAGGGAAGAGTTAAGAAAAAGTAATTAATCTTTGTAATCTGCTATAGAGGCAAAAAAAAAAACCAAACCCAAAAAACAAAACCAAACAACCACAGTCAAGGCCTGTGTGAATTCCAGGGAGAAGCTAGTGGGATTTGAAGACTTGGTCTTCCAGTCCAAAGTGCAAAACCATGTGAGTGAGCATCCTCTTTCAAACTCTATCTCTGTCTTTCTAAATCTCTCTCTTTTAACCTCTCTGTCTCTTTCTAGCAATGGTTATTAGCTCAGAAGGGGCTGGCAAAGATGTAGATCTATCTACTCAGATGAGGGATAGGATTTTGATGAGTAAACACAGGAGAGTCTCTTTTCTGTCTGTCTTTCACTGTTATGAGCTCAACTTTTCTATGACCATGAAAGGAAATGGTTATGGAAAGAGGCAAGAACAATGCAGATGGACCAAAAGAATGGACAAGACTGCAGCATGGCTGACATCACCCAGTCTCGAAGGTTCTTTTGTCTTTGAACTCTGAATTATGTAAGCCCAAGAGTGAACAATGAATGAATGAAAATCTAAAATCTCTGTAAATATTCATTAACATTCATAAAATAAAATTGGGGGGGAAAAAAGACAAAACATTTTGGAAAAACAGCTCTCTGGATGTCACTGATCAGATCAGAATTTGAGATGCCTCTTTTCAATGCTGAAGATTCCAGAGGGAATGATTTCCTCCCTTTCTAGAGCCTTAGGCTTTTAGGCCCTAAGTGCAACATGGTCTATGGCTTGACAAAGAGTAGATGGAGGCCCATCCACTGCTCTCCTCACTGGTATACAGTCACTGAATTGATCCACCTCATCAAGGCTCTTCCTCTCCTGCGCTGTCCCTCTACCCTCCCAAGCATGAGTCCTCTCCAAGGACTGGTGTCTCCTTGCAACATGCTCAAAGTATGTCAGACAAAGCTTCAGAATCCTTGCCTCCAAGGAGCAGCCAGTCTTCATCCTCTCCAGGACAAACATGTTTGTTCTCCTAGTCCATGGTATATTCAATCCTTTTCTCCAGCACCACAGCAGCAATTATCTTTCTACCATCCCTAGTCACTGTGCAGCTCTCCAACGCATAGCACACAATTGCAAGGACGATAGCCTGGATCAGGTGCACCTTAGTCTCCAGCTTTACATTGTTGCTCTTCAGTACTCTGAAGAGGTCCCTGACAGCTGACTTTCCCAGTGCAATTCATCTCTTGATTTCCTGGCTGCTGGTACCAAGAGTGTTGACTGTGGAGCCAAGCAAACTAAAACTGTTAACTATCTCAGTCTCTTCACCATCTATCGCAATGCTGAGAATCGGCCCAGTGGTGAGAATCTTTGTTTTTTTGTTGTTGAGCTTCAATCCATATTGAAGGCTGCAGTCCTTGACCTTCTGCAGCAAGCACTTCAGGTCCTCAGTTTCAGCAAGCAAGGTTCTGTCATCTGCATAACGCAGGTTATTGATGAATCTTCCACTAATCCTGATGTCACTTTCTCCTCCTTCGTATGCAGTCCAGGGTCCAGGATGATCTGTTCTGCTTTCAGATTGAAAAGGTATGGAAACAGTATACATCCCTGGAAGACCCCCTTCCCAATTTTGAACCATGCAGTGTCTCCTTGCTCTGTTCTGACGACTGCCTCTTGGTTCAAGTATAGATTTTGTATAAGCACAATCAAATGCTCTTGGGTTCCCATTCTTCTCAGAGTCAGTCACAACTTGTTGTGATCCACACAGTCAAAAGCCTTTTCAAAGTCAATGGACCACAGATAGACATTCCTCTGGTATTCTCTGCTTTCTGCCAAGATCCATCTAACATTATCTATAATATCCCTAGTATCACAACCTCTTCTAAACCCAGCCTGCACATCTGGCAGTTCTCTGTTGACATGTTGCTCCAGTCGTTTATATATATACTTTTTGAGAACACTATTCAATCCATGACACCATTCATCTTTGATTTCCTGACTGCTGATGCCAAGAGCATTGAAAGACGGTTTTTTCTCCTCTCCAGTCCTTTCACAAATAGAAGTCTCTGTGTCTGGAGAGGATAAAACCAAGAGCTACTCGCTTGGGAGGCAGCTGGCACATCTAGGGTACTGGATGACAAAGGGGATAAATGACCATTAATACACTAAGCTTTCAGGACAATCTTAGCCTTCAGATAGGAGAGTGTCATCTTCAGATATCTCCATTATTAGAAGGGGGGGGGAATCTGAAAATTCTGCCTTCTGAGTTCTTATAACTAGACTTCCCTATAGTAAAGACCACATTCTTGTACTATAGACATTCCAATTGCTTTTTAGAGCATAATTTGGGTATGTTGTCAGGAGGGACCAGCTCTTAGAAAAAGATATCGTGCTTGGACAATTGGAGAGTCAAAGAAGTGGAGGAAGAGCCTCAATGAAGTGGATTGAAATAGTGATTGTACCAATGGGCTTGGACATATCAGAGATGTGAGGAAGGTGCAGGATCGGGCATGTTTCAGGTCCAAAATTCATAGTACCACTCTGAGTCATAGTTGACTAGATGGCACATAACAACAACAACAACAACTTTTAAGTATAAACAGACTTCCAATAATTATATGTCTTGGAGAAATTATAGTGAGTGCTCTTTGGAGTAAAAAATGATAAAACTTTGCCTCGTATACTTAGGGCACGTGGCTAGAAGGGGCTATTCTTTGGAAAGGAACATGATGCTCAGAAAGGCAGAGGGTCAGAGAAGAAGAGGAAGACCCTCGACCAGGTGGATTGACACGGTGACTGCCACATGGGGTCTAGTGTGTCAGGAAGTGTGAGATGGCACAGGGTAGAATGGTGTTCAGATCTGTTGTTCATAGGGGTGTTACGGGTCGTACTTGACTTGACGGCACCTGACAAAAATAACAACAAACACCAAGAACTATAAGATATTTGAGGAAATATGCTACTTAAAAAAATTTTCTAATAAGGCAACAAATCAGGGAAAAATAAGCTACTTAGAAGAGAGACTCTACAGGGAGAGAAAAACACAAAACTAAAAACTATATTAAATATCTTAAAAGTAAAAAGATCATAACAACTATGAGATATCATCTCACTCCAGTAAGAATAGCAAAATTTAACAGAACAGCAAACAACAAATGCTAACGAGGTTGTGGAGAAACTGGA
>NW_006399754.1:11922939-11946785 GCF_000299155.1 Elephantulus edwardii | reverse complement strand
TAAATATAAGTTACATATGATAATAAATGATAATTCAGAACATTAAAATGGCATTTTGGATTGAAAACATGATGAAAGAAATGTGAAAAATTAGATTGGAAAATAAGAAAATCCGCAAGGAAAATAGAACAATAAGAAATCAGGAGGAAAAGGGTGAGAAAATGAGACCAGTCAAAGAGAAGCAGTGTTTAAATTATAAGAGGGCTAGAGAGAGTAGAGGAAAATGGAGACAAAGAATAAACAACAGAGAAAAAAATACAACAGCCGCAAACCAAAGTACATGAGATTCCAGATTGAATGTGCCTGCTGAGTTCTCAGCACAATGGATAAAAATAGACCACACCAAGAAACATTACCATAATATCTCAAATGACTGGAGAAAAGTAGAGCTTCTAGAAAGAAAAGCTTTTCAAACAAAAGATCCATAGTCACAGTGACTTGGGCTTTTCAACAGCAGCCTTGAAGGCTGAAAGACGGTGGGTGATGCTTTCAAATTCCGAAGGAAAATGACTTCTAACTTGAATCCTGTTGTTGTTGTTGTGTATCATCAGAGCAGCTGGTGGCCTTGAATTGTGTGCTTCCAGGATTGCAGCACAGCTTCTTGCGACTAGGCCACCAGAGCAATATACCAATCCAGTGGGAGAAGAGAATAAAAACATTTTCAGACACACAAGAGCTATTAGAAAATCATCTCCCACTTTCCATTTCCCAGGAAACAGCTACAGTAAGTACTCTGCCAAAGAATAACACAGCAAGAAGGAAGATGATACCAGAAAACAGGTCATTAAAAGAGAGGGAATTCCCACAAGAGTTTGAAATGATTTCTCTGAAAGCGCGTACAGCAGGCATCTAGATTCAAATTTTTCAGAGGTTTCCAGATAAAAATTTTCTTAAGGTGATGAAATTGAGTAAGTCCTTATTGAATTTGATCACACCAAGAGGAAATTTATAGAACTGAGGGACAATTGGGAGTTGGACCAGCAAAAATAAATTAGAAAGTAAGCAAGCTAAACAAACAAACAAAAAATTAATACTAGGGAAAACAAGCTGAGATACTGTGCAAGGTTGAAGAATTAACCACAGACTTTGCAGACACTGTCGCCTCAGCAGTATAGTTGTTTGTTACACTTGCCCCAGCCATGGTCAATCCCGTCGTGTACTTCGACTTCACCACTGATGGCGAACCTTTAGGTCGTGTTTCCTTCGAGCTGTTTCCAGATAAAGTCCCAAAGACAGCAGAAAACTTCCGTGCTCTGAGTACTGGGGAGAAAGGATTTGGTTACAAGGGTTCCTGCTTTCACAGAATCATTCCTGGGTTTATGTGCCAGGGTGGAGACTTCACACGCCATAATGGTACTGGTGGCAAGTCCATCTGTGGGGAGAAGTTTGATGATGAGAACTTCATCCTGAAGCACACAGGTCCTGGCATCCTGTCCATGGCAAATGCTGGACCCGATACAAATGGTTCCCAGTTTTTTATCTGTACTGCTAAGACTGAATGGTTGGATGGCAAGCATGTAGTCTTTGGCAAGGTGAAAGAAGGCATGAACATTGTGGAAGCCATGGAGCGCTTCGGGTCCAGGAATGGCAAGACCAGCAAGAAGATCACCATTGCTGACTGTGGACAACTCTAATTATGATCTGTATTTCATGTTTTCTCTTAATCACCACATCATTCCTTCTATAGCTCCAGCAATCACCTTGCGACCCCCAGTGTGCTTGCAGTACCTTTTAATCTTTGTGCTCTTGCTATAGTTCTTTGGGTTCCATGCTTTATTTCTCTACAAGGTTAGCAGGATTGCAGACAAATTTATGACTGAAATAAAAACTAGATAACACTAAAAAAAAAAGAATTAACCACAGTGTACTATGTGATGTATGTAGTGTACTGTTGCTGTGATCCTGTGCAAGGTTGATGAATTAACCACAGTGTACTATATGAGGTATGTAGCACACTGTTGCTGTGATACCATGCAAGGCTGATGAATTAACCACAGTGTACTACGTGATGTATGTATAGTACTGTTGCTGTGATCCTGTGCAAGGCTGATGAATTAGCCACACTGTACTACATGATGTATGTAGAGTACTGTTGCTGTGATTCTGTGCAAGGTTGTAGGATTAACCACAGTTTACTATGTGATGTGATGTATGTAGTGCACTGTTGCTGTGATACCGTGCAAGGATGATGAATTAACCACAGTGTACTACGTGTACTACACACATCATCCTTGCACGGTATCACAGCAATGTAGTACAATGTTGCTGTGATACCGTGCAAGGTTGGAGAATTAACCACAGTGTACTATGTGATGTATGTAGTGCACTGTTGCTGTGATAACTGTGCAAGGTTAATGAATTAACCACAGTGTACTACGTGATGTATCTAGTGCACTGTTGCTATGATAACTGTGCTAGATGAATTAACCACAGTGTACTACGTGATGTATCTAGTGCACTGTTGCTATGATCCTGTGCAAGGCTGGTGAATTAACCACAGTGTACTACGTGATGTATGTAGTGCACTGTTGCTATGATAACTGTGCAAGGTTGGAGAATTAACCACAGTGTACTACGTGATGTTTGTAGTATACTGTTGTACAGTGCTGTTGAGTTGGAATGGAAAGCGGGCTTTCAGAGACTGTAAATTACATGGGAAGAGATTGTTCGTATGACTCTTGAGGATCAGCTGGTGGATCCAAATGATCTACCCTGGGTTGGCAACGTAACTCCTTTACCCATGGGGCCACCAGAGCTCCCTTGAGAGTACATGGAGAATCATAATAGCGTAGTGAGCTCTGGTGGCCTATGCAGCAATGGGTATTCATTTAACAAACGTCACTATGTGGGGGATGAGGACAGTATGTTCTGCTAGTTGTCTAGATGGCAGGGTGCGTGTAATGGAGAGTTTAATTTTTCTGTAGTAAAAAGTTAACATAGAAAGTTTAAAATTAAGGAGTCAACAAGTCATCACGTGTGCTTGCTAGTTGCATTGAGTTGATTCCTGACTCAGGGTGAAGCCACGTGTGAAGGACAGATGTGCTCCTCGGGGGTGCTCAGGCTGATCCAGATTGGTGTCAGATTGCCAGGCCTCTTTATGAGGCACCACTGGGTGCGTTTCAACGACCACCCTTTCAGGCAGCAGTGGAGCACCTACCTGTATGTACCACCAGGGACTCCTTGCCTGCGCCTTAGAGACAGATACACCATTCGCTAAAATAATTCAGAGTGGTCGCCTACAGAGAGTGACAAATAATTGTCATGGGGAAGACAGGAGTTTTCAAACAAAATAGCATAGAGATCTTAGACTTACTTAACTTTGTGCAAGTATTGATTTGATTAAAAAGTTAACACTTCATGGAATTTGAGTGTGGATGCAGGTCAAAGGAAGTCCTTGATAAAGGTCAATATTTTCTGTTTCTCATGATGTTTATTCTAGTTGCAGGAATTACTGTTTCTGCTGCTTTAAGGTGTACTCCATCCAAAGGTTGTAGTCTTTGATGATCGCCTGTGAGTACATTAGATTTTCTTCAGTTTCAGCAAGTAAGATTGTATCATTTGCACATCACAGGTTGGTAAGTCTTTCTCCAATCCAGATGCCATATTCTTCTTACTAGAGTCCACCGTTTGGATTATTTGTTCTGTTTATGGAGGGCGTAAGGACAGTGAAAGCAGACAACCTGGGCAGAGACCTTTCCCAAGTTTAAACCATGCAAGTTGATGGTAAGCTTTTCAAGGGAAAGAACTGTGGGATCATGATGAAATTTTTTAAATTTTAATTTATTTATTTTTATTTAAATCAAAGTTTACAGAGACTTAGGGATTCCAGTTATTCGTTGTTGCACTTTTCTCCCTGCCCATAAGCCAATGTGGAAATTGCATCACAGCTTTATTCCCCTTTTGTAAAATGGAGACCAAGCAGAGTTGCAGGGCCAACATAGTTCCTCTGTGCAGATGTGCTGATCCAACAAGGGAAAGGCCACAGTGGCTGACATGCCTCAGCTGAGAAGACGTTCCAGGGGATCGAGGGACCTTGGAGGATGTTTCTCAGGAGACCTGACGTTTTTGTCTCAGCCACAGACCAGACACGTCATATTCGCCTAAATAATGGAACTTCCTCTTTCCACAAGTTCTCTCAGCAGCCACATGCCAGTGGGAGTAGAAGCAAAGGTCCAGGAGGGTGAAAGGTGCGAGCAGTGCCTTGTAGTTCATACGGTTCCCATTCCCAGCATCTTCTTATATTTGTAACACACAGAGCAGGGGGACGTGCAACCTTGGAGAAACTTGTGTGGGACATGAACGGTATATGCTATCACAAACAAGCCCATGATTTACCAGTGTCCCCACACTCACTCTATCAGTTACCACAGTTTCTAAGTGACACATAACAAATTAGCAATTGCTTTAAAAACATTCCAGTCAAAATCCATTCAGGTTGATGTGAGGGAGGCACAACATAAGTAGTTGTCTTCCAGAACTCACTGTTTTCATGGACTTGCTAATCTAAAGGTGTAGTTTAAGTCAGAAACCTGTTTGTTACCGTCATTAATTGTGGTGATGGCATCGTGTTTTTATAGTTTCTGTGTGCTTTTCACACGAGGTTGAATGCTGACACTAGGCTGCTTGTTATAATCTCAGGAGCTTTTTTTTGGGGGGGGTAACCCCAATCAAACAAAAACCCCCAACAAGATATGTCCAGACTGCCAATGCTAAGATTCATGTTCAGAGCTCCTCAGAGGATTTGAATAAGCAGACAGATCTGAGAACACGGTCCCCCCCCCTTGCCATCTCACACAGGGTACAACTTAGGGGCCTTATCAAGAGCCCTCAGTGTTCTGTGGTCACTGGACAGGCCTTATATTCTGTGGTCACTGGACAGGTCTTATGCTCTGTGGTCACTGGATAGGCCTTATCTTCTGTGGTCACTGGAAAGATCTTATCACCTCTACTCTATTCCTGGCTTCTTCCCCTCCAGTGTCCAAGCATTTTTGCTGATTCTCACACACCCTAGCCATTTTCCCAAATCTCACCTCAAGTCTTTTGTCTTTATTAGGACCCATTCTAGAAGGTTCTACCCCTAGGTATTTTCATACTTCATATGAGGTCTCACATTTTTAGGTTTTTGTTCAAATGCCATTTTGTTTCAGAACTCTTCCAGGCCTTCTCATTAAAATATTGACCTCCATTCCCTTCCTATGTTTCTTTTTCTTCATAGCATTTATCAGTAGGAAACCATTCTCAGAACAGAGCAGGGAAATACCTCATGGTTCAAAATCAGGAAGGGAGTGAGTCAAGGATGTGTCCTGTCTCCATACCTTTTCAAACTATGTGCAGGACAGATCATTCAGAAGGCTGGACTTGATGAGGAGGAATGTGGCATCAGGATTGGAGGAAGACTCATCAACAACCTGAGTTGTGTGGATAACACAGCCTTGCTTGCTGAAACTGAAGAATATCCCAAGCTTTTACTGCAGAAGGTCAAGGACTGTAGTCTTCAATATGGATTGAAGTTCAACATCAAGAAGACAAAGATTCTCACCGCTGGGCTATTGGCAGCACCATGATGGATGGAGGAGATTGAGGTTGTTAACAATTACAGCTTGCTTCCTCCATGATCGACACTCTTGGCACCAGCAGTCAGGAAATCAATAGATAAATTGCATTAGGTAAATCTGCTCTCAGGGACCTCTAAAGACTATTTAAAAGATGTCAGTCTATATAGACTGAGGTGCACCTGGTAAAGGTCATGGTCTCCATAATTACTTGCCATACATCAGAGAGTTGGACAATGATGAAGGATGTCAGAAGAATTGATGCCTTTAAATTGTGGTGCTGGAGAAGAGTCTTGAACACCCCATGGCCTGTCAAGAAAACAAATAAGTCTGTCTTGGAAAGAGTGAAAGCAAGTTTATTCTTGGAGGTTAGGATTTTGAAGCTCTGTCTTACATTCTTTGGGCATGTGGCCTGGAAAGACTGATCCTCGGAGAAGGACATAATCAAGGGTGAAAGGAGAATGCAAGAGAGGAAGACCGTGGACGAAATGGCCTGATTCAGTAACTAAGGCAATGGGGGTAGGTGTATAGGAGTCAGTGAGATTAGCTTAAGACAGGGCAGGCTTCAGAGCTGTTGTACACAGGGTCACTATGAGTCGCAGGTGATTCAACAGCACATAACAACAACATCAATATCTGAAATTAATTTATATATTTATTAGCTTATCTGGCTATAGAAGTTCCTGTAAAAATTTGATAAATATCTAAAGACTGAAGGAATGAACAAAGATACACACACACATACATGTATATGTATACATGTTGTTAGATGCCATTTATGTATGTGTACATAAAAATTGTTTGGTTTTTTCTTTTTTATTATTATTAATTTTAATGAAAGTTTACAGAGACTTTGGATTTTCATTCACTCATTGTTGCACTTTTCTCCCTGCCCACCCTACCCCCCAGTTCACTCTTCTCTTTGAAAAGTGAAAGGAAAATTATTTCATTGTTATACAATCCCTCCCCCTAAGTCCATTCCACTATGCAGCCTTCGTTTTGGACTCCTGTCATGACAGTAATACCTAATCACATATCCCTTTTAAACATTTCTCTCCCTCATCTGTTTCAATGCCGTATACATTATTTATGCTCTCTTAAGTTCTCCCCAGCCCCGATATCAGTGCCATTTTACAAAAGTGGCACTATGCAGTATTTGTCCGTTTGTGACTGAGATATTTCATTCAGCATAATGTCCTCCAGAGGTATCCATTTTATATACGATTTCATTAGTTCTCTGTTTTTCAGTGTAGTGTACTATTCCATTGTGTGAATATACCACAGCTTCTCTATCCATTTGTTTGTAGATGGACACTTGGGTTGTTTCCAACTCTTTGCTAATGAAAATAGTTTTATAATATATCTTTATATATTTCTAGATTTAGATATTATTGTGTGCCGTCAAGTTGGAACAAACCCAAAACTGGCCATAGAGGGTATTCAGAGGCAGTTAATCACACAGGAGGAGATTACTCATCATTCTACTGCAAAGTAGCTGGTGGATTTGAGCCATATGGTTTCAGGATGGCAGCACAGTTCCTTACCATTAGGCTACCACAGCTCCCTTTACCAGAATTCACCAACAGCATCATGATAGATGAACAAGAGATTGAAGATTTAACAACCTCATCTTGCCCAGGTCCACAATCAACACTCTTGGCACCAGCAGTCAGGAAATAAAAATACAAGTTACTTTAAGCTGTCAAGGACCCCTCAAGAGTGCTAAAGAGCATCAATATCAGTCTAGAAACTAAGGGGTGCCTGATCCATGCCACAGTCTTTTCAACTGCTTACTATGCAGCTGAAAGCTGGACAATAAGTAAGGATGAGAGGAGAAAAATCTATGCCTCTGAGTTGTGGTGCTGGAGAAGAGTACTTGAACTTGCCGTGGACTGCCAATGGAACAAAGACATCTGCCTTGGAGATGGTGAAGTTGCTTTGCTCCTTGGAGGCAGGGATTTTGAAACTCTATCTAATATACTTTAGATATGTTGCCAGGAGGGCCTAGTCCTTGAAGAAGAACATTTTGCTTGGAAGGTTAGAGGGTCAGCTCAGGAGAGGAAGACCTTGGATGAGATGTATTCACAGAGTGACTGTGGCAATGGGGGCGGGTGTGTCAGAGATAGGGAAACTGGCTCAAGATACGGCAGGGTTCAGAGCTATTGGTCACAGGGTCACTATGAGTGGTAGTCGTCTCTGGCACATGACAACAATAACACATTTATATATAATAAATATATATATTTCTATAGTAGAAATAGAATATATTCAGAACATATTTTTAGAATATTATAAAAAACATTTTATATAAACACAGATTTATCTTTAAAACATTTTAAGTGGCCTAGTGGCAAGAAATTGTGCTGTAATCCTGAAGGCATATGGTGAGAGGCCACCAGCTGCTCTGTGGGAGAAGGATGGGCACTCTCCTCCTGTGTGATTAACTGCCTCTGAAAACCTGCCAGAGAGTCAGCTATGGGTCAAGTCCAACTCTATTGTACACCACGACAGCATTTATATATTATATATATATATATTTTCTATTAAGATAGAAAAATATAATTTTTTATATTTAAAATTTTTATCTTTTTCTACATATACATACACACATACATGCATATGTTGTTGTTGTACATATATATACTTACACACATTATATATGAAACAGTGGAAATCTTATTACACATAAAACAATGGAAAAATTCTTTTTTTCTCAACTTCAATAAACCAGTTGCTTCCTCAGTGAGCCCTGGCCTCATCCTAGGGAACTAGCGGCCCCTGCTGGAATTTGTCCACAGTTGCCAGTTCCAAGATCTAACCAGCCGGTCAGCCGATGATGAGGTCTATGCGTGCACACAGGAATCCGTAACAAACCCCCTGACCTTGATGAGAGCCCTTTGCCCAGCACTACAGATCCCCGAGAATGTGCTCTTCGGCCCTCTTGGGGCCAAGCTAGGCCAGCCTCTGATGGCCTCACTGAGATGGAAGAAAAGCCAAGAGCTGAGCCTGTCCACGGGGCTTGACAGCCTGCAGCCATTGGCCCAGGCCAGGAGCTATCCAGCTGCTTCCACAAACCAAATCCACTACGTAGGAACCTGGCTCCTGTGGCCTTTGAACTTGGCTCCTGTGGCCTTCTTTCAAGTTCTAAGGTGGTGAATCTCTCCAGGAGAAGGCTGCCCTCTCTCTTCATGGAGCTGTTGTGATGTGTCCTGGAGTCAGAACCAATTTGTGGTTGACCCTCAGGGGATTATCAGAAGCCATAAATCACATGGGATTAGGTTGCCTGTCTTCCTTCTGTGGATCCAAACTATATGCCTTTGAGTTGACTACTCTGCTCCTCAACCACCAGAGTTCCCAGGGGCCTCAAACTCTAACCTGGGGGTTAACCCAGCCTCAGAACTGTGCTGTGCCTCCAGGGCTCTTTCTAGCTTCTCAGTCTCCTGTTGATTTTTTTTTTTCTGAAACAGGGAGTGACTGATGTGTTTGGTGTCTTTGCTAGTGGGAGAGCTGAGGTCATTTCCTCAGGGCTGCCTCCAACGCTGCCTGACCTCTGTCCTCCATTCATACAGCAAAGCCCCAAACCAAACCAGCTGTCTTCAGTTGATTGTGCATGTGCGCAGGGCAGAAGTGCTGCAGAGGCCTGCCAAGGCCTTGACCTTTAGGAAGGAGATTGTCAGGCTTGCCTTCTGAGGTGCTTCTAGGTGGGCTTTAACTGTGAGCTTAGCCATCCAGACCACAGACACAGGTGTCAGTACTAACCGCGTCATGGCTAGACCCCAGTGATTTGGTTCAGGTACTCAATAAACTTGGAAGCAGGAGTGGCATCCACTTCTTAAACAACATGCCTCCGGAAACTCAATGAACTTTGATGAATGTCGATAGTTGTAGAGGGGGTTTCAGGCCTTTTGTTCACACGGTCGCTATGAATCGTGCTCGACTCGAAGGCAAGCAACAACATACTCAAAAAACTATAAAATCTATGAGGAGTAATGCTTTATCTAGTTTATACCCCATATACATGAAACAATATTTAGCGATTAGTAGGTGCAGAGAAATACTTGTGTAAAAAAGTGGTGGTAACATGGGGAAGGCTGAGTCTGACTTCTACCTGCTTCATAAAGGGAAACTGTCCCCATCAATAATGTCCATAGCACCATACAAATAGCTACATAGTCAGACATGCCACCCCACATGCTCCTGCACCCATTTTTATCAATCATTGGATCTGATATTCCTTGCAAGAATCACACACTTTACTCACAATTGTGAGATTTTTAGGGAAATAGGTTGGAGAGTGAGGGAGTGTTGCAGATAAGAAAAGTGAAGCGAAGGGTCCAAATTTCAACTTGTAATACCATTGTTTCAGAAACTTTTCTGCCCTGTATCCTAGAATGAAATTTAACTCATCTTAGGTTTAGGAAAACACCTTCAGTTAAAGTGCCTTTCTTGTGGTTTCCTCTGGTTCTATGACCCTTGAGGTACAAGGGGGATTGATGTACAAGGGTGTCCTTGCCAACAAGCCTGATACACACATTTGGGACTTTCAGACAGAGTGGCTTGCAAGTTACCCGGTACAGGCTGATCCACATGCTTGGAGAAGCTGGTGAATGATAGGCTGCAGCCTGTAGTTCTCTGAGCAGCTGGATCAAGTCAGATGCAGTATCTACAGTGAAAAAACAATTAACGCTTCTAAGGGCATTCTTCTAAATAGCATCCCAAGGCCACAAACGCCACCTTCAAGAGAGCTAAGGGTGGCGACTTGGGTCATATCTTTCAGTGAAGATTCAAGACATATTCTTTTTATTTATTGTTTTTTGTGTGTCTGTATGTCAAATCAGATCTGACTGATACAGGAGGAGATTGCCTCTCCTTCTCAGGCAGAGCGTCTGGTGGATTCAAACCGCATATCTCTGGGATTGCAGTGCAGCTTCTTGATCAAGACATATCCTACCCTAATCTTATCCAAGGTGGGCCTGATCCAAACTATGATCTTTTCAGTCACCTTCACCTGCTATGCATCTGAGAGCTGAACAGTGAATAAGGATGACAAAATTAGAATTGATGCCTTTGAACGGTGGTGTTGAAGGAGAGGACTGAATATCCCATGGACTAACTACCAAAAGGACAGAGATGTCTTGGAGAAAGTATAGCCAGTTCTCATTGATGGCAAGGATGGTGACACTTTATCTCATATTCTTCGGGCCTGTTGTTAGGAGCGGTTATGCCTTAGAAAGGGACATCATGCTTAGAAAGATGGGTCAGTGAAAGAGACCACAATCCTAAACCAGGTGGATCGACTCAGTGACTGTGGCAAGAGGCTCAAGTGTGTCTGAGCTATGAGGATTACACAGGATAAGACAGGGTTCAGATTTATTGTTTACTGTGGTCTCTGTGAGTCGTCCTTGACTTGGTGACGGTCTCTGTGAGTCGTCCTTGACTTGGTGACCCCTAGCAACAACAACAGCAATCCTACCTCATTAATACAACAGACAGCTTGCTCCAGAATGGGGTTGTCAGCACATGTAAAGAAGCTAGATTTAAAAAAGCATTGGAAAATGGAAGGCTGTGGCCAGAAGGGCGGTAGGACATTGTGATTACACTCACCTGTGGGAGGGGGAGCCCTAGAGTATCACCATTGCTATCAGCTGCTGAGGGAGGCCCTGGCTGCTGGTGATCCCATGCCCAGCAGGAGAACGTGCTGCTGGGTCCTGCACCATGCCGTGATCAGCTGTGGAGCAGGCTGTGACCCACAGGGCTTTCCATGGCTGATTTTCAAAGATAGACTGCCGGGCCTTTCTTCCTAGTCCATCTTGGGCTGGAAGCCCTGCTGAACCCTGTTCAGCCTCATAGCAACGCAGAATAAGGATGGATGGATGGATGGATGGATGGATGGCTGCCCGTGAGGTTCATGAGCTAGGAGTCAAACCAGGTATCTCACGTGGCAGACTCATCTTCCCTTTGGGGTTTTAAAGGTGATAACGTTCTCAAAGATCTGACCACTTCTCTCATCACCTCACTGCCGCCATCCTGGTCGGAAACGTTACTCCTTCTCTTATTCCATTCCTGCTTCCACACTTGGTTCCTTTCATCTCCATGCTTGGTCGGAGCGATCCTTTGAAAACCTCTACCAACTCCCATGACTTCTCTACACTCTGCACAAAATGGTCTGAGGACTTGGAGCACAAAAGGGGAGACCTTACTATGACCTCTAAGGCCCCACATGAAATATGCCTGCCTCTTTCATCCCTTTCATCTTCTGTACAAGTTATTCAAGCAAAAGAGAGATGAGTAGTGGGGAGGGGGGGAGGAGAAAGATGAGTAAAGAGAATGTGTGTGTGTGTGTGTGTGTGTGTGTGAGATCTCCAGCGATCTCACCTCACTCCCTCAGCCCCAGCGGGGCTCCTGTTTTGGGAGTTTTCATTCAGCTGTACTTTCCACCTGGAATTCTGCGTCCCCTCACCACCTCTGACTCAAAACTCATTGCTGCTGAGTTGGACCCAACTTCACAGTTTCAGGGGCTGTAAACCACGTGGGAGGAGACGGCCCTTCTCTCTCAGAGCTACTGGTGGATCTGAAACACCAGAGAGGTGTGGTCTTTGGGTTTGCAGCCTGCCCTCTTGCAGGTGCCAGAATGTGCCCCACCTTAGGGTTTGCAGGAATCCATCTCCTCCAACAGTTCTCCTGATCCTCCTTTAAAAAAACAAAAAACAAAACCCAGAAAACAACAAAAACCCACAAAACCAAAACCCACAACACACCCTTTCTCCCCTCTTCTGTGTGTGTTTTTCTATTAAGTTACACAGCATCTAACAATTTTTTTTTTAGCATCTAACAATTTTAATATACTATAAAATTGTACAAAGAGAGCACTGGTGGCCTAGTGGCAAGAAGCTGCACTGCAGTCTCAAAGGCACGAGGTCTGAACCCACCAGATGCTTTGCTGGAGGAGGGGCAATTTCCTCCTGTGTCAGTCGAATCTGACTGGATGGTACACAACAAGGAAAAAAATGTACATAATCACCTTATCAATCACATTTATTGCTATGGTCCTTTTGCAACCCTTAGAGTATATGTACACACTACTGGAGGGATCTTAATTCTTTTTGTTCTTTGATGTCTCAGTGTCTGGGGCAGCACCTGGTCTGGGGTGGCAAGCGTGTGTTGAGTGACTAATACAGCATAAGAGCTGTGGCAGAAAGGCCTGGCAACCTGCATCTAACACTTACAGCCGAGAGAACCTCAGGGAGCAAGTCCACTCTGTAAGATGGGGTTGTCATGAGGCAGAAAGGACTTGGCAGCACCAGGTTTCACCTTCCTGGTAGTGTGTGTACAGTCATGTCCCTTGCCCTCAATACAAACGTACTGGTTGTGTATAGGCTGGGGTTTTAAACACAAGATGGTATAAACAAGGTTTTCTCTCTCCAGACTGGCAAACTAGACAAGATCTGAAGTAAGACAAGCAACTTCGTAAGACCAAAGCCAAACACACTGGCATCAAGTCTGTTCTCACTCGTGAGCCGGCGGGCAGCTTCCTAAGCTGTGGAGGTCTGTGAGAGACCATCATCCTTCTGCTGTGGAAGAGTGGGTAGTGGATTCAAACTGCCAACCTTTTGGCTAACAACCTGAGATGTTATGTGCTATGCCACCAGGGTGCCTTAACAACTTATTAAAGTCCTGTTAAATTTTACTCTTTTTGAAGAACTCCATACAGGCTGACAAGCAGACAGTAGTTGGTAGGCGCTGTAAAGCTGACTAGGACAGATCAAAACCTTATCCTTTCCTGTACCACCCTCGTGCGTGATGCCACGCTCAGCCACTGTTACAGTCACTGAGCCAATCCATTTAACCGAAGATCTTCCTCTCATTTCCAGGTATGGTTTTTATTTTCCCCCAAGGTCTGACCTCTCCTGACAACATGCCGGAAGTATATGTCTTGCCTCTAAGGAACACCCTGGTTGCCCTTTCTCCAGGACAGACTTGTTTGTTCTTCTGGCAGTCCGTAAGGTGTTCAGTACTTTTCTCCAATTCTACAACATAAAGGCATCGCACAGCAGGGGCAGCTGAGAATCATCTCTGCCTGAATGCACAGGCTGGAGAAGGGGCCCTTGGCACGACTGCCTGACAATTGCGAAGCTGGGCAAAGTGTGCCAAAAGCAGGTTAGAGACAGACAGTCCATGCCGCCTCGATTCTGTGGTGATGAGGGGCGGGAGTGAAACCCTTTTCTTAGCATTGACTCAGTGCCTAAAACAGACAGTTCCTAAAGCACAGAGGCTTCCTCATTTGGTCCAACCTTCTGATTCTCACCAGAGCAGAAAGCTCCAGAACATTCTGACCCAAGATTAGCACGACTCTGTCCCAGGAACACCAGAATAGCATACTGACAGATTCGGTTCCTGTTTCTTTGGAGTGTTCAAACACATCTTCCTGCGTCTAGGAGTCTCATTTAGAACAGGCAGACATAGCAAATAATCAAGTGCCTCTGAATGTCAGCAGCTAGCAGGATGCTGGAAATGAAGGTTAGAGGCCCTCACTCTCCCCGTGCTGTGGTGGATGGAGCTGGGCTGTATCCAGACTGATCACCCTGAGGTCTCTGGAGGCCTGTCTCTCTGCTGCACCCCATGATCGTCGCCCAAGACAGAGACAGACCCCTCACATACAGAAAGCCTCTAACGTCTCTGATGCCCACTGGGGTCTCGTCTTCTGCCTTGGGAGCGTGGAGACCAGTGATAGGATCACTGTTTACTTTCTACTAAAAGGGTCCAAAAAGATTTCTTGAGTATACTTTCTAAAAATTTTCTGAGCAGCTCCAGTGTATGAACGCCCCACTCCTACTGGTTTGGTGAGTTTTGGACAGATGCTGTTTAAATCTTCCCAAATCTTTGTTTTATTATTTGACAGAGAAAAGCCACTACATAAGAAGGTAGTAGTCCCGAGATCATGAGCAATATGTTTTCTCAACTCATTGCCACCAGATTGGAGCCAAATCACAATTAACCCTCTAGTGAGTTTTCTGAGGCTGTGAATTACAATCTCCTCCCATGTGCTTATATTAATTGGAAAAGGCTTCTGAATAAAGAAGACTAGACAGGTGGCCTTCTGCAGCTCTCCCAACCCCACTAGAAGTCTCCTCATCAGCTACACATCAGGCTTAGCGAGTGAATTTCCCTTTCTCTCCAGAGGCACAAAGAGCAGAAGTGCCAAGAGGCCAACACATAATACCTTTGTTTAGATTATCTTTAAATGATGGGCTGTTTCCACAGAGCCCTATGGCCATGACCTGGTTAACATACTCAGTTAGTTGAAAAGTTGGAGGTTCAAGGTCATGCAGAGGTGCCTTGGAAGAAAGTCCTGGCCACCTATTTCTGAGAAATGAGCCTGTTGGAAATCCTGTTTCTGCTCTGCCACACATGGGGTTCGCATGCATTGGAATCAACTTGATGGTAATAAGTGGTGTTGGTGCTGATTGTGAGGTGCTGTGGGGTTGGGAAGTTGGGGCGGGCACACACATTGGCACTGAGGACCTGGGTCAAGAACCCACTGGCCTGGTCCCTGTGTCTACAAGGTCCACAGGGAACTCTGATGGCGTCGTCCTCAGGGACTAGTGCTGCTAACTTCAAGATCCTCCTTCTCTGGGGGTTCAAATCCACCAGCAGCTCCGAGGGAGAAATACAGAGTGTCTCCTCCCATGCAATTTACAGCCTTGGAAAACCTGCCGGAGGGTCAACAGCCATGGCTTGGTTCAGTAATGAGAGAGTGAGATCCTCATGAAAGCTGCGGTCTAGGACTTGAGCTGGGACAGCTATTGTACAACACTTCCGTGTAGGCAGAGTTAGCAAACACATTTCCTTTTTAAGAAAGGAGCCTGCATGCTCTCTTTGTTTCTGGGCTTAATCCCAGGGACCTCTCTGCCTACCTTTCCTCTCCAGAACTGCTGCTGGCCTCTCGGCTTGCAATTCATCCCTGTCAGCTGTCAGGGACCTCTCCAGAGTACTGAAGAGCAACAACGTCAGGCTGGAGACTAAGGTGCACCTGATCTGGGCCATAGTTTCCACAGTTGTGTGCTATGTGTCAAAGAGTTGGACAGTGAATAGGGATGATAGAAAGAGCCTTTGTGCTGTGGTGCTGGAGAAGAGTATTGAATATACCATGGGCTGCTAGGAGAAAAAACAGGTTTGTCCGAGAGAGGGTGAAGCCAGGCTGCTCCTTGGAGGCAAGGATTCTGAAGCTTCATCTGACATACTTTGGGCATGTTGCAAGGAGTCACAAGTTCTTGGAGAGGGGCATCGTGTTTGGGAGTGTGGAGGACAGCACAGGAGAGGAAAACCCTCGAAGAGATGGATCAATTCAGTGATTGGGGTAATGAGAGTAAGTGTGTCAGAGGCAGTGCAATTGGCACAGGATATAGCAGGGTTTATGGCTCTTGTACATAGGGTCGCTATGAGTCACAAGTGACTCGATGGCACATAACAACACCACCAACCACCAACATGTCTAAAGGATGTGAGAGAGAGCCTCATCATCTTTGCCTCCAAGGTGCACTCTGGCTGGATCTTCTCTAAGACACATTTGTTTGTTCTTTTCTAAGTCCTTGGGATGAATATTCAGTATGCTTTTCCAGCACCACAACTCAAAGACATTAACACTTCCTCTGTCATCCTTAGTCATTGTACAGCTCTCAGATGCATAGCAAGTGTCTGAAAAGACCACAGTCTGAATCAGGCACACCTTAGCCATCAAAATGACATCATTGCTCCTTAGTAATTTTGATAGGTCCCTGACTACAGATTTACCTAGTGCACTAAGTCTCCTGATCTTTTGACAGTTAATACCCAAAGTGTATTGATTGTTGATCTAAGAAGAAGCCAATGACAGTTTCAGTCTTTTCTCTATCATACTGTTGCTTTTTGTTCCAATGATGATTTTTTGTTTTCTTGATGCAGATATGAATTCTATATTTGGTCATGGTAAATTATTTTTTTTAAAGGAATACAACCAAATAAATCTAAACTGTGTTTTTGTTGGGTTGCTGTGATGCTGAAACTGTGACCCTGATGTGCCAAATGTGATAATGGTTATCCATGATGGACAGGTTTGGTGGAGCTCCCCGATTAAAACAAGCTAAGAAGCAGGAGTGGCATCTGCTTCTGAAATAGCTTGCCTCTGGAAACTCTATGAACGCAGAGAAAGATGAACGTTATATAAGCACTCAGGTCTTTTGTTCATAGGGTCACTATGAGTCATCTACATCTCGACAGCACTTAACAACAACATAGAGAGAGCTCTGTGGGCCTAGTGAATAGAAAGTGATGCTACTGAGCCCAATGTGGGTGATTTTAGTTTGCAGCCCTCAGGCCTGGTTTTAATTGTTTTGTTTTTTTAAATTTCTAATTATTATTATTATTATTAATTTCAATGAACATCTACAGAGATTTTGGAATTCCATTCATTCATTGTTGCACTTTTCTTCCCCCCCAACCCCCAGTTCGCTCCTCGCTCCTCTCCTTGAAAAGCAAAAGAAAAGCTCCTTGATGAATTATTATTTTTTATGTGCTCTTGGATTCTATTGGCTAGGATTTTGTTAAGAATTTTTGTATCTATAATAATGAGAGATATTGATCTATAGTTAACTTTCTTGGTGATATCTTTGCCTGGTATTGGGATTAGGGGTATGCTTGTTTCATAGAATGACTTTGGGAAGTGTTCTTTTTTAAATTTTTGAAATAACTTAAGTAGAATTGGTGCTAAGTCCACTCTGAATGTTTGGTAGAATTCCGCTGTGAAGCCATCTGGTCCAGGATTTTTCTTATGGGGAAGTCTTTTTCGGACCTTTTCAATTTCTTTTCTTGAGATGGGTCTGTTCAAGTGTTCTATATCTGTCCTTGTCAATCTGTGCAGGGGATGTGTTTCAAGCAATTTGTCCATGTTCTCTAGGTCTTCTAATTAAATCCACATTGAAGGCTATATTCTTTAATCCTCTGCAGTAAGCACTTCAAGTCCTCCTCATTTTCAGCAAGCAAGGTGGTGTCATCTACATAACCAAGGTAAATGATGAGTCTCCGCCAATCCTGATGCCACATTCTTCCTCACAGAGCCCAGCTTTCTAAATAATTTGTTTAGCATACAGGTTGGATAGGTATGGAGAAAGGATATAATCCTAATTATACCTTTTAAAAATTTCTAGTTTAGTGTTTCCTTCCTCTGTTTCACAACAGCCTCTTGGTCTAGGTACAGGTTTTACATAAGAACAACTAAGTGTTCTGGGATTCTCATTCTCCTTAATATTAGCCATAATTTGTTATGATTCACACAGTTGTGTTTTAGTATCATTAAACATGTCGTGAGTCCCTCTAAGATAGTAAATTTGTTTACTTTTTTCTGTTTAATTTCTGGGAATGGGATTTGCCATTCTCTTCTAAGCTCCAAGTGACCCCTCTTATCCATCCAGGCAAGCCCTGGGGTGTCCTTCTTGGCATTCAGCAGACACACTTGCCTCTCTGGACCGCTCACTTTGCCTTGCCCTCGTCCCTCTCTATGTTGTCATAGCTACCACGTGCTATTTGTAGTGTGAAGGAGACAGGACTAGTCTAGTGTTAAGAGACAGCTTTCTTTCTCTTCTCAGACCTGCTTGAATTCAGCCAGTGACTGAATGTAGACCTTGGGCAAGTCATGAAATTGGTTATTCTTCAATCTTATCTCTAAAATATGGGTCATCAGATGTTCCTTACTATGTTGTTACAAGGATTAAAGTGAGACAATTAATACCGTTATGTCACAGGTTTGTGGAGGATCCTTATCTCTGAAGCCAGGCTGTGAGTGTGAATCCCAGCTCTGCCACTTGTTAGCTATGCGACTCTGTCAGGGTTTCTCCGTCTGTCTGTGATCACTGTCTCCTCTGTGGAATGGGGACACTATTGCTGTGTTAGGTCCCACTGAGTCGACTATGATGCATGGTGACCTTGTGACCAGCACGTTGGAACCATCTGGCAGCATCAGAACCATAAGGCAGATTGGGGTTTATCCCACCACATCCTCACAATCTTCTACACGCATGAGCCCATTGTCACACTCTTTTTGTCCATCTAGTTGCAGGTCATCCTTTCTCATCCTGACCCTCGCCTTTTCCAGTTTGATGTCTTTTCCCAAAGACTGGCCCTTCCTGACAACATACCAACAGCATGTGAGATGAAGTTTCATCACCCTTGTTGCTAAGGAGCAGCCCAGTTACACGTCCCGCAAGGCAGATTTGTTTGTTCTTGCAGATGATACTAGGGCCCAACATCATAGGGCTTGTGAGAGTATTACCTACTTGTAAGCTTAATGCACCAGAGCGCTTAGCAATATTAAATGTTTAAGGAGTTGACAAACTGATAATCACGTTTAAAAAGATGAAGCTTAAAAAAAAGATATTCATTCCAGAGCACATGACAAAAACAGTCAAAATCAAACTTGAGCATCAAGTTTACGAAAGTAACTTTACTAAGTTTAAAATAGGCTTTAAAACAGATGAAGGAGAGAACTGTTTAAAAGGGATATGTGACTAGGTATTATTATCATGACAGGAGTCCAGAGCAAAGGCTGCATAGTGGAGTGGCCTTGAGGGGTGGGATTGTATAACAGTGAAAGAGTTTTTCTTTTACTTTTCAAAGAGAGGAGTGAATTGGGAGGAAGGGGTGGGCAGGGAGAAAATTGCAACAATGAAAGAATGGAAATCCAAAATATCTGTAAATTTTCATTAAAATGAATATTAAAAAATAGGCTTTAAAAGTTGTTTAGTGACACAGACTAGGGGGGACTGTATAACAATGAAAGATTTTTTTTTTTTTTTTTACTTTTCAAAGAGAAAAATGAACTGGGGTTTGGGCAGGGAGGAAAGTGTGAAGCAATGAATGAATGGAAATAAAAAAAAATAAAATAGGCTTTAAAATAAGTATTTTAGTATCTTCAAGCAGAAAGGAATATCTACAATATTAAAAAGAATTCTAAGCCGAGTGGAAATAAAGAGCAGGTTGGTATGAAAAAATATTCATGTCAACATTGTAAACACTTCTGAAGTTCTTGTGGCTTTTCGGCACAGTGGAGTCCTACTATTTCTACGTGAAGTGGTTCTTTTCCAGGAGTTTGCCCAGCTCCGATGTGGGATTGTGCTGTCACTGCCGTCCATCGTCCATCGTAGGGAGCTCTGGTGGCCTTGTGGTCAGGATTCGCAATGCTGACTCACAGATAGGGTATTAGAATCCCCCAGCTGCACGGTGGGAGGAAGACGGGCAATCTCCATGTGAGTTCTTGTCTCTGAAAGCTGCAGAAAGGTCAGCTCGGAGCTGGTTCCATCCCAACAGCACACGTTGTTGTTGCTGCTATGTGGTGTCATAGCGACCCCAAGTACAACAGCCCTGAAACCGTCTCTATCCTGTGCCAACTTTACTGTCTCTGTCACACCTACCTTCATTACACCAGTCACTGTGTCAATCCATTTCATTGATAGTCTCCCTCTCTTTCTTTATCCCTCCACTCCTCCCAAGCAGGACATCCCTTTCCAAGGACTGGTCCCTCCCTGAAACATGCCCAAATTATGTTAGACAAAGCCTCAGAATCCTTACCTCCAAGGAACAACCTCGCTTCACCCTCTCTAGTACATATTGTTGTTATGTGCTGTATAGTCGCTTATGACTCATAGCGACCCTATGTACAACAGCCCTAAACTCTGCTCTGTCCTGTGCCAATAGCACTGTCTCTGACACTCCCATCCTGATTATCCCAGTCACTGAATCAATCCACCTCATAGAGGGCCTTCCCCTCCTGCGCTGTCCTTCCACCCTCCCAAGCATGATGTCCTTCTCCAAGGACCAGTCTCTCCTCACAACATGTCCAAAGTATGTTAGACGGAGCCTCAGAATCCTTGCCTCCAAGGAGCACTGTGAAGTTGGTGTAGCATATTGGTTATATACTCCTCTGGTGGCCTAGTGGCAAGAAGCTGTGCTGAAATCCCTAAGACACAGTTTGAGGCCACCTCCGCTGCTCCACTGGAGAAGGATGGCCAGTCTCCTCCTGTGTGATTAATTGCCCTCTGGAAACCCGCTAGAGGGTCAGCTATGATTTGGTTTTGACTCTAAGGTACACAACAACAACAACAACTTCTATTTTGGTTGAATTTAGAGAAAAGCATACAGCACAAAATGTGGGAGTCATGGAAAGGGCAGAACCAGAGGTTGTTGACATAACCCCATGCTTGTCTCCCACCCTCTGTCATTTGTCCTTGTCTGAAGTCATATATCTAGAACACCCATTCTAGCACCTATCAGTCTTTATCATACTCGGTTGTTGTCATTGTGTGTGTCATTGTGTGCCGTCGAGTCACTTGCGACTCATAGCGACCCTATGTACAACAGCCCTAAACTCTACTCTGTCCTGTACCAATCGCACTGTCTCTGACACTCCCATCCCGATTATCCCAGTCACTGAATCAATCCACCTCATAGAGGGCCTTCCCCTCCTGCGCTGTCCCTCCACCCTCCCAAGCATGACCCAGAAGAGGTGGTCAAATAGTAGCTTTGCTGTTGTCAGTTGGCACTGAGTCTGCTCTAACCTGTGACCATGTGGTGACAGAGTGTATGACAGAATCAAGTGTGGTCTGGTCGTGTGTCATCTTCATCACTATTGCTATGCTTGTGTCCACTATTTCAGCCACTGTGTTAATGCACCTAGCCAAGGACCTCCTTCGCCTTCACTGACCCTCAGTTGGCCTGCCATGATTCCCTGTTCTAGTGATTGGCCTGCCTTCCTCCCTTCCTTCCTTCCTTCTTTCCTTCCTTCCTTCCTTCCTTCCTTCCTTCCTTCCTTCCTTCCTTCCTTCCTTCCTTCCTTCCTTCCTTCCTTCCTTCCTTCCTCCCAGAGTGTCTGGTGGATTAGAACTGAGTGCCTTTGGGATTGTAGTGCAGCTTCTTGCCTCTAGGCTACCAGAGCTCCCTTGATTGGCCTTACTTGCAAGCTCCCTGGTCTCCCTTCTAAGGAACATTCTTTTTGCATTTCTTCTAAGATGAATTTGTTCCCTCTTCTGGTAGTCTGTGGTATAGTCTGTATTTTTCATTAGCACCACAATTAGAAGATAATAGTGAGAGGGAGAATTCCTCAGCCCCCTCCATCCCAATGAGCTAAGTGTCAAGGCTCCCCTTCCCACTCCCTTATAAGTTTTAAAATCCATGGAAGAACATTTAATTATTATGTCCTTCTCGATGAAAAGACTGTTCTTGTTATGTGCCGTCAGTTTGGAACTGACTTATAGCTGACCCTCCAGCACGTTCTCGGAGGCTGAAATCTCACAGGAGTTTGCTCAGCTTTCCCTGGCATTGCTGCTGGTGGATCTGAACCACCCACCTTCAGGTAGGCAGCACAACTCCTTACCACTAGGCTACCAGAGCTCCCTATGCTAAACTACTACAGTGAAAATATTAGAGTAGGTGGTGAGACATGAGAATGGCCCTTTATTAGAATATTTCTAAGGTTACTGTTTCCTGAAACAAAGCAAAGTCAAACCCACCACCCCTGAGTGAGCCCCACTCAGCACTACCCTTCCTGCATGTTGGGAGACTAGCAATCTTCCCAGAACGAGGTGACCCATTTTTCTCCTCTGAGATGCTGATGGATTCAACCAACCTTTTGGTCAACAGTTCCCCCCCAAAAGCATCTTTACCTAGTGTTCTGTTTAATATACCCCCCCAACTTCATCAAGTAATTTCTGACTCAGACTGATCTGCAAGTAGGACTAAATAGAACTGCACCCCATAGGCTTCCCGGACCACAAATCTTCATGGAAGCAGCCTGTTTCATCTTTCTCCTGCCCCTGATGGGTTTGAACTGTCAACCTTCTGATTAGCAACTCAATACTTAACTCACTACACCACGAGGGGATACATAAATAAGATACAAATGATTAACTGTTACCAAAGTCATGCAGCAATTATTAAGGAAAATTAGGATAGGGTCATTATTAGATTATTGACAATGGTGGGAGGGTGAAACTTGAGTGTCCATCACTGTAACTATTAACTTTCCCAAAGTGCAGTGTAAATATAGATTATAAGGTCAAATTCCCACTGATCAGATATGTGGCCCCATTTAGTGCATTTAGTGCATTTTTACTCTAGAATTTGCTCATTAAGCTCATTCGGATCATACATTCTTGGTTAGAATCATTTGTTCAGCCCTCGGCCTCTTCTCTCTTACTCTAAATGGCCTAAGAAGCTTGAACTGTTTATGTAAAAAAATAGCAGTCCATTATATATGCTGAACAAATGCATAGAAACTTATGATGAACAAAATAGACACAGAGTTTTCAATCGAGGGAAATCTACACAATTCTGAGGTATTGAGGTACCTGTCATGTGACAGTGTTCAGGGGTTCTGAGAAGAAACATAACCTGGTGTGGGAGAAAGAGGAAACAGGTAGACCCACTAGGAAGAGAAAAATCCTCATGAAAGTCAAGAGGATCCAGTGAGGCCGAAAGACCAGGGAGGAGTGTCAGTAGAGAATAGATGTCTCAGGACTTGATTTTTTCCCTCTTTGGCATGCAGGTGACAACTTGATGCATTTCAGGAGTTAAGGAGAAGTTTAGTATTGTTTGAATCAGGGTGAATAGAGAGAAAGACTTTTGAGTTCAGAGGTAAAAAGGAACTCTTGGGGCCTACTTAAAAAATGTAGACGTGCTCACAAGGATATACATGCCCTGGCAATTATGTGGAGTTCTAGTGGTATAGCTGTAAGGAGTTGTTCTGCCAATATGAAGGTACACGGTTCGAATCCACTAGTTTGAATCCATCCATCTCCCTGGGAGAAAGATGGGCAATCTCCTACCAGGCAATTTACTGCCAAAAGCCTGCTGGAGGGTGAGCTATGAGTTAGCTCCAACTTGATGGTACACATAACAAATACACACACATTGTTGTTGTTGTTATGTGGCGTCAAGTCGCTTGCGACTCATAGTGACCCTATGTACAACAGCCCTAAACTCTGCTCTGTCCCGTGCCAATCACAAACCCATCCCAATTACCCCAATCACTGAATCAATCCACCTCATAGGGGGCCTTCCCCTTCTATGCTGTCCCTCCACCCTATCAAGCATCATATCCCTCTCCAAGGATCTGCCCCTCCTTGCAACATGTCCAAAGTATGTCAGACAGAGCCTTAGAATCGTTGCCTCCAAGGAGCAGCCCGGTTTGACCCTCTCCAGGATGAATCTGTTTGTTTTCCTAGCAGTCCATGGTACCCTCAATACTCTTCTCCAGCACCACAGCTCAAA
>NW_006399754.1:11920737-11922157 GCF_000299155.1 Elephantulus edwardii | reverse complement strand
GGCAGTTCTCTGCTGATGTGCTGTTCCAGTCATTTTTGGATAATCTTCAGTAGAATCTTGCTTGCATGTGAAATCAATGATATTGTTCTATAGTTTCCACGGTCTGTTGGATCACCTTTCTTTGGCATGGGAACAAATATAGATCTCTTCCAGTCAGTTGGCCAAGTGGTTGTTCTCCAGATTTCTTGGCACAATTTGGTGAGCATGTCCAGGCCAGCATCTGTTAGCTGAAATATGTCAGTTGTTATACTATCTATTTCTGGGGCCTTAATTTTTGCTATTTCCTTCAAAGCAGTTTGACCTTCTTCCTTCATCACTATAGGCTCTTGCTCACATGTTGTTTCATGAAATTCTTCTATGTCTGCTAATTCTTTCCGATACAGTGACTCAGTATATTCTTTCCATCTTCTTTTAATACTTCCTGGATCATTTAATATTCTGCCTAAAGCATCCTTGACTATAGCAACTCGAGGTTTGAATTTGTTCTTCACTTCATTGAGCTTAAGAAATGCTGAGCGAGTTCGGCCCTTTTGGTTTTCTGACTCCAACTCATTGTACATTTCATTGTAATATTTTACTTTGTCGTCTTGTGCTGGCTTTTGAACACACACACACATATACATATATATATTTTATACACACACACACACACGCACACGCGCACGCGCGCGTGATTGGTTTTGCATGTTGTCAAGTCAGAACCGATCCATACCTGACTGTTGCAGACCAAGGATAAAGTATCTTTATTAATTAATTATTAATAATGAGACAGACAAAAAAGAATGAGATAGAACTGAGAGCATAAAAACAGGGGGCCGGCAGTTCCTGGAAGGACCCCATTCCAGCTTCCCAGTATCTTTATTGAAAATTATCAGGAAGTAAATCACAAAGAGAATTCAATGCAAATGAAGCCAAGCTCTTTTGAAAACCTGCTTGACCCAGGAGAGAGGGGTCAGCAAATGCAAGAATCTGGTAAACCCTGAAGGATTGCCTTGATGCCTCAGGGTGAACTCTAGCTTGAACCTCAACTCCCCCACATCTGAAATAGCGTCCAGTTTGTTACAAATATTTAGTATTGACTTCCCATACCTGACCCTCCATGAGGTTTTCCAGAGGATGCCCTCCCTTTTCCTGTGGAGCAACTGTTAATTCAACCACACGGATTTAGGATTGCAGCTCAGCTTCTCACCACTAAGCCACCACTTTATTAAGGCTGCCATTTAATCATAGATCAACTGTAAATACTTATGGTTCCTTTTACTCTTCCTGATACAGGCCATGGTCTTTGCAATCGCTTGTTATGCATCAGAGAGTTGGACAATGATTAGGGAGGACAGAAGGAGAGTTGATGCCTTTGAGCTGTGGTGCTGGAGAAGGGTACTGAATGTACCATGGACTGCCAGGAAAACAAACAGATTCA
>NW_006399754.1:11893661-11920517 GCF_000299155.1 Elephantulus edwardii | reverse complement strand
TTGGCGCAGGATAGAGCAGGGTTTAGGGCTGTTGTGCATAGGGTCGCTATGAGTCGCAAACGACTCGACGGCACATAACAACAACCCATATTTTTCAGATCATTTTCTCCCCTTTCCTTCCCTTCTGATTCCTGTTTTCCCTCCAAGAGTGAGTCTGTGTGCAAAGCCTCCCTTAGCTTTCTATAGTAATAGTCTCACGGCATACTGCCCTTTTGTGCCTGATTTATGCTCCTCAGCAGCACTTCAGTTCCATCCATGTTGTGCAGTTTATCACACATTCTTGATCATTTTTTAGTGATGTGTAGTACTCCATTATGTAAATGCACCAGTTTCCTATCTATCCTTAATAGACAATTGGGTTGTTTTCAACTCTTTGCTATTACAAACAGTGCTGCAATAAACATGGGTATGCATATATTTGTTCAAGTAGCAGTTCTTATTTCTTTAGGAGATATACTTAGTCTTAGTAGTGGGATTGCTGGATCAAGGTATTTCTATTCCTTTTTTTTTTTTTACTCTTATGATTTTTTTTACTGTTTTTAATTTTGGCAAGGGAGAGGAAAATAGTTATAACTTAAATGGTAGTTATACTTTAAACTCAGTTTTTTGGATTTTTTATTTGTTTGTTTTCATTGCAAGACTCACAGACTTTACTCACAGTTGTGGGACTTAATAGAGAAATAGATTGAGGAGTAAACTCACAGTTTTGAAGACTCCCTTAACTGCTCACCAAAGTAGAATATAGAGCATTTAATTTTTTTTATATTGGTTTGCTGACAAGTTCATATACATTGTGTTTCATGCTATCATTCCCATTAATTTTGCTTTATAAAATTAATCATCATTGAACTATGCCTACAATTACCCTGTCTTGCCAGATCCCTGAAAGATCTTTCCCATTTCCTTTGCTTTAGGCGGAATGCGTGCTCACCAAATTGTGCCAAGAAATCTGGAGAACAACCACTTGGTCAACTGACTGGAAGAGATCTATATTTGTTCCCATCCCAAAGAAGGGTGATCCAACAGAGTGTGGAAACTATAGAACAATATCATTGATTTCACATGCAAGCAAGATTCTACTGAAGATTATCCAAAAATGACTGGAACAGCACATCAGCAGAGAATTGCCAGAAGTCCAGACTAGGTTTAGAAGGGGTCATGGTACTAGGGATATTGTAGCTGATGTTAGATGGATCTTAGCTGAAAGCAGAGAATACCAGAGGAATGTCTGTCAGTGTTTCATTGACTATGCAAAGGCGTTTGACTGCGTGGATCATAACAAACTGTGACTGACTCTGAGAAGAATGGGAATCCCAGAACACCTGATCGTGCTAATGCGAAACCTATACTTGGACCAAGAGGCAGTCGTCAGAACAGAGCAAGGAAACACTGCATGGTTCAAAATTGGGAAGGGTGTACACCAGGGATGTGTCCTGTCTCCATACCTTTTCAACTTGTATGCAGAACAGATTATGCGGGAGGCTGGGCTCTATGAGGAGAAATGTGGGGTCAAGATTAGTGAAAAATCTATCAACAATCTGCATTATGCAAATGATACAATTCTGCTTGCTGAAACTGAGGAGGATCTGACATGCTTGCTGCAGAGGTTCAAGGACTGCAGCCTCCAATATGAATTGAGACACAATGTCAAGAAGACTAAGATTCTCACCACTGGACCAAATTGGTGAAGAGATTGAGATTGTTCACAGCTTTAGTTTGCTTGGCTCCACAGTCAATCCTCTTGGCACCAGTAGCCAGGAAATTAAAATACGTATTGTGATGGGAAAGAGTGCTGTTAGGGATCTCTCCAAAGTACTGAAGAGCAATGGTGTCTCTCTGGAGACTAAGGTGCATCTGATATAGGCCATGGTCTTTGCTATCACTTGTTATGCATCAGAGAGTTGGACAATGACTAAGGAGGATAGAAGGAGAATTGATGTCTTTGAGCTGTGGTGCTGGAGAAGAGTATTTAGGGTACCATGGACTGCTAGGAAAACAAACAGATTCATCCTGCAAAGTTTTAAACTGGGCAGCTCCCTGGAGGCAAGGATTCTGAGGCTCTGTCTAACATACTTTTGACATGTTGCAAGGAGGGAGAGGTCCTTGGAGAGGGACATCATGCTTGGGAGGGTGGAGGGACAGCGCAGGAGAGGAAGGCCCTCTATGAGGTGGATTGATTCAGTGACTGGGGTAACCGGGATGGGTGTATCGGAGACAGTGCGATTGGCACAGGATAGAGTTTAGGGCTGTTGCACATAGGGTCGCTATGAGTCACAAGAAACTCAAGGGCACATAAAAACAACCCCACCCTCACTAAGTTGTGTGACCCTATAATTTTCCCACGCTTATTCTCACCCCTCTTTTCCTGCCTTCCCCACTCCCTTGGATCATCATACATGTTTTCTAGTTATCTATTTCTCCAATAATGATCTAATACAGCATTTGTCCTTATGAGACTAAGTACACTCAGCATAATGCTCTATAGTCTCTACCAAGTTATGCAGTAATTTTTGAAATAGTTGCTCCTGAGTACTGCATAGTATTCTATCATGTGAATATACTACAATTTCTCAATTCAGGAAAAGACAAAAGTTGATGAATGGTATCTTCTAAAGATTAAATTCTTGTGTGCATCAAAAAGTTTTTCCCACAGGGTGAAAAGAAAACCTATTGACTGGGAAAAAAACATTTGGGACTATAATCTCAGACAAGGGTCTCATAATAAAAGTTTACAGAATCCTACAAGGCCTCTACAAGAAAAATATAACCCAATTACAAAATGGGCAAAAGACATGGAAAGACTTTTCACAGAGGAAGACTTTGGATGGCCAACAGACACATGAAGAAATTCTCAAAATCACTGGTAGTAAGAAAGACCCAAGGCAAAACTACAATGAGATACCATATTACCCAAGCAGCAGTGGCAAAGTTTAGCAGGGAAGCAAGTAATAAATGTTGGAGAGAATGCAGAGATAGGCACTCTCATACACTGTTGGTGGGACAGTAAAATGGTACTACCACTCTGGAAGGCAGTTTGGCCTTTCTTTAAAAAGCTATCTTTTAGAAACAAAGAAATTCAGTATGATCCAGCTATTCCACTGCAAGGAATATACCCTGAGAAAATTAGAACTGAGACACAAATTGAGATTTGTACATCAATGTTCATAGCAGTGTTATTAACCGTTGCCAGAATATGGAAACAGCCCAAATATTCCCAACTGCTTTTTATAGTGGTTGCACCATTTTATATTCCCACCAGCAATGTATGAACATTCCAATCCCTCACACTCTACCAGGTATTTGTGATGTGTTATTCTTGTTAAGTGCCATTGAGTCGAGCACAACTCATAGCAACCCTAGGAATGAAAGACCTGAACTCTGTTCTATAACCATCATTGTTTCTCCAAGTTTATAGAGTTTCCAGAGGCATGATGTTTAGGAAATGGATGTCACTCTTGCATCCAAGCCTGTGTTAATCTGGGAGCTCCACCAAACACTGTCCACCAAGGATAACCATTATGGCATTTCACACACCAGAGGCATACTTTTCAGCATCACAGCAACCCCAGTTACCTCAGTACAGCAAACTGACAGCCCAGTGCTCTACCACGCAGAAGAATGGTTCTTCCAAACACAATCAACACCAGGCTTGCTATTTTTACTGAAGTGGATATCTCATTGTTTTGAATAGCATCTGTTTAGCTAATGGTCTTTGAGAATTTACTCATGTGCTTATTGGCCACGCAAATGTCTTCTTTGGTGAAGTGTCTGTCTTCTCTGCCCATTTTTTGGTAGTTTGATTTCCCCCCTTTTCCTCAGGTTTTAAGGTTTTCTATACATTTTAGAGATGAGTTTCTTGCTGGATGTATAATCACCAAATATTTTCCCGCAACCTGTAGATTTTAAACAAGTTTTATGAGCACCTGTGTGTTTCTTACTCTCATGCTGTGTGTCTTCTTTCTACCCTAAACTCCAACAGAGAGCTCTATGAAGCATCTCAGTGGTTGACCACGGACTGTTACTCTCAACCCAGGAACCAGATTCAATATTCAGATCTGTGGGAAGTGTAAGAGTAACCACTTGCTTTTATAATAATGTCCAAGTAGAATCATTTTGTGTCTGATACCTGAGAGTGGTTAAATGGTGAAAAAGAGATAGGTTAAATGAGGCACTTAGTGTTTACTTTTTGGAAAAATTTTATTCAAATAGCACAGTGGTCAGGAATGTTAAGAAAAGCATTTAAACATGTACACAGTAGACACACACACACACACACACACACACACACACACACACACACACACACACACGGAGATATCTTAGTGAAAGGAATGGATGGCTATCTGGGACTGAAAGGTCTAAGAGTAAACCAACCTCCTCTTCAATGTATTCCTCATGCTTTTGTGATCTGTCAGGCTTAGTGATTGCTTTGGTCAATGCTTTCTAGTAACTTCGGAAGAAACTGTAATGAAAATGTACTGCTTTTATAATCAGAGAACACATTACGGATTTGTCACTGTGCCCAAAGACACAGGAACACTTACTTTTAAGAGCTGGAATTTATTTTATACCATTGAAAATTCAAAAAGCTATTCCTGTCTTAGCCTGAGTGGTCTTCTGAGTTACATATAATTTAAAAAGAGGTACAGACTGAAAGTAGAAACCAGAAAGTTAACCAAGTGAACATAAAATCTCACAGTCTTTGAGTTGAAACTGACTCACAGCTGACCCTCTTGGGGGGGGGTCTTGGAGGCTGTAAATGGCACTCTTCTTTCTCCAATGGAGCCACTGTGGGTGAGGATGGCCGGAGAGGGGTTGCCTGAGGGTGAGCAGAGCAACTCCTTGTGGACAACGCCACCAGAGCTCCCCACTTAAATTAATACTAGCTGGTAATTGGATACCATTTAAAAATATGTAAATTCATCTTTTGCACTGGCCCCTTCCTCATTTCAATACTGTGGTCATTTAGCGTGTACACGTGTGAACAACATGCAGGATTGTTGCTTTCTCAAAAGATTAAATCGGTCCCAAATAACTTTATTCTCTGTGGTAGGGAAGGAGTTAGGTGCAGCATACCTTTACAGTGTTTTAAATAAGATTTTTTTAAAAAAAACCACCAAAACACCCCAAAATCAAAATAAAAAACCTTTCCAAAGTTTTATGTCCATTGCTGTATACACAGAAAATACCATTGTTGGCTTGGTTCACAATTTTGAAGTCGTCCTCATCAAGGGCCATCCAAAACACATCTTGCCACCTAGGGACAGAAGTCAGGGTGCATGTTGGGCCCAGTCCATCCTCCCTTGCTTCCGGAGGGTCACATTTTTGTCTGTGGGTCAGTCTCTGTCATGGGATAGAAGTTATTCTTTTCCAACTTTTTGTTCTTCTCATCTTCGTCAAACTGAGCTTCAATCTCTGCTGGGTTGATGTATGTGTAGAATTTCGCCATGATTGCAAATATTATGCAGACAACCAGCAGCAGTGCAGCAAACAGGATGTACTCAGCCCACTTTGATGGAATTGGAGCGAGAAGAAAAGAAACAAAAGAGGAAAACACAAGTTAGATGCATGCATACACCTTAAGTACATTTTCTTGCCAGCTCCATGTGGAAGATACTTCAAGTTTTTATAGAAAATCAGTAGGTAACTGCCATAGATGCAGAGTGGCAGGTTGACACAGAGGAACACTTGTTAGTGAATGGGCACCAGCATATCAGAGACTGTGAGGAAAGAGCTGGATAGGGCCACGTTCAGATCTACTGGTTGCTATGAGTCATATAGTCTATGGCACCTAACAACAACAACAACAGCTATTGAGACAGAGAGGCTAGTCATCACCTTGGAGGCAGAGTGGCCAGTGACTGCCACAGAAGTAAAGTGGAGTGGCCAGTCTCTCTTGAAAGCCCGAGTGTGTGGAGAACTCTTTTTTTTCCCACTGTCCTGAAGTCCAGAGGAAGCAGACTTTTAAGAAGAAAAGGGAACATTTCTGGAAACTTCTAGCCTAAAGCTGCCCATAGCTGGGCCCTGGGAGGCTGGAGACCAAGAGAATGTCAAGCATTATCTTTTAAGGAATAATAATAAGCTGAGCTGTGCCACTCTCTGTGTGACCTCTCTCCTTGGCAACATCTTGAGCTTATGGGACAAGGTTTTAAAATATGATCTGATGGGGCTTGGTTAGGGAAGCAATGAGACTCAAGGGATAAGAACAATTCCCTACCTCCTGTACCAGTCAGATCTGATTTGATGGTACATGTAAAAATAATACAATAAAAATTAAAAAAAAAAGGAACAATTCCCGTACACACTGGGACTGGCTGAGGTGGAGCTGGGGTACAAATACTGAAATGCTGAAGGAGAGAGCTTATGTACCAGGATCGGCTCATTTACGTGTCGGTGGAAAAATTAAACCAGCTTCTAGAAGAGCCTTCCCTTTGTTGCTGCTTCCGCTGCTGCTGTTGTTAGGGGCCATTGATGCAACCCTGTGAACACAGATGTGAACCCTGTCTTTCGGCATCACCCTCACCATCTCTGATACACTTGGACCCATTGTTATGGTCACAGTGTCAGTCCCTTTAGGGATTATGGGATTTAGGGATAAAAAGTTTCACCAGAAACTTTTTTCTGGTGAAATATCTGATTTGGGCGCGTAAAGCTTTATTCACTAAAGATACAAAAGATCTTTCCTTCGGTAATAAACCACATGTTAATCCAGCCCAGTTCTTCTGGTTTTCCTTTCCCAACCATGCACCAGCCCTGCCTGCCTGGTCTGGCAATTTCAGCCAGATGACCACGTCCACATGCAGACAGAGGGGTGTAGAGCATGCTTTTCTGCCCAGTACCTGCTCACTGAACTGTCCTGCCCCGGCCACAATCAGCACAATAATGTTGCCAACAGCCACCGTCAGCAGCCATCCTGCTTGAAGCACTGATTTCATGTTGGAAGGAGCCTGCAAAGACAAAGCAAGGTGAATTCAAATCCTAACTTGTGAATCTTAGATCTTCACCTCAGAGCAGGAGAACACAACGTGCTGATTCATTTAATGAACCAAAATGCCTCTTAGAAGTCAGGCTGGTTCAAATGAAGGAAGTCATCACGTTTATACAAAGGATAATTACTTGGAGAGTAACACACCCAAACACTCATATTGTATGAGCTATAAAACTCCCTGGCTTTCAAACTATTACCTGCAGAGCTATCTTCTTCTTGTTCTTTTTTTTTTTTTTTTAGAGCTGTCTTCTATGGGAAATATACAAATCTTGATAGGAACTAGGGAGTTCTGGTGGCCTAGTGGTAAGGAATTGTACTGCCAGCTCAAAGACAGGTGGTTCAAATCCACGAGTTGCTCTGCAGGAAAAAGATGGGCATCCTCCTATCATGTGATTAATTGCTTCTGAAAACCCACCGAAGGGTCAGTTATGAGTCGGTTCTGACTCAATAGCACAACAAAAACAACAATTAGGAACCAATTCTTTTTTTACAGATGAATTTCCAAGCAAAACCATCCCACACATCTTCCTTACTAGAGGCCCATGGAAGTTCAATTCTTGCTCTCTTGGGACCTTTGCTCTCCTGGGACACAGCATCCAGCTATGCTGCACCTGACAGTCTAGGGGATCCTGGCCTGTTATTGTTCCCCAGTCTCTGCCACACTGGCCTGCATCACCCACAGTCAAGTGAGTCGTTTCCCTGACAAACATGAGTTTCTGTGAGACCTTCCAGTGAACCACAGAACTCAAAAGACGCAGACGAGAGTGAGGGGACTGAACCGAGAGGAACAGTTCATGTCAGAAACGATGGAGTGGGACAGCACATCAAGCACGTGGGACGTTGCTGACATCTGTCTTTTAGCCACCAGTCAGATATTAATGTTAGCAGAACAGATTGTAACTGCAGTAAGGTAGTACAGAAATGAACAAACACCTGGGAATAGGAGAATTCCAAGCCGGTCACAGAGAAGACCACTTCTCCACAGGTGAGGAGGAAGTACTGTGGGATCTGCAGCGCCATGTTCACCGTGTTGGAGGGAATGTCCAAGAGCTCTGTCTTTTCAGGGCAACCATCGCTCTAAAACAGTAAGACAAAAATGAGGACAAAGAAAGGAGAATCAAGACTGTGCTGAGTGAACGAGGTTTCATAAGGACAAATACTGCATAAGACCATTATTGTAAAAATAGAAGGATAGAGGACATTATGCTGAGTGAAGTATTTCAGTCACAAAAGGACAAATACCACATAGTGCCACTGTTGTAGAATGGGACTGACATCAGGGTTGGGGTGAGACTGAGAAAAATTGGATAAATTATGTATACTGCGTTGAAACAGATGAGGGAGAGAACAGTTTAAAAGCAATATATGATCGGGAATTATGGGCATGACAAGAGTCCAGAATGAAGGCTGCATGGTGGAGTGGACTTGAGGGGGGGATTGTATACCAACGAAAGAATTTTTCTTTTACTTTTCAAAGCAAAGAGTGAACTGGGAGGGGGAGAGGGGTGGTCGGGGAGAGAAATGCAACAATGAATGAATGGAAATCCAAAGTCTCTGTAAACGTTCATTAAAATGAATAAAATAATTTTTTTACAAAAAATAGAAGGATAACTAGTAAAACAGGCATGGGAACCCAAAGGGAGAAGGGGTGAGAGCAGAGGGGTGAGGATAGAGGATGGGTAGCTGTGAAACTACAGGGTTGCACAGTTGGGTAGGTGGAGGGAGAGGAGGATGGAAATGGGAAGGATCTGGGTGAAAAGACGGGGTAATGATGGACAAGGTCCAATGGTGATTAATTTCGTAAAATAATGCATGAGAATGAGTGTATGAAACACAATATGAATGAAGAACAGTGTGAAACACCATATAAACGAATTTTGTAAGCAAACCAATTTAAAAAAACACTAGATTGTGCTTATAATACAATTTGCTCGAAGAGGAAAATGAAATTTTACACTTTAGGATTAAGTCGTAAGTTTACGTAAGTATATTTTTTTCCAAGTAAATATGCAATGTTTCATTTCAGACTTAGGATGGGATAGCATTGATGATATTTGAAAATACAGTTACTGTAAATTTCACCTTGCAGAAGTGAGTAGATTAGAAGTTGGGTTTGTTTAATAAATAACTGTCCATTTGAACGAAAACTTCCTAAAGTTCCTGTTAGTAGTTGGTTAAGGAAGCATCAGATACATGAACTGTTAATTTCTTTACTTTTCATCTGGGTAACTCAAATCAGTGATATTGTAGTGTAGTGGTGTGTCATCAGGGCAGAACTGACTCACTGCTGATCCTTCAGTGGGTTTTTCAGAGGCAGTAAATTACTCATAAGGAGACTGCCTATCTTTGGTCCAGCTGGTGGATTTGAACCACGTGCCTTTAGAATTGCAATGCTGGTTCTTACCACTAGGCCTCCTGAGCTCCATACTGATTGTAGGGTAGTGACTGATCACTATCTTAAAGTGCTATGTTAAAGAATTTGTGGTGAATTGAATTAACCCTATGCCTATTTAAAATACACACTCTAATAATGTTGTTGTTGTCATTGTTGTTAAGTGCCTTTGAGTCGTAGGCAACTCTATGAACGAAAGTCCTCAACACTTGCGTGACTTTCATTATTTCTCCAGATTCACAGAGTTTCTGGAGGCAAGCTATTACGGAAGTGGATGCCACTCCTGCTTCCAAGCTTGTTTCAGCCGGGGAGCTCCACCAAACACTGTCCACCGTGGGTGACTGCTACCACATTTGACACATCAGTGCCACAGTGTTCAGCTGCACAGCGACCACACCTCTGTATGGCAAGTGGACACCCAGGGCTATCCGACCTAGATTTATTAGATTCTAAATATTTGTGAGGGAGCTCTGGTCATCAAGTGACAATAACCTGTGCTGTAATCTCAAAGACACACAGTTCGAGGCCACCAGCTGTTCCACAGGAGAAGGATAGGCAATCTCCTCCTGTGGGATTGCCTCTGAACACTCGCCAGTGTCAGCTATAGGTTAGTTCCGACTCAATAGTAAACAACAACAACAACCACCACCACTATTTGTGAGGATTTGTATCAATTAAATTTGAATAGCGCCTTTTTTTTTTTTACAATGCAATGAGTCACTAACCTTCTTTGTTATTATATAGGTATAAGCACCACCAAATTCAAGTTTGGAAGATTCTAAATTTGCACAAGTTGATGTAATCTCTGCTGATGTTACATTGATGCTTTTTCTGTTAAAAGAAAGAATAACATAGATTAACATCCTTGGCATTAGACACTTGAACAGATTAATTAGAGGGGGGAATAAACACCTTGAGATTAGGAGCAAAGTATCCTACTAGGTACTTACACGCCTGAAGGAAAAAACTGATATTCACTGGCATTGTAACTGGTGACATTTTCATAAACTTTCCCGGCCATCTCAATGCTGATGTTCTGGTTAAAAGTGTTGACAAATCTGAAAGAAGAAAACCATTTGTCTTGTAACTGAACTACAGAATTACCCATGGTTAGTGCATCTGAAATCAAGTTTGGTATTTTTTTAAATGAAGGTAATTTAAGAAGTTTGCAGATGTCTAGATTATACAGGCAACAACACTAGGTTTGCTCTTCCTTGCTGGATCATAACCTGACACCTAATAGACTTTATTAAGCATGCATTACCACTGAGTCATTTCCAATTCGACAACACTCCATTTAATATCTATTCTCTTGTGAAGTGACTGGTGGAATCAAACCAGTGACCTTTCAGTTAGTAGCCCAACACATTATATACTACCAGGGCTTCTTTATTAAGGAGAGTGTTTGTATATGCCAGGTGCTGTTCTGAGTTCTTTGTAAATACTAACTGTTGTTGTTGTTAAGTGTCATCGAGTCATAGATGACTCATAGCAACCCTATGAACAAAAGACCAGAGCACTGCTTATAGAGTTTCCAGGGGCAAACCATTCCGGAAGTGGATGCCATTCCTGCCTCCAAGCTTGTTTTAATTGGGAAGCTCCACCAAACACTGTCCACCATGAGTAACCATTAATGCATTTGACACATCAGTGTCACAGTGTTTAGCATAACAGCAACCACAAGTTACCTCTGTACAGCAATGCACAGACAAGTGCTATACCATGCAGAAGAATGTTTGACAAAAAACAATTTAAACCAAATGGATTTTTAAATAGAAGGCCTTATCACAAAGGCCTTATCACTTCCCTTAGTGAATCAACATTCCATCCTACAGCTCACCCATTCCAGCCAAAGGCTTCTATAGAACCAGCTCCAGTAGATGACTGGTTCAACAATATTTTAGAATATTAAGTTGGAATTGAAATAGGTTTAGATCAGTCTCTTCCACTTCAATAAGGCAGTGGTACCTTTACCTTTTGTGTTTCAGGATTAATGTAAAAAAGGACCTCATCTGTTTCAATGCAGTATACAAAACAGTTTAAAAGCAATATAAGATTGGGTATTATGGTTATGACAAGAGTCCAGACTGAAAGTTGCATAGTGGAGTGTACTAGGGGTGGGAGGGGGACTGTATACCAATGAAAGAATTTTTCTTTTACTTTTCAAAGAGAGGAGTGAACTGGAGGGGAGGGATGGGCAGGGAGAAAAGTGCAACAATGAATGAATGAAAATAAAAAAAAATATCTGTAAATGTTCATTAAAATTAATTTAAAAAAAGGACCAAAGAAGGAGTTGCCTTATATTTAAAGTCATACAGCTAGGTTCTTTGAGGGAGCTGGGGAAGAAATCTTCTACGATTCTGATGAAGGAAGCCGTGTCAAGAATTGGTGAAGAGGAAGTAGGTCAACCCAGCAGAAAAGAGGTAGTTTTGAGGGGCTTGTATAAGAAGGTGACACCCCTGTGGTCAGGTCTCAGGGTCACAGTAGCCAGCTCTCTCTGCTGGAATGCAGCGCAGAACGGAACATCCAGTAAGACTAGTACTAGGTCCCACACCTTCCACTCTCTGCAGACTTCTCTGTGCTAAGCTTTGCACCAAACCAGTTGTGTGACTTGCTGTCAAAGGATTATACAGGGGATCAACCCCCTGGACAGTTGTTTAGAGACTCCTTCCTTATATATTCCAAGCTGCAGTAGACCTTAAGACTCAGGTGCTTCCTCCCATAAAACTATGGGCAGTTTTAATTTATACTTGCTATAGAGTTGGCATCAGAGAGTTGGACAATGACCAAGGAGGATAGAAGGAGAATTGATGTCTTTGAACTGTGGTGCTGGAGAAGAGTATTGAGAATACCATGGACTGCTAGGAAAACAAACAGATTTGTCCTGGAAAGGGTTAAACCGGGTGGCTCCTTGGAGGCAAGGATTCTGAGGCTCCGTCTAACATACTTTGGACATGTTGTGAGGAGAGACTGGTCCTTAGAGAGGGACATCATGCTTGGGAGGGTGGAGGGACAGCGCAGGAGAGGAAGGCCCTCTATGAGGTGGATTGATTCAGTGACTGGGATAATTGGGATGGGAGTATCAGAGACAGTGCGATTGGCACAGGACAGAGCGGAGTTTAGGGCTGTTGTACATAGGGTCGCTATGAGTCGCAAGTGACTCGACGGCACATAACAACAACAACAACAACAACATAGAGTTTATGTTACAACAACAACATAGGCAGAGCTCAGTTGGCCTGGTGGACAGAAAGTGATGCTACCAACCCAAAGGTGGGTGATTTTAATCTATGGTATGGTCTTCAGGCCTGGTTTTAACTGTGTTTAGTTAAGCATTCTTCTAAGTGGTATAGCACTGGTCTGTCCATTTGCTGTACAGCGGTAACTCATGGTTACTGTGAAGCTGAACACTGTGACACTGATGGGTCAAACGCAATAGTGGTTACTCATGGTGGACAGTGTTTGGTGGGACTCCCAGATTAAAACAAGCTTGTAAGCAGGAGTAGCATCCACTTCCAAAATAGCTTGCCTTTGGAAAACCTATAAACTTGGAGAAATGATGAAAGTTATCCAAGTGTTCAGGTCTTTCGTTCATAGAGGCATGATGAGTCGCTTATGACTCAACAGCAATTAACAACAACAACAACAACGAGTTGAACCTGTATTAATGCAGATGTTACAACCTTGCTTGCTGAAAGGAAGGAGTACTTAAAGAACATCCAAGAATACAGTTTCAATATGGTTTGCATCTCAACATCAAGAAAACAAAAATTCTCACCACCGGACCATAGACAACATCATGACAGAGAGAGAAAACATTGAAATTGTTAACTTTATCTTACTTGAATTGACAATCAATATACTTGGTAACAGCTGTCAAGAGATTAGGAGACATATTATACTGGGAGCATATGTAGTGAAGGACTTCTCCAAATTCTTGAGGAATAATGATGTGTGTTTGAGGATGAATATGTGCCTGATTCAGGACATGGTCTTTCAATCACTTGCTATGGATCTGAGAGCTAGACAGTGAATAAGCGTGATAGAAGAAGAATTGATGTCTTTGAGCTGTGGTACTGAAAAGTACTCTATACCTCATGGACTGCTGAAAGAACAGACATGTCTTGGAGAAGGGGTAGTTAGAGTGCTCCTTGGAGGCAAAGATGATAAAGCTTTATCTCACACACTTTGGGCATCTTGCTAGGATAGGATATTCATTGGTGAGGGACATCATGCTTGGGAAGGTAGAGGGTTGGTAAAAGAGGGGAAGACCCTCTATCAGATGGACTAACGCTGTGACTCCTGCAGAGGGCTCAAATGTGTCAGAATAATGAGGCTGGCACAGGATAGTACAGGGTTCAGCTCTGTTGTTCATAGAATCGTTAATAATGGGTTGTACTCAATTCAGCAGTATGTAACAACAACAACAATAAAGTTCAACAGGGTTTTCACTTGCTCTTTTGTCATTTGTATACCTCATATTGATGGGAGGGGGTGAAATGACTTAACATCTGTTCTTTTTAAATGACACTATTTTCTAACCAATTTTGATAGCTTTGATGGCTTGTTGGCTGTTTTGGGCTGTTGTTGAGTTAGAACAGACCCATAGCTGACCCTCCAATGGGTTTTCAGTGCAGTTAATCACTCAGGAGGAGAATGTCCATCCATCTCCAGTGTTGTAGCGGGTGGATTTGAACTGAGTGCTTTTGGGATTGATGAGGTGGATTGAGTCAGTGACTGGGGTAATTGGGGTGGGGGTGTCGGAGACAATGCGATTGGCACAGTATAGAGTCTGGTTTAAGGCTGTTGTACATAGGGTTACTATGAGTCACAGGTGACTTGATGGCACATAACAATAAGAATATATTACCGTTCTTCTTTTTCTTTATTGTCCCTTTCTCATTGACAAACTTTACAGGCAAGAAGCTATGCTGCAATCCTGAAGGCACTTGGTTCAAGTCCAACAAATGCTATGTGGAAAAGATGGGCAATCTTCTCCCATATGATTAAACTGCCTCTTGAAAACCCAGTAGAGGGTCAGGTCCGGATTGGTTCTGACTTGATGGTATGAACAGTAACTATCTCCATAGGTTCTTATTTAATATTTTTAGTTGTGAGTTTGGGCCCATGTAGATAGCTCTTGAGAGAGCATAATAAAAAGTTTGCCTTTTATGTGTGAATATCCAAATATTTCAACACTACTTATTGAAAAGATTACCATCAGTCCATGGAGTTGTCTTGGTAGTTTTGTGAGCAGGTTGCTGACCATTCTTGTGTGGATTTTATTATGGGCTGTCTATTCTTTTGCCAATCAATGCAAATTCAGCTTGATGACTATAGCTCTAGTTGTTGTTGAGTACTGTTGAGCTGAGTCAGAATCAACCTATAGCTGACTTTCTGGTGGGTTTTCAGAGGCATTAAGTCGCACAGGAAGAGAATGCCCACCCTTCTCTCACAGAGTCTCTGGTGGATTTGAGTAGCTTTCAAGTAAGATTTAAATTGGCGGTAAATAGAAAGCACATGGAAACAGTCCAAATATCCAACCAAAATTGAATGGATTGAGAAATTATGGTACAGTCACACGATGGAATACTACACAGCATGCAGGAGCAATGATTTTGTAAATTACTACCTCACGTGGGAGGGGCTGGAGAGCATTATGCTCTGTGAATTAACTCAGTCCCATAAGGACAAATACTGTAAAAGACCATTATTATAGAACAAGTATAAGGATCTAAGGAGAGGGGGGATGGTGGGAGAAGAGGGCTGAAGATGGGCAGGGGTGGAGGTATTAATCATAGGGTCGCAAAATTTGATGGGTGGGGTGGGGTGAAAGAAATGGGAAAGAACCAGTGTGAAAAACAATGTATGTGAACTTTGTAGCTAAATCAGCATAAGATGTTTTTAAAAAGAAAACCTAATTTTAAAAAAAGGGTGGTAATACGCCTCTTCCCGCTTTATACATCTTCTAAAATTACTCTTCTTACTCTACTTCCTTTGAATTTCCATATTTACTTTAAAAATATATATTATATTATGTATATTATATATATTTTATAAAAATTAGCTTGCCAACATCTGTAAAAATGAGTTCCATGGTTTTGATAAAAATTGCATTAAATATATGAATCAACCTGGAGAGATTCAGCTTCCTTATTGTATTATCTTCTAATCAATGAGTACAGGATGCCTTTCCACTTATTAACTCCTCTCTCATCTCTTTTGTGAGCATTTCATAATTTTCAGCACTCACATGCTGGTCATGTTTTTAGACTTATCCTAAGTATTTCTTTTTTTCCAGGGAATATTTTAAATGGTATGGCTTTAAAATTTTATTTCCAAGTGTTCATTATTTATGTATAAATATGATGGATTTTTTTAATATGATGGATTTTTAATGTCAGCTTGTATCCTTTAAAAAGTTACATATTGGTTCTATCAGCTTTTTTTATACCTTTGGGTCTTTATATGTAGAAATAATTTAATCTCTGAACAGGGACAGTTTTATTCGTTCCTTTCCAGTCTGAATGTTTTGTACATCTTTTATGTTGTCTAATCCCGTGGCTGGATTTTCCAGAAGGATGCCAATTAAAAATAAGGAGAGTGAACATAATTTATTCCAGTTATCCTAAGAGTATGAAATGAGGGTTGCAGAGTGGATTATATTTGGGGTGGGAGGTGTGCAGGGGGAATGTGTACCAATGAAGGAGTTTTTCTTTTGCTTTTAAAGAAGAGCGAACGGGGCGGGGGGGAGGGCTGGGCGGGGAGAAAAGTGCAACAATGAATGAATGAATGGAATTCCAAAATCTCTGTAGATGTTCATTGAAATGAAAAAGAAATTAATAATAATAATAAAAAATAAGGAGAGTGGACAATCTTACCCTTTTTTGAATTTTAGGAATAAAGCATTAACATTTTAACTATTAAGCACAAGGTAAAGAAGTTCCATTCTATTCCTAGTTTGCTAAAAAGCCTGGGTTTTGATTTTTCTTTTTTAAATTGGTTTTCATGCAGTCATTTATATATACTTTAAAAATTTTTTATTCTAACAAAAGTTTACTGAATTTCCATTCATTCAATCCTGTAATATACACCATTTTACATAATAATTCATATACCTTGTGTTTTATATCATTAATTACTATTGATCAATGCCTTTTTTCATTCTTGTGCATTGTATTTTATAAATTCATTCATTCATATGCCTTGTGCTTTATATAATAAAGTGCTATTTTCTCCTCTTTCTTCTCCCCACCCGCCCCTGCTTCTCTCCTTCCCCCTTCCCTTCTGAACAGTTTTATGCGTAAGTTCCTCCTTGCTAACTGCAATAGCCATATTGTCCTTTCATCAGTTCTTCCCACGTTGATCTCCCCGTTTCCCTAATACTTTCTTTTTTTAAAAAAAAAAACCATAGATGGAGATACTGAATACTGTTAAGTATCTTTCTGTGCTAATTGACACAGAAATGTAGACTTATCTTTTATTTATTAACATGATGGATATACATTTTACTATTAAACTTTCCTTACATTCTTGGAATAATTTTTATTTCATATACTTGGTACTTTAAAAGGCTCATTGCCATTGAATCAGAACAGACACATAACTGACTCTCCATTGTGTTTCCAAGGCGATAAATCGCATGGGAGGACATTCTCCATCTGCTTCCATGGAGACACTTGCAGTTGGATTTTATTTTGAGTGTGCATTATTTCCATGCTGTAGTTCTGTGCTGTCAAGTGGGACCTGACTCAAACGTGATCCTCCAGAGGGTTTTCAGAGGCTATAAATTGCACAACCCCTCTTTCTCTCATGGAGCAGCTGGTAAATTTGAATCTCCTGTCTTTTGGTGGGCAGCACAACTCCTTACCCACCAGGCTAACAGAGTTTCCTGTTATTTCCATAAAATGGTTTAAATTTTAAACACACATACCTGATTCCATTTTCTCCTTTCTCTGGCTTCTTGTTAAGGCCATCCTTTACCTGAGAGAAAACAGTAACACAAAATTTTTCAGAATCTAATTAATTGGAATCAATCCTGATTAACATTTCAACCTTTGAAAAGGAGCATTTTTTACATTTATGAGAGCAGGCAAGGGCATAATGGGAGCCCTGCTGGTGTAGAGCATAACGTTCTAGGTGGTTAACAGAAACGTTGAGAGTTCAATGCCACCAGCCACTTTGTGGAAGAAAGATGGGCAGCTCTTCTCATAAAGATTTATAGCCTGTGTAACCCAGTGGAGGGTTGCTGAGGCAGAATCCACTTGCCAGTAGTGGGCAAGGACATAATTACTACATTTGAAGGGTTCTATTTCTGTGACCCTGGTTTTCCTTGAGTTTAACATGAGCCTCTAGCACTTTTTATGTGACTTAATAGTGCCCTATGCCTGATTAAGAAGGTCCTCATTCCATGTTGGACTTCTATAGAAATTCACTTAAATTCAGTCCTACAGAATGCTTACCATTCCTGTATTTATTTAGTCAATTGTACCTTTGAAACATCTTTCTACGATGAAAGTCTCATTACATGGCAGCTGACTCTCCAGCACTTTTTTAGAAGCAGTTAATCAAACAGGAGGAGATAGCCTAATGTCACCTGTGGAGCAGCTGGTGGATTCAAACCATGTGCCTTCAGGATTGTAGTACAGCTTCTTGCTGCTAGGCCACCAGAGCTCCTTGTATGTACTTCTGTTATTTTAGCCTCATATACTTACTATATATCCCCCGCCCCCCGAGATTGCTCTAGTTTTTCAGTCACTCAGTAGAAACTATAACTCATATCATCTCTTCTTCTCCACCAAAGTTTTATTGTGAAGTTAAAGGATTTTTGTTCTTAAAGAAGACAGAAATTGACAATTATCTAAAATAATAACACTATATAACCAGATGCTCTGCTGGAGAAGGGGGTTCAATCTTCTCCAGTACTAGTCAGATCTGATTTGACACACAAAAATAATAATTAAAAAAAATCCTCTAAAAAAACACAATAACAAAACAAAACACTACATATGGGTAAAAACCCAAAGTCATATCACCAAGAAGCTGTGGTACCAACATAACAAAGAGAGCCAAGCAACTTACCACTCGGTACTGGCCAGGGCCCCAGATGAGAAGGGTATGGCGATGGCCCGTTTTAAAAGCATAATTTACTGAAGAGTTTTGTAATCCATTAAGGGAGAAGGTTATGTTTGGCAATTTGTCTGCTTCAAAAGTCTTAAATTCATTTGACTACAATCAAAGGGAAAGGAGTGATAGTTAATACCATGAAAAGTCTCTCTGGGGTCTTGTTACAAACTGTGCACTTGGCAATGGGGCACATTATTTAACATTCAAACTTATTAAGAGATGCTTGGGGAAGAGTGCCAGGATTACCACAGATATTGAGGTTTTCATTAAGCACTTTATCTTATAATGAATGCTATGGAAATTATTCCTACCATTAGGCAAAGAAAAATATCAAAAGAAAAGTATTAACCCATGAAAAAGCCAATACCAGCCTTCCTCTCATCCCAGGAAGCAATTTTTGTTGTTGTTGTTGTTCTTCAGGGTTATTGTTTGCTGTGAGGTTCCATCAAGTCAACTACAACTCATAGTGACCCTAGGGACAAGAGACTGGCACTTTGTCACAGCCTGTGCCTTCACCAGGGTAATTAGTTTGGCAAAATCTAAAGTAGTGATCCAGTTTGGAGGCTCATATGTGAAATGGTTGGATTCTGAAAGGTGGGTTCTCTTGTTTTGGTGAGGGTTGGGTGTAGACTGTTTGGTTGTTTTTACTGTTCACAACTAGGTGTGAGCTGATTTGATTTGCCAGGTTTAGCTAACAATGAGCTGTGGGCTGGAAGCCTCTTGTTTAGAGTCAAACAGGATCGATTGGGCATGTCTTTTATCTAAGAGTTAGTTGGTGGGGGGGGGGGAAGTTGGGTGGGCCCTGGGGCCTGCATGCTTTGGACCTGGTGTTAATTGTGTTTGGGATGAACATTCTTCTAAGTGGTACAGCACTGGTCTGTCAATTTACTGTACTGAAATAACTTGGGGTTGCTGTGATGCAAAACACTGTGTCACTTGTGTATAAAATACCATAATCGTTACCCATCATGGATAAAGTTTGGTGGAGTTCCCAGTTTGAGACAGGCTTGGAAACAGGAGTGGCATCTATTTCCTAAACAAGATGCCTCTGGAAACTCTATGAATGTAGAGAAATGATGATAGTTATAGAACAGGGTTCAGGTCTTTTGCTCACAGGGTCACTATGAGTTATGCTTGACTTGACTGCACTTAACAACAGCAAGGTAGTGATCCTCAATCTTGGCGGTGGAGGAATGAGACTAAACAAAAATCTCTAAAGTTGAAACCCAGGAATCAAATTTTTAAAATTCCTCAGGAGATCCCAGTGTCACCAATGACTGCAACCAACGATCAGCCAGCATAGGATTATTCAGCCTAACCTTAGCACTAGTGGCATTTTTGTATTGGTGAGTACTTTACTGTGGATTGTGAGATGTTCAAAAGCATTCAAGATACTCATAGAATCCTATCATGCTAACCATAATATCTCTAGAGATTGCCTGTGTTTCCCAAGTCATAGTTTTCTACTAGAAATAGTTTTTTCTACTATAGAAACTCTGGGAAGGATCCTTGATATTTAACATGTGGTTCTGTGCAACAATGAATGAATGGAAATAAAAAATCTCTGTAAATTTTCAATAACAAGAATAATAATAATAATAATAACAGCAATACATAATAATAATAATAACAGCAATAAATAATAATAATAATAATAATAATAATAATAATAATGTGGTTCCATGGGCTGGTGGCAGGATTGGCACATGAGAACTTGTTAAAGATGCAAAATTCTAAAACTACTAAGAACCCCCAGTTTAACAAGGTCTCCAGGTGATTCTTATATACATTCAAGTATGAGATGCACTAGTCTAGAGTGAAGACAACTAGGATTAAGACATCACTCGATTTTCCGTGTGGCTAAACTTGAGGTTTATACAAAGACCAAGAAGAACAAATGCCAACTCTTATTATAAAGCAGATCAGAAGACCAAAAAAGAAAGTTGCATTTCATGCTACTTACTGGAGGTGTTGAGAAAGACACGGGGGTAAAGATCTCTGGTGTTCCAGAAAATGACACAGTCATATTATTATTTCCTATATTCAATACCTTAAGTTGAATTTCATTTCCGTTGGGGAAGTGTGGAAGAGTTTTCTGAGCAAAAGAAATTAAAACTGACAGTGAGTTCTTCAGCACAACCTTGATGATAACCCTACCCCAGTCTTCGGAGTTACTTCTCAATAGTCTTAACAACCTGTGTTGGCTGAAGCAAACCAAAGGTATCTAATAAAGCAAGGTGTCAAGGAGTAGTCCTTCCCAATCATTTGTATCCTGACACCCAGAGAAAAATCTATCTCTATGTAACATTGGTGAAGTAACAAAGAGGCTGATTGTGGTCTTACCTACGTACCTCCTGGTTGAAAACTGCCTACTATCCGAGGCAACCAGAGTAACCAAAGTCTAAATGCCTACTCATGTTGAATTTATCAATATTCATCAAAACGGTGCCAAAAATTTAACAGTAAAACTGAGACTGCTGTCGTTACAAAGGCCTGCTTGCAACTGAGAAAAGTGTGTGTGTGTGTGTGTGTATGACCTGTGGGTAGGGAGATTCCACCACTCTCAGTAAGAGTTTATATACACAATATGTATATATTTCAATGTGTGTTTAGCTTCTTGCATGGTGCTGTTGATTTGGTTCCAATTCATAGTAAACCTAGGGAACAACAGAATTACACACTTCCTAGTTCAGGGCCAGCTTCACAATCTCTGCTGTGCTTGCTTCCATTGAGGCAGCCATCAGTCATTCACCTAGTAGAAGGTCTTCCTCTTTTCACTGACCTTCTGCTTTACCAAGTAAAGCAGATGCCTTTTTCCAGGGTCTGGTTCCTCCCAGCAACATGGCCAAAGTGAGGAAGCTAGAGTGTCACCGTCCTCATTTCTAAGGAGTATTCCAGCTCTACTTCTTCGACAGATTCTCCTGGGAGTCCATGTTACATGCAATGGTGGGGTTTTTTTTGTTGTTTGTTTTTCTTTCTTTTTTTGCTAATATCATAACTCAAAGGTATCAATTCTTCTTTAGGCTTCCTTATTCACTGTCCACTTTTCACATGCAAATGAGGTAGTTGAGAATAATACCCTGACTTGGGCCAGCCATTGCAGAGTCCTTAAAGTGAAATCTTGGCTCTTTACCACTTGGGTCCATTGCAGTGGATTTACCCAATTAAGATATCATTTGGTTTCTTGACTACTGCTCTCATAAGTGTTCAATGCAGAGCCAAGTAAATGGATATCTTTGACAACTTGATCTTTTTTCCATTTATCATGTTGTTGCTTATTGGCTCAATTTTAAGGATTTTTTTCTTTATATGAGATGTTTGAATAATTACATTTTTAAGTTGTTCCTTTTTCTGTCTTCAATATGAGTTACATCTCACCATCAAGGAAACAAAAATCCTCACCACTGGACCGATAGACAACATCATGAAACATGAAGAAAGGATTGAAGTTGCCAAGGATTTTATTTTACTTGGATCCACAATCAACACCGTGGTAACAACAGTCAAGCAGTCAAAAGATGTGTGGCACTGGAAAAATCAGATGTCAAGGGCTTTTCCAAAGTGTTAAAGAGTAACAATATCAGTTTAAAGACTAAGGTGCACTTGATCCAAGACATGGTCTTTTCAGTTACTTGTTATGCATCTGAAAGTTGGACAATGAATAAGAATGGCAGAGGCGAAAAAAATCACTATCTTTGAATTGTGGTTTTGGGTAACAGTACTGACTATCACCTGGATTTCCAAAAGAACAAGTCTTTGGGAGGAAATGCAAACTGGGTGGAGCTCCTTAGAGGCAAGGATGATGAAACTTCATCTAATAGACTTTGGAAATGATGTCAGGAAGGCTCAGTCCTTGGAAAAAGACACCACACTGGGAAAGGTGGAGGGTCAGAGATGGAGAGGAAGACCTTCAACAAGATGGGCTGAGACAGTGACTGTAACAATGGGCTTGAGTATATCAGAGATCGTGAGATGGTGCAGGATAGAACAAGGTTCAGATCTGTTGTTCATAGGGTCACTTTGAGAAGTAGTCAATCTGATGGCACCTAACACCAACCACAGGTGGAAAATGTCAGATAATGAGATAGTTGATGTGTAAGAAGTAAATATATTTTGTTTATTGCTTTACATCTTCCATAGCTACAGGGTTAGTTTGCAGAGAAAGACTCTGGGCTCCTCTATTCCTTTCAGCCCTGGAGAAAGAGACCTTCTGAACTTTGCCCCTAAACCCACCAGAGAAGATACTCTGAAGACAACTCACATCAATTTCCACTTGTACAATGGCAGCCACCACAAAGGCCATGGACGCCAGGAACATCCCAACTGTCATCTTCTTCAAGGAGCTAATTCAGGACAAACAGAATGCATTTCAACAAGTCTCACACAAAAGAGCTATCAGCCCCCACAAGAAACACTTCTCACCCTTGCACCCCTCACACAATGCTAACTTTTTAACAAACATCTAGATTTGGAATTTTGTCCTCTATTATTATTAAGAAGCATAAATGTAAAAGAATATATAGGTGTATATATATATATATTCGTCTATAAAAATGTAATGGAGTATCAATGTGAAATTTCTTTTCCTCTGTATTTTACATTTATTTTCTAGTTCAGGAAAGTTTTAGTAGTATAGTTAACATTTATTTCATCTACATATGCTGAACACTTCCATAGTCTTGTCAAATACCATAATGGGTACCCATTATGTACAATGGTTGGATGAGCTTCCAGATTGATTCATGTTGGGAAGCAGGAGTGGCATCCACTTCCTAAACTAGGTGCCTCTGGGAACTCGACAAACTCTCTAACCTCTATAAATGTACAGAAATGATGTTAGTTATAGAGCAGAGTTCAGGTCTTTTGTGCAAAGCTTACTCTGAGTTGTATTCAACTCAACAACACTTAACCACTGCTAAATGAGACTAGTGCTATTATATCTGGAGGAAAATTCTTCCACTTTGCACATCACTCTTTGTCAATGTGCTGTATGAAGTAACCTGGGTTTGCTGTGATCATGAACCTTGTGCTATGGGGATATCAAATATCATAATGGTTTCCCATTGTGGACAATGTTTGGTGGAGCTCCCAGTTGTAAAACAGGTTTGGAAGCAGGAATGGCATCCACTTCCTAAACCACATGCCTCTAGAAACTCTATGAACTTGGAGAAACAATGATAGTTATGGAAAGGCATTAGATCTTTTGTTCATAGAGTCGCTATGAGTCAACCTTGACTCGATGGCAGTCAACAACAACAACATATATTTTAACCAACCCCAAACCAAACCTACTGATACTGAATTGATGTCAACTCTTGACAATCCTCCATCTAGCTTCAAAGGCTGTAAATCTTAATGGGAGATTACCCCTTCTCCTGTGGAGTGGCTGGTAGATTTGAACTGTCAACCTTTTGGCTAGCAGTCCACCCATAACACACTATTCCACCAGAGCTCCTTCACATACATATAAAACTCTCAAGTCAATACTGTCAAGTTGGCATCAGCTCATAGTTGACCCTATCCAGAGCTGTCAATTAATTACACAGGAGATTATCTATCTTCCCCCAGCCCCCAACAGAGTTTCTTTTAGATTCAAATCACCAAAAAGAAGCATGAACTTTGGGTTAGTAGCAAAATGTCCTAAAGAATACATCACCAGAGAGCTCTCTTACACATATATAAAGGCAACCTAAGAAAAGCCTTTTTCTCCTGCTGCCACTAATTTCACTTTTTAAAAAAGGTATGGTTTTAAGCCACCAGCCCAGAAACATCTGTTAAGTGAAATACGTCTTTTGACTTTCTAACACCTCATCATATAGGCGGGGTTGGGGAAGAGGATATACAAGTTCTTGTCAAAAAGGCATCAGAAGCTGGAAGAATCCAGCCTATTTTAAGGCCAGAGAACAAACTTGCCCCAACCCAAACCAAGCGCTCACCCACCTGAAGTTGAAACCACATTTTGCGATCAGAGGATACAGGACAGCATCGAAAACGGGAACCATGATAACTATCAAGATGGCGTTCACTGTCTAGAGAGAAAGTGGAGATACAAGGTTAATCTCTGTTAACAAAGATGACGTGGATCCCTGAGAGCAACTAAAATATGTTCTCTTACCTGCATTTGATCAGGCTGAATTTCAAGAACTCCCTAAAAAGAAAAAAAAAGTCATTAAAAAACTGTCACAGGGGAACATTTGAGGGTGTTGGGGATGACATGAAAGGGAAGGAGAAATGACTAAAATGAAAGAACGTAAAATACCTTGATGTCTGACACTTACAATTTTTCCACTCATAGTTGATGCTTGCAGTGTCCACCTTGAGCCCTTAAAAACAAATAAATTTACTGTATTATCTGGGAATGTGGGCTTTGGCGTTTTACAAGTCAAATGGTAAATCCATTCAAAATCCAAAATGAAATCTGAAGTATTACGAGGTTTCTCTCTCTCTCTCTCTCACACACACACACACTCTCTCTCACTCTCTCTCTCTCTCACTCACTTCACATCAACATCTTCTTAACACTGGGTGAAAGAACTCACAGTGCTGACAAACAAGCAAGCACACTGTAGGAATCCAGGCCTCCTGAAGAACGTCCATAGTAATACTGAGGGATAAAGTTATACTTAGGAAATACGACCGTCACTTCTGAGGCTTGTCTGACACTCACTGGTGGCATAGTTTTGTGCATTTTGTTCAGAGTGATTGTTTACAGTCTATGTCATTATAGAATAGGATTGAGCTCCATCAAGAGTGATGAGTTCATCTAGTAATTCACTGGGACACTAGTTTTCAAAAGGCCCTGGCCATGCAAGTCCCAACCAAGCATTGACGTGGAGGTTTCAGACTATGTTAATTAAGCCTGGGGGCAGCATGTGAGGAGTCTTACAAGCTGGGATCATTGGCATTCTCAGAGCTACCAGCAAGACTCCAAACAAGGCAACAGAGTACTGATTTTTCTGGGATACTTTACTTGAATTATTGTTCAATTAGTCAACATGATAGACTGTTAAAAAAAAAGAAAAAGTAACATGATAAGGAGGTTATGGCATTCTTTGGACTATGTGTTATAATGACACTTAGCAAATTCAGACAGTTTTAACAAAAATAGCCTCCATCATCTTACAGTAATGAAGAGAATGTACTTCTCCATCTGTCTTTTTTTAACTGGACAATACATAACTGATACACTATAAATGAAATTGTTTTATGTTATAAAAATACTAGCTTTTCCATTTATGTTTATAGGCATCCTCTGGTTGAGTCAAGGTTAAGATCGTTAAATGATTTGAGGCAATTTTATTATTAGAGCATATGTACTTATTCTACAGAATAAAACACATAATGTGAAAAAAAAAAAAGAGTGATGAGTTTAAATCTAGGTAGCCCAGTTACATTTAACCTATTTTATAGTAAAGGAAGAGAGCTCTTTTGGTCTAGCAGTAAGGAGTTGTGCTCCAACCCAAAGGCTCGTGGTTCGAATCCACAAACTGCTCTTCAGGAGAAAGATGGGCAGTATCTTTTTGTGCGATTTAAATGCTCTGAAAACCCAGTGGAGGTTCAGTTATGTGTTGGTTCTGACTTGACAGCACATAACAAAACAAGCAAAGCCAGTATCAGATGCTCAAGGACTAAGCAAGTATATGTAATTATTTCTACAGAGGACTAAACATGTATTTCAATATGAATTCATCAACTTTGGTAAGAAGGCAAATTAAAAACACCAACGCAAAACACCACTGCGTACACTCTTAATAACCACGCACCACTGAGTACGTTCTAGACATTCTCTAATTTGATCATCATAGTCTTGAAGCAGGCTTGTGAGGATGTACAAGGGTTTACTAGTGGAGTATGTTTCTAGTATAAATATGATTCCAAGAACCAACTCCTCACTCTTTTTCAAGAGTTCTTCCTTGGTCCTTCATGTGCTTATTTTTATAAATAAGGAGATTAATATGTAGGCTCAAATTTTTCCCAAGAAATCCTTTTTATAATCTTTCCTGAACAAGAAATTGTTTATAAATTTCCTTGTATTTCAGTTTCTAAAGGAAACAACCCACTCCCATGTGATCTGCTGCCTTTGAAAACATCCTCGAGTGTCATCTATGGGTCGGTTCCAACTCAGTGGTATTTTAACAACAACAAATAGGTTGTTGTTGTTGGTATGTACCGTCGAGTCGTTTGCGACTCATAGCGACCCTATGTACAACAGTCCTAAACCGTGCTCTATCCTGTGCCAATCTCACTGACTCTGACACACCCATCCCGAATGCCCCAGTCACTGAATCAATCCACCTCATAGAGGGTCTTCCCCTCCTTCGCTGTCCCTCCATTCTACCCAGCATGATGT
>NW_006399754.1:11874303-11891706 GCF_000299155.1 Elephantulus edwardii | reverse complement strand
ATCTGATTCCTATGCATATCATCAGGTGAAATCCATGTGTATAATCTACGTTTATGTCTCTTAAAAAACGTATTTGCAATGAATAAGTCATTGATTGTGCAACAAATATACTATCTCTAAAATGTACTGGAGGGTCCGCTATCAGTCAGTTCTTACTTGACACAAGTAAGAATACAGTATACTTTTACTTTTTTCTTACTTGACACAACAACAACAGTATATAAATATATATATATACACACTTTTATATAGGTACCCTCCCCCCTCTTTTTTACTATGCTGAATCAGTAGAAAACATACAAACTCTTTACCTTCAATTTTGATTGGCAACAGTTCCTAGTTGCCTTGATCAAATCTTCCTCAAGGCTACTTGATTTTGTATTCTTCATTGCCTTGCAACAAAAATATGCATAGAATCTTACCCCTCACCCCGTCAATTGGTGTTTTAATTTTTTATCTTATTATTAGTGTGTGTGTGTGTACACCATCAAATTGGTCTGACTGGCACAGGAGGAGATTGCCCCTCCTTCTCCAGCAGAGCATCTGGTGGATTCGAACCACACATCTCTGGGATTGCAGTGCAGCTTCTTGCCACTAGACCACCAGAGCGAATTAGTGTTTTAAAAAGAAACTCAATAGGATCCAAAAGTTGTTAAACAAATGGAATATCTGAAAGAAACCCCAAAATAACATTTTCAGGAGCTTAAACTGACACAGTTTGGGACATGGTTGGACCCAAACAGTGTTTGTTAAACAAAGCAGCCCTTAAACACAGCTCCATATTACCTGCTGATCAAACAACGCCCAGAACATTGGGAGCGGGATGTACAGGAACATCACCTTGGTGACCATCTTAATTTGGGAGATCAGTCGCTCCTGCAGTTAGGGGTGGAAAGACAAGTCAGCCACGAGACATCTGTATCTCTAGACAAATTGGGAGGTGATTCATTGTTCTCCTGACTACAACTACAGCTTTCTTTCTCAAGGTGAAAATCTCTATGCTATATAAGATACAAATGAAAACATCAATATAGGTGGTAAACTTAGGAGAAGTCACTACTCTAACCTCAATCACTTACTCTTCTACAACCAAACTCAAGTCTTTGATTTCAATTGCAGATGATTCATGGTATACTATAAAGAATGTAATAAAACGTTGTCTCACATACTTGAAGCACGTTGTGAGGAGAAATCCATTCTTGGAAAAATGCATCATGCTTGGAAAAGTGGAGGGCCAGTGAAAGAGAGAAAGACTCTCAATAAAATGAATTGAGGTAGTGACTGCATGGATGGACTCAAGTATATTAGAGATGCTGAGGACGGCAAAGTATAGGGCTAGGTTCAGGTCTGCTGTTCACGATGAGCCGTGGTTGACTCGATGGCACTTAATAACAACACACAGAATACAAAGGGAGCTCTGGTGGCCTAGTGGGTAAGAAGCTGCACTGCCAACCCAAAGGTAGACAATTAGAATCCACCACTTGCTACATGGGAGAAAAATGGGTGATCTTCTTTCATGTGATTTATAGCCTCTGAAAACCTGCTGGTGGGTCAGCTATGAGAAGGTCTGACTCCATGGCCTATAACAACATACAGAATACAAGCAGTGCTGGGGGCATGGTGCACAAGTGTCACTCTACTACCAAATGTTCAGCAGTTTGAATCTACTAGTTATTCTTCAGGAGAAATACGAGAAATCTGCTCCTGTTAAGATTTACAGCCTCAGAAACTCAATGAATGGTCATTATGACTAAGAATCAGCTCAAAGGTAGTGAATTTCATAGTGAGTCTATTAAAAGTGTGAGGAGACTATAAATCCAAATTGACTCGATGGAAATGGGTTTGGTTTTATATAAAAAGGAAATCTATGGACAGGTAAGACTGTTTCCAGATCAATTTTCCTCATTGTTTATCAAGTTCTTCTCAGAATAAAAGTATTGTTTAAAATGTAAGTAAATATTAAGGGGGTAATTGTTCATGTACAATTAATACTGTGAACTCAAACTAGATTTTCACATTCTAAAGGGAGATTAGGGAGCTCTGGTAGACAAGTGAATAGGGAATTGTGCTGCCAACCCAAAGGCAGGTAGTTCAAATCCACCAGCTGTTCTGCAGAAGTGAGATGGCAATCGTCCATGCTATGTACGGCCTCTGAAAACCCACTGGAGGGGTCAGCTATGAACTGGTTCTGATGTGACAGCAATGTGAGAGCAAGCAACAGAGAAAGAGATGGTAGATACACTCACATACACACACAGAGACAGACTGAGATTGAGATTTGTATTAATTGGGGTCATTTAACAACAATGATTACTTACATCATATTTCTCTTTGGCCCAGTCCAGCCAGTGTTCCCTCTTTGGAAATGCCTTACTCCGATGCCTAAACCTATTTTTGATGGCAAACTGAAAGAAAGGAAGCAAAACATTATTTTAAATAGAACTGAATGCAGGAAAAAATATTGCAATTAAACTCCATTTACTAGAAAAATGAAAATTTGTGAGAAAAGCAGAATAGAAAACTTATATAGGCTCATGTATTTTTCAAAAGGCATAATAAATATATCCATTTCTCATCTCTTTCTAAACAAGAGTGTTTGAGCTGAGTTAACAAAGCCATAAATGTCACCACCTCTTCTCCAGATCTCCCAGAGAAGTCATAATATCATTAGTAATTTATAGTAGTAATCATTAGTATTATAGTGTCAGACATATTTGTAATTTAAATTTAGGCCTATTAGGCACACTGGTAGCCCAGCCTAGTGAGCTGTGATGCAAACTCAGAGACTACATGTCTCCATCAGTTTGAATCCACCAGTGACTCCTTAAGATAAAGATGGGCAGTCCCCTCCCATTGCCAATTACAGCCTCGAAAACCCAATGGAGGCTTACTATGGGTTGGAACCAACTAAGCAACAGTGAGTTTGAGTGTGAGGTAGCCTAGAGGTTTGTGCATTATGCTATTAATTAAAAGACTGGCAGTTTGAGTCCACTAACTGCTCCGGGGGAGAAAAATGAGCATTCTTCTCCTGAAATGACCTACAGCCTTGGAAACCTGATGAAAGGTCACGTTGGGTCAGAACTGATTCAGAGATAGTGGGTTTGGTGGTTTATTGGTGTGGTTTGGTTTTTTTTTTGTTTTTTGTTTTGTTTTGTTTTTCAGAGGGTGGTTAGTAGCCATATTAAAACCAAAATAGATTTTTAATTTCATTTGTCCTGATAAACATCAAACATCATTTCAACATGCAACCAGTATTAAAAAAAATTTATGAGAACTTTTACATTACTTCTTCATACATGGCCTTTAAAACTCGGGGTATGTTTTACACTGACAGCACATCTCCATTTGGATACCAAATTTTTATCAGATGTCTTTTATCTGTATATATGTATATATGCATATATGTGTGTATGTATATATGTATATATGCATATGTGTGTGCACGTATATGCTATGGAGTTAGTCTTCGAACATGGCTTTTCTAGCATTATTTGAATGTGGATAGGCAGGACTAGGTGAATGCAGCATGCTGGTTTATCCACAAGGGGACTGGCTAATCTAGCATTCCACAAAGGGACTGGCTAGTTTCAATAATCTACAAGAGGATTGGCTAGTCTCGCCAATAAATTGAACAGCTTTAACCACGGAGTTTGGATCTTCCCCCACCAGAAGTGGAAAGAGACTTCCCACAGCCTGGTGAAAACAAGCAGGAAAATGTAGGCCACGCTGGGAGACAGCAGCAGCAGCAACAACCCTGGTCAAACTGGAGAGGTGACGTAAGATGAGATGAGACCTTGGGGTAATGGGGTGTGGAGGTGAGGGTTGTGAGCCAATATTGGTATGTCTGAGAACTTTGCTGGACAATTGGGGAGGGGAAGCCAATATGAGCAGGACTGAGAAGTTGAGAACAGTGACCTGGAGCCACAAGATTTGAGGGTAAGGTGCCTGTGTGTATATTTTGGCAGCTGTCTTGACTATATTCTGTTATTAATTTGAATTACTGTGTGGTCTGTGATTGATCACATGGGATTTTGGACCCGGCGAAACAATAAGATTGGTGTTGAGATGGGTAGAAAGATGTATGGGAGTGTGGGGGACATGTCTGACCTCATGATAATTGTCTTTTTATTATTGATGCTATTGAATGGGACAGTTGCCCTCCATGAAGCTGATAACGGTCAGATATGGCACTCACTATGTGGTTCTTGCTCTTTTTAAAAAAATGTATAAAATTTATCTTGGAAAGGTACATGTTGTTGTTGTTGTGTACTGTTGAATTGAACCGACCCAGAGCTGAGCCTCTGGTGGGTTTTCAGAGACAGTTAATCACACAGGAGGAGATTGCCCATCCTTCTCTCACGGAGCAGCTGGTGACATAGCACGCTGTGGGGATTGCAGTGCAGCTTCTTGACAGTAGGCCACCAGAGCTCCCCCTGGGAAAACTACACATACACAGTTAAATTGTCTCAGATATGCTGGAAAATTTTACAATAACCCTATTGAATATTGTTTTTTTAAAAATTTCAACTCATCCTTTTTTGCATAGTCTATTCTTCCCATTTAATTCCCCCCATTCATTCATTGTTGCACATTTTCCTCCCTGCCCACCCCTCCCCACTAGTTTTTCTCTTTGAAAAAAAAAAGTATTTCATTGTTATATAATTCCCCTTCCCCAAGTCCACTGTCCACTTTACTATGCATTTCTTTTTCTGGAATCTTGTCATGAAAATAATACCTAACCATATATTCCTTTTAAACAGTTTTCTTCCTCATCTGTTTCAATGCAGTATACATTATTTATCCCCTCTTTTCTTAGGTTCTCCCCAACCCCAATGTCAGTCCCACTTTACAACAGTGGTACTATTTGTCCTTTTTGCAACTGAGGTATTTCACTCAGCATAATGTCCTCCAGGGTCACCCATTTGGAATAATATTTCATGAGTTCCTTGTTTTTCAATGCAGCATAATATTCCATTGTGTGAATATACCACAGCTTCTCTATCCATTCATTTGTTGACGGGCATTTGGGTTGTTTACAACTCTTTGCTATTGTGAACAAAGCTGCGATAAACATGGATGTACATGAATATAATTTTTAAATTAATTTAAACACAGTATAAAATACAGTTACTCAGGTACATCCGACCCACTTAGAGAAATCTGGTGTCCTAGGGGAAAGGCATTGTGCTGTCAACACAGAGGCAGATGGTTTGAATCCACCAGCTGCTCTGCAGGATAAAGATAGTCAATATTTTTCTGGGTGTGTTAAAGCCTCTGAAAACCCAATACAGGGTCAGCTATTAGTGGGTTCTGACTCAAGAGCAATCAGACAGGTGCTCAAGAATAAGTGACTAATTGTAACCATGTTAGCTAGTGTATTTCTTTTCAGAATAAGTGCATGCAGGGGTTAAATGCGTGGCTGCTAACATCAGTGGTTTCAACACATCTTGGAAGAAAGTTTCAACAACATGGGGTTTTTTTTGAAAGAAGGATAAAGCAGTCTGCTTTCATAAAGATTTACAGCCTTGGAAACCCTAAGGGACGTTACTACTTTGTCCTGTATGGTGAGTATGAGTTTGAACCAACACCAGTGTTTTGCTTTGTTCTTTCAACCATACAAAGAGAGTGAGAGCTTACGATGCAGAATTGCACTTAAAAGTATGTTTAAAGGACTTCATGAATATGCTAACACTAAACAGAAAAATATGCTGCTTTACTCATCATAAAATTGGAGGTCACGGAGTCTTTTCTAGTGATGCTTAGTTAGAGGTCTTCAGGTGTGCCTCTGTGGCAGTTCAAATCCACAAGCAGCTCTGAGGAAAGAGATGGATAATCTCCTCCTGTACAATTCACAGCCTTCCAAATTTTGGCTGCAAGGACAGTGATGAGCTGGTTTTAATTTAGTGGCAATGAGTTCATTTTTTGAATTGATACGCATGCACATGTACCATGTAGAAACAGAAGTACCATATTTTGCAAGTTCCTGTCACCAAATATTCTTTAAAACATAATATCTGATCACTGCATAACTCCTCAAAGATAGACAACATACCAAAGATACACCATGGGTTTACACTGGAAATTAAAGGCCATTCTCTGTCCTTTTATAAGGAATTTAGTGTAAAAAACCATTTTTGTTGCCACCGTGATAAACATCCTGTATGAACTGTGCTCATTCTGTGTAATGTTTTCTTAGCTTTAATTTCTAGAAGGAGGTTCATAGAATTTATATGCTTTAAGACTTTTTATATAATTCAGGATCTTTGATACAAATCACCTCCCCATTGTAACTCTGCTCTGTCACAAACATCAGCTGATATCTGCCAATGTGATGGGCTAGGAGTAATTTTTATTTGCTCTTCCCTGACCACTGACCTAATTTTCTAAACCTGACAGCTACTTTTATTCTTCCTTCTTTGGGTTCTGTTTATGTTTATATTTTCTGTTTACTAAAAAACAAAAACAAACCAAAGTAAGAAATATCAACTCCTCAAAATCATTATGATGGCAGATAAAGTATCTGATGGAAAGTCAAAGACCTATGAGATGAGAGTTGAAGATGCAGAAAAGTTCTGTTCTGAGAACTACAGAAATACTTACACCAGTTTTCTACAAAGATAGTGCTGAAAGTGATGAAGGAAGCCCCAGTCCCTCCCAAAACTGAAGCCAAAGCAAAGGCCTTAAAGGCCAAGAAGGCGTCCTGAAGGGCAGCCACAGCCAAAAAAAAAAAAAAAGATCTATCTGCATGTCACCCACCTTCCAGCGGCCTAAGACGCTGAGACTCCGAAGGCAGCCCAAATACCCTCAGAAGAGCGCCCCCAGGAGAAACAAGCTTGACCACTATATACCATCATCAAGTTTCCCCTGACCACTGAGTCAGCCATGAAGAAGACAGAAAATAACAACACACTTGTGTTCATTGTGGATGTCAAGGCCAACAAGCACCAAATTAAACAAGCTGTAAAGAAGCTCTATGACATTGATGTGGCCAAGGTCAACACTTTGATCAGGTCTGATGGAGAGAAGAAGGCCTATGTTTGACTTGCTCCTGACTATGATGCTTTGGATATTGCCAACAAAATTGGGATCATACAAGCTGAGTGAAGCTGGCTAATTCTAAATACAAAATTTTCTCACCCAAAAAAAATAAAATACTTACACCAATGCACTTGACCACTTTAGCCATGATGTTACCCTGCGGCTGGACCTTCTTGTACAGTGAACTGCCAATGATAAACACAACTAGATAGGAGAGAAAAAATATTACATGGTGTTTAAGAGACCTATTTTGCTATCTTTGTGTTTTAAAACCCCTGTTGGGGAAATACAGACATATCTCATTGTAATGTACTTTGTAGGTATTACACTTTGTATAATTGAAGATTTGGGGTAACTCTGCATTAAACAAGATTACGGGCACCATATTCCCCAAGAACATGTGTTTCACAGTTACATTCTGGTAAGTCTCATAATATTTCAAGCATTTTCATAATGATATTGCATCCTTAATAGACTACAGAATAGTGTTGTTGTTATTGATTGCTTTTGAGTAAAAAACGACTCATAGTGACCCTATAAACACAAGGCCTGTAGCCCCTCTACAACTATCAACATTTATCAAAAGTTCATAGAGTTTCCAGAGGCATGTTATTTCGGAAGTGGATGCCACTCATAATGTAGACATAACTTTTCTATGGATTAGGGAACCAAAAAGTTCATGTGACTCATCTTAGTATGGTTTGATTTAATGCGGTGGTCTGGAACAGAAGCTAACAGTACCTCTGAAGTATGCTTGTCCTAGTATTGCCTGTAGAATGGATTTACCATCAGAAGAACCTCTAAGTAATGCTGTGCTTGTGTTCTAACATACAAATACTTAAGCATGATAGGCTCCACTTTGCAGAAGGAAGACGTAGGTGGCACACAGACACCCAGTACAAGCACTTAAGTATAAATTCAAACCCTATTTAAAGGAACACAAAAAAGAGGTGTGAACAGAATACTACACAGCATGCAGGAGCAACGAGTTTGTAAATCACTACCTAACTTGGGAGGGACTGGAGAGCATTATGCTAAGTGAACTAACTCAGTCCTATAAGGACAAATATTGTGTAAGACTATTATTGTAGAATGAGTATGAGGATCCAAGTTGGGGAATGGGGAGCAGATCGGTGAGGCTGGACAGTGTGGGGGTGCTTAATCATTGGGTCACACAACATTATGGTGCATAGGACTTTGTAGAGGTCATGTTTACCCACATCTAGGATTTGGCTTGTTTTTATTGGGTGTTAGGGGTTTTCCCCCTTTATTAGAAAAAAATTATAATCTTTAATGTAATGTAAGAATGACTTATATAGACTAAATGAGAATTTACCTAAAGTACTTAATACAGTGTCTGGTGCAGAACACTTTCTGACAGACTCTCTGTCTTACGAGGCTTATATGGGCTTTCCAGGGAAGTGCAGGGAATCTGGTGGCCTAGTGGGTAAGGAGTTACATGGTCAACCCAAAGGCAGGTAGTTCAAATGCACCAACTGCTACTAGAGGTGACAATGGGCAATCATATTTATAACCTCTGAAAACCTGCTCACAAGAAGGGCAGCTATGAGCTGGATCCAACTTGATGGCAATGAGTTGTTTTGGGTTTTTTAAGGGAAATATTGCAGTATTTTAAGAATTAGGCAAAAAAACTGACAGAAAAAAGTATTAGAAGGATTTAGCATAGTTGTAAGGATAAAACAGAACTGTTAAGACATGTGCTAAGAGATTAAAAAGAGTACTAACTGATGCTGTTAACTGAAAAAAAAAATTGGATCAAGTGACAGTGGCTGACAGCTCTTGCATTTAGGTGGGAGAAGAGGCGTGAAGACTTGAGCTGGTTCTGGAACTCTGTTTCTTTCTTGTACCACCATCTTTTCAGTCAGATTCTCTCATGTGGAAAATGCTCTGTTTTCTAAAGAGTCAATGCCAAGAACTACTGTGTAAGAACTATTATGTATTGTCTAGTAGCTACTATAAGTACATACTAGAGGCAGAGTGTACTAATAGAGACATTTTGAGATGATTCATTACAGAAATTTCTATGTTCACTGGAGGCATTTCAGCAACAATGAAACTAGGCTACTATTTCTTCCTGAAAACTGTAGATTTCAGCCACCGGTTAATCCAATGTAATAAGTCTGTCACTTTCATCTTAATCTACTAATAGAGCTCAAACTTTCAAATGTCCATCTAAACTGATTTCTTTTTCTGAAATCCTTTCTTGGATTCCTATGCCTCTGACAGAATGTGTTAGCCCTCTGTTTGACTGCTCAGAGCATATTTCACTTCCGATGGCAATTATTTAGTTGTTGCTGTTGAGATTATCGGTGCGAAAAATACACCAGTCCAACTACATAAACAATTCAATCACATGGCTTAGCTTTTCTGATTTGGGCAATCACTCTCACCCTCTTTTTGAGTTGTTGCACCCCTATTAATTTAAACTCACTGCCCGCAAAGGAGCCTATCTAAAATTTCTTTCTGTTAGCAAGCTGAAAATATTCTCATCTAGAAAGTTCCTAAGAGTATAATATTCAAGGCAAACTTTTTCACCTGCTCTCTCTTATTACTAGTGAGTGGGGTGTAACTCGTAGCTGACCCTCCAGTGGGTTTGAGGTTACAAATTCCACAAAAGGAGACTGTCTCTCCATCTCCCCAAGGGCAGCTGGTGGATTTGAACCATGAAAGAAGCACCGCCTTTAGGTTAGCTGCACCCCTTAAGGTCTGCACTGACAGAGCTCTCTTTTTTCATTCTTAGAAGGGCATAATGTTCAAGGCAGATGTTTTTCATGAGTTAAACTATTATTTGGTTTTAAGAAGATTTCAGGACTATTTTTTATTAAAGGTTTAAAGATAATCTCAGGGCAGTAGTTTTGGAGATTAATTTAGCTGCTGTAGCTCCAGAAGTCTGGAGTACATGAGAATTTTAAATTCTGTTCTGCATTTCCCCCCTTCTGATCCGAATCCTTATAGAATCCTTGATGAACATGTTCTGTACTGGTAACCAGGCACCAATCAGTTTCTTCCCAGACTCATGGCAAAGGAGGCAAGTTACTCATGGAAGCAATTAACCACACATTCCATATTCTCCTGCTACACCTGCCTTTCCTACTTCCTCTCTTGATCCAACCTGATAGAGACTATGGTGATAGCAATTCTTCACACTAGTTTTTGCTAGTTTGCTTAAATAGACTTCAAAAAATTAGTCTCGGTAACTGATGTACAGCTTGACCTGATCATTGGCTCAGATAAATTCAACATATTTGAACTTACTCAGAGAGAAAGCCATGAGAGCAGCAGGGACTCCAAACGCCAGTGGGTAGCACGCTTGTTTACTATGAATTCCACATTCCTGAACTGGAGAGAAATTACAGGGTTGAAATTAATTATGGCATTGGCAAAGCTTGTATGTTACGGTTGTTATATGTCATCGGGTTGGAGGCAACTCCTAGCTGACCCTCCAGCAGGTTTTCAGAGGCTGTAAATTATACGAGAGGAAACTGTCCATCTTTCTCCTACAGAGCACCTGGTGGGTGCAAACTGTCTGTCTGCCTTTGGGATGACAGCACACAATGACTTACCACTAGGTTGCTAGTGTTCATATCGTTACCATTTCCCCAAATCCCTAATTGGTTCTTGAACATTGCTTGCACTTGGTGTTCATTCTGGATGTATTCATTTGCCCTGCTGATTTTAGTGCTAGCTGAGGAAAGCAGTAATGCAGATTCTAATCTTAGCCCTTATGCAAATATGTATTCATTACCAACCAAAATCAGCAGGTCTTCTCCATGGTTTGTGAATTTTTTTAGTATGAGATAAATTTGATGCGGATACAGTACCTTGAAGATAGTGGAGCTTGATATATAAAATAAAAAGTACATTTAAAAAATACCAAGATTGTATATTCCAGCAGTCAGATTAAACAGTTGTCCTAGGGCACAGTCTATAAACTTTTCTGTAAAGGGCCACACAGAAAATAAAATATATTGACGCTCTGATGGCCTAGTGAGTAGAATTGCAGTGCAAACCCAACATCAGTGCCTCACTGGCAGTTCAAACCCACCAGTGACTCCCCAGGAGAAAGATGGGCTGTCTTCTCCCTTGTGATTTACAGCCTCTGAACCCTCACTGGAGGGTCAGCTACACGCTGGTTCCCACTCGAAGGTAGTGAGTGAATGAGTGGGCCAGTCACTCTATCAACTACTAAATTCTGTCTTTGTAGGTGAAAACAGCCATAGAAAATATGTAAAGAAATGATTCTGTCTAGATTTCTGATTTCATCCATGGGCCAAAATTTGCTGATTCCTGAAGACCTAGAATTTATTTTACCTTTGAAATCCCCTCTCTTTCTCATCCTCTTTCACTTTAAGTCAGAACCGACTCATAGCTGATCCTACATTGTGTTTCAGAGGCTGTAAAAGGAATGAGAGGAGTTTGCCCATCTTTTACCATTTGAGTGGCGGGTGGATTCAGACACGAGAGAGGTGTGGCCTTTGGTTAGCAGGACAGAACTATAGACTATGCCACCAGAATATAAATCTTAATATTTGCATGATATTATTATTATTATTTTAGAGTGAGAAAAAGAGATTTCGGGAGATCCTCTCAATGGAATGCTGGAGTCCGTGAGAGTATCTAATTCTCTAACAGTTTTAGCAGGAAACTCTCTGGTGGCCTAGTGGTTAAAGAGTTGCACTGTCAACTCTACAGCAGATGGTTTGAATTCACCAGCTACTCTGTGGGAGAAAGATGAGCAATCTCCTCTTGTGTGGTTACAACCTATGAAAACCTGCTGGAGGGCCAACTGGGGGTTGGTTCCAATTCAGTGACGAGTAGTTTTGAGAAGTGGGGTTTTCCCCCCATATTTTTATTATTATTACTAATTTTAATGAAAATTTACAAAGATTTTGGATTTCCATTCATTCATTGTTGCACTTTTCTCCCTGCCCACCCCTCCTCCCCATTTTACTCTTCTCTTTGAAAAGTAAAAAAAAAAAAAAGTCTTTCATTGTTATACAATCCCTCCCCCCAAGTCCACTCCACTGTGCAGCCTTCGTTCTGGACTCCTGTCATGACAATAATACCTACTCACATATCCCTTTTAAACAGTTCTCTCCCTCATCTGTTTCAATGCAATATACATTCTTTATCTCATCTTTCTCAGTCTCTTCCCAGATCTGATGTCAGTCCCATTTTACAACAGTGGCACTACGCAGTATTTGTCCTTTTGTGATTGAGATATTTCACTCAGCATATGAAGTGTTTTAAGAAGCCCTGGTGATGTGGTGGGTTAAGAGTTGGGCTGCTAACTGAACACAGCAGGTACTCTGAGAGAGAAAGATGAGGCAGTGTGCTTCCAGAAAGATTCCAGTCTCAGAAACCCCATGGGGCAGTTGCACTCGGTTTTATTTACTTTATGCATAAATGCATGTCACTCTGTGCCTTTAGGTAAATCCGGCAAGGCTGTAACTTTAGAGGACAGAGTAGAACTGCCCGTGAGTTTTCTAGACAAAATATTCTTAGCAGTACTTACTGAAGCAGATAGTCGGGTGTTTTCTCATGCTGTGCCACTCGATGGTTGGAACCATCATCCTTTTAGTAATTTCCATAGAAGATTTTATTTTATTTCATAACTTAATCTGGTCCTTAGTGAGAACACCACGCCCTGCCCTGTTGTCCTCTGCCTCTCTAGTGACTTCCACACAACAAGTTCACAAATGCTTTGGAGTGCTCACGAGCCTAAAATCCAAGCATTCTTAACAGCCATGATGAGTTCACCCTAATTTTCTGAGCATCTCATTTGGAAATCTTTGAGATTTTTGAAAAACAGAGGCTACATACAACTTTGCTTAAGACATACAGCTTTACCTACGAACCAAGTTCTTCCTAACTCTCTGAAGCTCAGCTGGGAGAAAGCTTGAAGGCTAAAATGGCTAATATTGCTCCACATACTTGCTCTTGACTCTTAACACTTTTTGTGCGTCTTTATTCTGGACTAATATGTTTTTAAAAATCTCTGTGAATAAAGACTATTTTAAACTGTTCAGTGGTAATTGAGCTAAGGAATGAAAAGAAAATAAATGTTTTTTGCTGTTGAGTGGACTCCAACTCACAGCAAGCCTAGATCCCAGAGAAAGGCATTTCCCTTGCATTTTCAAAGCTGTCATTTTTAGGAAGCAGTCTGACTCATCGTTCTGCCTCAGGCTGGGTGTGGGTTCGAACCGCTAACCTTCTGGTTGGCATTGATTTCATTTGACACCCCAGCATTGTATCCAACAGATAACATACACAGGAGGACAGTGGCGAGAAGGGGCGACACCAAGCAGATGGAACAGAGACTCCATCTTCACACCTGACTTTCTTCCCCACAATTATAAAAAAAGAACAACTCCTTTTAAAGCTTGGTTTGTTTCGTTTCTTACCTCTGAGGATTGGCGTGATGATGGTGGAAAGCAAACTTCCAGCATTGATGGCCAAATAAAAGATGGAAAAAAATCTGTTTCTTTGTTTCTCCTGTAATAGAACAGAGACTTAAAATAGGATCACTTTGGCTATAGAGCAACTGATCAAATGTACCTGCTGAGGTGGCTTGACTTTCAACTAATATTCTGTCAGCATCTTATTCTCAAGGGTGCTTGTTAACTACTGTTTCCAAATACACAGTTTTGTCTCTTACCTCCTGTTGTGAATAAGGATCGTAGATTAATGTATTTTTAAAATTCCCTACATACAAAGACTATTGTAGACAGTATCCTTGTTTAGAATCCTTGTGGGGAGACTTGAAACATTGTGAAAAGAACTCCTCCATTGGGTTTCCAAAGCTGTAAATGATAAAAGGACCCTGTCCACTTTTCTCTTATCTGCTAGTGGATTTGAACAATGTGGAGACACACTGTTTGCTGGAGTTACATACAATTTGCTATGGACTAGGCAACAGTTTGGAAGCAGGAGTGGCATCCACTTCCTAAATAGCATGCCTCCAGAAATCCATGACCTTTGATAAATGTCTGTAGTTGTAAAGGGGCTTCAAGCCTTCCCCCCCGCCCACAGGGTTGCTATGAGTTGTGCTCAACTCGAAGGCAATCAACAACAACAGGCAACTATAGCTCTTGAATTTTTTTAAATTATTAATTTCAATGAACATTTACAGATAATTTTGGGTTTCCATTCATTCATTGTTGCACTTTTCTCCCCGCCTACCCCCTCACCCTTCCCAGTTCGCTCTTCTCTTTAAAAAGTAAAAGAAAAACTCCTTCATTGGTATACAATCCCCCTGCATCCCCTCCCCACCACCCTGAGTATACTCCACTCTGCAACCTTCATTCCAGACTCTTATGATAATCATAATTCCCTATAATATATTGCTTTTAAACTGTTCTCTCCCTCATCTGTTTCAGTATATATAATTCATCCAGTTTTTCTCAGTCTTACCCCAACCCTGTTGTCAGTCCCATTCTACAGCAGTGGCACTATGCAGTGTTTGTCCTTTTGTGACTGAGATATGTCATTCAGCATAATGTCCTCAAGAGTCACCCATTTTGAATAATATTGCATGAGTTCCTTGTTTAGCTCTTGAATTTGATTCCACTGATGAGGTTTCCTGGAAGGTGCATGCTCTTACCTGGCCTTCTTCAAACTGATCTCCTCCAAATGCAGACACACAGGGCTTTATTCCTCCAGTACCGAGAGCTATCAGGACCAGGCCAATCATGGCCAGCACCCTGCAGGAAGAAGAGGTTATTGTTCAGTGTTAGAGTTGCAAAAGCAGATCCTCTCTTTCCCTGTTTCCTTAAGGGGATTCTGGGTAGTGGCAAAGAGAAGAGGCTCCACTTTCTGAGAAGTAGAAAGCAAAGAATGCAGTCTTGATAGTTCAATGACAGTGGATTTATCGACCTTTAAGTTTATGCTTTTGTCTAATAATTTATGATCTAGAACATTTACATCAATATGGAAGTAAGAACAAAGATTTATATATAGAGTTCTTAGGAGTCTTATAGTCCTCCAGCAAACAGATGAGCCAATGAATGTTAATGAAACAAATGTAAGCATTTCCTCTACATACCGGCTAACAAGGCAGGGCACTGGAAAATGTGATTTCATTGAAAAGGAGAGGCTATGGAGTGTAATCTTAATTTGTTTACAAAGTCTAGAAGACTAGAAAGAGTATGGTGTTGTTTCTATGTGCCATTGAGTCAGAAATGACTCCTAGTTGACCCTCCAGTGGTTTTCAGAGGCTATCAATTGCTCAAGAAGAGGTGGTCCATCTCTCCCATGCAGCGATGGGTAGATTTGAATAGTGTGACTTGGAGTAGGTAGTACAACTCCTTACCACTAGAGTCTCCCAGAAAGAAGCATAACAAAAAGTTTATCATTACATGTGGGTGTGGGATATATCTATTTTGCGCGCGCGTGCGCGCGTGTGTATATAAACATATATATAAACAAATTAGAATTTATCAACCCTCATTCTGTAGTTGTATTAGTTTTATTTATAAATGTTGTTAAAAAAAGGGGGGGGGAGATGAAAAAAAAATGTTGTTGTTGTTGTCATGTGTCGTGGAGTCACCTGCGATTCATAGTGAGCCCTAAACTCTGCTCTATCCTGTGTCAATTTTATTGTCTCTGATATACCTACTCCCCTAGTCACGATATCAATCCATCTCATTGAGAGTCTTCCTCTCCTGCACTGTCCCTCCACCCTCCCAAGCATGCTATCCCTCTCCAAGGACTGGTTCCTCTTAGCAACATGTCCAAAATATGTCAGACAAAACTTCAGAGTTTAACCGTCTCTAGGATGAATTTATACTAAAAATTTGCATGAAACAGAAAAGATCAACAAAGATATTGCCCAGAGAGAAAGTTCTCTAAGAAATTATGTTCTCTTATATTTCTTGTTCATCTCATAACACAGTTTACATTTAATCCTGCTGTTCTGTTCTTGTTAATTGTAGTCCAGCCAGTGGCAATCCCATATGTGTAGGATAGAGAACTGCCCCATAAAGTTTGTAAGATTGTCACCTTTTTGAAGCCAATTTCCAGAGGTATATTCGAACCATCAACCTTTGGTAGTAGTTGAGCACTTAGCTATTGGTGTCACACAGGTACCCTATGTTGTTCTTCCCTGCATTTTAAAACTGTAAAAATATGGCCAATTAAATAGTATGTACTACACACTCTTGTAAGAACTTTCACCATGTTTCAATATAAATTTCATAAAATGAAACAAGCTAAGAGTTATTGAGTGTTCATCCCTTGCTAGGCAATGGTATAGGAGTTTTACTTATGTTAACTCCCTCATAGGGTTGCTATGAGTCGGCTACAACTAGACAGCACTTAACAACAATAATACCGATTATATATATATATAAATAAATAAATATACGCGCTGGCCCAGTGGACAGAAAGCAATGCTACCAAGCCAAAGGTGGGTGACTTTTAATCCGTGGCCCTCGGGCCTGTCTTTCATTGTTTTTGTTCAGACATTCCTCTAGGTCGTATAGCCCTGGTTTACAAGTTGCTGTACCATGGTCACTTTTGGTTGCTGTGAGGCTGAACACTGTGACAGTAATGTGTCAAATGTGTTAATGGTTGGTTACCCAATGTGGACTGAGAGTGGGGTGGAGCTCCCCGATTGAAACAAGCTTGGAAGGAGGAGTGGCATCCACTTCCATAATAGCTTGCTTCTGGAAACCCTAGGAATCTGGAGAGAGGATGAGAGACTCAAGTGTTGGGGACTCTCCTTCATAGGGTCATTATGAGTCGCCTGCGACTCGAGAGCACTTAACAGCAACAAAAACCCACAACAGGCTTATGTAGTAGGTACCGTTATGGATGTAGAAACTGAGGCACACAGCTGAAAAAATTTGCTCCAGCTCACGTAGCCAGGAGGGGGCACAGCCAGAATTTGAACACACAGTGCCTGGCTCTAAAGTTTAGGGTCTTACTCACCATTATAGATTGATGAGATAACAAAGGCCCAGAAAAGGCCACACTTGCCTGAGGTCACACTGTCACTCTGTGGGAGAACTAGGAAGCAAATATGGCAGCCTGCGCTCAGGTGCTCACGACCCTCCCCCCCCCCACACACATATACACCCCACCACCACCAACACAGCTACCATGGGAACCAAAGAACTGGCTACACATCAATCCATTGTGCTAACAAGCCAGACATATGGGGATCAAATAACTGACTCAGATTTTAACTACAGAGGCCTTGGAGATATGCTAGTTCTAGACTACTGCAATAATGCAAATATATAATAAAATAAATATATAATAGAAAATAATATATAATATATATATAATTTTTTTGTTGTAGTTATGTGCCATTGAGTTGTTTGTGACTCATAGTGAACCTAT
>NW_006399754.1:11867839-11873664 GCF_000299155.1 Elephantulus edwardii | reverse complement strand
TTAATCAGTGTGCCCTTTGCCATTCCCTATCACTCCTCCCTGAGAGAGACTTCACCCTGATTCATAAGGAAAAGGGGATGGCGTATTCTCTTAGCTACTTCTTGCTGAAAAGGAACATTGTGGGTTTCAGGGTGAAGATCTTCTCTCACTACTCTAAAGGGCCCCTTTGGCAGTAGGAAACACATAGACTATTATGGAGATTGATTTTAGAAATTAGATGCACTGTTATTAATTGTGCTTAGCTGTACATGTTCATATCCTTGAAGATGTATCATGGAGGTGTTGCAGCCTAGGAGACAAATTTAACTAACTAACAGTCATGATAATTAAAAAAAAAAATCTGACACAGAGAGTTAGTCAGCACATGTGGCTGGGAAAATGATGCCAAAAGACTTGCTCAATGCAAAATTGTCACAACCTCCCACTCACAATCTCTATTAAAAACACAGCCTCTGAGAAGCACAATGGGTGTAATGCAAGAACAGGAGGTCAGGATACTTCTCAAACTCATAAGAGAGTTTACTTTGAAGATCAAGAACTAAAGCACAAGAACTCAGAATATTAGCAATTCATTGCTATTGAGTCAGAATTGACTCGTAGTTGACCCTCCAACAGGTTTTCAGGGAATGTGAATCACCTAAGGAGTCTTATGGTCTTTCTCTCAAGGAGCAGCTTGGTGGATTTGAACCAACTCCCTACCCACCAGAACTCCCTAAAGCGCAAGAACAGGAAACAAAAGAAGTCGTTACCACTAGAGTGGAGAGTAACATTCATTGATAACACTTCCCATCAAGAACCCAGCACTTAAGGCAGTAATAGATATTCATGAAAATGAATTACTGTGGAATAAGCGGAAACGAGACATGTTGTTGTTGTTGTTAAGTGGCATCAAGTTGCTTGCGACTCATAGTGACCCTGTGTACAACAGCCCTAAACTCTGCTCTGTCCTTTGGACCGGTCCCTCCTTACAACATGTCCAAAGTACATTAGACGGAGCCTCAGAATCCTTGCCTCCAAGGAGCCACCCAGTTTAATCCTTTCCAGGATGAATCTGTTTGTTTTCCTAGCAGTCCATGGTACCTTCAATACTCTTCTCCAGCACCAAAATCAAAGGTCCCAAGTCTTGAGGGACCCTGATGGCAAGAATCAGGCTCAGGGGAGTCTGTTCCTCCATAGAATGAGTCTGACACTAATGCCTGCCACTGACCACACAGTAAGTAGGGGTTCCTGGGACAATCCCAACCCCCAAGTTCACACAATGCCTGCCACCGTGATGATGACATGCTGAAGACTCAGTGATCAGGTAAGAGCCTTCTCCAAGGCACAGCCTGCTAACATTCATGGTGAAGTTCAAGGAAAACGAGGGAAGATGAGAAGCCCCATTAGGCAGCCCGGGCTCAGGCCGTGGACATGAACTCACACGTGCACAGGAATGTTGTTGGGGGTCCCGTTGTGGTCATGGTCTGTGAGGTCATTGATTGAGCTCACTGAGATGACAGCCTGTCCGATTGTGTAAACGATGGACAGTGACACGATTGTCCTGCATTAACAAAGAGAACACAAGGTGATTAGCCAGCAACAGGACACAGATTACTGCATTGCAGAAGATCCACTCCTCCTCCAGAACTCTGAGGAGCCTGGTCATGTATACGTGTGCTTCTCAAATGTAAACCGAAATGGCCATTCTTACAAAGCAAGCCTGCCCTAGCAAAGTGTTGCTTAGCTTATAGGTGCAGAAAAAAAATTTGGCTAGATCAGGCCTAGAGAGAGGACATACCCAAGTCTTGGAGCTATTTAAAAGACTCAGTATTCTGTTTTACTTAAATACCTAAATTACCTTTTTTTAAACCAAGGCTTTGAACTTGTTTATACCTGTTTGACCCCCTGCTGAGAATTTGCCTGTGGCCTAGTGGTAACAGAGCTGCACTACCAACCTGAAAGTACGGGGTTCAAATCCACTAGCTGCTCTGCAGGAGGAAGGTGGACAATCTCCTCCCATGTGGTTTATTGCCTCTAAAACCCTTCTGAAGGGTCAGCTCTGAGTCACTTCCATCTTGAACATGTATAACAACTCAGGTCTACTGGTCTGAATCTGTATTTGAATAAGATCTTCCAGGTGATTCTTGGGGATCTCCCGTGCTCTTGTAGGGTGCTGACTCACAATGACCTCATGTACGGCAGGACAGAAAACTGCCTACTCCTGTGTCATGCTTAGGGCCCTGGGTACAAAGGCAAATTCTCAGCAAGGAGCGGAAGCAGAAGAAACAGGTTCAGAAAGTGCTTTAAAGGGTGAGGGATTCTCATCACCCTAAGTGACTGTGTTATGCCCCAAATCCAGTTCCCCCCAAGTCACCAAGGAGCCGACACTGATGCAAGGGCAAGAGGGAATTTATTTCAGATTCGAATCCGGGCCGTGCTCCAAAGCGTGCCCATACAGCAGGGAAAATGCCCGTGGCTTCGATTCTGGGCTGTCTGCTTATTTAAAGGGGAAAGCCTGCCCAAACAGGGCGAGACAGGATTGGCTGATTCAAAGGAAGGGCACGAAAAGAGGGTGATACAGGATTGGCTGATTTAGAGGAAGGGCCCGAAAACCGGGTGATTCAGGATTGGCTGATGTTTGGGTGGGGGCTCTTTTCCCCCTTCCCCCACTGCTCTAGAGGCGTATACATTTTAAAATGACGTATTGGTTACAAAATGGAGTCCCTCATTCCCCCCTTCTTCTGCACCCTAGCTCAATCATGAGCGCTTTCTTCTTCGGTCTCTAGGTAATGGTACTGAGACCACATAACCATCAACTGGATTGTTCCTATCCTTTCTTTAACTAAGTTAAGTATTCTGTTAATTATACAGGGACCTAGGATCGACATAATCATCAGGGCAGTGAGGGGTCCAAGGAGTGGAATAAGCCATTTACCTCAGGATGTTTTCCACCAGTTAAATAAATCATAGGCTTCTGCTCAGACAGGTGCTTTTTAACAGATTCTTTTAACTCTTGGGCCTTATTTTGGACTATGCCCAATGCATTCACAAAGAAACAACATTCTTCCCCTAGAAACTGGCACATACCTCCTTTCTCTGCTGTAAGCAAGTCTAGAGCTCGATGGTTTTGTAAGGTTACCCCGGCCAGAGAAGGTATCTGGGTTTGTAAGGCCAGGAGAGAATCTGCTACCTTGTCTATGTCACGGCTAATGTCCATAGAGAGTTTGTAATAAAAATGGGTGGCTGTGCCCAAGCCTCCTGCTCCCAGCCCTATAGCGGTCGCCAGGCTTCCTCCTATGAGCAGCACTCCAAGTGGAAGAGCTTGCTTTTGGCACCTTGTGGACAGGGTCATGGAGGTCATAGTGGCAAGGCTAAGAACAGTTAGGGGTGGGGTAAGGAACACTGGCATACAGAGTTGTGTCCAGTTAGCAGGGAGACATCGCATTAAAACAGAGCCATTACAAAGAATATTCCAGGCTTACCACAGATAGGACTTGTATCCTGAAGGCTGGAGGAGTCATTACAGGGGACTTCCACCAACAAGGTGTGGTTAGTAATTACATAGGAGGCATTATTGGACATAAGGATGATTTCGTCTGTTAAGGGACCTACTACTAGGGTTGAGTTTTTAGCCCTCGTCAAATTAGAAGTGAGATTTTGAGTTTCAACCGAAGACTGGGGAGGGGACGGGCCAAGCAAAAAAGGGTTTTGGTCTTAGAGGCAGGCAGATCCAGCAAGGGGTATTATTTAGGTCTGCACTTAAAACTTGATAGGTGTCATTTAGACTTGTAATAATCTGGTGGGAGAAGTCCAGAGGCCAAAGGGCTTGTTGGATTTGTTCTAATAGCTGGTTGGGCATGTATTCTGGGGTTAACTCTTTGCCCAGAGTTAACAGATTCTGCTTTACTTCTTCTTGAGTCTGTTGCCTGACTCCGTCCTGAGCTCCCCCACCGTCTGAGCCATAGTGGGTAAGTCAGGAAAAACAGAACTTTTTACCTGGCTGACTAGGGCATCTGGACGTATGGCTACTCCCCCGCTTTGCAGTTGCTGTGAAATAGCCTTTTCCTCGATACTGTCACTCTACAGCATGAGTGTAGCAGGAGGCATGGACATAGGTTGAAACAGTAAAGTACCTGTCCCCCCTGTATGGGGTTAATGGGGTCCAGCAGTCACTAGGGCAGGGACTACAGTTAACAGAGTCAATGATGCATACAACAAGGATTAGTAATATTAAGTCTTTTGGATATGGAGGTTCAGTGGGTTTGCGGGATCTTTTGAAGCTGTCCATCTTGATGGAAGGTACTCTTCCTGAAGGGCAAAGAGGTCAGCTGGTCGTACGTGGGTATAGTGGATCCAGGTTGCAATGCTGTCTACTCTGAGTGCAGTAGGGGTCACGAGGACTACTACATAAGGCCCCTTCCAGCACGGTTCCAGGCTTCCTCGCCGATGTCGCTTGACGAACACCCAGTCACCTGGCTGGTCTTGGTGAGGTTCTGGTGGTGGTCCAGATTCATATAAGGCCTTTAGTCTGTTCCAGATGTCTCTCTGAGTCCGATGCAGGGCATGAAGGGAACGGACAAGTGTATTATCATCATCATCATCTAGGTCATTAATCATTTTGGTTTGCAGGCTAGGTACAATAGGAGGGGGTCTTCCAAACATAATTTCAAAAGGGGTTAAACCTAGTTTATATGGGGTGTTACGCACCCGGGAAAACGCATAGGGAAGGAGAGCCACCCAGTCCCCGCCAGTCTCCTTAGTCAATTTTGTCAAGGTCTCTTTTAGCATTCTATTCATTCTTTCTACCTGTCCTGAACTTTGGGGCCTGTATGCACAATGTAATTTCCAATCTGCCCCAAGCACTGATGCCAGTCCCTGAACTACTTTGGACACAAAAGCTGGTCCATTATCAGACCCTAGCATAGCAGGGAAACCATACCTTGGCAGGAGCTCTTCTAACAACTTCTTAGCCACCACCTGGGCTGTTTCATATTTGGTGGGGTAGGCCTCTACCCATCCTGAAAATGTGTCTATAAAAACTAATGAATAGTTATACCCATACTGACCAGGTTTTATCTCAGTAAAGTCAGTTTCCCAATAGGCCCCCGGTTTTTCCCCACGTTGTCGGGTGCCAAGATTAGGTGGATTCGAGATGGCATTTGTCAATTGACAAGCTTTGCATTCAGACACAATGCGGTCAATTTTGGACTGCATGCCCAGAATCTTAACTCCTGCTTGTCTGATGAGGTCTTGCATCTTTCTGGTGCCCATGTGGGTTGTCAGGTGTATCTTGGTTAGGAGCTGGTCTCCTAATTTCTCAGGTAATATGACTAGTCAGCAGTGTGCCACCATTTTTTGAGGTATTGAGTCATAGGCAACTGAGTTATCCATTTTAAATCTTGAGGCGTGTAAGTTGGCTCTTCAGGCAGATTTGGGGACCCTGGATCCAGGAGCTTGGCAGCAGCCACGACTGTTGTTTTTAGGGCGGCTTGACGAGCAGTCCTGTCCACGAGACGGTTGCCCCTAGCAATTGGAGTGTCATTTTTCTGGTGTCCTGGACAGTGGATAATGGCCAGTTTTCTCGGTAACCATAAGGCCTCTAACAAGGCAAGAACTTCTTTGTTTTTGATAGTTTTTCCTTCTACTGTCAGTAGGCCCCTTTCCCGATATATTGCCCCATGGATGTGGGCTGTGGCAAAAGCATACCGACTATCAGTATAGATATTGATGTTCTTGTCTTTGCCCAAGGTCAGAGCTTGGGTTAGTGCTACTAATTCAGCATTCTGGGCCGAGGTTCCTGCAGGTAGGAGTCCTGCCCAGATTACTTTAGACTCAGAAACAACTGC
>NW_006399754.1:11841838-11866771 GCF_000299155.1 Elephantulus edwardii | reverse complement strand
AGGGCCTCGTCAAAGAGGGTTGGGGAGTTCTTGAACCCTTGGGGGAGACGAGTCCAGGCTAGCTGCCCATGAATTCCTTTTTCAGGATCCGACCACTCAAAGGCAAATAACTCTTGACTGTGAGGGGCCAGGGGCAGACTGAAGAAAGCATCTTTTAAGTCCAGTACGGTATACCAGCGCTGATCAGGTGACAAGGAGCTTAAGAGAGTATACGGGTTGGGCACAGTTGAGTGAATGTCAATCACTTGCCTGTTGACTTCCCTCAAGTCCTGTACCAGCCTATAGTCATTAGAATTGGGTTTTTTCATGGGCAATAGGGGTGTGTTCCAGGTGGACTGGCAAGGGCTCAATATCTCCAAGTCTAGCAGGCATCCAATGTGTGGGATAATGCCCTCGTGAGCTTCGCAAGACATGGGGTACTGGCGAACCTTTACAGAATTGATGCCTGGCTTAGTTTCTACAAATATTGGGGCTCGGTGCCGCGCTAGCCCCATTCCTCCCGTTTCTGCCCAGGCCTGGGGAAAGTCTCGGAGCCAGATAGTCATATCATCGGATGAGGTAGTAGGTTGTTGGTACAGTCTATATTCATCCTCTAGGTTGAGGGTTAGAACATGAATGGGGCATCCCATTCTATCTTTTACTATGGTTTCACCTCCTGGTCGAAAGCTGATTTGTGCTCCCATCTTAGTAAGTAAGTCTCTGCCCAGTAGGGGGTATGGGCATTCAGGGATGACCATAAAGGAATGGGATACTCGGCCCACTCCAAGGTCTACAGTTCTCTGGGTGGTCCAGGGGTATTGTTTAGTGCCCGTGGCTCCTTGTACCTGTGACATTTTGTTGGAAATGGGCCCTCCAGCACGTAGGAGAACAGAATGTTGTGCTCCTGTGTCCACCAGGAACTGGGTAGGCTTCCCCTCCACTTTTAGGGTTACCCTGGGTTTGGGGAGGGGAACTGAACCCCGTCCCCCCTAATCATCTTCTTCAATCAGGATTTTAGCTCTAGGCTTTTTCTTAGGACAATTGCATACCCAATGGCCTTCTTCTTTGCAATATGCACATTGATTTTTGTTCAGGGGCAGCCTACCTCTGCGCTCCAGCTTGTCATCTCCCGAGGCAAGTTGCTGCAGCTGTCTCCTGCGTTCTCCTGGTTCTGCAGTGGCCGCTAAGAGGACCCGAGCCAGGTCCCTGGTCTGCCTCTTTTCAGCTTGTATCTGCTTGCCTTCAGCCGTTTCTCTATTGTTATAAACTTTCTCTGCTAGCTCTACAAAATCTCTGAGTTCCTTTTCTCCTAACCTTTCGACTCTCTGCAACTTTTTCTTTATGTCCGGAGCTGCCTGATTTATGAATGCCAATGCCACCGTTCCCAGATTTTCAGGTTTTTCAGGATCAAAGGGAGTGTATTGGTGAAAGGCATCCATTATGCGCTCTAGAAAAGCGGCTGGACTTTCATCACGTCCCTGTCTTAAATCATAAACTTTAGCCAAATTAGTGGGCCATCTAGCAGCCGCTCGGAGACCTGCCAATAGAGCCTGGCGGTAGACCGGAGTCTCTCCTTACCTTCTGCTGTGTTGTAGTCGCACCCGGGTTGGGTGAGGGGGAAGGCAAGGTCAATAGCTGTTTGAATTGTAGTTGGGACACCTGTGGGGCCCGGAATCAATTTCCGAGCCTCCAGAATGATTCTTTCTCTTTCTTCAGTTCTGAACAGTACTTGTAGCAGTTGCTGGCGATCATCCCAGGTAGGCTGGTGGGTAAACAGAACAGTCTCAAGAAGGTTAATCAGCTCTTTAGGATTGTCGGAGAAAGGAGCATTTTGAGATTTCCAGTTGTATAGATCACTAGTGGCAAAAGGCCAATAATGATACAGCTGGTCTCCATTTGCCTCTACAGGCCCTGCAGCCCATAAAGGAAGGACTGTAGAGTCTGTTTCGGGTGGGGGGCCTCTTTGAAGGGCTCCTCTAGTATTTTATGCAGGGCCAGTAGCCAATACCGATGGAGCCGGGGGCCTGGATGGTGGCTTGGGTGCCACTGATCCAGGCTCTGGCTGAGGCCCTGGCAGCCCAGGCCCCGGCAGCCCAAGCCCCAGCTCAGGCCCCAGCAGCCCAGGCCCCGGGACCTGGGGTGGTGGTGGGTAAGGAGGAGGGAAGATAACGTTTTCCTCAGCCCCTCCCTGTAGGATAGGGTAAAGAGGCACAGAGGGCTTCAGATTCTTTTTCGACCAGAGTTTTTCTGTTGTGGTCGCCATGAGGGTCAATCCTTCCAGACAGTGATGTAAGGGACCTGATCAGGGTGTCCACCCTGTGGCTGGAAGACAACTTTCTCCACGGCGGTGATGGTTGGAAGGTTGAAAGTCCCTTCCGGCGGCCATCCTACATCAAAGGCCGGCCATTCCGTGCTGCAGAAAGTGGTTAGTTTCCCTTTGCGAACCTCTACCGATAGATTATGGGCTCGCTCTCTAGCATCCTTAAAATGTCCAAGTACCAGGTCTAGGGGGGTGGAAGTAGTCTGTCCCATTACGTCCATCAACAGTAAGTAAAGACAAAGACACAGACAGACAAATAACAAGGTCCTAGCAAAACAGACAAGTCTTCCAGCCTTCCTCTATAAGCAAGGCTCAAAAGCTGAAACTGGTGAAGAACAGTGTCTTGGAAAAACCTCAACTGCCTCTTCGGACAGAAGCCTGGCGTGAGGTTCTTTACTCTCACCCAAGCACTCAGATATAGGGCTCAGAACGTCTTCAGAGCCCACCACAGTGGTGGCCCCCCAGCGTGTCCGCCTTAGCCACGTTTCACTGCTCCAAATTCAGAAAACAACACGAACAGTTTGGTACAGAACAAAAACACAGATAGACACACTCACCTGTCTGGCCAGCAGTTCATCCCTCCGGTTAAGGGTCCTTGGGGTCGTGGGGGGGATCCCGTACGACCCCCAGATGTTATGCCCCAAATCCAGTTCCCCCCAAGTCACCAAGGAGCCGACACCGATGCAAGGGCAAGAGGGAATTTATTTCAGATTCGAATCCGGGCTGCGCTCTAAACCATGCCCATACAGCAGGGAAAATGGCCACGGCTTCGATTCTGGGCTGTCCTGCCTATTTAAAGGGGAAAGCCCACGAAAACAGGGCGATACAGGATTGGCTGATGTTTTGGTGGGGGCTCTTTTCCCCCTTCCCCCACCACTTTCAGTTTACTGCTCTAGAGGTGTATACATTTTAAAATGACGTATTGGTTACAAAATGGAGTCCCTCAACTGGTCTTGGTACTTGGCCAGGTGGAGCATGGGACATTTTTGTAGACTTGTTTTGAAATCACAAATATTCCTTCTGTCTATTCCTTTTGTTCCTGCGGGAGGCAGTGGTGTCAGCTCTTCTTCCTCCAGTTAGTTGTGGGAATGTTTTCCTCATACATCCCATTGAGGTGGAGCTCTTCCTACAGGACCAGCTGAGGGCCCTCTGGAGCCACTCATCAGGACACACAGTAAGGAGGTTCTTGTTTTCTTAGCCAATAATTCTGTTATGACATTAATGTCATCATTAACAAGAGATGATTGCTGTGCCTAGTTCAAGAGGAAACACAGATATAACTGTTTGGAAAAGGAAAACGCCTGGGTCCACTCTACCAAATTTCAGGCACTCTACTTGTTACTGTTATGTACTGCCAGGTTATAACTGACTCAAAGCTGACCATCCAGTGGGCTATCAGTGGCAATAAATTACACAGGAGATGATCTTCCTCCTGTGGAGCAGCTGGAGGATTTGAACCCTTTGCTTTTGGGTTGGCAGTACAATTCCTTACAACCAGGCCACTGGAGCTCCTTACACACTGTGCTAGGCTCTTGAAGTGATCAGTATAAGGTCTAGAATGTTCTCCCAGGCATCTGTAGTCCTTGAGTCTTCACTCTCTGGGTTTCCCATTCCAAACCACAAGGCTTATCGTTATTCCTGACTTGCTTGATAACAAGGGCATTTCAAGTACTCACTTGAACTTCCCCAGCCAGGAGTCGGCGATGAGTGCTCCGAGAATCGGTGTCAGGTAGCACAGAGCTACAAAGGTGTGGTAGATGACAGTGGACAGATTGTTATCCCATCCAATGAAACGTGTGAAGTACAGAATCAGGATGGCTTTACCCAGAGGGAAGGTGGAGCAGAAGGGAGAGAGACACAAAGTCAGAAGTGGTTAAGGGAACGTGGGCTCCTCACCAAGAGGGGAGGCATACTGAGTGGTTACCTTTCATTCCATAGTAGGAGAATCTTTCACAGAACTCATTGATGATGATGAAGAAGATGCTCAATGGATAGCCAAAGCAACCCTGGTGAAACAAAGGGAGAGACTGGGGTACACTCCTCATGGTTCTCCTTCACAAACTAGTACAAACTCAGATGATGCGAATCCGAGAAATTGTCTGTAACCACTCACAGGTCGCATTTAGAATGTGAAGAGTTTCATATTCTTATAGAAATCTTTCTACAGAGTAAAAGCAATAAAATGAAGCATCTTGTCTGTCAGCCTGAGAAGGGCTGTGCACAGCATTTCCCAAACAGAGGTCCTATACAGACACACAGCTGTCCCTCTCACTGATGCCTGGAGAGTGATACATCATTGCTAAGGGAACAGAGCTGTGACCATCTAGGGGCAAAACGAATTGTAGAATTTACAAAGTGAAGATATGGCCACTATTATAGAATGGGAGGGACTGACTTCAGGGTTGGGGTGAGACTGAGAAAAATTGGATAAATTTTGTATACTACTGCATTGAAACAGATGAGGAAGATAACAGTTTAAAAGCGATATATGTTTGGGTATTATGGTTATCACAAGGGTCCAGAATGAAGGTTGCCTAGTGGAGTGTACTCAGGGTGGGGGTGGGGGATTCTATACCAGTGAAATAATTTTTCTTTTACTTTTCAAAGAGAAGTGAGAACTGGGAGGAGGAGTGGGCAGGGAGAAAAATGCAAGAATGAATATATGGAGATCCAAAATCTCGGTAAATGTTCATTAAAATTAATTTAAAAAAATTAAAAACCAAAAAACAAAGTGAAGATACATGGAGGAGGGAAACAAAGGGCTACGTACCCGTGATCCGGATAAACCTAAAAGGAAAAACCAAGAGGACATGGTCAAAGTCAAGCAATTAAAATATGGTTTTGCTCCCTTTAAACTCAGCTCTCCAGATTCTTGATTTTAAATTTTTTTTTGTCATTTGAGAGAAAGTTTAGCAAGCAAATTGGTTTTCTATTCAACAAATCGTACACATTATATTCCATGAGACTGATTATAATCCCCACATTGCAACAGCACCCTTTCTACTTTCATCCTGTTTTTTCTATTTCCATGAATCCTCCCTCTCTGCTTTCTGAGTTGTTTCCTCGAGGAAATGCTGCGTGTATTATCTTCCATGATTGATTGGGAAAATCTGCTGTCAAAGACCTCTTTAAAGTGCTCAAGCATAAGGATGTCAGTTTAAAGACTAAGGTGTGCCTGATCAAAACCACGGTATTCCCAGCTGTTTCATATGTATCTGAAAGTTGGGCAAGAAATAAATAAGGAAGATGAAAGAGTCAATGCCTTTGGATAGTGTGTCTTGTAGGAACTGCCCCCAAGAGCGCTCCTTAAAGTCAAGGACGGTAAAACTCCTCTCAGACTTTGAGCATGTTTTCAGGATGGGCTGGTCCTTGGAAAAAGACATCACGCTGGGAAAGGTGGAGGGTCAGAGAAAGAGAGGAAGACCTTCAACAAGCTGAGCTGACACAGTGACTGTGACAAGGGGTTCAAGGACACTGGAGACCGTGATGGTGGCACAGGGTAGGGCAAAGTTCAGGTGTGTTGTTCAAAGGCTCGCTTTGAGGTGTAATCGGCTTGTGGACACCTCAAAACAACAACACGACTAATTATCCCAAGCATTGCATTCCTTCCTGGTGTTATTGACCACCTTACAGGTCTGTCTATGGTTTGGCTGGAAATTAAATGAGAGGGATTTCAAACACAGATTTGAAGAGTGATAGAGGGCCACAGTCTTGGGGGTTCCATCAGCCTCTCTCAGACCAGTAAGCCTGGTCTGCAAAGATGACAGGGCTTCATCTCACATACTTCGGGTATGTTGCTTCTTCTTGTTGTTGTGGTTAGGTGCCGTTGAGTCCAGTACAACTCATAGAGACCCTATGAACAAAAGATCTGAACCCTGCTCTATCCTGCACCATCCTCACATGTCCTGACACACAGGAGCCCGTTGTGGCAGTCACTGTCAGTCCACCTGGTTGAGGGTCTTCCTCTCTTTTGCATGTTGCTAGGAGAGGCTATTCCTTGGAAAAGGGTATCATGCTTGGAAAGGTGGGGCATCCGTGAAAGAGAGGAAGAGCCTCAGTGTGCTAGACTGACACAGACACGGGTGCAATGGGCTCGAGGATGTCAGAAATGATGACGATGGCAGAGGAGAGGACAGGGTTCAGATCTGTCCTTTATAGAGTCACTAAGAGTCCTATCTGAATCTATGATCATCAATTACAATCTTAGGATCTTGAGTTTTGTTTCACATTTTCTTCCACCCTGTGAGGGACTTGCTATCATGATCCTCCTTTCAGTGCATGAGGCCCTGTCTCTTAATAGCAGTAAGACAGTTCATGATTAAGTCTGTTCATGAAACTTTCCAAACGTTCTTCAGCATCCCAGCCCTAGAATCCAGCCTAGAATTCTAAAGTGGGGCTCTAATAAGTTCCTCAGGCCACCTCTCATGTGCAGGATAAAGTGAGAACCAACATAAGTCAGATTATTGTGCCAAAATATTTTCGTTTTCTTTTCAATACTTCAAAGGCTGTTCAAATCCCTGAGATGAAGCCCAGACATTTTTGGTTTTCTTTGGTATCTCATAAGATAACTGGGTTGCTTGTGAACGTTAAATAATGGAGATATAAAATGCTTATAGGTTTGGAAGGAAGTCCCTGGGCGACACCATTGCTTTAAGTCCAAGTAGTAATCAAAGCCCTGGAGGCCTCCTAGGTAAAGAGTGGTGCTGCCCATCTCAGGCAGGTAGTTCAAGTCCACTAGCTTTTCTGAGGGAGAAGGACGGGCAGTCTGTTCTCGTGTGATTTACAGCCTCTCAAAGCCTACTGGAGGGTCAGCTAGGAGTCTGTTCTGACTCGACAGCACATGACAACAACAAAAACCAATTGAAAGGTTGATGGTTCGGGTCTACCCAGCGGTGCTATGAGAGAGAGGCCCAGCAATCTGCAGTCATTAGTATTATAACCAAGAATATTTGCTAGAATAGGGCTCACTTTTACTCTGTAACCCACAGAGGATTTGGAACCACAGGAGCCACAGTGGGGGAGTGGATCCAGTGTTCAGCTATTAACCAAAAGGTCAGTGGTTCGAGGTCACCAGGTGCTCCGAAGGAGACAGATGAGGTAATCTGATTGCTCATCTACTAACCGAAAGGTTAGCGGTTCAAGCTCACCAGGTGCTCTGTAGGGGACAGGTAAGGTAATGATTCCATATACATTTACAGCCATGAAAACCCTTTGGAGCTCTTCTCTGCCCTACAGAGTCCCAGGGAGTGTGAGCTGACTGGCCTGAGTAGTCGGCTTTTGGTTTTGGTCTCACACATTCTCTCTCATTGTCATTGTCATTGAGTCAATTTGAACCACCTTCCTTGGGGCTGGCAGTGCAACCCACTCGCCCATTAGGTATAATGTTGTTATATGCCATCAGGTCAACCATGACTCATAATGACCTTATGAACAATGGCTCTGAACTTTGCCCTATCCTGAGCCAGTTTCACGGTCTCAGACACATCCAACCCCATTGCCACAGTCGATCGATTTCATCCATGATCTTCCTTTTCCGTGCTGACCCTCCAAACTTTGCAGCATGATGTCCTTCTCCAAGGACTGATCTCTCCTGGCAACATACCCAAAGTATGTACGATGGAGCTTCAAAATCCTTGCTTCCAAGGAGCGAGGACAGACCTGTTTGTTCTCTTGACAGTCCATGGTATGTTCAATACTCTCCTGCAGCACCACAACTCAAAGGCATTGGTTCTTCTTCAGTCATCTTTAGTCATTGGCCAGCTCTCTGATGCATAGCAAGGCATTGAGATGACCATAGCCTGTATCAAGTGCACCCTAGTCTCTAAACTGACATCATTGCTCTTTAGCACTCAGGAGAGAGATCCTTGACAGCATTTTCTATTCCCTGAGCTTGGCCTTCCTTCTTGCCTCTTTCCAGAAGGTTCTAATGATATCCAATTACCTGTTTGTGGAAAATGTAGTACACTCTTTAACATATAAACAACTATTCCTTTGTCAGGTATGCTGTCCCCAGAAACTCAATTAGGGGTGGATGGTGTCCCTACACGTCAGGACTGACCTCAACAGCAGTGAGCTTGGTTTGGAGTTTTGTACACATGATTTAAGCCACCCCATGCTTCCTGAAGCCTTCTCTGACCCGGACAGCTCTGAGAACTATAGTGCTGCTGTCTCACTGTTCTGCGTGATCATAGCACAGGAATGAGCAGTTTCAGTCTTCGCCTGTCTCTTACACTAATTTCTCAAGTGGATAAGCCATGGGCATCTCCATGTCTTCAGCATCTCTTACAATGCCAGTGCACAGTCTGGGCTTAGAGTTAGAAAAGTGAATTAAAAGAGCAAGGGAGAAAACATGGAAATACAAATGAGCCAATGTGAACCAAGTTCAGCTACCACCACCTTTAGAACCACAGGAGCGGCCCTCCACCCACTGCCTCAGTCCCTGCCCCCAGCTTTGATCACAGAGTTAACCTTTAGTTCAAGCCCGAACACCACCTCTCACTGCCATCGGCATGAACACGCTGTCCTGTATGTGTCCGTGTTCAGATGCATGCTACACCCTCTGCCGGGGGTCATCTATTTCCCTCCGAGGCCCAGCAGTCCCTCGGACGCTGCAAGTCTAACTTCATTTAGAGCTCTGTGTTGTCAGAGTTCACTGCACAAGCCCAGCCAAGAGCAAATCCTACAACAGTGGTTCTCGAGCCAGAAACAGTCAGTATCACCTAGAAGACTTGTTAGAATAGATTTTTGGGTCCTGCCCCCCAAGTGGCTGATTCTGGGGTCTGAGATAAAGCGGAGAGCTTGCCAAGTATGCTTTTGGAGACTACACTATGGAAATCACTGTCCTGGAGAATGAAGAACATTCCTTAAGAGTCTATAGCTACCTGCATGTTGGAGCCTCTGATTGGTATACAGTCAACATTCTTGGCCACCAACTGAAAGGTTGGAGGTTCAAGTTCACCAAGGGGAGCTTTGGAAAAAAGACCTGACAATCTACTTTCTGAACAAAGTCACCTATGGAAAAAAAAATGTAGAACTCAAAACCACAAAAAAGGCCAGACTTCCTCTAAGGTCCTACAGAGCCTGGCAGACACCCCCGGGACCATGGCCCTCAACGCCCTTCCCATCTGGAAGGAAACACACCCCTGGGGTTCAGCTTGCAGCCAAACAACATATATATTAAGTGGTCAATAACACCAGGTAAGTATTAATGTTGTTGATTGCCTTCGAGTTGAGCATGACTCATAGCGACCCCATGAGCAAAAGGCTGAAGTGCCTCTACAACTATCGACATTCATCAAAGTTCATAGTGTTTCTGGAGGCATGTTGTTTAGGAAGTGGATGCCACTCCTGCCTCCAAACCGGTTACAGTATGCTAATGTACTTATGTGCCTTAAAACAACCAAGCATATACAGTTTAAAAAGCAGCATTTGCCTGAGAATAAAGCCCTCAAGGCAGGAAGGGCTAGGACAGAATTAATGGAATGAGAACTACAGGTGGGAAGTGGGAAAGTGCCCTTACGTTGTGGGTATTGTAATTAATGTTCAAATCCCCATTTGACTGTGGTCACGTCTCACCTTCTAGAAGGTGGCTCCTCTTAGACCTCAGCTAGTGAAGTCTTACAATTGTCTCCCAAAGATAAGACAAAATAAAGCCAGGGAAGGATGCACACAAAGATCTGTACTGGGTTTTTCTTTCCTCTGGAGTAAAGCAGAAAAGAGTTCTGAAAAACCCACATCCAAAATCCAGAAGCTATTGCTGCATTTATGATTCTTTTCTCATCTGTCTCAGAGTTCTGGTTGACAGTGGAAGATTTCTCCCCACTTGGACAGCACTTAAGTTTGAAATAGGAAATAGAAATGGAAAAGCTTTTGTCTATTTATGATATTAATAGGGTTGTGGAAGAGACCAAAATGCTTGGAGAGCTTGTTACGTGCTGTTGTGTTTGAACCATTTAATAGATGAATTCAAACCTCCAGTGGGTGTTCAGAGCATGTAATTAGCATAGAAGGTGGTTTATCTTTCTCCTATGGAGCAGCTGGTAGATTTGAACTGCCTGCCTTTAGGTTGGAAGCAAAACTGCCTACTCACTAGGCTAGCAGAGCTCCCTATTCTGAGAGCTTATGTTTGGTTATAACAACCATCAGCAAGCCACACCCCATGCCTTTGAGACAATTCTAACTCACAGTAGGACAGAGTGGAGCTGCCCAGAACTTTCCAAGACTCCTATCTAGAAGAAAGCTGGATGCCTCACTTTCTCCTGAGGAGCAGCTGGTGGGTTCCAACCAGCGACCTCTTTATTATCAATGGAGTGCTTTAACCACTGAGCAACCATGTTATTGTGGTTAGGTGCAATCTAGTTGAGTATGACTCATAGTGACCTTACAGATGTTCTTTGCCAGCCTCATCACCTCTGACAATCAAACCCATAACTGCTGTCCCGGTGTCAATCCATTTCTTTGAGAGTTTTCCTCTCTTTTATTGACCCTTCACCTTCCCAAGCATGATGTCCCTTTCCAAGGAATAATCCCTTCTAACAACATGCCCAAAATATGCGGATGGAGCTTTGCCTCCAAGGAGCACTCTGGCTGCACCATCTCCAAGCCATATCTGTTTGTTCTTTTGGCAGTCCATGGCATATTCAGTACTTATCTCCAGCACCACAACTCAAAGGCAATGGTTCTTCTGTCATTCATTGTCCAGCTCTCAGATGCATGGCAAGTGATGATAAAGACCATGCCCTGAATCAGGCACACCTTAGTCTTTAAACTGACATCATTGCTCCTCAGTACATTGGAGAGGTCCCTGACAGCAGACTTTCCCATTGTAACACATCTTTTGATTTCTTGACTGCTGGTAACAAGGGTGTTGATTGTGGATCCCAGTAAGATGATATTTCTCACAATTTCAGTCTTTTCTCCATCTACTATAATGCTGCCTATCAGTCCAGTGGTGAGGATTTTTATCTTGATGCTGAGATGCAATCCATATTGAAGGCTATGGTCTTTGATCTTCTGTAGCAAGCTTTTCAAGTCCTTCTCACTTCTGGCAAGCAAAGTTGTGATGTCTGTATAATGCAGGTTGTTGATGAGTCTTCCTCCTATCCTGATGCCACTTTCTTCATAGCTAGAACCAAACTATGGACAATTAAATTCCTAGACTCACTTTTGAATCTGAGATTTAGTACATAGCTACCACTCATGAAAACATTTTCTTTCCTAAAAGGTGTGTATTCCAAAGAACTACTTTTATTATTCCAGGGCAGAGGTTGCTAAGCTCTGCTTTTATAGAATTTGGAGTTATCTGCTGTATGCAATAGTGCAGTCAGCATTTCTTATCTTAACATACCTGTGTCAACAGGATTCCTATCTAAGAAAGGTCAAGTACAGAAATGGTATTTACATTGGACTTAAGTCTGAACACAAATTTCAACTGTCACAAAATTCTGTTTACTATGGTACAAGCTGTGTTAGTGGATGGTATCAAATGGTAGATACCATAATAACAAATCTGATCAGTGTATTTAAGAGGTCCTGTGTTTCTGCCATCTCCTATCACTTAAATAGAACTACTTAGCTTAGTTAGAATATATGGCTTTTTCAGTCAGTTCCTAGTATATAGTTGCTGTTGTTAGGTGCTATTGAGTTCACAGCTACTCATAGTGACCCAATGAACAATGGCTTTGAACCTTCCATATCTTGTGCCGTCCTCACCATCTCTGACACACTTGAGCCCATGGTTACTGACACTGTGTCAATCCATTTCATTGAGGTTCTTCTCCTCTTGTGCTGACTCTCCACCAAAAGAGTCCAAGCATAATGTCCTTCTCCAAGAACTGGTCACTCCTGACAACATGCCCAAAGTATGTGGGATGGAGTTTCACCATCCTTGCCCCCCCAAAGAGGAGCCTGGTTTCACTTTTTTCAGGGTAGACCTGTTTGTTTTCTTTGCAGTGCATGGGATATTAAATACTTTTCTCCAATATCACAACTCAAAGGTATTTATTCTTCTTCTGCCATCCTAGTCATTGTCTTCTTCTGCCAATGCCTAGTCAATGTTCAACTTTCAGGTGCATAGCAAGTCACTGAAAAGACCGTGGCTTGGATCAGATGCACCTTAGTCTTTAAAGTGACATCGTTACTCTTTAGTAGTCTACAGAGGTCTTCTGACAGAAGATTTTCCCTGTGAAACTCATCTTTTGACTTCTTTTTAATGAAAAAATATTTAAATTATGATCTTAGAGAAAAATTCGAGAAAGGATGGCTATTCATTCATTCTTTCATTGACACATGTCTTTTGATTTAATGACTGATGACCCCAAAGGTTTGTGGATCCAAGTAAGATGAAATCATTAACAGCTTCAATCTTTTATCCATAATATTGCTTATTGGCCTGGTGGTGAGGATTTCTGTTTTCTTGATGTCGAGATGTGATCCGTATTGAATGCTTAGTCTTTGATCTTCTGCAGTAAGCGTTGAAGTCCTCCTCTTCTTCATAAGGTCTAGCTTTCTGAATGATCTATTCAACATATAGATGGAATTGGTATGGAGAAAGGAAACATCCCTAGCATACACCTTTCTTGATTTTGAACCCTTGCTCTGTATGATATAGTAAGCACTGAATAAGCACTGACTCTTAGTGGTTTTCTAAGCCTACGGTGGCTTTGGCTTTCTTTCACTGAAAGAAGAAGTTAATACTATAACTGTACATTATGCATTTCTTTGATTATCAACTTGGAGGAAGTAAGAAAAAAACAGGAATTCCCACATGGAGACTCCTCCCATTTCTTTCAAATTCTTAGTGAAATCTCTCCTTTAATATTATTACTTAATCATTTTTGAACATAACACATTGTTTACAATTTTAAAGTGTTAGTTATCATATGTTTCAAATCATACAAAAAACCAAAAGTTAATACAACACTTTCCTTATACAAATGATGCTGTTTCCTGTTGTTGTGCATTGACTTGGTTCCAACTCAGCAATCTTATGTACAAAATCGTGTCCAATCTTACACCATCCTCACAGTGTCTGCTGTGCTAAAGCCCACTCTTATAGTCATTGTGTCAATCCATCTAGTTGAGTCTTCCAAGAGTCAGAAAAGGAGTTACTCTCCAGAGAACCAAAAGAACAACAATGTCAGTTTAGAGACTAACATGCGCCTGGTCCAGGCCATGGTCTTCTCAGTTGCTTGCTATGACACTAAGACCAGGATTATGAATAAAGAGGACAGAAGAAGAATTGATGCCTTTGAGTTGTGGTGCTGAAGAAGAGTACTGAACATACCATAGACTGCCAAGAGAATAAAGATGTCTGTCCTAGAGAGGATGAAGCCAGTTTTCTCATAGAAGACAAGGATTTTGAAGCTCCATCTCACATATTTTGGATATGTTGCCAAAAGGGACCCGTCCTTGGAGAAGAAGATCATTCTTGGAAGGGGGGAGGGTCAGCGCAGGATGAAATGGATTGGTACAGTGACTGTGGCAATGAGATCAGAGGTGTCAGAGATGGTTAGTTTGGCAGGCATGATTCAGAGTCATTGTTCAAAGGGTTGCTATGATCTAGAGTTGACTTGACAGCACGTAATATTTCCAAGCATGATGACCTTCTCTAGAGACTGGCACCTCCTGGTAACATGCCCAAAGTGAGACCAAGTGTTACCATTTCCCAAGTATTTTTTAAAAATCTTGCTTCATGTAAATATTTTAGGGATAATATCCTAGTATTTTAGAAATTGGTAACTTTTTAGCAACATCAAGGATGTAGAGAGTGCATTTCCAGAACTTGGAACTGGGGAGGCTGGAAAGGATGAAGCATTTTCTGAGAGATACTATTATTTTCAGGTTCAGAGAACTATTCTCTCTCATTACCAAGAGCAAACTTTAGGAAACAATTAAGCATTACATGTATTTCCAGATATTTCTAAAGTTGCACTGTGTGGTGAACAGAATAATGTTCCCCCAAAGATTTCCACAGGGGTCTTAGTGGTATAGTTAAGTGCTTGGCTGCTAACTTAAAAGACTGGTGGTTTAAACATACCAGTCACTTTGACTTGATAGAATATAATGACAACAGGGAGCTCTGGTGGCCCAGTGACAAGAAGCTGCGCTGCCATCCTGAAGGCATGCAGTTGGAATCCACCAGCTGCTCTGCAGGAGAAAGATGGGCAATTTCCTTCTGTGAGATTAACTGCCTCTGAAAACCCACTGGAGGGTCAGCTATGGGTTGGTTCCGATTCAATGGTACACAACCACCACCACCACCACCACCTTGGGGGAAAAATGTGTTAGTCTGCTCCTGTAAAGAGTATAGACTCAGAAACCCTACAGGGCAGTTCTACTCTGTCCTGTATTAGAGTTGACATCAGCTCAAGGTCTGAATCCTTGAAACTTGTAACTAGGTTATTTTTATATGGCAGAAGGAATTTTGCATCTGTGATTAATTCAGAGGACTGGAGATGTAGAGATTATCCTGGGTTATCTGGGTGGACCCAATATAATCACAAGAGTCCTTTAAAAAGGTCAGGGAAGGGGTGGGAAGACAGACACAGAGGCAGGGGTGACACAATTGCTGGAAGGGGTCATGAGCCAAGGAAGGACAGAACTCTAGACCCTGGAAAAGGGAAGGAAATGGGTTCCCCCCAGAGGCACCAGAAGAGCCAGCACTGACAACATCTTGACTGTGGTCCACTGAAACCTATTTGGGACTTCTGAGCTTCAGAACTACAAGGTGACAAATTTACATTGTTTTAGCCACTAAAAACGCAAATGGACTCATTGCCATCAAATTGAAACACTCATCACTGACATTTTGAGTTTTCAGAGGTTATAAACTCCATGGGAGGAGATTGTTTTTCTTTCTCCTTTGGAGCAGGTGATGGACTTGAAATGTGTGCCTTTGGGTTGGTAACACAATTCCCCCTGTTACAGCAGCAGCAGGCATCTAATGCCAACCTCTGAACACGTAGGTCTTTATCTACTAACTCAAAATCCCTACCATTTCCCCCCCACCCTTTCAGATGTTCTTTTTATTACTTTTCATTCTAAGTTACAATTTCCATGTGGCATCTTATAATTCCGCCTGTCTGCTTCATAAATAAGATTTGACAGATTTTAGTTCCGTTCATGACTTGCTCTGTTGCCTTCAAGGACATGGATGGATAATGTGACAAAAAACAGTGGGAGTGAATTTGATGTAGACTGAGGATTGTGTGGGAAGATTCTGATCTGTTGTTTGTAGAGTTGACTTGATGACACCTAGGTTTGAAGCTGTCAGTGATTCCACCTTGCTTGGATCACCAGTCAGTCAGGAGTTCAGGAGACGCACTGCATTGGGCAAGTCTGCTGACAGGGACCTCTCCCTTAAAGGTAATGAGGTCAATTTGACGACTCAGATGCACCTGGCTCAATTCAGAAGCTTCATTTCTCATACTTTATATAGGATGCTTGTTGTTGTTAGGTGCTGTAGAGTCAAGTAGGACTCATAGCAACCCTAGGAACAGCGGATCTGAACCCTGTCCTATCCAGTGCCATCTTCACACTTCCTGACACAGTAGAACTTATTGCAACAATCACCATGTTAATCTACCTGGCTAAGGGTCTTCCCCTCCTTCACTGACCCTCTACCCTTCCAAGCATCATGTCCCTCTCCACGGAAAAACCCCTCCTAACAACATGCCCAAAGTGTGTGAGGGGAAGCCTCATCATTCTTGCCTTCAAAGAGCACTCCAACTACATCCTCTCCAAGATATATTTATTTGTTCTTTCAGCAGTCCATGGGATGTTCCGTGTTCTTCGCCAGCACAACTCAAAGCATCAATACTTCTTTTGTCATCCCTATTCATTGTCCAGCTCTCAGATGCATAGCATGTAATCAGAAAAACCATGGCTTGAATCAGACACACTTCAGTCCTTAAACTGACATCATTACTCCTCAATAATTTGGAGAGGTCCCTAACTGCAGACTGTTCCAGCGCACTATGTCTCCTGATTTCCTGAGTGCCGGTACCAAGTGTGTTAATTGAGGATCCAAATAAGATGAATTTGTTGACAGTTTCAATTTCTTCTCCATCCACCATGGTGTTGCCTATTAATCCAGTAGTAAGAATCTTTGTTTATTTGACATTGGCATGCAATCCATAATGAAGGTTGTATTACTTAATTTTCTGCAACTAGTGCTTCAAGTCCTCCTCACTTTCAGCAAGCAAGGTTGTGTCATGTGCATAATGTAGGCTATTTGAGTCTCCCTGTGATCCTGATGCCACATTCCTCTTCATAGAGTTCAGCTTCTTGAATAATTTGTTCAGCACACCGATAGAATAGATATGGAGAGACACACTCCCTTCCTAATCTTAAACCATGCAGTGTCTCCCTGCTCTGTTCGCACAACAGCCTCCTGGTCCAGGTATAGATTTTGTAAGAGCACAATTAAATGCTCTGGGATTCTCATTCTTCTCAATGTCAGCCACAATTTGTTATGATCCACACAGTCAAACATCTTTGCATAATTAATAAATCACAAGTAGACACTTTACTTTCTGCTAGGATCTATCTGATATCAGCAATGATATCCTTGGTACCGTGGCCTTTTCTAAATCCTGCTTGAACTTCTGGAAGTTCCCCATCTATGTAGAGTTCTAGCTGTTTTTGAATAATCTAGAGCAGTATTTTGCTTGTTGTTGTTGTTGTTGTTAAGTGCTATCGAGTCATAGACTACTCATAGAGATCCTATGAATGAAAGACCTGAGCACTGTTAAGAGGGTTTCCAGAGACAAGTCATTTCAGAAGTGGATGCCACTCCTGCTTCCAAGCTTGTTTTAATTGGAAAGCTCCACCAAACACTGTCCAGCATGGGTAACCATTTGGCACATCAGTGTCACAGTGTTTGTTTAGCTTGCATATGATATTAATGTTATTTTCTTACTTCCGTTCCATTCCACTTCACCTCCCCCACCTGGCCACACTGACATCTCCTACCCCTCTCTCCTGACTGCACTCTTCCAGGACACCCTGTGGTTCACCCCGCCTTAGGCTCATCAGTATTTTCTCTTCCTCTCCTTTTCAGATCTTTCTTTAGGATCTTCACAACTATCCCTGACAGAGTTAGCTGCTCTGCCTTCTGAAAATTTCCACAGGACCTCAAGTATCATATGATGCCGTTGCGGTTTTGAGAAACTAAAGAAAGCATGCACACTTCAAAATGAACCTAGGAGGATGTACATCAGACTTAACTGAGGAGAGGGAATGGGGACAGAGGTGGCCTAATTGCCTTATGTAACACAATTGGTTTGATTGTATATTTTGATCAAAAAGTGAAATGAACTTTAGGAAAGACAGAGAGATACACAAAAAATACAGGCAACAGCAGCTGTATAAGCTGACAGGCAGGATGCATGAATGAGGATGGCTGAAAGACTGTACCTATGACCAGATGATATTGGCAGATGATATTTCTACACTCATTAACACATGCTCTGAATACGTCTACAGCAGAGGCAAGAGGGGCAGTGCTTTGAAAGCTGCTTAATCATAACTGAACACATTGAAGGAATGAGTTGCTTGCACTGGAGCCTGGGGACCACAGTCTTGGGGGACAACAAGGCAAATTAGCATAACATAATCCACAAAGACAATGTTCTGTAGCTTATTGGGAGAGTAGTAACTGGGGTTTTAAAAGCTTGCAAGCAGCCATTTAAGAATATTGTCCATTGCACCAGCCATTCAAGGTGCAACTGTTGGACTCCTTTTGCACAGGACAAAGAAGAGGGAAAAGCAAATACGTACTGAAGCAATCCATCTAAAAGGACTAATAATAGACTGGGTAAGGCTCAAATTCCATGAGCTTGAGACTGGAAGACCGACAGGTGTCTGGCTACCACTCCTGACCACTCTAAAAGGGGTCACGGGAGAAGATTCTGGATAAAGTGAAAGAAAACGCAGAACAAACTTGAAAGCATATAAATGGCCAGGCTTACTGGTCTGATAGGGTGGAACCCCTAGACTATGACCCATCATCTCTCTTTGAACGTGCAACAAAATTCACTTCTGTGGCTCAACCTTTAGCTAGAAAGAAGTCTATAAAAGGTGACTAACACCAAAGAGGCCCTCACACCTTAGGATAATGAACCAGTTAAGATTTGCTTGCAGATAAAGCTCTCAAGGCAGGAAAGGGTAGACTAGAAAGATTAATGGAAATGAGAATTATGGAGGGGAGTTTGGAAAAGTGTGGTTACATTGTGAGTCATGCCATGAATTTTCTAAAACAATAGGTGTATGAATGGTTGAATGAAAAACCAATTTGCCTTGTAAACTTTTATTCAAATCACATAAAAAGTTGCTTTACTTTAAGCAAATTTAAATGAGCTGTTTTATTACTAAGGGATGTCTAGTGGTGTAGCCTGAAGCAAGCTGTACGGTTAATCCAAAGGTTGTGCTTCTTTCAACAGGTCTATCCTGGAGAAGGTGAAACCAAGTTACTCCTTGGAAGCAAAGATTTTTGAAGTTCCGTCTCATATAGCTAGGACATGTTGCCAGGAGGGACCAGTCATTGGGGATGACATCGGGGTGGAAGTACAATACAAGAGAGGAAGACCTTGGATGAGATGGATTGACACAGTGCCTAGGATAATAGGGGCTGGTGTGTTGGAGACAGTTCAATTGGCTCAGCATAGAACAGAGTTCAGAGCTATTGTGCATAGGGTCACTATGAGTCACCAGCACATAACAACAAAGCAATTGAAAAATCCATGGCTTGGGTCAGATGTCCCTTATTCATTAAGTGATCATCCTTTCTCCTTGACACTTTAAAGAGGTCTTTGACAAAAAATTTTCCTAATGCAACACGTCTTTTGATTTCTTGACTGTTAGTCATGGGTGTTAATTGTGAATCTAAGTAAAATGAAGTAATTGACAACTTCAATCTTTTTTCCATCCATGATACTGTCTATTGGTCCAATGGTGGGGATTTTTGTTTTCCTGATATTGAGGTGTAATAAATATTGAAAGCTGTAGTCATTGATTTTTAGTGAATGTTTGAAGTCTTCAGTTTCTGCAAGCAAGGCTAAATTATCTGCATAATGTATGTTGTTGATAAGTCTTCCTCCAATCCTGATGTAACATTTTCTTTATGTAGTCCAGCTTCTTTTTTAAAAAAATTTTAACTAGTTTATTTACAAAATTCTAATACACTGTTTTCAAGAACAAATTCTGTCAATTTCCCTCACCCCACCCCCACCCACTCATCAAATTGTACAACCGATGATCAATACCCTCTTCCCTCTGCACATCCACATCCCTTTGCTTCCAACCTCTCCTTCTTGGATTCTTATACTCATTCTACAATAATGGTTTTATACAATATCTATCCTGTGGGACTGAGTTAGTTCGCTCAGCATAATGCTCTCCGGTCCCTCCCAAATTAAGGAATAATTTACAAAATCATTGCTCCTGCGTGCTGCACAGTATTCCACTGTGTGAATGTACCATAATTTCTCAATCCATTCATTTGTGGTTGGACATTTGGGCTGTTTCCATGTTCTTGTGATGGTGAATAATGCTGCTATAAACATTGGTGTGCAAATCTGAGTTTGTGCCCTAGTTCTCATTTTTTCAGGGTATATTCCAAGTAGTGGAATAGATGGTTCATATGGAATTTCTATGTTCAGCTTTTTGAAGAAGTACCAGAATGGTTGCACCATTTTACACTCCCACGAACAATGTATATGAGTTCCTTTCTCGCCACATCCTCTCCAACATCTATTACTTGCTGCCCTGTTAAACTTTGCCACTATTAGAGTGAGATGGTATCTCAATGTGGTTTTGATTTGCATCTCTCTTATTGCCAGTGATTTGGAGCATTTCTTCATGTGTCTGTTTGCCATTTGAATATCTTCCTCTGTGAAAATTCTTTCCATGTCTTTTGCCCATTTTGTAATTGGGTTATCAGTCTTTTTCTTGTGGAGGCCCAGGAGTATTCTGTAAACTTTTGTTATAAAACTTTTGTCTGAGATGACATTACCAAATGCTTATTACTAGTCTGTGGGTTTTCTTTTCACCTTGTTGGGAAAAAGTTTTTGATGCACACATGGATTTAATCTTTAGAAGGTCCCATGCATCAATTTTATCCTCTTTAGATTGTGCATTTCTGGTTGTATTTGGCAGTTTCTTTATACCTTGAACTAGCACTTCTAAGCTTGATTCCAGTTTGTCTCTTACGAACGTTATGGTTTTGAGCTTTACTCCCAGGTCTCTGATCCACCTTGAGTTGATTTTTGTGTATGGTGGGAGACGTGGAGCTTGTTTCAGCTTTCTGCAGGTGGGAGTCCAGTTTTGCCAGCACCATGTGTTGAAGAGGTTATCATTTCCCCATCTGATAGCTTTGTAGTCCAGCTTCTTGATTTGTTCCACATACAAATTGATCGAGTATAGAGAAACTCTAATAACCCTGACACATACCACATATTTTTCCCAATTTTAAACTGTGCAGGGTCCTCTTGTTCTGTTTTTCCCTATCGAAGTATTTTTTCCTGAGATCATTCAGATCAAGGCAGCCAGCATTCAGCTAGTATGGCGTCCCTCCTTGTCCCTTCATCACAAGGTCTAGGGATGCACCCAATAGAAGTAGCCTAGGATTCAGCTAATACAGGCACCTGTAGGTATTCCTTCCTAATGACTTTTGGCTTTGCTAACAATTCCTGCTTTTGTGGTCTAAGAAGCACTTCCCAGTGCCTTGTATAGGCAGAGGCAAGAAGAGTGACCAGAGCCATGCACGAGGCCACAGCGATGTCCTGTGATGACTAAGAACCTATGAAAAGAGAGACCACCTTCAAGACCAGCTGCTTGCACCTCCTGATGTTTGTAATCTCTCCTTTTCTAAAATAACCCTGTCTTTCCCTCCTAACAGTGCTGAACAAACACGCGTTCTTCCCCATGCCCTTAACCTAAGCTACAAATATGCCCTCAAACCTCCCCTTTTCTGAGATAACTTTAGGGATCTCCCAGCCCTTTCCCCTACATAATCATATGTAATCGTTCACTTTTTCTATTCCATTACCTGTCTCCAAGATTGGGATTGTTCTTGTTTGTTGGGATTTTTTGGTTTGTTTGTTTGTTTGTTTGGTCGATTGGTTGGGTTTTTTGTGACAGAATCATGGTTTTCAGGTAACACTCTTGCTGGTACCTTCAAACAGGGCACAACCTGCCCACCTGTGGGCACTGTCTTCGCTCTTCTCTGGTTTATTACAGTAAACTTCACTGAAATAGTCTTTTTGTCTATTAGTATCACAACAGTGTCAGTTTAAAGACTAAAGCATACCTGGTCCAAGCCATGGTCTTTTCAATTATTTACTGTGTGTCTGAAAGTTGGACTATGAATAAAGATGATGAGAAGAATTGATGCCTTTTAGATGTGGTGTTGGAGAAGAGTAATGAATATCCCATGGACTGCCATAAAAAAAAACCCCAAATATGTCTGGACGAAAGTGCAACCAGGGTGCTCCTTGGAAGCAAGGATGGTGAAACTCGGTATCACACACATTGGGAATGTTTTAGAAGGGCTATTCCTTGGAAAAGACATCATACTTGAAAAGGTGAAGGGTCCGTGTAAGAAAGGAAGACTTTCAACAGGATGTACTGACACAGTGACTGTAACAATGGGCTCAAGCATGTCAGAAATGAGGATGGCACAGGACACAGCACGGTCCACATCCATTTTTCATAGGGTTGCTACGAGTTGTGGTTGACTCGTGGCACTAAGAGCAAGGACTTTATCATTGAAAGAAGATCTAGCTCATGCTTCACTGTTACTCATTCCCAGGTTTCTTCTGTCACTTTTAAGATAAGTTCATTGCCCCCTAAGCAAGGGGCCCCCCTTTTCTTCTCTCTTCAGCCCACCTTTTCTAACCCTTAATAAACTGGTTTGGGGTGTTAAAAAGAAAAGATCTAGCATTGCATTGATATACTTTCAAATGGCAACTAGCACAATCATACCAATGTTTTGTTTTCAGGATACCACTTTGATCAAAATGACAGTAAATCTTTCCTGGGCCACTGCCATGAACAAACAAATTCTCAATCCTCTGTCTGCTAAACCAGCCAAATCCAAATAAACCAAAACTGGGGAAACTGGGACAAAGAAGAAAATGAAACTAGTTGCCGTTTACTCAGGTCTGGAGCCCCGGAACCCCACGGATAGAGAGTAGAACTAAGTTTTGAAGAGTTTTCTTTTCATTTTCAATTTTTAATTTTTTTAAACAAGATTATTTTATGGCTATTGAGAATATACATAGTGAAACACACAGTAATGTAACAGTTGCTGCACGTAAAATAGGGTTTAGAAGAGGCAATGGCATTGAGGAAATCACAGCCAATGTCAGATGGATCTTGCCTCAAAGCAGAGATGACCAGAGGAATGTCTGTGTTTCGTTGATGACACAAAGGCATTTAACTGTGTGGATAACAACAAATTGTGGCTAACATTAAGAATCTCAGAAGAATCTGATTCTGCTCATAAGAAACCTACCTGAAGTTGTCACCAGAACAGAGCAAGGAAACGCCGCATGGTTGATATATATGCCAGGGATGTATCTTTTCTCCATACCTTTTCAATCTATATGCAGAACAGATAATCCAGGAAGCTTGGCTTTATGGGGCGGCGGGGGGGGGGGATGAAAATATAGCATCAGGATTGGAGGAAGACTCATGAATAATCTGCATTATGCAGATGTCACAACCCTGCTTGCTGAAGCTGAAGAGGACCTGAAGCACTTATTGCAGAAGGTCAAGGACTATAGACTTCAATATGGATTGAAGCTCAATATCAAGAAAACAAAGATTCTCACCACTGGGCTGATTGGCAGTATCATAATAGATAGTGAAGAGATTGAGATTATTCATGGCTTTAGTTTGCTTGGCTCCACAATCAACACTCTTGGTATCAGCAGCCAGGAAATTAAAAGACAAAGTACATTGAGAAAGTTTGTTGTCAGGGACCTCTCCAGACTACTGAAGACCAACAACATCAGTCTGGAGACTAAGGTGTGCCTGGTCCAAGCCATAGTCTTTGCAATTGCTTGCTATGTCAGAGAGTTGGACAATGACTAGAGATGATAGAAAGTGAATTGATGCCTTTGATCTGTGGTGCTGCAGAAGAGTATTAAGTATACACCATGGACTGCCAGGAGAACAAACAGATTCATTCTGGAGAGGATGAAACCAGGCCGATCCTTGGAGGCAAGGATACTGAGCCTTTTTCTGACATACTTTGGGCACGTTGCAAAGAGGGACCAGTCCTTGGAGAGGGATGTATGCTTGGGAGGGTGGACGGACAGAGAAAGAGATAAAGGCCATTGATGAGATGGATTGATTCAGTGACTGGGGTATTGGGGTAGGTTTGTCAAAGACAGTAAAGTTGGCACAGGATAAAGTAGGTTTTCACAAGCGACTCAATGGCACATAACAACAACAATAAGAAAAAGATGGCAGTTTCCTCCTGTACGAATAACTGCTTCTGAAAACCCATTGGAGGGTCAGGTATAAGTCGGTTCTGCATTAACAGTCAGTGTACGACATCATAGACAGCTTTAAGGGACATCTAGTGGCCAAGTGGTAACATCTTCTGTTAACCCAAAGGCATGAGGTTTGAGTCCACCAGCTCCTCCGAAGGAGAAATGAGCAGACTGTTCTGTGATTCACAGCCTCTGAAAACACACTGGAGGGTCAGCAATGACTCAGTTCCAACTTGACCAGACCTAACAACAATGACAACAACATAGTTCATAATAAAGTCTTATACTTATGACACATTTTATTTTTTAAAGTTGTTATCACCGGCTGCCGCCGCCACCACAGAACCCGCTGCCTCGGGCCAGGGCCGCGTGGGGTGGGGGTGGGGGGTGAGACCTCGCTGTCCAGTGGCGGGGAGCGGCCAGAGGCGGCCACGGGACCGGTGGAGCGGACCGAGCCAGCGCGCTCTCGGCGGTCGGGCCTCCCCAATAAAAAAAAAAGTCTGCTTTGAAAAAAAAAAACAAAACCAAAACCAGAATGTTCATTTTGTTCACTGCATTTAATTTTGAACTCTCGTCCTACAAAAATAATACACTTCCTTGAGACACATTAAAAAAAAAAAACACGACAAACTTGTTAAGCTACTGTTGAGACTTTAGGGATATTTTTGGCTTAAAGTGGAAAGATTACCTCTAGGGGAAGCGAAACATCAAGAAGACAAAGATTCTCACCACTGGGCCAATTGGCAGCACCATAATGGATGGAGAGCTTGAGGTTGTTAACAATTTCAGCTTGCTCGGCTCCACAATCAACACTCTTGTCACCAGCAGTCAGAAAACCAAAAGACAAATTGCACTGGGGAAGACAGCTGTCAGGGACCTCTCCAGAAAGCTAAGGAGCAATGATATCAGTCTACAGACTAAGGTGTGCCTGATCCAGGCCATAGTCTTCACAATTACTTGTTATGCATCAGAGAGCTGGAACTGAGGATAACAAAAGAATTGATGTCTTTGAGTTGCTGGAGAAGTGTATTAAACATTCCATGGACTGTGAAAAGAACAAACAGGTCTGTCTTGGCACATCACAACAACAGGGGAAGAGCCCTGTCTTGTTCAGTAATTCAGTATCTGGGATAG
>NW_006399754.1:11819649-11840609 GCF_000299155.1 Elephantulus edwardii | reverse complement strand
AGTGAGACTGGCACAGGATAGAGCAGAGTTTAGGGCTGTTGTACATAGGGTTGCTATGAGTCTCAGGTGACTCAAAGGCACATAACAGCAATACAGGACTCAGTTCTAGTCTGATGCACATAAGGTCACCACAAATTGACAGAGCTGGTTACAATAAGGACATTCATCTTTCTTTCTGGAAGAAGACAGTGGTCCCCAGACACAAGTCACAATGGAGCCATGGTTATAAATGCAGAGAATATTTTCTACCAATAGTTATGTCTGATACTCTTATTTGAAACAGAAAGAAAGGTTTGTTCCTCCCAAGAACACCTTGGGTTTACCTCTTGGTTTGTCTTCAGAATTCATAATAAAACATTGCCATTCAAGGCAGATATTGGCATTTCAAATGCCCAGCTTGAGAACTTTATAGTGGGACATTTTAAAAAGTGAGATTTTTGCAGATTTTGTGAATTTCCAAGTCGTAAACCTTATCTTTAAATACAATTTCTTTATGGGCACATGCTCTGTTTCACATTTCCCCATATAATAGCTCTTTTCAACAGTTTGGGGTTTTGATCAACAGAAAAAAAATCCAAACAAACATAAAACCTTCCTTTTTTAAATTTTTTCAAGACTACTCAGAAGATCCTGCTCTCTTCCCATTGATTGTGACAAATCCCAATTGCTGAGATGATCCTTCAGCTTGACCTGTCTGCTGAGAGTTACAACATCCTGAAAACAAATGTGGCTGGTAGGCAAAGGCACCACTGGTCAATGAGATGACACAGCAGCCCAGCTTCCTCCAGGGTCTGTTCTAGACTTCTGAAACTAAGGGACAGATTACGTAACAGCAATTCCCTGACTCTTCCCGAGGCCATGCCAGTGCTTATGAGTCAGCCACTGTCATTCATCTCCTCATTAGATTGCTCTTTCACCATCATCAAGGAGGAACGTGGAGATGTTCCTCAGACCTCACCCTTGTTTTTATTTCCTTATCAGCTCACCTGGGACACCTCCCCACTTTCTCTCCTGGAAGGGAGAACCAACAGCTGCCCACCCTGCAAGGCTCTGTGTCACCTGCCTTGACAGGAGGACAGAATAGCTGTCATCTCTCTTTTGTTACTAATGCTTCCTGGCTGGTCAAATAGCCAAGTTAGTCATATCTAAAGGGGCTTTCTCCTCTTTGTAGAATGACTTAGTCACTCAAAGGGCAACAGCCCAATTATGATGCCCCAAATTCAAATTCGAATTGTTCCTACTTTGAATTTGATCCTAAAGACATGGGGTATAGGCTTGAAGAACTGTGAATATAAATCAGCATTAAGAAAACATACACTCCACATTCACAGCATTAGCGCGAATTCCAAAGGCATACAGTTCAAATCCACCAGATGCTCCAAAGGAAAAGGATGGGCAGTCTCCTCCTGTGCAATGTACTGCCTATGCAAATCCACTGGAGGTCAGCTCTGAGTCAGTTCCAACTTGACGGGCACACAGCACACATTCTGCCTCTACTGGTCTTGTGGCACTTTAGCCCCCACAACTGTAACTCATTCGGGTGGGGCTGGGGATGCTATTTTTGAGCTTATGTTCCTGCCTGTAAGGATGTGAGTTTCTTTAAGGCACGACTATTTTATAAATGGTAAACACCAGGGATGTGTCCTGTCTCCATACCTTTTCAACTTGTATGCAGAACAGATTATCTGGGAGGCTGGGCTCTATGAGGAGGAATGTGGGGTCAAGATTGGTAGAAGATCTAGCAACAATCTGCGTTATGCAGATGACACAACGCTGCTTGCTGAAACTGAGGAGGACCTGAAGCGCTTGCTGCAGAGGGTCAAGGACTGCATCCTCTAATATGGATTGAGGCTCAATGTCAAGAAGGCAAAGATTCTCACCACTGGGCCAATTAGTAGCATCAGTATGGATGGTGTAGAGATTGAGATTGTTCACAGCTTTAGTTTGCTTGGCTCCACAGTCAACACTCTTGGCACCAGTACCCCGGAAATTAAGTCATCGTGCGATGGGAAAGTCTGCGGTTAGGGACCTCTTCAAAGTACTGAAGAGCAATCGTGTCTCTCTGGAGACTAAGGTGCGTCTGATACAGGCCATGGTCTTCGCAATCACTTGTTATGCATCAGAGAGTTGGACAATCACTAAGGAGGATAGAAGGAGAATTGATGCCTTTGAGCTGTGGTGCTGGAGAAGAGTATTGAGGGTACCATGGACTGCTAGGAAAACAAACAGATTCATTCTGGAAAGGGTCAAACCGGGCAGCTCTTTGGAGGCAAGGATTCTGAAGCTCCATCTAACATACTTTGGACATGTTGTGAGGAGAGACCGGTCCTTGGAGAGGGACATCATGCTTTGGAGGGTGGAGGGACAGCGCAGGAGGGGAAGGCCCTCTATGAGGTGGATTGATTCAGTGACTTGTGTAATTGGGATGGGAGTGTCAGAGACAGTGTGATTGGCGCAGGACAGAGCAGAGTTTAGGGCTGTTGTACATAGGGTCACTATGAGACGCAAGTAACATAACAACAACAACAACAACAATAACAACGAACACTTATCTGCACAACTGAGAGATTTGGATCCACCTCCTGTTGTGCCGGACAATAAATAAGGGTGACAGGAAAGAACTGATGCCTTTGAGTTGTGGTGTTGGAGAAGAGTACTAAATATCCCATGGTCTGCCAAAAGAACAAACAGAGAAAGTGCCCTCTGGTTAACAGGGGTCCTTGGAGGCAAGGATGGCAAAGTTTTGTCTCACAGACTTTGAGCATGTTGTTTGGAAAGGCTGTTCCTAGGAAAGATGCAGGGTCAGCGAAAGAGAGGGAAACCACCAGTTAGATGGGTTAGTCCAGTGTCTGAGGCAATAAGCTCAAGTCTATGGGGGAGGAGGAGCATGGTCAAGGATAGGGCAGAGTTCAGATCTGTGGTTCATAGGGTTGCAATGAGTCACAGTCAACTGAATGGAACCTAACAACATAACAACCATTAGCAATCTGAGCTGGACCACAGTGGTTCTTCAACCCAGTGCTTCTAGCCCCATGATCTTAAGACATAATTTTCAACTTCCAAGTATGATGTATGCAAAGTTCTTTCTTCATGGGCGTGTACCCACACAGATAAGCCAGGAGCCATGCCTGCTAGATCTTCTTCCCATCTTTTTTAATCCTTGCGCACACTGGCAGCCCTTGGACAGAGGCAAGGGTCAGGAAAAGGAATGGACGCCTTTGAGTTGTGATGTTCCTGCCATAGGAACAAACATGCTTGTCTTAGGGGATGGATAACTCCAAGATAGTGAAAGATAGTGAAATGTCATCTCACACACTTTGGGCACATTGTCAGGAAAGACCAGTCCTTGGACAAAGAAATCATGCTGGGAGAGGTGCCCAGTCAGAGGAAGACCTTGAACAAGGTAGGTTAACACCGTGAGTGTAGTGATGGCTCAGGGGTATCAGAGATTGTGGGGCTGAGGCAGACAGGGAGGGGTTCAGATCTGCTTGTCAGAGGGTTGCTGGGAGTCATTGTTGACTAGTTGATGGTACCCAACAACAATGATTTAGAGTCACCTGGTGCATCAGGATCAGTATCACTTGTTATCTTGTTGAAATGCAAATTCTTGGGCTGACTCAGAAACTTTATGAGGGGGGCCCAGGCATCTGGTTTAAGAAATTCCTTCTCAAGTGCTCCTGATATGTGATAAGATTGAAAGCTACCAATTCAGAGCACTGTCAAGTTGAACACAGCCCCCTGATACATGTGATCTCTTCTTTCTGGATACGGTCAAATGCTACATGCCCTCTTCAAGTGTGGAGTAATCTCGCTTCTAGCTGTCATCTGAGAGCAGGAATGTCAGCCTTCCTGGTCCACTGCTACCTAGTGCCTGAAGACTAGTCCATAAACTGACTTGGGAATAAGGTTTCTTTGCTATGCTAATGATAATCAGTGAAGAGTTTGCCTTGAATCAACCTCTTTTAAGATATAACAAAACAAACAAATGAGCAAGCAGAGACAGGTACACAGGACAGCAACTCAGAAGACACAAAGACCTTCCCCAAATCACAGCTCATCCTCCAGTGAGTTTCTCAAAATCTATAAATATCAGAGAAGAGAATGCCTATCTTTCTGCTGAGATCCAAACAATTGACAGGCCTGCAAGGTGAATATCACACCCAGAGAGGAACTCACTCTTGTCAATAATCAACCACAGAAAGTAAAGACAGCATTTGTCCAAGGATGAAGCCCAGAAGTCAGGAAGGTGTAGGCAGAAAGAATGAGCATTACAAAGAGAGTGTGATGACATTTAAGATAAGATAATGTTATCAAACAAAATGTGCACAAATGGTTGGATGAAAAGTAGCCAATCTGCTTGGTAAACTTTCACTCAAAAAAAGAAATATACTAGAAAAAAAATTTTTTGCCTTGCAGGCTCCTGCTTTAGATCAAAGGCTCTGCAGTTCATGATTTCAACGTTTTGATGCATCCATGCACCACAGCTTGTTGTCGTTGTTATGTGCCATCGAGTCCCTTGCAACTCCGAAGCTATGTATAACAGCTCTGAACCATGATCTGTCCTGAACAAACTTTGTCTCTGACACACCTACCCCTATTACCCTAACCACTGAGTCAATTAATCTCATCAAGGATCTTCTTCTCTTGCACTGTCTCCTCCACCCTCCATGAGGAGTCCCTCCTTGCATCATACTCAAAGTATGTCAGATGCAGCTTCAGAATCTCTGCAGGACAAATGCATTTTTTACATACTTTTAAAGCCCGGTTTATTGTTGTTGTGATAAATTGCTTAATACTAAAGTCATGAATTTCATCACATCTCTATCTTACTGAATCATTGTCCATCACCCCTCTATTCCTAACATAGTGACAAAGCCTGTTGTGAAAGCTGTTCCAGTTGTGCAGTGGGATGTAATCAGAACAAGAGGAATGTTTCTCCAAGAATTGTTTACTGGCTTCTTTTCCTCCTTCCAAATGTCCACCAAATGTCCCTCCTTTTTAAGGTACCTGAACTAAGACAAAGTGCAGGGTCAGTAGAACAAAGGAAGATTCTCAACGAGATTGGCTGAGCCAATGACTAACAATGGACTTGGCTATGACAGATTGTGAGGATGGTACCGAAAAGGGCAAACTTTCCATCTGTGGTTCATAGGGTCTGTGAGTCATGGTCCACTAGAAGACACCCAACAAGTACCAAAGATCTATCCTTAAGAAAGGAAGACACTACTATACTGTCATTTTTTAAAAAAGTATGTAGTTATTTGTTTCCTTACTAATTAGTCTTGAAATTTAAAATCTGAGACGTCAGCAAAAACAAAACCCAAAGGCTGTGGTGTCTGAATAGAAACTTTGTGTTGACACTCCTGTATTATAGTGATCTCAGTTCACACACACTCACAAAGGGCCCAATTCATAAAAATATCAATTCATCTGGAACTACCCTTCAAAAGCTAACACTGTGTTCATTCACTGAGAACCAGGCTGTTGTCTTTGACAGCTTTGCCTGATTAAACTATCTGTTGGAAATGCTAAACACAGGTCAGCAAATTCTAACTCAACACAAATGCTACTCGGATGCTTTGTATCTTTGAGGGGGAGGGAATCTTTAGAGCATTTCTAAGAAAAGTCACAAAAGCTAAAAGTTGGAACTCCAGCCCAGGAATCTGGATGCCACGCCCTCCTCTTAGGGGCAAATCTGCTGATGGCCACCACCCTAAAGTCTCTAGGATGAATAGAACAACTATTAAAAGTCTAAAGTATAAACTACTCAACACCGCTCCTTTAGAACCAAGATACCATGTGGTCCAATAAGAACACAAACTTCTGAGGTGGCCTAGTGGGAAAAAGCTGCACTGCAACCCCAAAGGTACACCGTTCAAATCCACCAGATGCTCTGCTGGAGAAGGAGGGTCAATCTCCTCCTGTACTAGTCAGATCTGATTTGATGGTACACGTACACACACACACACACACACAATTATAAAATTTAAAAAACAAAACAAAAAACAAACACAAACGTCTTGCCTTTAAGGTGTAATGGACTCAGCTGAGCCACCTCAGGTTATAAATGGCAGTGCAGAAGATTGTCCATCTTTCTCCAGAGAAGCAGCACATGGATTCAAACCACCTGAGGCCCTGATGCAGTACAACTCCCTATGAACTATGCCGGAGAGCTTCTTAAAGGAAGGACTGTGAGAGCCAATTCGAGTGCTGGGCATCAGGTATTAAGTAGTTCCCTGTATCTTCTCACACAATTAAGTGAGATAGATATTGTTATTTCAACCTAATGGGTGGGAAAGTCCAGACCCAAAGAAATATGGAAGTAGCAGCAGTAGGACTAGAATAGAAATGCAGCCAGGTAAGTTCGACTGTCAGTCAGGGGCAAGAAGGACCAGGTTGGGACCTACCCACAGCAGGTTCTATAGTTCACCGAGGGAATCACTTGACTCCCATCTGAAGCAGAGAACAAGGCTGAGCTGCCCTCAGGTCTCTTCATTCTTTGTTATTATTGTTTGGTGTGTAGGAGTCGAGTAACTCACCGTGATCCTGCGAATACCAGGTCTGAACTCTGTCCCTCTGTGCCGTCATCATTTCAGACATACTTGAGCTCATTGGAGCAGTCACTGTGTCAATCCACCTGGTTGAGGGTCTGTCTTTCTTTCTTGGTCCATTTCCAAGCATGATGTCCCTTTCCAAGGAATAGCCTCTCCTAACAACATGCTCTGTTGTTACGTGCATGAGGTTGGGACTAACCCACAGCTGACCGTCCAGTGGGTTTTCAGAGGCAGCTGACTGCACGGAAGGAGCCTGTCCATCCTTCTCCCGTGGAACTACTGGTGGGTTCCAACAGGCCTTTGGAGACGGCAGCGAAGCTTCTTCCCACTGGGCTGTCAGAGCTTCCTAGTTCTGCATTCATTCAAGCTCCCTTGTTTTATCTTAAGGGAGTTTAGTTACTTAGTATATGGTCCATAGGCAATTGCCTTGCAACCCAAATGCCTCCCCTCTGAGGACCAGAACCAGCAGCACCTCTGCAGGAGGAAGACAGGTCGACTCCTCTCAAATACAATGCAGGGTCAGTTATGAGTGGGTTTTGACTAGACCGCAATGCATGAGTGCATTTCATCTTAAGTCCAGCAGGGGATTCCCAGATGTTCGGTGAACGTCTATCAAGCTGCAGTGGCAGACCCTTAGGAGATCACCGCCAGACAAGCTGGGTTCTTTCTCAACTAGGTTTCCCTCTAGAATTCCAGGGTAACGAAATGCAGAGGCAAGAAATGCAAGGCCAGGGGGCGGGTTACTCCACGCACAAGGTGGAAAGCAGGGACTTGCTTGTGCTTATGTCTGTAGAGAGCAGCTCTGCATTGTCACCACTGTTTGTCCACCACTGTTCACTGCACATGACGGAGCATAATACGACAGCCCGTGCTTACCTAGCGAACTGACTTATCTTACGCTAGCAAAGGTCATAAAGCGACCACCAACGCCAGCATACCGGTCAGCACTGACAACCAGAAATTGCCAACAAGTGGCCAAGAAGGGGCTTATTCCTTCACTCCAGCCAGAGCCTCTGGGTATTCCCACCCCCGGATGCGAAATGCTGGCGGGAGGTCGCTCAGACCTCTCCTCTGCCTGAGAGAGGCTCAGCGAGCAGAGCAGGGGATGCGGCCGTCTCCGCAAACTCCGCGCTCACTTCGCTTCCCGCCTCAGTAGCGCGTCCGGGCCACGCGCTCTGCGCCCGCAGACCTTCCAGTCTTCCCGGCTCCCAGCCCCGGAGATGCGCCCTGTGAGCCACGGGAGACGGCCAGGACGCCGCGCTGTGCCTCCCGCACCTCCCGGCCTGACCCGGACCCCACGCTGTCCTCCTGCCCCTCCCGCCTGACCCGAACCCCGCGCTGTGCCCTAGATGCCCCCACGGCGCGGGAACCGCGGCCAGAACTCGGCGCGGCTCGACCCCCGCGCGCCTCGCGCTGCGCACGTACCCATGGCGGCGGCTCCACCGGCTCCCAGCCTCTGGCGCTCGGAGTGGAGACCAGAAAACTTTTTGTCAAAGGTGTTGCTCCTCCGCTTACGTTTCTACGCCCAGCCCAGGTATCAGCTCAGCTGGAGGTGTGCGAGGCGGGGCTGGCCTGGCTCCACCTTTGGAGGTTGGGGAACACTGCGGGGCAGAGGTTAGCGCCCCTGGAAAGCCCGCGGGTGAACACCTGTCCTCTCCCGCGCCTGGGCAATCCGGCTCCCGTGTCCTTGGCGGAGCAGAAAGGGAAATGAGTGAGGGGCGTGGAGAGGGGAGGAGCGCAGCTGTCCCTGGTAAGAGAGTCACGGTGACGTGGTCCGGGGCCAGAGGTTCCCAAAGCCGGGCGCCCGGCAGAGTTCCCGGGTGGGCTCGCAGGACAGCCCTCAGATGTGCTGACTCTGTAAATCCCAGCCGCAGCCGGGCCGTTTGCGTGTCTAACAAGTTCCCCAAATGAAGTGTTGTTGCTGGCGGTGTTATGTGCTGTCAAATGCTGCAGATCTGGGACAGCATTTAGAAAACTAAGTTTAGGAAAACTAACTGGGTGGGTAAACAAAATTGCCTAGTGCATTGGGGCGTGTGTGTGTGGTGTGCATATACGCGCTCGCGCGCCCAGGCGCACACGTGTGTGTTTGCCTGGTTTTGAGCCTCTTCAAGCATCTTTGACGGATTGTGCATTTCCTTTAATCATTATACCACTAGGGAGCTCACCTGGTGTAGAGTGTTGCAAGTGAGGCTGCTTCCCCCTAGATGGTACGTGGTTCGAATCCAGCAGCAGCACCATTGGATAACGACTGGGTAATCAATCTGCTGTTGTCATGTGCAGCTTCAGACGCTCGAGGCGCCCGCAATAAGCTGGTTTCCGCCCCCATCCCTTTCCCCTTTTTATTTTTTTTAAACTTAAGTTTATTTTTATGCAGAATTCACACACACACTTTCCTACATTAACATTGTTTCGTACAACCATTCCCATACATTGTGTTTTATAAAATTAATAGCCAATGAACTATGGCCAGCATTACCCTCTCTTTTCAGGTCCCATTTCCTTTGCCCCCTCCCTCCACCCACCAATTGTGCAATGCTGTCCTTTACCCCGCCCATCCTCACCCCCATATTGTCGTTGTTTGTTCTTGTGTACCGCAGAGTTGGAACCGATCCATAGCTGTCCCTCCAGCGGGTTTTCAGAGGCAGTTAATCCGCTGGAAGGAGATAGTCCATCCTCCTCCCACAGTGCAGCTGGTGGCCTCGAACCGCGTGCCTTCGGGATTGCAGTGCAGCTTCTTGCCACTAGGGCACACACCAGAGCTCCCTTTGGGCCCCCATACACGTTATTATTTCCTGTCAATTTTTTCTTACCTCGTTTGGCTGGCGACGTCCCCGAAGTACGCGAGATGGAGCTTCAAAATCTTCCTTCCAAGAAGCAGCCTGGTTTCACCCTTTCCGGGCAGACCTCTGTTCTCTTGGTAGTCCGTGGGATGTTCAATACTCTTCCCGGGCCTTGTTTCTTAGAATGTATTTAATGTTAGGGACAGGATAGCTGCTTTTGTCTTACAGCACCTATAACACTCAAAGTTAATGCCATTGAGATGAAACTGATTCATAAGTGACCTTCCTTTAGGTTTCTGAAAGCTGTGAATTACATGGGAAGAGACTGGCGCCACTGGTGGGTTCTAACAGAAGAGAGGTACATTCTCTGGGCCACCTAGAACTCCCGGGAGCCCACTCATAGCTGACCCTCCAATGGGTTTTGAGAGCTCCCCACAGCACTTATAACTAATTCACTGATGCCAATTGGAGCCTGCACATCGCTGACTTTCCAGTGGGTTTTTCACACAAAGAGATCTACATTTTTCTCCCATGGAAAAAACAGTTGGGAGATTCAAACTCTGAATCTTTGGGTTGGCACTGTAGCTCCATTCCCTCTATGCCACCAGAGCTCCCTCTAGCACCTAGTCCTTTGTAAACATCTGTACACTCCTGAGAACTTCACCCTCAGCCCTTTCCTATAACCTGTAATTATCTTGAACTCCATTAGCATCAGGTGGCTCCTAACCTTTCCTTGAAAAAAACTGTGTTTTCTATGGATGAATTTCCTGGAAACCAAGTCTGAATTGAAATCAATCAGGTGGAAGCAGTTCTTGAGTTCTTGGAGCATGTGCAGGAACATTACATGCTACCAAGAGCTAAACCTTTCCAGCAGGGAAGCAAAACTATCAGCTAGACAGAGGAATCAAACAAGTGGACCTTGCTACATGACGCATGTTCCTCATCCCTTAAAGAGTGGTGAGATGCATCCCAGAATCCTCCATGACAATTACACGCTGAGGTGCCTTCTGCTCCCCAACATAGGAAAGACTAGAGTCTCCTTAAATTCCTAGTCAGGAGGTAATTTCAGTCCCACTGCGAGATTGGCTACCTAGCCTCTCCAAGTTTTTCCTGATGAAAAAACAAAGCCAACTGGCTGACTAGGGCATAGAGGGCTTAACGACTTTGCGGCAGGTTGGTTGGTCAGAGTCTCCCCTCAGCAAAAGTGACTTTTTAATTCAGCCCAAACCTCTGGGTTGAGTTCTTCCGCTAGAGAAGGCAAGTACCTAAACGCTGATATGCAGAAACACAGACATAACACCTAGCTTTATCTTCTGACCTGAAAGAGCAAGATGGTGTGAGCCTATCACCAGTGCTGCCTCTCCCAAAGGGTCCTGAACCTGTGGTGTGAACTGCGTGGTGTGGTAAGTCCTGTAGCAGTAGAACCTGACCTCCTAAAATTGTCTCTGAGAAAATTAGTGGGAGGAAGGAAAGAGGGTAGAGATAGTTGTTGGTGACAATGATGAGATCACTACAGTGGTCGTGAGAGGAGTCCCTCCAAACCAGTGACCCTTAATTATTTTCTATTTATGAAATGCTTATGTAATATAAAAGTGTCGCAGCCGTCTATTGTAGTAAGTCTTGAAAAGGTGGCCTCTGAACTCGTTGTATTTGGAGTGATAGACTATCATCTTCTCCAACTCTGCCCCTCAGATTTCCTGGCAAAGAAAACCTTTTAGTTCTTTTTCAGAGAGAAATTGGAGTCAACTAGGAAACAGAATTGTTTGGAGATGTGAATGGCTGAGGACTAGACTCGAGGAATAAACAGAGCAGGTAAACCCCACAGCCATCTGAAAATGGAAAGAGGTGCTGAGTAAACAGAGTGGGGATGGGGTGGGGGATGTCAGGATTAAAGACATCCTGAAGATCAGCACTCCAAGAGCTGGCGGGCAAAACTTACACAACAAATCAAACATCCTTAGAAGATTAAGTGACCATGCTTAGGAACATGGGAATAATTCTCTAAGGATCCAATCTCAACCTCTCCTCTGCTCCACACTGAACTGTCCTTGCGATTTGTGATTAAATGTTCAGCTAAAGATTGGCAGTTTGAACTCACTCAGCAATATATGGAAGAAAGGCCTGATGTATATTTTTCTTTTGTAAATAATCAGAGACCTCTCCAAAGTACCGAAGAGCAATGATGTCACTCTGGAGACTAAGGTGTTCCTGATACAGGCCATTACTTGCTATGCATCAGAGAGCTGGACAATGACTAGGGAGGATAGAAGGAGAGTTGATGCCTTTGAGCTGTGGTGCTGGAGAAGAGTATCGAATATACCATGGACTGCTAAGAAAACGAACAGATTGATCCTAGTGAGGGTGACACCAAGCTGCTCTTTGGAGGCAAGGATTCTGAAGCTCTGTCTGACATATTTTGGACATGTTGCAAGGAGGGACTAGTCCTTGGAGTGGGACACCATGCTTGGGAGGGTGGAGGGACAGAGCAGGAAGGGAAGATCCTCTTTGAGGTGCATTGATTCAATAACTGGGGTAATCAAGGTAGTTGTGTTGGTGACAGTGAGATTGGCACAGGATAGAGCAGGGTTTAGGGCTGTTGTACATAGGGTTGCTGTGAGTTGTAGGTGACTCGATGACACATAACAACAACAAAAAAAATAATCAGCCAAGAAAATGGTTTTGTGGCCTTTGGGGGCTTTTAATAGCTTCTGAAGATAAAGCTGTCAGGTGTCATCACGTTTATTTTCCTACTTACAGTAGCCCCATGTGACAGAGTATTAACAGCCCTACAAGGGCTCCTAGGAAAACAAATCACTAAGGTTTTCTCCCTTAAATGTGGATTTGAAAAACCAACCTTTGAATTAGCTTAACCGTTAACACCACCAGGACTCCTTAGAAGACAGTATTACATTAATACATTAATTTTACTAAATAAACTTAAGTTAAAACTTATTTGGCAAGTTTCCTTTCAAATAAAATTATTTATTACCTCTTGACTGAAAGCTGAACATCAGAAAGCTGTTTTATTGTGCTTTATTGACTATGTAAAGACACTTGACTGTGGATTTTAACAAATTATGGATAGCAGTGAGAAGAACGGATTTCAAGAACACTTAATTGTGCCCCTCAGAGACCTACACACAGACCGAGAATCAGTTGACTGAATGGAACAAGGGAGCACTGCTTGGTTTAAATTCAGGAAAAGTGTATGTTGCTCAAACACAGTACACACAATACAATAAATCCCATAGGATGGAAACAAATGTGCAATGATATACTGATAACTTTTCAGTGCAGGCTCCCCAAAATGGACTTGTGTAATGGGTAGGTGTAAAGTATAGGGTGGTTAGCTATTCTTAAGTCAATTCCAACTCTTTGGTGACCATTTGAATCACTAGAGTAGAGTTACTCCACAGGGTTTTTGAGGCTGAGTTCATTAAGAAGCAGAGTTAATTCTGGAGCAACTTTGAGTGGGTTCAAACTACCAACTTCATTGTAATCAAGCACTTCTTCTTGTTAGGTGCCTTTTATTCATAGCCACCCTATGAACAAAAGATCTGAAACCAGTCCTGTCTTGCGCCATCCTCACACTTCCTAACACACAAGAGCACATTGCAGCAGTCACCTTATCAATCCACCTGGTTGAGGGTCTTCCTCTTCTTCACAGACCCTCCACCCTTCCCAACATCATCTCCCTTTCCTCCCTCTCCAAGGAACAGTACCTCCTAGCAATAAGTCCAAAGTATGTAAGACGAAGCCTCATCATTCTTGCCTCCAAAGAGCACTCTGGCTGCACCCTCTCCAAGACAAATCTATTCGTTTTCTTGGCTGTCCATGTTCAGTGCTCTTCTCCAACACCACAGCTCAAAAGCATCAATTCTTTTTCTGTCATTCTTATGCATTGTCCAGGTCTCGGATGCATAGCTAGTAATCAGAAAGACTGTGGCCTGAATCAGACCTCAAACTTAGTCCTCAAACTGATATGACTATTCCTCAATAATTTGGAAAGGTCCCTAACTGTATATTTTCCCATTACAGAGCATCTCCTTATTTCCTGACTGCTGGTACCAAGGGTATTAATTGTGGATCCAAGCAAGATAAAGGTATTGACAGTTTCAGTCTCCTCTCCATCCATCGTGACACTGACTATTGATCCAGTGGTAAGAATCTTTGCTTTCTTGATATTGAGATGCAATCCATACTGAAGGCTGCATTCCTTGATCTTCTGCAACAAGTGCTTCAATCATCCTCACTTTCAGCAAACAAGGTTGTGTCATCTGCCTAACACAGGTTATTTATGAGTCTTGCTCCAATCCTGATGCCACATTCCTCTTCATAGAGTCCACCTTCTTGGATAATTTGCTCAGCGTATAGATTGAACAGGTATGGAGACAGAATACATCCCTGACACACTCCCTTCCCCATTCTAAACCATACAGTGCTCTGTTCTCACAACAGCCTTCTGGTCCAGGTATAATTTCCTCATGAGCACAATCAAGTGCTATTGGATTCCCATTCTTCTCGATGTCAGCCACAACTTTTTATGATCCACACAAACTCCTTTGCATAGCCAATAAAGCACAAATACACATTCTTTCAGTATTCCTTACTTTCAGCCGGGATCTATCTGACGTCAGCAATGATGTCCCTGGTGCCACGACCTCTTCTAAATACCACTTGAACTTCTGGCAATTCCCTATCTATGTACTGTTGAATCCATTTTTTAATGATCTTCAGCAGTATTTTCTAACATGTGATACCAATGATTCAATAAATTCCATACTCAGTTGCATCACCCTTCTTGGGAATAGAAACAAATACAGACCTTTTCCAATCCGTTGGCCAGATAGCTGTCCTCCAAATTTCCTGTTAATGATAATCGGTGACTGGAATACAAAAGTATGAAACAATGAAGAAGGAACAGTAGTTGGAAAATATGGGCTTGGTGATAGAAATAAGGCTGGAAATAGAAGGATTGAGTTTTGTATTTACAATAACTTATTCATTGCAAATAGTTTTTCTAAAAGACAACAAAACAAGGCTTTACACATGAATTTCACCCAAACAGCTACATAGGAATCAGATTGAGTACATTTTACATTTATGGAAGAAATCATTGGAGAAGGTCAATATCAGCAGTCAAAACTAGGCCTCCAATCCTGATGCCACATTCTTCTTCATAGAGTCCAGCATATTGAATCCCAACTTAATTTAAAAATCTTAATAGATTGGAAATACTGAACACCAATGAGAAAAGATTGTAGAAATACCCATCCATGAGGAATGCAAAAGGTCATTACAAATACAGAGGAGGCAGAAAAAACCAAGATAAGGATGTCAAGAAGAGACTGAATATTGAACTAGAATACAGAGAAGTCAAAGCAAAAGGAAGAGATGCTGAAGTAAAAGAACAGAATGTTCCAAAGGGCAGCTTAAAAAAGACAAAATATTAAAACAGAATGTGCAAACAGCTGGAAATGGAGAATAAAAAGGGCAGAAACTCGCTTGGTATTTCTCAAGCTGAAAGAACTAAAAACTGCATTCAAAACTCCAGTTGCAACACTGAGAGATGATGCTATGAGTAAAATCTTAAATAAGCCAGGAAGGACCAAAAGAAGATGGAAGGAATACAGAGAAATATAGTACCAAAAAGAACTGGCCAACACTGAACTATTGTGGGAAGTACCATAAATTTAAGAGCCAGTGATGGTAAAGGAAGAAATTCTAGTTGCAATAAAATAAGACGCCAGATCTCTGACATTCCAACTGACATGTTTCACCTAACAGATGTAGCTCTGGACGTGTTCATCAATCTGTGCTGGGAATTTTGGAGCACAGAATTGCCTGCTTGAGTCACTGAAAGAGATCCATGGTTTGTTCCAATTCCCAAGAAAGGTAATCCAACAAAATGTGGAAATTATTGGAGAATAGCGTTCATATCACATAGAAGCAAAATATTCCTAAAGATCATCCCAAAATGTCAAGGCAGCACATTGAGAGAGAACCGCCAGAGTTCAAGCTGAGTTTAGAAGAGGTTGTAGTTCCAGGGATTATAACAACTGTCAGATGGATCCTGGCTGGAAGCAGAAAATACCAGAAGAATGTCTATATGTGTTGTATTGACCATACAAAGGCATTTGACTGTGTGGATCAGAACAAAATATGGCTAGCATTGAGAAGAATCAGAATCCCAGAACACTTAATTGTGCTTACTTGAAACCTATATAAAGACCAACAGAGCAAAGGGACACTACACAGTTTAAAATTAAGAAAGAAATATGTCAGGCTTGTTTTCTCTCTCTCTTTTCAATCTGTATAAGACCATATTTTGGTTCTCAGGGGCTTTTTTTCCCTTTCTTCAGCCTCTATATAAACTTGCACATGAGTAATTGGTGGTCTCTTCCATAGTCAGCACCTGGCCTGGTTTTGACTGCTGATATTTAGCTTTTTCAAAGATTTCTTCCACAGATGTCATTAATCTGATTCCTGTACATCAAGTGAAGTCCATGTGTAAAGTCACCACTTGTGTTTTCTTTCAAAAAGGTATTTGCAATAAATAACTCAATAATGGCACAAAAATCCATCATTCTATTTCCAGCCTCATTTCTGTCACCAAATCCATGTTTTCTTACTACCGTTCCTTCTTTCGAAGTTTTGTGTTCCAGTTACCAATTATCATTAACACATCTTGATTGCTGGTGTGGCCAATTTCAGATTGCAAACTTTGGCAAAAATCTTGATTTTCCTTCTCTTTGGCTTTAGCTATTGGTGCATATATTTTAATTGTTGCTGTGTTAACAGAGTTTCCTTGTATGCGTATGGGTAATATTCTACCTCTGGTAGCTTAGTGGTAAGGAACTGTGCCGCTAACACAGAGGTACACTGTTTGAATCTACCAGCTATTCCATCGGAGAAAGAAGGGCAGTCTCCTCCTGGGTGATTTACCGTCTCTGGAAACTTGCTGGACTTTCAGTTATAGGTAGGTTCTGACTTGACGGGACACAGTAACAATAATGCAGCTGTAAGGGAACCCTGGGGACATAGGCCCTAAGGAATTGTACAGCTAACACAAAGAGGACTCCTCTCCAGTGGTTTGAATCCACTTTAGGAGAAAGGCGGGCAATTTCCTCCTGTGCGATTTACAGCCTTTGGAAACCCAGCTGTAGGTCTGCTATAAGCCAGTCCTGACTGGAACGCAGCGAATTGAGTGGAATGCAGATGTCAAAAGACCCTGGTGGTGCAGTGATTAAATATTCAGCTGCCCACTGAAAGGTCAAGATTCGAACCCTTCAGTCAGCTCTTGAAGATGTGCTCCTGTGAAGATGCAGCTGGGGAAACCTTGTCGGACAGTTCCGCTCTGACTGCCAAGGGCACCATCAGGTGGAATGGACGTGGGGACAACAGGCTAATGGAGTTGTCTGCGGCATTATGATGGCTTGTTGGGATCAGGAGACTTCTGTGTCCTTCTTTAAGGAGCTCTGGTGGCAGAGGGCACTATGGGCTTTCCCGCTGAATGGTTAGTTGTTCAGTTACGCTAACTGCCCCATCTGTGAAAGATGGACAGTCTCCTTCCATTAAGTCTAGGAAGCCTGGGCGAAGGTCACCAGAAGTTAAAATAGACTCAAAGACATTGGTTTGGAGTTTTTGGGTTTTAGGACCATTCTCTCTCTCTGTTGTTAGGTGCGTCTAGTCAAGTACGACTCACAGCGACCCTATGAACCCATTCTGAGCCCTGCCCTATCCTGTGCCATCCTCATCATCTCTGAGACACTAGCACCCATTACTGAAGTCACTGTGTCTACCCATCTCATTGGGGGTCTTCCTCTCCTTTACTGACCCCCCATCTTTCAGGCATGGTGTCACTTTAGGCTCCTTAATTTCCATATAAGCTGCTCACATTGATACCCTGCTGGCAACACTGGTAAACAGGGCTTGGGAGAAACCCCAAGCCAGGCTTTCTGGTGCCAGAGTAGATGTTCTTAATATTACTCTCTGCGTCTGGGTAAATGAGCTGCAAGGGGTTTTTCAGTCAGGTAGGGTGTGTGATGAGATATCTTAGGCAAATGTGAGAATTTATTCTGCCCGTACTCATAATGCAAGACTTTTTCAAAGAGCTCTTAGAATTTTCTTTTATAATAAATCAAACAAAATAGCAGGAAAAAGCAAATTATAACCAGAGATTCTAAAAAATTGGGTTCACAAAACCTTAAGCAGATATTATTATATATTTCTATATTGGAGCAAGACTCATCAACAACTGGCATTATGCAGATGACACAACCTTGTTTGCTGAAACTGAGGAGGACATGAGGTGGATGCGGCAGGTCAAGGACTGTAGTCTTCAAATAGGAATTGAAGCTCAACATCAAGAAAACAAAATCTCACCACTGGGCCAACTGGCAGCTTCATGATAGATGGAAAAGAGATTGAGATTGTTAACAACTTCACCTTTCTTGGTTCAACAATGAACACTCTTAGCATCAGAAGTCAGGAAATTAAGAGAACAATTGTACTGGGAAAGTCTGCTGTCAGAGACCTCTATACAGTACTGAAAAGCAACGATGTTAGTGTGGAAACTAAGATGTGCGTGACATAGACCCTCCACCCTTCCAAGCATCACTTTCCTCTCCAAGGAATAGCTCCTCCTAGCAACAGGCCCAAAGTATGTGAAGCAAAACTTTATCATCTTTGCCTCCAAAGAGCACTCTGGCTTTACCTTCTCCAAGACATATTTGTTTGTTCTTTTGGCAGTTGATGGGATAGTCAGTACTCTTCTTCAACACCACAGCTCAAAGGAATCAGTTCTTCTGTCATTCTTATTCCTTGTCCAGCTCTCAGAGGCATAGCAAGTGATTGGAAAGATCGTGGCCTGAATCAGATGCATCTTAGTCCTCAAACTGGCATAACTGTGAGGTGAGTTTAAGCTTTAACACAGAGTTTATGAGGATGCTGCAGGATAAGGCAGTGTTTTGCTCTGTTGTACATGGGGTTGCTATGAGTCAGAGCTGACTTAATAGCACCTAATAGCAATGAGTTGTTGTTGTTTTTGTTATTGACCCTCTGGTGAGTTTTCAGTGGCAGTTAATCGCATGGGAGGAGATTACCCATCTACCTGTGGAGTAGCTGGTAGATCCAAACCATGTTCCTTCAGGATTGCAGCACACCTTCTTGCCAGTAGGCCACCAGTGCTTCCTAATAACAATGAATATCAGGTGTTATTTTTATTATGCAGGTAGAAGTTTTCAAGTTTGTAATCTTGTTTTCTTTAGAGCAAACCAGGTGCCTCCATTTTCCCCAAACTGTAATGAAAATATGGTCGCTGGTCAAGGGTTATATTTTATATTTTGTTGTTGTTATTGGGTTTGGGTTTGTGGGGGTTTTTTAATTTATTTTTTTAAAAAAATTAATTTTAATGAAAGTTTATAGAGACTTAGGGTTTCCAGTCATTCCTTGTTGCACTTTCCTCGCTGCCCACACCCTTGCCCCCAATTCGCTCTTCTCCTTAAAAAGTAAAAGAAAAACTCTTTCATTGTTATGTAATCCCTGCCCCCAAGTCCACTCCACTGTGCAGCCTTCATTCGGGACTCCTGTCATGACAGTAATACCCAACCATATATCCCTTTTAAACAGTTCTCTCCCTCATCTGTATCAATGCAGTATACATCGTTCCTCCCCTCCTTCTCTGCCTTCCCTCACCCCCGATGTCAGGCCCGTTTTACAACAGTGGCCCTATGCAATATTTGTCCTTTGTGACTGAGATATTTCACTCAGCATAATGTCCTCCAGGGTCACCCATTTTGCATAATATTTCATTAGTTCCTTGTTTTTCAATGCTGCATAGTATTTCATTGTGTGACTATACCAGAGCTTCTCTATCCATTTGTTTGTTGATGGGCACTTGGGTTGTTTCTGAGGGTTATATTTTATTAGTGGAGGGGAAGGGGTGCGGTCGGCAGACGGCTGTTGTGAGGGTATAAAAGGCAGTGTCCCAGGTGCACAGATGAAGAAGATTAAAGAATGGAAGATCATTATACTTTGATCGAAAGATCTACCTTAGCGTGAACAACAAAATGTTGATTCCTTCTGAATAGCCTTTTCTTTCTGAAGTATTTTCCTCCTTCAAATGCTCCTATTCCTTACTTGTTGGTGGACTCATGTTACCAACCCCCCTTCATCAGCATCTATTCTCAGGAATGGCTCTGATAATGAACTTGTCCAGTGTGGAATAAATTGAAATTTTCCCTTTATAAAAATAGTGACATTTTCATAAAGAAAAATTGCCACATCAGAAATCTATATCTAGATAAAAAAAGCTGCTGTCTGAACAGAGCAAGGGAAGACCTCATGGTTTTAAATCAGAAATGATGTCTCTTAGGAGTTTATCCTTTCTCCATACGTATTTATCTTTTTCTATTTTCTGAAACGATCTATGTCGAATTAGTGACAGTTCTCTGAATGTTAGGTAAAATTCCCTGGTTATAGGCATCTGATTTAGGCTTCTTGTTGTTTTGGGGAGATTTTAAATGACCTGTTCAATTTCTTCTTCTGTGATGGGTCTCCTTAAATGTCTGTGTCAGTTTGGGTAGATTGCAAGTTTCCAAATAATTGTCCATTTTCTCTAGTTTTTCATACTTGCTATAGGTATTTATAATATTCCAGTATTAACCTTTTTATTTCAGTTGGTTCTGTTGTGATGTTGCACATTAAATTTCATATTCAAATTATTTATGTCTTTCCTTTCTTCTTAGGTTTGCCAGTGGCTTGTTGATTTTATTGATGATTTCAAAGAATCAATTCCTGGTTTTGTTGATCATTTCACTTGTTTTTCTGTTTTCTATTCTATGTTTTTCTTCCCCCTTTAAAATAATTCCCTTTCTTTTAGAGGTTGTTGATTTTGCTTGCTGGTCTTTTTTCATCATCTTTTTCAACATCTTTGTTGAAGCTGTTAGATTGAACAGTTGATTTTAATTATTTCTTCGCTATTGATATGTTTGCTTAGTGCCATGAATTGGCCTCTAAATATTGCTTTTGCTGTATCCCATAGGTTTTGCTAAGTTCTGTTTTCATTCTAATTTGTATCAAAAAACTTTTTAAATGTTATTTCTCCTATGTCCAATAGTGATCAATATAGTGTTACTTTGTTTGCTTCCAGTTGTGTTGTTTTTTTCTCCTCTGTCCTCTTGCTGTTGATTTTTTTATTTAATAACATTGTGTTCTGAGAAAATTCTTTGTAGCATTTCAATGTTTTTTAAATTTATTGAGGTTTGCTTTATAACCTAATATATGATGCATTCTGGAGAATGTTCCATGAATGCTGAGGAAGAATATATATTGAACTTTCTTAGGGTACATTATCCTACATATGCCTATGAAGTTGAGCTGCTTGATTGTATAGTTCTTCTACATCTTTGTTAAGTTTCTTCCTAGTTGTCCTACCTTTCATTGACAATTGGTATATTGAAGTCTACTACTACTATTGCGGTAATATCTACTTCTTTTTTCAAGTCAGTTAATGTTTGTGTATTTTGCGTCTCTGTCATTTTGTAAGTAAATAGTAAGTTATGTCCTCTTATTCTGTTGACCCATTAAGCATTAGGTAGTGCCCATCTTTCTTTTTTTTTTTTTT
>NW_006399754.1:11818661-11819434 GCF_000299155.1 Elephantulus edwardii | reverse complement strand
ATTTGTGTTCTTTCTTTGCTCTGAAATATATTTTATTAGCGATTAATATGGGCACTCTTATTTTTTTTTATCATTGCCATTTACTTGGTATATTTTCCCCCACCCTTTGATTTTTAGTCTATCTGTATCTTTGCTTTTCAAATGTGTTTCTTGTAGACAGAGTATTGATGAGGTTTGCATTTTTTTTTAATCCAGTCTCTTACTCTTTTCCCCTTCACTGGTGCATTTAAACCATTCACATGCAGTGTCATTTTCAAGAGGAAAGCTTTTATTGCTGTCATTGTGTTGGATTCTTTCTTGTGTTGTTGCTGGTTACTTTTATTCATCCACCTTTCTGTGGTCACTCTGTGGGAAGGACTTCCTTTATCTGCTGCAACATTGGCCTGGCTTCTGCAAAATCCCTTCGCTCTGCCTTTCTGAGAATGTTTATGAATCTCTGTCACATTAGATGGACAGTTTTGCAAACCTCAGTATTCCCAGTTGGCAATTGTTTTCTCTGAGTGTTTTGTATACGGCATTCCACTATGTTCTTTTCTACATGGTTTCTGCTAAGAAATCAGGGCTTAGTTTTATTTGTTCTCTTTTATATGTTACTTTTAATTTATCTCTAGTTGCTTTCAGAATTCTCTCTGTCTTTGATTCTGAAGGATTTAACTATGATATGCCTCAGTGTTTTTATTTAAAAGTTTATTCTATTTGGAAACAGGAGTGGCATCCACTTCCTAAATAACATAGCTCCGGAAACTCTATGAACTTTGATAAATGTCGATAGT
>NW_006399754.1:11802769-11814966 GCF_000299155.1 Elephantulus edwardii | reverse complement strand
TTATTAATTGTTGTACATTTTCCTCCCTGCCCACCCCTCCCCCTAATTAGTTTTTCTTTGAAAGGAAAAAAAATTATTTCATTGTTATACAACCCCCCCCAAGTCCACAGCCCACTTTACTTATGCATTTCTTTTTCTGAAATCTTGTCATAAAATAATACCTAATCCTACATTCCTTTCAACAGTTCTAAGTTCTCTCCCTCATCTATTTCAATGTGGTATACATTATTTATCCCCTCTTTTGTTAGGTTCCCGCCAATAGTGGCACTATGCAGTATTTATCCTTTTGTGAATAAGATATTTCACTCAGCATAACGTCCTCCAGGGTCACTCATTTTGTATATTTCATTAGTTCCTTGTTTTTCAATGTTGCATATTATTGCATTGTGTGAATACACCACTGCTTCTCTATTCGTTTGTTTGTTGATGGGCATCTGGGTTATTTCCAAATCTTTGTTATTGTGAACAAAGCAGCAATAAACATGGGTGTGCATAAATCTGCTTGGGTGGCAGTTATGGTCTCTTTGGGGTATATTCCCAGTAGTGGAATTGCTGGGTCAAATGGTATTTCTGTTTCCAACTTTTTGAGAAAGTGCCATACTGTCTTCCAAAATGGTTGCACCATTTACCCTCCCACTAACAGTGAATAAGGGTTCCAGTTTCTCCACAACCTCACCAGCATTTGCTGTTTGCTGCTCTGTTGAATTTTGCTATTCTTGCTGAATGAGATGATATCTCATAGTTGTTTTGGCTAAATGTTATTTTTAAGTGCATTGTGTCAACTATGACTCATAGCAACCCTATGAACAATGGATCTGAATCTTGCCCAATTCTGTGCCCACTATTGAAATGTGTGACCTTTACTGTGTCAATCCATCTTATTGACAGTCTTCCTCTCCTTTGATGTCCTTTCCAATCATGATATCCTTTTCTGATGCTGGTTCTTCCTAAAAACATGCCCAAAATATATGAAATGCTCTTTCCCTACCCTTACCCTGCCACACCTTTTCCAAGACATATTTGAGTGTCCTGTTGGCAGACCATGGGATATTCAGTACTCTTCTCTAACACCACAACTCAAAGGCATCAATTCTTCTGGAATCCTTATTCATTATCCGACTTTCAGATGCACAGCAAGTAATTAAAAAGATCATGGTTTGGATTTGGTGCACCTTAGTCTTTAAACTGACATCATTGCTCTTCAGCATTTTGGAGAGGGTCCTGACAGCAGATTTTCCCAGTGCAATAAGTCTTTTTTTTTAAAAAAAAAATAATGAACATTTACAGAGAACTTGGATTTCCATTCATTCATGGCTGCACTTCTCTACCCACCCAGCCCTCTCCCCGCCCAGTTCACTCCTCTCTTTCAAAAGCAATAGGTCTTTTGATTTTATATCTCTCCACACTTTTGCCAGCAATTGTTGCTTAATGTCTCATTGAAGATTGTTATTTTTTTTTCTCAGATGAGGTGATATCTCATTGTTTGTTTGATCTGCAGCTCTCTAATAACTAGTATCTCTTCATAAACTCAGTTCTGAAAGTCTTCTTTGGTGAAGTGAATATTCATATCCTCTGCCCATTTTGTGATTAGATTATCCTTTCCTTGTTGAAGTCTTAGGTTTTTCTAGAAAATTTAGAAGAAAGTCTCTTATCAGACATGTCATTAGCAAATTTTTTTCCTCACTTATAGGCTCTCTTTTTATTCTTCTGGAAAACTCTTTCACATTATGTAAAGATTTTTTTAGGTGGTCACAATCTAATTTATCCTCTCTTGTTTGCACCAGCTATATTCTATGTCTATTTAAGCCACATCTGAGTGCTCCTGAGTTTGGTCCACTTTTTTCCTTTGATGACCTTTATCACTTTAGCTTTTACTCTGAGGTCCTTGATCTGCCTTGAGGTTTGTTGTTGTTGTTTAATGCCATCGAGTCATAGACGACTCATAGCGATCCTATGAACAAACAGCCTGAGCACTGTTCGTACATAGAGTTTCCGGAGGCAAGCCGATTTTGGAAGTGGATGCCGCTCCTGCTTCCAGGCTTGATTTAGTTGGGAAGCTCCAGCCAACACTGTCCACCATGGGTGCCCATTACCACGATTGGCACATCACTGTCACAGTCTTCAGCATCACAGCAACCACGAGTTACCTCTGTACAGCAACACACAGACCAGTGCTATACCACCTAGAAGAATGTGTGACAGGAAGACAATTTGAACCTGGAAGGCCACAGATGACAATCACCCACCTTCGGTTTGGTAGCACAGCTTCCTTCCACTAGGCCAACGTAGCTCTCTCTTGGTCGTCATCATTGTTATTGTTGTTTAATGCCGTCGAGTCGTAGACGACTCATAGTGATCCTATGAACGAACAGCCTGAGCAATGTTCGTACATAGAGTTTCCGGAGGCAAGCCAGTTTTGGAAGTGGATGCCGCTCTTGCTTCCAGGCTTGATTTAGTCGGGAAGCTCCAGCCAACACTGTCCACCATGGGTAGCTTTTATAAATGGTGTCAAGTATGGCTATTATTTCCATTTTCTGCAGATAGACAGCCTATTTTACCAGGGTGTTGCCTGTTGTTTTAAAACTCTTATATTGCTATTTTAAAGGAAAGGTTTTTAATTTTTATGAAGTTGACTTTGTCCATTTTTCAATCATGTTTCGTAGCTATACCTAAGAAATATTTTTTCTTTTCTCATGTTCTAATAGCTCAAAAAATTGATATTAATATTTTCTTATCAAAGTTTTAGTTCTTACGTTTAGAATCCTTTTTTAAAATTTTACTGTAGTGTATTATGTTAGATTAAGTGTAAATTTATAATTTGCATATGAATATGTATTTGTCTCAGCATATTTGTTGAAAAAACTCTCTTTTCTTGCTAAATTTCCCTGAAAGCTTTCTTAAAATTAAATTGTCATAGAGAATAGGGATTTTTTTTTCTGAAATTTCTATGTGTCTGCTGTTATTCTGATACCATTGTAGCTTTAAAGTAAATTTTGAGATCAGGTAGTGTGAGCCTGCTAACTTTGTTTTTTTCTCTATTTTGGCTATCCATATTTATCTTGGATTTCCATATGCACTTTATTTTATAACAATTTTTTATTGGTTTGTATATAACCATTCATATACAGCATGTTTTGTACATGTATTTTGTGTTTTATACAATCACTCACATGCATTTTATTTTACATAACTGTCATTGCTTTATACCTATTACCTTTATACATTTCAATGTATGTGTTTCAGTTTTTCGAGACACAACAAAAAGCCCATCTCTGAGAATTTACATAGTGATTAGATTAAAACTATGGGTCAATTTGAAGAAATTACCCTTTTAACAATATTGAAACTTCTAATCCATGAATATCGAATCTCTTAATTCATTCAAATGTTTTCAGGTTAATCTCAGGATTTGGTAGTTTGCAGTTTCTAGATCTTACATTTCTTTTGTTAGTCTAAAGTATTTTGTGTGTTTTTTTTAAACTCCATATATTATGAAAACTGTCTTGGGAAATCCAGAAACTTAAGTTGGAATGTGGTAGTAAGAAAAAAGATCATTATTCACACTATTATCTTAAATACACGTCATGATGGATCACAGCTCCTGGAATCTGTGCTGTGTGTGCCAAGAAATCTGTTTACATATGATTTTGTGGCTCAGCTTCTGTGATAAGTAAACATCTTAAGACTATTTACATTCAGTATCTTTTTTACTATTTATAGTTACTTTTCAAATAGTTGATGATTTGTTCCAAATAGCAATTGTTTTAAATATACTTGATAATGAAATATCTTAATATACCAGACAATATTACTGTGTTTTTAAGATCTTTATAGTGGACACAAGAGTGCTTTAAGAGTATTGTAAGTTCTCGAACAGATTTATTTAAGAGACCTATCAGTGTAGAGCATAACATAACAGACTGCTTATCCTAAGTTTGGGTGTTTGAATCCACCAGCAGCACCTGGGGGGAAAGATGTACCATTTTCTCCTGTAAAGATTTACAGCCTCAGAAATCCAACAGAAGGTCACTATGAGTTGCAACCTATTTCAAGACATCGGGAATGGGATTCAGATTTATTTAACTGAAGTAAAGTATATACATCTCTAGCACATAAAATAAGATGTAAATATTCCACTTTAAAACAAGTCTCATTTTTTTCAAATGATTTCTACATCCTTTAAGTGCATCATTAGCATAGTTTTAAAAAATCTTGACACTAAACAAATGGTCTTTTTGTTCCCCTCCCATTTTCTTCTTTTTAAAAAATAATTTTAATGAGCATTTACAGATATTTTGGATTTCCATTCATTCATTGCTGCACTTCTCTCCCTGCCCATCCCTCCCCCCCCCCCCAGTTCGATCCTCTCTTTCAAAAGTAAAAAGAAACACTCCTTCCCTGGTACACAATCCCCACCCCGCACCTCTCCCACTGCCCCAAGTACATTCCACTATGCAACCTTAATTGTGGACTCCTGTGATAACCATAAGACCCTATCATAGGAGAAAATACGGCTCAGAAAGGTGATAGGATTTAATGGGCATCTAATAGTAGAAGTCCAGCCTTCTGATTTGCACTCTAGACCTCACCGTTTCTCCTCTACCTCATCTTTCATGTTTAACATTAGTTAGTGAAGGAAGTATACAGTGTGTATACACACACACACACACACATACACACACACATACTCTCACACTCTTTTAGGCTCACAGAAAATCTAACTGTACATTTTTTTATGTCTCACCACTTTTTATCTTCAATTTAAATTCTCAGATTTTTGTTATTATGGACAAATCTTGTGAAAAAGAGCACACAATTATCCTTAATTGTATACTTTTGACTGCCAAAATATATATGTAGCTTTTAAAGAGGTGGGGGCAGGGGGAAGGAGAACTCAGGAAGAATCATTTAAATAGGCCTCACTATCTTTCTCCTTCCTAGTTTTTCAGTTTGTTTCCGGCAGTAATCCCTAAAAGGAGAATTTAAAATAGTTGTGTTAAAATCAATCAATTTTTTCCTCACCAGACTTTCTCCATGCAATGTTATCTTGGAAAACATACATATTCCAGTTCAAGATAGAAGCGAAGTTGAAAGGGTTTGTGTGTGTGTGTGTGTGTGTGTGTGTGTGTGTGTGTGTGTATCTCAATCTCATATGTCTGAGAGAGAAGAAAATCAGCAAATATATCATTAGCAAAGATGACTGCAACCTTGAATAGAAATTATATTTACAATCAAAATCAAAACCCTCAAAAATCTTCATCACTAGACCCATAGGAAACACTATGATATATGGAGAAAACATAGAACTTGTCAACAATTCCATTTTACTTGGGTTTGCATTCAACACCCATAGTAATGTTGTTGTTGTGGTTGATTGCCTTTGAGTGGAGCACAACTCACAGCAACCCTCTAAACAAAAGGCCTGAAGCCTTTCTATAACTATTGACGTTTATCAAAGTTCATAGAGTTTCCGGAGGCATGTTGCTTAGAAAGTGGATGCCGCTCCTGTTTCCAAAGTAGTCAAGAAATCAAAAGCTGTGTTGGGTAGGGAAAATCTGTTGTCAAGGACTTCTTTGAAGTGACAAAGAACAATGTGTTGGTTTAAAGGTAAGGTGTTCCTAATCTAAGCCACGGTATTTTCCATTGCTTACTATGCATCTGAAAGCTGGACAATGAAGAGTTGATGCCTTTGAATTGTGGTTTTGAATAAGAGTATTGAATATCCTCTGGAGTGCTAAAAGAACAGGGTTGTCTTGAAGTGCATTCAGGGTAGGCTTGTGAAACTCAGCTCATTCCCTTTGAGTATGCTGCCATGAGAAATAAGTCCCTGGACAAGGACATCATGCTGGAAAAAGTGCAAAGTTGGCAAAAGAGAGACCAACTCTCAGTAAGATGGACTGGCATAGTGACTGAAACAGTAAGTTGAGGATGGCACAGACTAGCAAGGTTTCAATCTGTTGTTCCTATGGTTGCTATGCACCATAGTTGATTTGAAGACACATAACAACATTCTTATAAATACTGATGATGTAAGTTTTACTTATCAAATTTTCTTAAGACCCTATCTTTTTATGTTTCTTCTATGCTTTATATTACAAATGATATCAAAACCTGTACTTTATAGAAAACTTTACAGGTGTCTATAAAGAACTGTTATGCTCAGTATGGTTCTTTCCTATCTGCTCGGTGACTGCTGGGTGCATTTAGTTCTTGGAATAAAGACATCACAAAGTGAGCAGCATGTACCTGAAATGGATGTAAAGGATATGCCCTTGTAACTGCAGGATGAATCAACTTCCCTAATGGCTAAATGCAAGCTTCAGGCAGGGAGGAAATTGCATGCAACCGAAGAAAGCAAGTTTAGCAGAAACAAGGCAGTAAATGAGTAATGTTGATAGGTAGTCCTATTTTGTTACAAGGTTCACTATACACGTTTCTGATTAATGATTATGTGAACCTCGCAGTCACAAAATTCTAAATACATTTATAAAAAAATTGTGCTTCTCCTAAAAACTGGACAAATACTGGCTACTGTAGATTATAGAAAGCATGTGAGGTCCTTTTTATCTACGACTTGATTGGATGTGCTAAAAGGGAAAATTGGCCCTGGAAAAATACTCGTTCAAAGTTGAACTTGGTTGTTGATACAGAGACTTAGTCCTGGAAAAAAGACTAAGTCCCACCCATACTATGAATAAATCATTGATTGTACAAAATTTGTCATTTGATCTCCATTTTCATTTCTGTCCCCAAGTCCATATTTCCAATTACCAATCCTTCTTTGTTTTCAACCTTTACATTCCAGTTACCAGTCATTATTAATGAATTATTATTAATGAATACTGAGTGCATGTTTGATCAATTTCAGTATAAAGACTACGGCATGATTGATCTAAGCCATGGTCTTTTTAATTGTTTCTCTGCATCTGAAAGTTGGACAGTGACTAAAGGAGCCTTCGAATTGCGGTGTGGGGGAGGCATACTGAGTATCCCATGGACTGTCAAAAGGACAAGCAGGGCTATCTTAAAGGAAGTTCAATGAGAGTGCTCCTTGGTGGCAAGGATGGTGAAGTTCTAGGGGAGCTCTGGTGGCCTAGTGGCAAGGAGCTGCAACTACAATCCCAGAGGCACACGGTTCAAATCCACCAGATGCTCTGCCGGGAAAAGGAGGGACAATCTCCTCCTGTATCAGTCAGATCTGATTTGATGGTACACTCACACACACACACACACACAAAAGGATGGTGAAGTTCTGTCTCACTCCCTTTGGGCATGTCGTTAAGAGGGGCTATTTCCTGGAAAGGGGCATCATGCAGGAAGTTCAATGAGAGTGCTCCTTGGTGGCAAGGATGGTGATGTTCTGTCTCACTCCCTTTGGGCATGTTGTTAAGAGGGGCTATTTCTTGGAAAGGGATATCATGCATGGAAAGGGGGAGGGTCAGTGAGAGACACGAAGAATCTCAAAAAGATGTCTTCACACACTATAACAATGGGCTGAAGAATATCAGAGATGATGATGAAGATGCCATAGGAGTGCACAGGGTTCAGACCCATGGTTCATAGGGTCCCTGTGAGTTGTAGTTGATTCCAGAGCTCGTAGCAACAACACTCTGAGTTAGCAGATTTTATTCAAATGGATTTGTAGACCCATCTTGTATCACTGAGTGAATGTGACTTTTTAAAATTGGAGCAAGCTGTTTGGCTTTGGATGTACAGAGGTGAGGAGAGACTGGTGCCCATCAAGAGACCCATCCCAGGACTGAAAGTGAAAGGAAGTTTTGTTCACCTGCAGTAACTACCTGAGCCGCCTCGATGAACAAAGTGCAGAGCACACGGCAATGAACAGACAGGCTGGGTTTAGATGTGTTCTATCAGCACTGCTATGTATGGATAAGCAAAGACAGATTGCCACAGTTGTTGACTTAGCTCGTGTGAGAGACCAAAGAGAGCTGAGGGACCAGATGGTCTGAACTGCAGGAAATTATCTGTAATCCTGAGTTTGCAGCCCGTGCTTCTTGAATCTAGCCACGAATGACTAGGGGTGAGTTGACCAGGACCCAGCCAAGTGAAGGGAAGATGTTTGAAGCTGTCAGCTATCACAGATTGTGGTAATCTGATTTCTTGCTCTGGACTGGACTTTGCTTATAATGCAGACTAAAGTTCCAACTGAAACAAGATTCTTTAGATAAAGAAACATGTTTATGTCTTCAGAATACTGGTTTCATAGAGATGGGCAAATTAGAAATTAACTCTATCTAAAATAGGGGAGACTAAGGCATGAAGCATGAAGTCACTAGTGTATAGACATTCAGGAATGTACATATTAGATGACTTTAAGAGGAAAGTTAATCCCTAAATACGAAGATCAATGGTTATATAACCAGGAGGTGGTTTGGGGTTTCACAAGTTTATCATTCAAAACGGCTTTCCTATATATGATCTTTGAATTTCCCCACATGACTGGGTTGTTGTTGTTATGTGCCCTCGAGTCGCTTGCAACTCATAGTGACCCTATGTATAATAGCTCTGAAATCTGCTCTTTCCTGTGCCAACCTTATTGTCTCTGACACACCTACCCTCATTACCATCTCATCGAGGGTCTTCTCTTGCGCTGTCCCTCCACCCTCCCAAACATGATGCCCCTCTCCAAGGACTGATCCTGCCTTGCAGCATGTCCAAAGTATGTCAGATAAAAGCTCAGAATCCTTGCCTCCAAGGAGCAGCCTTGTCTCACTCTCTCTAGGACGAGCCTGTTTGTTCTACTAATAGTCCATGGTGTATTCAATACTCTTCTTCAGCATCATAGCTCAAAGGCATCAATTCTCTATCACCTCTAGTCATTGTCCAGCTTTCTGATGCATAGCAAGTAATTGCAAAGACTATGGCCTGGATCATGTACGTGTTAGTCTCTAGACTGACATCATTGCTCTTCATACTTTGTTGAGGTCCCAGGCAGAGGACTTTCCCAGTGCAATTTGTCTAGACAGAAACCCAAAATAGGATGTGCATTAGCTAATATGGAAGCCATGATGGCATAAGGGGTAAGGAGTTGTGTTGCCAACCCAAAACCTGATAATTCAAATCCACCAGCTGCTTCATGGGAGGGGCAATCTCCTTCCATGTGATTACTACCTCTGAAAACTCACTGGTTTAACTCAGCTATGGTTTAGTTCTGACTCGATGGTTGTTGTTGTTGTTGTTATGTGCCGTCGAGTCACTTGTGACTCATAGTGACCCTATGTACAACAGCCCTAAACTCTGCTCTGTCCTGTGCCAATAGCACTGTCTCCAACACACCCATCCTGATTACCCCAGTCACTGAATCAATCCACCTCATAGAGGGCCTTCCCCTCCTACGCTGTCCCTCCACCTTATCAAGCATGACGTCCTTCTCCAAGGACCAGTCCCTCTTTACAACATGTCCAAAGAATGTCAGGTGAAGCCTCAGGATCCTTGCCTCCAAGGAACAGCCTGATTTAACCCCCTCCAGGAAGAATCTGTTTGTTTTCTTAGCAGTCCATTCAATACTCTTCTCCAGCACCACAGCTCAAAGGCATCAATTCTCCTTCTATCCTCCCTAGTCATTGTCCAGCTCTCTGATGCATAACAAGTGATTGCAAAGACCATGGCCTGTATCAGATACACCTTAAAGGTCTCCAAATCTGGACTTGATGGTACACAACAAAAACTATCTAAGAAACAAATGAATTTCAATGATTGAAGCTTCCCTTTGTGATAACAAGTTTTTCAGGACAATTGGGATGGCCACATAAAATTATGTTTTGATTCTCATTCTGCTACACTTGTTCCAATTCCCTTATGGACAATAAGGGCAGAAACAAACTGCTCCTTTTGTTTTTCAGTTGCCTTTGGGCCTTTGGGAAACTTCATTCACTTGTCTGTGTGTGAGAGCCAGAGTAGGTGAGAGAGGAGGGCTGGAGGGGTTTGGAGTTGGACTTTATCTTTCTCTGGTCCTTGTTGTTGTTATGTGCTGTTGAGTCACCTGCGACTCATGGTACAACATGTACAACAGCTCTGAACTCTGCTGTATCCTGAGCCAGTCTTGTTATTTCTGACACATCTAACCCCATCACCCTAGTCCCTGTGTCAATCCATCTCACCTGGGTCTTCCTCTCCTAAGCCATCTCTCCAGCCTTCTGAGCATGATGTCCTTCTCTAAAGATTGATTCCTCCTGGCCACACACTGAAAGTATGTGAGATGGAGCTTCAAAATCCGAGCCTTCAAGGAGAAACTTGGCTTCACCTTCTCCAGGACACTTTGGTAAAGCACCCTGTTCTCAGGGGAAATAACTGGAGACTCAAACTCAAAATCATTGGTGTTGTATTGGAACCTACTCATAACTGACTCCTGATTGGTTTTATGTGGCTGCAAATCACAGGGAGATATTTCCCATTGGTCTCCTATGAGGCTGCTGGAGGATGAAGACGCCCAGGTCTTTGGGTTAGCTGTTCAATTCCCTATGGAATAGGAGAATAGGGGATTGCTTCAGAATGCTTACTTTTCCCTTCCTCCTGCCTGAAGCCTGAGAGAATTCCTCCCCACCTCCCCTCTGAGCATTAAAGTGAGAAAAAAGTGGAACTCTTAAGAGATAAAAGTCCTGAAAGTGTTGGAGCCTCTCTGAGTCTGAGCCTTCAGGAGTTATCTATTGAGCTCAACCAGGTTCACTGTCTATCAATTGGTCTATAACCCTGTAAATATTCTTACTCCATGCTCAGTTTGTTAGGATAAGAACTAAGGAAAAAAGGCAAAAGCTGATACCTGGACAATTAAGCTACCCAAACCAGGAAGCCAGCATTGACAAGCATAGAACTGGTGCTTTGGGTTCATGAAGGATATCAGAGGTAGTGGACACTTTGGGCTTGTGAATTACATCAGAGAACAGGGGCCAGAATGAGAACCATCCTGACTGTTGAACTCTGTGTGGCATCGTCACATTGGCCCAAACTTCGGCTGTAAGGCCGACTCAGAAGAGGCCATAAATGCAGCCTCACCTCGGTAGCACACGGCCTCTTGCTTCACTTCCTGTCAGGGAGGGAGGTCCATCCCTTTCGGGGTCTAACTTTTTAATAAATCTATCTTTACTATTTTACCCTGTTTTCTTTTTTCCCTCATCCCTGTGCTCCAATGAAAGGTTTTGACCTACACTTTGATGCTCCATGCACTTAAAGTCTGCTCCTCCAGGAAACGCTAAACGTGCTGCACGCTGTGTTACTACGCTGTGTTACTTTGTCTTTTGGGCGCCATCCTCTTCTCTAGTCTCTTCCTCCTGGTAGAGTTACTTTGTCTGTGGGGGAAAGGGCAAACTAGGGCGTTGAGTGCACAGTAACAAGTTCATAGTTGTTGTTAGGTGCCCTTGAGTTGAGTTGACTATGACTCAGAGAGACTCCATGGACTACACATCAAAACCTGGCCCCATCCTGCATCATACTAAAACTCCCCCCACTCTCAAGGCCAGTGCTGCAGTCACTATATTCACCCATGTAGCCCCGTCCTGCATCATACTAAAGCTCTCCCCCACGCTCAAGTCACTGTATTCAGCCATGTAGTTGACAGCCTCCCTCTTTTTAATAGACCCTCCACTTTCTCCAGTATGATGTCTTTTCCCCACAAACTGGCCCCTCCTGACAGCATGTCCAAAGTCTGTGAGATAAAGTCTCACTATCCATGCCTCCAAGGAGGACCCTGTCGCACTTTCTCCAAAACAGATTGATCTGCTCTTTGGCAGCCCACGATATGGTCAAATACATTTCACAGACACCACAGTCTAAGGGCACAGAAGTGCTGGTGAAGAGCATTGATTATATCAAAAGCAATCTCTGTTCATAGGAGGCAGTGATTCTCCTTATCAATCTATTTATTTCTCCAGTTTTGGGGTAGTAGCTTTCCCTGTGACCTGGATTTTCTGACTGATCTAAGAAGAGTTGCTGGTAGTTAGTTTTTTCATTTCACCTCTATTTGGTTTTGTGAGTTCATTAAAGTGTACAGAACAAATTGATTTTTCTAGGAAACCATTCGTATACATTTTGTTTCATGGTGTTAATTACAATGTCCACGATGTAACCACACTTACCCCATTTCCTTCCTGTGACTCTCTTTTCTATGCATCCTTCTATCCTATCACTTCGTGCCTTCTGAGTTTTGTGATGGTTGTTGGTATGTGCTGTCAAGTCACCTG
>NW_006399754.1:11787590-11800212 GCF_000299155.1 Elephantulus edwardii | reverse complement strand
AGAAGATCCCATTCATCTATGTTATCTTCTCCTGGTTGTAGGTTTTCCAGGATACTGGGAAGACTGTTTATGTTGTGGATTAGGACTTCTAGTACAACAGTAGTTTTAAATACAAACATGAGTGCATTTAAATTATATGCCCCAAAACAAACAGCTGCAGAGTTGAGTGTGACTCCCCACAATCCTATAGGGCAGAGTGGAATGTCCAGTGTTTCTGAGGCTGTAAATCTTTATGGGAGCTGACTGCTTCATCTTTCAGTCATAGAGCAGCTGGTGGATTTGATGCACTGACCTTTGGGTTTGTAGTCAAATGATTTACCTGCAGGGCCTCCAGGGAGCCCTCCTCATATGCACAATGATCACAATTGCACAATTCTGTTTCACAGGTCAGTAGATGTGCGTGCATGCCGTTCTTGCCTGAACTGTGGGAAAACATCATGAAATGAACACAACTATTTTTATGTCACTTAAGATTGACGCACTGTGTTCTGTGGTCCCATCTCAAGGGTACAGGCTCATTGAAGAGACAGAGACCAACCCATGGGTTTCTAGGATGCTGTCCCTCCTTTCCCTTCTACCACCATGATCCAACCTTTGGTTCCCTGATAAGTAGCAAAGTTTGAAAGCCAAGGGAACTATGGGCTGCCTTATCTCTTTTTTTCCTTCTATGTCAACAATTTCAGTATGTGCCTTTGACTAGCATAAGGAAGTTAATAAAGGATATGATAGGATATCTTTGTTTCTTAAAATGCTGTTGCCTTCTTTCCACACTTGAAATAAATTCTGGTTACACTGAAAGTGTGGCCTCTCGGGGCTGTCAGCACACAGACTTTACTCAGTAACACGCTCACCCTGAACACACATCCGGGGCTGTCAGTGTTCTGTGATTAGGGAGTGTCAAGGGCAGGAGGTGCATCCTGGGCTGCAAGCAAAGGCCATGGAGTGCATGTGGTGTGTACACGCCCATGTGCTCCATTGTCCCACTGGACTTTCAGAACAGATGTAAATGTAAGAATATTAAGATGCCGAGGGCAGAGCATTAGACCAAGAACTGAGTCCTTCTGAGCACATGACGTGTGTGTGTGTGTGTGTGTGTGTGTGTGTGTGTGTGTGTGCGGTTGACATATTGCATGCTCATAAAGCCAGTTCCGAGGAACCCTGGTGGCACAGGGTGTAACGTCTCAGTCGACTAACTAGCAATCTGCTGTTCTAACCCACCAGCCACTGCTCATGAGAACATTGAACTGTGGTCTCTCCAGGAGCAAGTTGGACCTAGGCCTTCTGTCTCCATCAGGCCTAATCAGGGTATTGACCTTGGCCACATCAGTGTCACAGAGCTTCTTTACAGCTTTTTGGCCTTGACATTCGCAATGAACACAAGTGTATTGTTATCTTCTATCTTCTTCATGGCTGACTCAGCTGTTAGGGGAACTTGATAATGGCACAGTGGTCAAGCTCATTTCTCCTGGGGTCGCTTTTCCCCCGGGGGTATTTGGGCTGCTTTCAGAATCTCAGTGTTTTAGGCCACCAGAAGTTGGGTGATATGCATTTTTTGGGTTTTGTGGGTTTTTTTGTCATGGTTTTTGTGTGTGTTTGTGTGTGTGTGTGGCTGTGGATGCCCTTCAGCGTGCCTTCCTGGCCTTTAACACCTTTGCTTTGACTTCAGTTTGGGGAAGGACAGGGGTTTCATTTTTCACTTTGAATGACATATTTGTAAAAAGGCAGCTAGAAACATTTTTGACAGCAGATTGCCATCCCTTTTCCTGTGGGGAGGCTGATGCGTTTGAACTCTTAACCTTTCAGTTAATGCAAGTGCTTTAATGACTGAGTCACTGGGGCTCCTCAACAGCCATCATCCTCTTTGAATTTTGATGTTATCTAAATTAAATTATAGCATTTAATTGTTTTTACTCATCTATCTCTTTCCTTATCAATGAAATGGAGGTCTTTTTCTTGGAATTTGTATTTGTCCTGATACATATGTTCTGATACAGAATTACATTACTAATTCTGTAATTTAATTTGTCAGCTTTAAGTGATTTTCTCTTTATTCTTCACCATTATAGATGAAATAATCAGCAAATTTACTCAATTCTCCACTTTCTCGTGTCTTTTCCTATGGTGAATGTTATCAGTTGAGTCATTTCTAGTTTCTCAAGGCAAAAAATATTGACAATTTGGTCTGTCAGTTTGAAAGAGAGTTCACTGATAAGATTTCCTATTGTTTTTCTTATCATATCTTTGTAGCACTGATTTGCTATTTAATTTTTAATTACTCAATACAGAATTAGCTAAGGAGCTCTGGTGACATGGTCTGGAAGGAGTTGCACTGCTAACCCAACCACAGTTTGAACCCACCAGCAGCTGCAAGGGAGAAAGCCTGGGCAATCCCCTCGTGTGTGTGTGTGTGTGTGTGTGTGTGTGTGTGTGTGTGTGTGTGTGTGTTTTACAGCCTCAGAAACCCAGTGGTCCCCACCCAATCAGCTTTCAGTGTGTTCTGACTTGATGGTAATGAGAGAGAAAATGGACTGTTTGCCGTAAGTTCTTGTAGAATCAAGACAAAGACCAGAGACAGATGCAAAGTCACCTTTTAACTTGTCAGGAAAACACATCTCTTTCTGGTTTCCTGGAAGAAAAAAAAAGCCTCAGTTGTGTAATTCTTTGACATAACTTTCTTGCTTTGAATCAAGCAGGGTCAGAGCATCTGCTGGCACCATTCTGGCCATTCTAATTCCATCATCTTTGTTACAAACATGGGAAACATTTTGAACTTCTTGGAGCCTTTCAGTAAATCTATGGTGGTTTTTTTTTGGTTATTTTTGTTGTTCCTTCCTCTTGTATGGTTTCTCTCTGATCTCACGTTGCTTTGGGCAGCATTTACACAGGGACAAAATGAGTGGTGGAGTATTGTGGGGATTTCAATCAAAGTAGAAAAAGTAAAGTGTGCACAAAGTTTTAGATGGAAAAACCAGTTTGTTCTGTAACATTCCACCCAAAACTTATTTTAACAATTGAATGAAAAATTGGCCAGTTCTCTAAACCTTCACCCATTTCACAAGAATGGGTTACATTTTAAGAATGTGTAATCTCAATGTCCCAGATTTTCCCCTGCTATTTTTATTGGTTTACATACAATCATTCCTGTTTCATGCATATACATTGTTTTATACTATCTTTGATTTACATTACGTTCATGTACATTGTGTTTTATCCCATCGCTCATACATTGTATTTTACATAATTAATTGTCTATTGATAAGAATGGAGCTCTGGTGGCCTAGTGGTAAGACCCTCTACTACAGTCCTGAAGGCATGCTGTTCTTATCTCCCAGCTGCTCTGCTGGAGAAGGACAGGCAATCTCCTCCTGTGTGATTAACTGCCTCTAAAAACCCACTGGAGGGTCAGCTGTGGGTTGGTTCCAACTCAATGGTACTCAACAACAAGAGTTGTAAGAAGCTGTGCTGCAATCCCAAAGGCACTCAGTTCAAATCTACTAGCTGCTCCATGAGAGAAGGATAAGCCATCTCCTCCTTGTGATTAACTGTGTCTGAAAATCCAGAGGGTCAGTTTTGGGTCACATCTGACTCGATGGTACACAACAGCAATCTATGTCTATCATCACCTTGTCTGTTCAATTCCCCATTGAATCTTTCCTATTCCTTCAACCCCTTATCCACCTCACTAACTTCTGCTATGTGAGTGATTTCTCCCCTTCCCCTTTTCCCACAGCTTCTTCCTTTCCCCTTCCCCTTTTGAACATTTATATACATCTTGCTGAGTTATCTATTTTTACAATAATGGTCTTATGCAGTATTCGTCCTTATGAGACTACGTTGTTTCACTCAGCATAAAGCTCTCCAGAGTCTCCTATGAGGCCCCAGATAGTTTATCTAGACTTTAATATTAAAATAAGAAATTACTTTTCCTTGCTTTTGGCAAGATGTCAAGAACAGTCAGGCAACAATATCCCACTGGCCTAATTGCTAAGGTCACTAGAATGCTAAAGAGCAACAATGTCAGTTTAGAGAATAAGATGCACCTGATCCAGGCAGTGGTCTTATCAATTGTTTGATGGGCATTTGAGAGCTGGAAAATGAATATGAATGACAGAAGAAGAATTGATGCCTTTGAGTTGTGAAGCTAGAGAAAAGTATTGCACATATTGGACTATAAAGAGAAAATATGTTCAGAAGAGAGTGAAACCAGTTTGTTCTTTAGAAGCAAGAATTATAATGCTTTGTCTCACATACTCTGGGCATGTTTCCAGAAAGGACCAGTCCTTGGAGAAGAACATCCTGCTTGGAAGGATAGAGGTCAGCATAGAAGAGAAAGACCCTGGAGAAGATGGATTGACACACTGACTGTGACAATGGAGTCCAGTGCATCAGAGATGGTTGGGTTGCCTCAGAATAGGTCAAGGTTCAGAGCTGTTGTTCAAAGGGTCACTATGAGTTGCAGCTGAGTTGAGAGCACACAACAACAACAACAACAGGGAATAAGGAGTTGTTCTGTCAACACAAAGAGGCAATTTGAGTCCAGCAGCTGCTCTGTGGGGAAAAGATGGGCTGTGTGAGTTGGTTCCCACTTGGTGATAGTGAGTTGAGTTTGGTTTTTCCGTTGAATATTCAGGCTGAATGGCATCTTTTCAGTAGGGACAGGATAAAAGCATAAAACACATTTTTCTTCTCAATTTGAGGGTCTGTAGCTATAAAAGAAAAGAAGCTTCCATTACCTAAATATGTTAATGGTCTATGCGAATGAGATCTTTTGGAATAAACATTAGAGACTTAGAGAATTCTGTTTGAACACCCAATATAGAAGCAGCAAGACCAAACCAGTAAGCCAGAAACACAAAGACATTTTTTCTTGATTTCATTGCACCAATAAATCCAGATTTTAAAAAAAAATTGCAGTTCTTTGCCAGAGTTCTCTCATGAGGAACGCAGAACAAATGATACTCATTTCCCACTCTCAGGAGGTAGTTAGTATCTTAAGATATGAGTGCATTTCTGTCAGTAGGGATGAAGGGATTATGGATTGATTCTCCCAGTCTATTTGGTAAGTAATGTTTGCTCTGTGCAGTAAGTGATTTGGAAATTCTGTTTTTAATTACATAAACTGTTTTCTTTTTTTTTAATTATGTAAACGGTTTTCTTAAGCCTGGTGATGCGAAAGAGCTAACATCGTTACCGGAGATAAGAAGACACACCCACCCGGCACAGATGGGCACCCATTCACTGGCTTGAGAATCCCTCTGGAGCCAGGGCAGGTCTTGTGCCATCTGTCTGCCTCTTCCCTTCTCATCTTCCAACATCCAGCAAAGATGTGGGCTGTACTCAAAGCCTGTGTGTGTGTGTGTGTGTGTGTGTGTGTGTGTGTGTGTGTGCCATTGAATCAGAGCTGACCCGTAGCTGACCCGCCAGCAGGTCTTCAGAGGCAGTAAATTGCAGGGAAGGAGATTGCCCATCCTTCTCTTGTAGAGCAGCTAGTAAATTCAAATTTCACACCTTTGGGATTACCATGCAGCTTCTTAACCACTAGGCCACCAGAGTTCCACACTAAATGGAAACCATTTTCACTATACTCTCCTGAAAAATTCTGGAAAGTATAAAACTGAACATTTAGTGATCACTTATGTTCATAATTTAGTGTTTCCTCACATATATTTTCTGAACATGCAATAAAAAAACATTAGAATCGTACTGTACATTTTGTTTGGACCTTCTATTTTGTTTTAACTTTTTGTTGTGATTTGAGTGAAGGTTTACAGATTGGTTTTTTCCATTCAGCAGTTCATCGAAGCTTTGATTCTTGACATTGATGGCAATCCCCACAATGTAGAGCACTCTCCCCACGTTTTCCCTGTGTTTCCAGTCTCCCCTTGTCCTTTCCTTCACATTCTCTCTTGCCATCTAGGCATTATCCTTGGACAGATGTTTTCCTTTCGATTTCCTGTGTAGGTCATTCCAAGGAGTGAGCACCTGCTAGGTGTTATTGTTCATCTTATTCACCTGTCTGGCTGTAGTTTGAGCTGTGGGGAAGAGTACAGTTCTAGGCTCAAGAGAAAAACTAGGGGCCTTAGTCTTGGACAGTCCATCAGTCTGTGTGATATATGGATAGTACATCAGGATGGCAGAAGAACTGAGGCCTTTGAGCTGCATTGTTGGAGAGGAATAATGAATATCCCATGGACTGCCAACAACCAAAACCAAAACATGAAACAACCCCAAACCAAACAGCTATGCCTGGGATGAAATGCAGACAGTGTGCTCCTTGGAGGCAAGGATGGAGAAGCTTTGTCTCTTAGGCTTTGGACATGTTGCTAAGAGAGGCTCATCCTCGGAAAGGAACATCATGTTTGGGAAAGATGGAAGCTCAGTGAATGAGAGGAAGATCCTCAACGAGATGGATTGACACAGTGACTGTAGCAATGGGCTCAAGTGTGTCAGAGGATGAGGATGGCACAGGATAGGACAGGGTTCAGGTCTGTTGTTCATAGGGTCACTATTAGTTCTACTCAACCCGAGGGCAGCAAACAACAACAACAACAACAACAACATGGGGTAAAGCTTATGTTTACTTTAAATCATGAATGGAGCTCTGGTAGGATTGTGAGCTTCAAAATAAAAATTCAGTAGTTCAAATACATCAGTCACCATGGGAGAAAGATAGGCAGTTTCCTCCTATAAAGATTTAGCCTTGAAAAACTTATGGCTGGTAACCTTGAGTCATAATCAAGTCAAGGGCAGTGGGTTTGTTTTCTTGAAAGAATGAACATTTTTCCCCCCATGTCCTTAAATAGTCTTAAAAGTTGTTCTTTAAAAGGCTGCATAATATTTAATTTTAAATAACATGATGTAAGTTATATACTTTTATAGGACCTTTAAATGGGTTTCCAATTGGGGCTATTCGAGCAATACTGTAATAAACAGTCTAGCACCAAAATATTTGCTTTTCCCCAATTATAAACGTCTAGAAATGGGATCTCTTGGGCAAATGGTGTGAAAACAACTCTAAGGTTCTTTTTGTACCCATTGCCAAACTGCCTTCCAGAAATACTTTTCTACTCAGCTTTATGAGTTGAGTGAAGGGGGTTTTGCCCTGTATATTAAAGCATTGAGCCAAATGTATTTAAAATATATGCCATAAACATGAGAGGGTATGTAATGCCATTACTGTTTAAGAGAATCTGTTCCTAAGATTACTGTTAGCATCGCTGATGTAACTCCCTGTGCAGTATTTGATATGCATTTGGCCACTGGGCCATCATTCACAGGTGGGACACCCACTCACTTGAGTAAGAATCCTGCTGGAGCCAGGAGCAACTCTTATGCCAGCTGCCTACTTCTTTCTTTATGCCTTCCCGTCCTCCAATATCTACCAGAAGATGCAGCCATATGATGGTTTATGATTGTTTGTACAAAGCGCATAGTTACAGCTATGTCTGTCCCAGCTTTGGCACGCATGCTGGTAGATACCCGTAGGATGGGGGAAGTTAACTATTGCCCTTGTTTATTACAATAATATATGACTCAGATTGGAGGAAGAGAGGCTACACTTTGTAGAGCTTAAAGAAGAATCCAGAGCCCCATGTTGATGCAAACAGTTAAAGATCTCAGCTTCTGACTGGGAGGTTGGGACTAGGAGTCCACCCAGGGGTGCCTTGGAAGAAAGATCTGGCAATCTGATCAGAAAAATCAGTTCTTGAAAATCCTCTGAAGCACCTTTCTACTCTGACACAGAGGGAGTCACACACTGAATTTTTGTCGGCAGCAATGGGTATGGGATTAATTTCCTTTTGTAATTTCAGAACTTCCAGTATATCAGTCTTTCACTTCTCAGTTAAATTTCCTCAAAAAGTATTTTATTCTTTATAGGTTATAACTGGGATTGTTTCCTTAGTCTTTTTCAGACTATTGATTTCTAATGCATAGAAATTCAACAGATGTTTGTGTGTGTTGATCTCATGCACTACTATGTTGCTAAATTAATGTATTATCTCTGCTGGCTTTTGTGTAGAATTATTTGGGATTTTTCTGTCATAGAGATTGAGAGGGCCTAGTGTCTTGGGAGACTTAGTGTCAGCCACACGCTGCCTCTGGCTTCTTGAGGAGAGGCAGGTAAGGAAGGCTCCAGGTGCTTGTGGCTCTCTGTGCTCCAAGTGGGGGTTGGCAGAGCAGACTTGCCAGATGAACTGGGGGTCCCTGGCCCAGAGTTGGCCTGCATTTGGGTGTGCCAGAGGGCAAAATACTGAAAGGTTGAGGGCCAGTGGCACTCTGGCCTGCTTTTCATTGTTTTTGTTCAAACATTCTTCTAGGTTGTATAGCCCTGGTGTGTCCACTTGCCATACAGAGGTCGCTGTGAAGCTGAACACTGTGACACTGATATGTCAAATGTGATAACAGTTACCCACGGTGGACAGTGTTTGGTGGTGTTCCCAGTTGAAATAAGCTTGGATGCAGGAGTGGCATCCACTTCCATAAATAGCTTGCCTTCAGAAACCCTACGAACCTGGGAAAAGGATGAAAGTCACGTACACAAGTGTCAGGGACTTTCATTCTTAGGATGGCTATGAGGCACCTATGACTTGATGGCCCTTAATAACAATAACAACAACAGGGATTGAGAGCTCTAGTGGTCTAGCAGTAAGAAGCTATGCTGCTGTCCCAAAGGCACACAATTCAGGTCCATCAGTTGTGAGAGAAGGATGGACACTCTCCTCCCGTGTGATTTATTGCCTCTGAAAACCTGCTGGAGGGTCAGCTACGGGTTGATTCTGACTCAATGGCACACAACAACAACAACAACATCAACAACAGCACATGTGGTATAAGGAGCTCTGATGGCACCATCTGTAGGGCTAAGTTAAAGGTCATGCCTCTCTGGTGGTTTGGAATATACAAACCTTCCCATGTCTGATTTACATCCTTGGAAACCCAGAGGAGGGAAATAGGCATTGGTTCTGACTCAATAGCAGTGAAAGATTATTTTTGTTGTTAGGTGTTGTTGAGTCAACTAGGATATAACATAGTGATCCTGTGAAAAGCATTGAAATCCTGCTGTATCCTACCTCATTCTCCTGATCTCCTCCATGTTCAAGTCCATTGTTGCATTATTCATGTCAATCCATCTTACTGATAGTATTCCTTTTTTTTCAATGATCTACTTTTCCCAACATAACAAACACCATTTTCCAAGGACTAGCCCTTCCTGACAACATGCCCAAAACATGTCAGATGAATGATATATAGAATTAAACTATCTGATATGATGATAGTTTTACTTCTTCCTTCTTAATGTGCATATCTTTTAAAATTACTTTTCCTTGATCAGTTGCTCTGGCAAGCGACCTTTGTACAACGTGAACAGCTATGGTGAGAGCTGGTGTCCTTGTCTCGCTCCTGATCTCAGAGGGAAAGATCTTGGTCTCTAAATGTTGACTATGATGATGTTTATATCACTGCCTTCAAGTTGCTTCTGGATAAGGATGACTCAATGTGTGTGGCATAGAACTTCTCCAAAGGCTCTTCAAAGATGTGACCTTTTACAAGTACTTTGCCAAGTGTGTCTTCTGAGGCAACCCTGAGGCATTTGCTCAGCCAATATTCCATCTAGTTGTCATTCATTCGTTTAGTCATTTGCTCTACCAGCCATCTTTAATATGATGTTAACCGTGAGAGTTTACTATGTATCCTTTATCATAGTTAGGAATTGCCCTTCTAATCCTAGCTGCTGACAGTTTTTATAATAAAAAGTTGTTGGATTTTGTCAAGTGCCTTTTCTGCATCACTGGAGGGGTTATTGTGGCTCTTTCACTTTTTATTTTAGTGTGGTGTGCTATATTAACTAACTTTCTAATGCTGAACGGTCATTGAGTTCCTCTGGTGGTGACGTAGTCCACAGGAAGTTGTCAAGCCTCTCTTGTGGTTCAAATCCAACAATGGCTCTTAGAGAGAAAGATGAGAAATCTCCTGTGCATTTTACAACCTTGGAGACACAATGTAAGATCAGCAATAAGTCAATTATATCTCCACAGCCATGAGTTTGATGAGTTTTTTTATTACATTGATTGATTTACTAAGGTTGAACCATCCTTGAATTCCTGGGATAAATCCTGCTTTATCAGATATAATGCTTCAAATATTCCTGTTAATTCGCTGTGGCCCAGCAATAAGGATTTGTGCTGCTGGACCAAACACAGGTGGTTTCAGTCTATAAGCTGCTCCACAGGACAAGGATGTGCAATCTCTTCCTGAGCGATTTATAGCCTCTGAGAGCCTGCTGGAGGGTCAGCTCTAAATTGGTTTCAACTTAACAGCAATAAGCTTGAATTTGAGTATTTTGCTGACAATTTTTATATCTATGTTCATGAGGGCTATTGGGCTATGGTTCTCTTTTCTTCAATTGACTTTTGCTGCAGTATTAGGGTAGTGCTAGATTTCAAAGGGTGGCTTGCAAAGACAAAGCAAAGTATTATAATGAAATGTGCAAAGAGCTGGAATCAGAAAATCAAAAGGGATGAACTCAGTATTTCTTAAGCCAAAGCAACTGAATAACAAATTCAAGTCTCGAGTTGCAATATTTAAAGATCATTATGAGTCATCTACAACTCCACAGCACCTAGCAACAACAACATGGGCAGAATATGAAATGATCCAGGAAGTATCAAGAGAAGATGGAAGGCATACACAGAGTCACTGTACAAAAAAAGAATTGGCTGATAGAGAGAAATTTCATGAAACAGTATATGATGAAGAGGCAATGGTATTGAATGAGGATGTTCAAACTGCTCTGAAGGAAAAGGCAAAAACAAGGCCCCAGGAATTGCTGAAATTGACATATTTCAACAAAGAGATGCTGCCCTAGACATGCTCACCAGACTGTGCTAAGAAATCTGGAGGACAAATACTTAGTCAATTGACTAGAAGAGAACAATATTTATTCCTATCCCAAAAATAGTTATCCGACAGAGTGTGGAAATCATTGAATAATGTCACTAGTATCACAAGCAAGTAAAATCCCACTGAAGATTATCCAAAAATGACTGGGACAATACATCAACAAAGAACTACCAGAAATTCAAGTTGAGTTTAGAAGAGGCTGTGACACTAGAGACATTATACATACTTAATGTCCAATGGATCTTGGTAGAAAACAGAGTGTACCAGAGGAATGTCTATCTGTGCTTTATTGACAATGTAAAGACATTTGATTGTGTGGATCATAACAAATTGTGACTAATATTGAAGAGAATAGGAATCCCAGAACAAGCTGATTTGGTTCATGCAAAACCTATTTTTAGACCAGGAAGCAGTCATACAAACAGAGCAAGAAAACACTGCATAGTACAAAATTATGAAAGAAGTGCTTCAGGGATGCATCTTGTCTCTATACCTTGTCAATCTACATGTTGAACAGATCTTCGAGAGTCTCGACTTTATGAGAAAGAATGTCGCATCAGGATTGGAGGAGACTCAACAACCTGCATTATGCAGATAATACATCCTTCCTTGTTGAAACTGAAGATCTGAAGCTCTTGCTACATAAGGTCAAGGACTACAGTATTCAATATGGATTGAAGCTCAACATTAATAAAACAAAAATTCTCACTACTGGACCAATTGACAGCACCATGATAGATGAAGAAGAGATTGAGATTCTTAACAATTTTTTGCTGGCTTGATTCCACAATCAACACTCTTGGCACCAGCAGTCAAGATGTTGTTATGTGCCATCAAGTCACCTGTGACTCATAGTGACCCTATGTACAACAGTCCTAAACCCTGCTCTATTCTGTGCCAATATTATTGTCTCTGACACACCTACCCCCATTACCCCAGTCACTGAATCAATCCATCTCATCGAGGGTCTTCCTCTTCTGTGCTGTCCCTCCACCCTCTCAAGCATCACGTCCCTCTCCAAGGACTGGTCCCTCCTTGCAATATGTCCAAAGTATGTCAGACAAGGCTTCAGAATACTTGCCTCCAAGAGCAGTGTGGTTTCATCCTCTCTAGGATGAACCTGTTTGTACTCTTTGTGGTCCATGGTATATTCAGCTCTCCAGCACCACAGCTCAAGGCATCAATTCTCCTTTTATCATCCCTAGTCATTGTCCAGCTATCTGATACATAGCAAGTGATTGCAAAGACCATTGCCTTTATTAGGTGCACCGTATTCTCCAGACTGACATCATTGCTCTTTAGTACTTTGGAGAAGTCTCTGACAGTAGACTTTCCCAACACAATACATCTTTTAACTTCCTGGCTGCTGGTGCCAATGTATAAAACCATTATTGTAGAATAAGTATAAGGATCCAAGAGAGGTGTAAGAGGGTGGAAGCAGAGAGATGAGGATGTGCAGGGTTAGTGGGGATTAATCATGGGGTTGTATAATTTGATGGAGACAGGGTGAGGGAAATTGAAAGAATTTGTTCTTAAAAATAATCTATCCAGGACCTCTGGTGGCCTAGTGGCAAGATGCTGCACTGCAATCTTGAAGGCAAGCAGTTCAAATCCACCAGATGCTCCGCTAGAGAAGGAGGTGAAATCTCCTCCTGTGCCAGTTGGAACTGATTCGACAGCACACAACAAATAAATGAAATAAATTTTTTTTTTAAATTTT
>NW_006399754.1:11775639-11787490 GCF_000299155.1 Elephantulus edwardii | reverse complement strand
GATATTGCGCCTCCTTCTCCGGCAGAGCATCTGGTGGATTCGAACCGTGTTCCTCTGGGATTGCAGTGCAGCTTCTTGCCACTAGGCCACCAGAGCTCCCCCAAATGAAATAAATTTTAAAAAAATAAAAAATAATATATCCAAATGTTGTCAATAAATTGGTAGAGAAATTAAGAAGCATTGATTGTGGCCCGGTGGTGAGAATCTTTGTTTTCTTGACATTGAACTTCATATTGAAGGCTGTAGCTCTTGACCTTCTGCAGTGAGCGATTCAGGTCCTCCTCAGTTTCAGCAAGCAGGGTTGTGTCATCTGCATTATGCACACTGTTGATGAGTCTTCCTCCAACCCTGATGCCACAATTTCTTCTCATAAAGCCCAGCCTCCTGGATAATCTGTTCTCCATATTGATTGAAAAAGTATGGAGATAGGACATATTCCTGGTGTACACCCTTCCCAATTTGAACCACGCAGTCAAGATATCAATAAGTTAATTACATCAGGAAAATTTGCTGTCAGGGACCTCTCCAGAGTGCTGAAGAGCAGCGACGTCAGACTAGAGAATAAAGTGTGCCTGATTCAGGCCATGGTTTTTATAATTACTTGGTACATATCAGAGAGCTGGCCAATGACTAAAGATGAATGAAGAATCATTGCCTTTGAGTTGTAGTGCTAGAGAAGAGTATTGAACATACTATGGATGTCAACAGAACTCACAGGTCTGTCCTGTGGAAGGTGAAATCAAATTGCTCTTTGGAGACAAGGATTTAGAAGCTTTGTCTTATGTACTCTGGATATGTTGCCAGGAGGATCCAATCCTTGGAGAAGGACATCATGCTTGGAAGGGTGGAGGGACAATGCAGGAGAGGAAGACCCTGGATGAGATGGATTGACAGAGTAACTGGAGTAATGTAAATAGGTATGTCTGAGACAGTGAGATTGACTCAGGATAGGGCAAGGTTCACAACCACTGTGCATTGGGTTGCTATGAGTTGCATGTGACTCAACGGCACATAACAATCACAGTCCTATAAAATTAATTAGAGACTGTTATCAATCTCACCAACCAGTGAATTGTTGCCCAGGTTGGTCTTACTGCTTATATTTCTCTTCCACATTTTCATTTACTTGGGTCATCTGGAGTGAAAGCTCTATATTGTCCCCTGGGAGAATTCTTTCCATGGGAAGGGTTTGAAATAAAGTTTAATGACCCTGTTTCACCTCTTGATTCCACCCCTACAAGTGTGCACCTGCTCCTGTGGAGGCAGCCTGGGTGGGAACCTCATAGCTGCAGTTAGGATGAGGCACCTGTGAAGTGTGATATTAAGCTGGAGTCTATAACAATAGAAATGTTCTTGGTCAAAACAAAACATTGCCTGGTCTTGCGTCATCCTCAGTCATTCAGTCATTGCTTGATTTGAACCCTTTATAGAAACCACTATGTCATTTCATCTCACTGAGTATATACAGTTTTTGTAACCCTCTCCTCTATCAAACTGATGACCTTCTCCACAGACTATTCCCTCTTGAAAGTATATGCAGAAAACGTGAAACAAAGTCTAGCCGTATTCTTTTTTTTAAGGTGCTTTCTAGCTGGACTTCTTTCAACACAGCTTTGTTTACTCTCCTGGCAGTCCGTGATATATATTCTATTTCCTTCACTGACATCATAGTTAACAGACAATAAGTCGTCTTCACTTTTCCTTATTCATTGTCCACCTGCTGCCTGCAGGTGAGAGAGTGAGAATAGAATCACGGCTCGAGTTAGGTGTGCTTTGGTCTTCCAAATGGTGCCTTTGCTTTAAAAAAAAATATATTTTGAAGTAGACTTGTCCTATTACATTATTTGTCCTAATACGTTGTTTGATTTAATGATAGCTACTTTCGTATGCATTTGGTTCTAAAATCCATTCTTGGCAATTTCAATTATTTGTTCAGGATGATTCTTCACTGGTATGGCTGTGAGCAATTTTGTTCCTCTTTAATGTTGTTGTACAATCCATACTGAAGGCTGTCATCTTTGAACTTAATCAGTAAGTGATTCGAGTCTTTTCACCTTTCAGAGATTAAGTTGTATCATTTCCATGTATAATGGTTAGTGGGTTTTCCTCCAATCATGATGCTGTGTTTTTCGTCATTCATGACGAAATTTCAATTCCCAAATTATTTGCTTAGCATGCAGATGAGAGTACTAGAAGTAACTGGATAAGAGTGGGAAATATTTTCCTTACATAGAACTTAAACATTCTTACCTTACTATAAACTGCCTCCGTAAAACTTGGGGACTGCATCAGATGAGCTTTTCTTTTCAATCCCAGGCTACCTATCTCTAAAATACTGATGCAAAACAACATATACTTGCATCTTAAATGCATAAATGTTGTAAAATTATTATGGTGTATTGAAATGGTTAACAAATCTCCTCAAAATGAAATATAAAGTAAGACAATATTTTAATAGCAGGTATTTCAGTGCTTTCGAAAGACAAACATTAAGAACAACACAAATTTAAGGTCTTCTTCTCTGAGTTGGTGTCAAACTCCATTCCTCATCAGTAATTATAGTTTTTTAGAGTTTCAATAATAAAGGGACACTATTTAGAATAGTTTAATCCACAGCTCTTGGGCCTCTCTTTCATTGTTTTTTTCAGACATTCCTCTAGGTCGTATAGCCCTTGTGTGTCCACTTGCCGTACAGTGGTAACGGGTGGTTGCTGTGAGGCTGAACACTGTGACACTGATGTATCAAATGCGTTAATGGCTGGTTACCCAATGCGGACAGAGAGTGGGGTGGAGCTCCCCGATTAAAACAAGCTTGGAAGGAGGAGTGGCATCCACTTCCATAATAGCTTGCCTCCGGAAACCCTATGAACTTGGAGAGAGGATGAAAGGCACCCAAGAGTTGAGGACTCTCCTTCATAGGGTCGCTATGAGTCGCCTCATATACACATTAGACAAAATAAACTTCAAAAGACATTACTAGAAACAATGACATTTAATTGACAACAATGAGAGAGCTCTGTTGGCCTAGTGATGCTACCAGGTCAAAGGTGGGTGATTTTAATCTGCGGCCCTCAGGCCTGGTTTTAATTGTTTTTGGTCAAACATACTTCTAAGTGGTACAGCACTGGTCTGTCCATTTGCTGTACAGAGGTAACTCGTGGTTGCTGTGAAGCTGAACATTGTGACACTGATGTGTCAAGTGTGATAATGGTTACCCATGGTGGATAGTGTTTGGTGGAGCTTCCCGATTAAAACAAGCTTGGAAGCAGAAGTGGCATCCACTTCCAAAATAGCTTGCCCCCGGGAACCCTAGGAACTTGGAGAAATGATGAAAGTTATACAAGTGTTCAGGTCTTTAATTCATAGGGTTGCTGTGAGTCATCTATGACTTGATGACACTTAACAACAACAACAACAAAAGGCTCAGTACTTCAGAAATTTACAAGTTGACCTATAACAGAAATAGAACTTCCAAATATATACAGCAAACCCAAATTATAATTGGAAATAGAAATAGAGAATTCCACAATTACTAGAGATAATAATCTTTAATCATTTCTAGAACTTGAGATAAAATGAATACTAATAACTTACTAATTAGTAATTACTGTCAGCCACCTGGACATAAGGAATGTCGTGTAAACTCTCCATGCAACAGAGTATAAATTCTATCTGACTAGGGAGCTCTGGTGGCCTACTGGCAGGAAGCTGCATTGCAATCCTAGAGGCATACGGTTTGATTCCACCAGATGCTCTGCTGAAGAAGGAGGGGCAATCTCCTCCTGTACCAGTCAGATCCAATTTGACAGTACACACAAACAAAATAATAAAATAAAAAAATTTCTATCTGAGAGTACATGGTATGCCTACCAAAACTTGTGAAATACAGGAAAAACATTTCTTAGACATTTCTAGTTATAAATGCCTATTTGTCTATACAATAAAGATCTCAAACCAATAACCTAATCTTTCACCTGAAGAAACTAGAAAAATAACAAACTGAAAAAGGAAAGCAAACAGAAGGAAGCAAAGAACAAAGATCAGAGTAGGGGAAAAATAGACTAGAAAAAGTATAGAAAAAACAATGGAAACAAACAAAAAAAGGATTCTTTAAAAAGACAAAGAAAAAAGAGGGAGAGGCTTAAAATGAAAACTTGTAAGTACAGACATTACTACAAACTGAAAACCAAGAAAAAAGATTTTAAGAGATTCTATTAATAATTGCTCGCCAACAAGTTAGATAGCCAAAATGAAAAGGAACAATCCTTTGAAAGACACAAACTACTGAAACGGACTGAAGAAGAAATGGAAAATGTACCTCTTATTCTTGACTGTTGTCATGCATATCATGCCTAATCATATAGTCCTTTTTTAAAAAAATTTCCACTCATTTATTGTTACACAATTTCCTCCCTATCCACCCCCTCAGTTTGTTTTTATCTTGGAAAAACAATTCTTTCATTGTTGCACAATTTCCCCCCAGTCCACTTCGCTGTACAGCTCTTATTCTAGACTATTGTCATGTAAATAATACCTAATCATATAGTCCTTTTTTTAAAAGAAATTCTACTAGCTTATTTAAAAAATTTGAATACATTGTTTTTAAGAAAAAAAATTCTTTCAATTTCTCTCACCCTGCTCCCATCAAATTGTACCCCATGATTAATCCCTCCCACTCCCCCCACACATCCTCATCCCTCTGCTTCCACCCTCCCCCCCCTTGGATCCTTATACTCATTCTACAATAACAGTTTTATACACAATTTATCCTTGTGGGACTGAGTTAGTTCACTCAGCATAATGCTCTCCAGTCCCTTCCAAGTTAAGTAATAATATACAAAATCATTGCTCCTGCAATTCTTCCCTTCACTTGTTTCAATGCAATGCTCATTATCTGGCTTTTTCTAGTTTCCCCCTAACCTTCTGTGTCAGCCCTGCTTTATAAGTGCTGTTATGCAGTGTTTGTCCTTTTGTGACCGAGATATTTCACTTAGCTTAATGTCTTCTAGGGTCACCCATGTGTTGTGTTTTATGAGTTCATTCTTTTTCAATGCTGCAGAGTTTTCTATTGTGTGACTATATCATAGTTTTCCTATCCATTCACTTGTTGATGGACACTTGGGTTTCTTCCAAATCTTTGCTATCATGAATACTGACATCTGTTTGAATGGTGATTCTAGTTTCTTTAGTGTAAACTCTCAGTAGTGGAATTACTGAATGAAATGGTATTTCTATTTTCAACTTTTTGAGAAAGTGCAAGAGAGGAAGATGAAGGGGGAGGGAGGAAATTAGTGTAACAATGAATGAATTAAAAGAAAAAGAAAATGAACTGGGGGAGGGAGGAAAAGGTGCAACAATAAATGAATGAATGAAAAGCCAACTTTTCTGTAAACTTTTGTTAAAATCACAATTAAAAGTAAAAAAATAGTTCTTATTTAAAAAATAAAGTGCCTAAGGAGCAAGGAAAAAAAGAAAATGTGAATATTCCTTTAATGAGAAGATTGACTCAATAATTGAAACTCCCTAAAATAAAAATGCAGCACCAGAAGGCTTCACTAATGAATGATGCCATATGTTTAAAGAAATAATGCCATATATTGTCAAACTTTTCAGGAAAAAACCAAAACAAAATGTCAGGCATGAAGGGGACATGTCCCAACACATTCTATGAGGTCAGTATTATTCTGACCAAAGCAGACTAAGATATCACAGGAAAAGAAAGGTATAGACCAGTTACTTATAATTATAGAAAACATTTCCTCAACAAAATACTAACAAGCTGAATATAGCAGTAGATAAAAGGATTGTATGAGCAGATAAAGGGGAATTTTAAGACAAAGTTTGTTTAACATACAAAATCAGAATGAACAACAAAAACCACATGATCATCTCAATATATACAGAAAAAAAATTCCTAAAAATCCAGTATCTTATCCTGTTAAAAACCCTCAGCAAATTACCAAGAGAAGAAATACCAAACAAGGACTATCAGATTTTTTTTTCTGTCTTTTTGTTTTGTTTTTGACTCCTCTCTTTTATAAAATAATCTAATTTAGATAAGACTTTTCTAAAAAACACCCTCACAACTAACACCATATATAGAGATGACTGTTTTTTTCCCTTAGATCAAGAACAATATTCTTGCCATGTCTATTGAATGTTGTATCCAGTAATTTATCTTCTAGATATGTTCATTTGAGAATGAAAAATGTATTTCTACACCTATGCTTTAAATTTGAATGTTCATAGCCACATTGTTTGTAGTAGTAAAAAAGTAAAAAAAAAATACCACCCAGAATGTCCATTAAGTGATAAATGGGCAGATAAAAATGTGATATATTCACACAATGGAATATAATTTAGACATAAAAGACTGAGGCTTTGCTATAAAATGGATGAGTCTTGAAAGCATAATGCAAAATGAAGTAAGCTATACCCCACATAGGAAAATATTCAGAACCACAAATCCATAAAACTAGAAACAGATTAATGTATGTCAAGAGCTGAAGAGACAGAGAACGAGAAGTAACTGTTAATTTTTTTTTTAATTTGATGGATGGGAGGGTGAGAGAAATTGAAAGAATTTGTTTAATTTGTATTAAAATTTTGTAAATGAACTAGTGGGGGGGAAAGCTTGGGGAGGAGGAAGGGGTGAGGGGGGTAAAATGTGCAACAATGAATGAATAAAAATCTAACTTTTCTGTAAACTTTTGTTAAAATGACAATTAAAAGAAAATATTTTATTAAAAAACAAAAAACAACCACCTCAAATTCATTGCTGTCAAGTTGGAATTGGCTCACAGCTCAGCCTTCAGAGGCTGTAAATCACACTAGAGAGATTGCTGTCTTTTCCTCTTGGAGGAACTGGTGGATGTGCACTGCCTGCCTTCGGATTGACAGTACAGCTCCTCACCACAATGCCTTTGAGTTGTGGTGTTGAAGAAGAGTGCTGAATAAGCCCATGGACTGTCAAAAAAGGCCAACAATGTGTCTTGGGAAAGATGCATCCAGGGCACTCCATGGAGGCAAGGGTAGTGAAACTGTCTCACATGCTTTGGGCATTGTGGTAGGAAGGACCAGTCCTTGGAAAAGGACATCATGCTTGAAAAGGTGGAGGACCAAATGAAGGAAGGGAAGACCCTCAACGAGGTGGATTGACACAGTGATTGTAATGGTAGGCTCGAGCACGTCAGAAAAGGTAAGGATGGCGGAGGATAGAAGAGGGCTCAGATCTGTTCATAGGATCACTATGAGTTGTGGCCAACTTGGTAACACTTAACAAAAACAAGAAATGAGCCTAGGTTTCCTTTAGGGCTGATGAGAATATTCTGGAATTAGTGATGATGATTGTACAATTGGGTGGATGTACTAAAAACTATGAAATGTGAATTATTTCTCAATAAAACTTTAAGATGGTAAAATGGTGCACAACTTAAAAAAATGTAATCAATGTCATTGTGTATAGACACTGTTGAGACAGTATACGTTTTGCATATTCACCACCAAAAAAATGACTTTTTTCAATCACAAAAATAATACACGAAGAGCACATAGAGCATTCTTGAGAGTAGACCAGAGAGTAGGTCACAGAAAACATCTCAAAAAATTGAAAATTGACTCTATTGAAAGGAGATAGTGCCACTTTCTCACCCCATTTACTTTTATTTTCATTTTTGGGTTTCCCCACACCCAATTCACATTGTAAATACTGTGTCTTATCAAATGAATGATTGATCTCTGTCCCATTTACCTGGCCTATTCAGATAACTACTGTACCTTTCCTAATTCCTTCACTTCCTCCCTCCTCCTACCAAGCTCTGGGACCCCATGATTTCCCTTCTTTCCCCATCCTCATGCCTCCTGCTCCCTCCTCTTCCTCTTTGGACGTTTATGCACATCTTACTAGTTATCCTTCTATTTTTCACAAAATATGCAGTATTGTCCTTATGAGGCTGAGTTGTTCCCTCAGCTTAGTGCTCTCTTGTCTCTCCCATGTTATATAATATTTTTTGAATCCATTGTTCCTGAGTGCTGCACCATATTCCCTTGTGTGAATGTACCACAATTTCTCAGTCCAGTCATTTGTTGATTGACATTTGTGCTATTTCCCATGTTCTTGCTGTTGTGAATGATGTTGCTGTGACCCTCTGTGCACAGAGTGGCACTTTTTGAGCCCCTTTTTTGACAATGTTATGCACTTTGACAAAGCTTTCCTATACATCTTGTCATATTACTCTCACACCCACCCCAAGCAAGATTGCTATTTACTCTCCATTTAATGAAGCAGTTAATTCAATTATTTAATAAGTTAATTAACCAATTAGCTCAATTAACCACAAATATAAAACTTGAACTTAAATCTCCCCAACTTCTAAGCTCATATTTTACTCTTTTATTATAAAATTTTCTCAATAAAAAGACACTTTGACCTGGTTCCTGAGAGTTCACTGTTTATTATGGAAGCACTGCTTAATCACAATATGATGCTTAACTTTGCCAGGTCTGTTTCATGACCAGAAAGTGACCCTAACTATGTTGTTGTTGTTGTTGATTGCTGTCATTTTGAGCACAACTCAGCGAATCTATGAACAAAAGGCCTGAAATCCTTCTACAACTATTGATATTTATAAAAATTCATAGTTTCCAGAGGCATGTTGTTTACGAAGTGGATGCCACTCCTGTTCTAAACCTGTCCTAAACTGGGAGCTCCAGCAAACACTGTCCACCATGGGTAACCGTTAGGGCATTTGACACCCCAATGGCACTAGGTTGAGCATCACAACAACCCCAGGTTACCTCAGTACAGTGTATTGACAGAAGAGTGCTGCACCACTTAGAAGAATGTTCCTCCAAAATATCATAACAACCAACCTAAATACAAAGGCCCTCCCTGAGGTCTTGTTGACTCTAAACAAGAGGCTTAAAGAAAAAACAAACAAACAAACTGACCAATATAATATGTTGTTATTGTTATGTGCCGTTGAGTCGCCTAACATGTATAGTGAATGTATGTATAGCAGTTCTGTTCTAAGCCAGTCTCACTAATTCTGACACACCTACCCCCATTGCCCCAGATATTAACTGTATCAATCCATCTTATCTGGGATCTTCCCCTACTGCGCTGTCTGTCCCTCCACCCTTCTGAGCATGATGTCCCTCTCTAAGGACTGGTCTCTTGTAGCCAAGGGCCCGAAGCTATACCCATTATATATATTTCTAAGGTTACTGAGTAGAGTGGTGCACACCACTGTAACATGTATCAGAACGTCACTCCTTTTGACAGCTAAATAATACTGTATTTTATGAAAATCAACACATATTGTTTAGCCATTTATCGGATATGGGTATTTAGTTCTCTCTACTTTTTAACTCAGGATAGACACAAAATCATACTGCCTCAATTTGAACCTGCACCTTAATAATCAGTGGTCTGTTCTACAGTCCACTCCTGGTCTATTTTGACTGCTTATATTGAACTTCTCCAACAATTCCTTCTACAAATGTGGTCAATCTGATTCCTCTGCAATCCATCAGATGAGGTCCATATGTAAAGCACTATTTGTGTTCAAACATCATATTTGTGAACAGAGCAAGGGAGCACCACGTGGTTTAAAATTAAGAAAGGAGTGTATCAGAGTTGTATCCTCTCAGGAACATTATGCTTCAGAAAGTGGAAGGTTGGCTAAAGAGAGGAAGACCCTCAACGAGGTGGATTGACACAGTGACTGCTACACGGGGCTCTAGTGTGTCAGGAAGTGTCAGGATGACGCAGGATAGGACAAGGTTGAGCTCTGTTGTTCATAATGTCGCTATGGGTCGTACTCGACAGCACCTAACAACATTTTCCCTGTTGTGAACAGCACTGCTATCAACTTTTGTATGTTTACCTTTGTTTGAGGACTTGCTTTCTCTTCTTCTGGATACTAGTCTGGGGCTGAAATGGCTGTACATTTTTTAATTTTATTTTATTCATTTTAATGAACGTTTACAGAGATTTTGGATTCCCATTCATTCATTGTTGCATTTTTTTCTCCCTGCCCACCCCTCCCCCCAAGTTCACTCTTCTCTTTCAAAAGTAAAAGAAAAATTCTTTCTTTGGTATAAAATCCCCCCTCCCCCCCACCAGTACACTCCACTATGCAATCTTATTCTGGACTCTTGTTGTAACCATAGTGCTATAAGAATGTTTTATACCGTAGCAGTACTCTTTTGCATTTTAACTGGCAACATGCAAGCGTTCCAATTTCTTTGCATGTATTGGAATTTCTCAACATATCATTTTACCATTGACAGACCTCATATTCTCCTTGAGTAACAAAACTTTCTTGTGGAAATCTGTTAGGAGTCACCTCTGATGGCCTTGTGGGGAAAGAGTTGTGCTGCCAGGCCAAAGGTTCGAGTCCACCAGCTGCGCCTCGGGAGAAAGATGGTTAGATAATCTCCTTCCACATGATGTACAGCCTTTGAAATTTGCTAGAAGGTCAGCTTTGGCCCATTTCCAACTCAACAGCACATAATGAAAACAACATCAATAAAGCCTGTTAAAAGATGGAGCTCTTCTCATACGGGATAATCTTACAGTGTTTAGCGAACCATCTAGTATTTCTAGAGCTCCTGTTTGGGTTTAGCTGTATAATAGGAACTGGAGGAGTCTGAGACGTCCAGTAGTGCCGTATAGAAAACAGAGCTGGCCGAGACGACCCAGCCTTGGTTTACAGTGATTTACTCATAAGGTTGAAAAGCTGGACTACGTGAAGAAGAACGTGGTGCAGAATTGGAGGAAGACTCATCTATAATGTGCATTATGCAGGTGAAACAACTTTGCATAAAATGAAGACAACTTGAAACACTTGCTTCAGAAGACCAAAACCCAGATCCTTTAATATGGATAACAGCCCAACATCAAGAAAACAAAATCTTTACCACTGGACCCACAGGCAACATGTGGTAGATAGAGAAAAGCCTGAAGTTGCCAAGGATTTCACTGCCCTTGTATCCACAGTTAACACTCATTCATGGTAGTGACAGATAAGGGATTAAAGATGCAACGCATTGGAGGCTGGGGGGTGGGGGATATCTACTGTCAAAGATTCCTCCAAAAGTGCTAAAAAAGGTTATCCGTTTTAATATGAAGGTGTATCATCATCTTTGAAATTGCTTCCTCTACATCTGAAAGTTGGACAATGAAGGGTGACAGAAGAAGAACGAAGGCCTTGAACTTGTGTTGGAGAAGAGGTACGGAGTATGCCATAAGCTGCACAAAGCAGAGCAGATCTGTCTTGGAGCAAGTGCAACAAGAGTGCTCCTTTGAGGCAAGGATGGGCAAAGTTGTTTCACATGCTTTGAGTGTGTTGTCAGGAGGGGGTCTGACTTCATATGGGAAAGGTAGAGGGTCAGAGAAAGACAGGAAGACCCCAAACAAAGTGGGCTGACACAGTTGTGTTCCAGGGATTGTAACAATTGGTTTGATCGTGGTGGAGAGTATGAAGATAGTGCAGAATAGGGCAAGGTCAGGTCTGTTTTTCACAGAGTTTTTGTGAATTGTAGTCACCTGGACAGCACATAACAACCACCACAACTTATACATCGCCCAGGAGAGCTAGTTGATTGGACTCCATGTGTCCAGAATCCCTTCCTCACTCACCAGTTTGTGACAGTGAGAGCAGGACAGGAAGTGTGACACCCACAAAAATATGAAAAAGATTCACAGGCAGGGAAAAATATTTATAAATGCACAGAGGGAAAAGCACTGCCTAAACGTTTTCTTTTTCTCTTCTCTTCTCTTCTCTTCTCTTCTCTTCTCTTCTCTTCTCTTCTCTTCTCTTCTCTTCTCTTCTCTTCTCTTCTCTTC
>NW_006399754.1:11773508-11775539 GCF_000299155.1 Elephantulus edwardii | reverse complement strand
CCCTTCCTCTCCCCTCCCCTTTCCCTGCCCTTCCCTTGTCTTTTTTGTCATTTGTTTCAAGAAACTTTTTTATTTAATTTTTCTATTTCTTCTAGTACCCAGTCATGTTCAAGCAAGGTGTTGTTCAGCTTCCAAATATATAGTTTTTTCTCCTTTATCCTCTTGTTATTCTAATTTTGTAGTATTGTGGTCTAAGAAAATGCTTTGTATTATTTCTGTTTTTGAATTTATGGATGCTTGCCTTGTGACCTAAAATGTGATCTGTTCTGGAGAATGTTCCATGAACATTGGAGAAGAAGGTATACTGTCTTGTTTTTGGGTACATTAACCTATAAATATCTATGAGGTCGAGTTGGTTTATTGTGTGGTTTAATTCTTGAGTATCTTTGTTGAGTTTATTCCTGGTAGTTCTATCTTTTCTTGAGAGGGATGTATTGAAGTCTCCAAATACTATAGTACTGTTGTCTATTTCCTTTTTCAGTTTTGTTAATGTTTGTTTTATATATTTTGCAGGTCTTTCATTTGGTGCATATATATTTATTATTGTTATGGTCTCTTGTTTTATTGACCCTTTAAGCATTATGTAGTGACCTTCATTGTCTGTTATAATGTGAATATTTCTTAGAAAAACCTTTCTAATGTCTCTGCACCTCCTTTGTTTTGTTTTGGACACTCACTCTACATCAAGTGAGCAGGGAATTTCACAGTCACTCACACAGCATGGGGGATGGGGAGGCAGCAGCTGGCACCTTTGTTTAATAGGTGAGCATACAGGGAAGGTAATGGTTAGAATAGTCAATCAAGACCACACAGAAGACGGCACCCCTGACCAACCTTCTTGTTGTTAAGTGCCATCGAGTAGGAAATGACTCATAGCAACCCTATGAATGAAAGATCTGAACACTTGTATAACTTTCATAGTTTCTCCAAGTTCATAGGGTTTCTGGAGGCAAGCTATTTTGGAAGTGGATGCCACTCCTGCTTCTAAGCTTCCTTTAATTGGGGAGCTCCACCAAACACTGTCCACCATGGGTAACCATTATCACATTTGCCACATCAGTGTCACAGTGTTCAGCAGCACAGCAGCCACGAGTTACCTCTGTACAACAAATGGACAGACCACTTAGAAGAATGTTTGACCAAAAACAATTTAAACCAGGCCTGAGGGCCACAGATTAAAATCACCCACCTTTGGCTTGGTAGCATCACTTTCTGTCCATTAGGCCAACACAACTCTCTCTATGTTGTTATTAAGGTAAAATTGTTGTTGTTGTTTAATGCCGTCGAGTCGTAGATGACTCATAGTGACCCTATGAACGAACAGCCTGAGCACTGTTCATACATAGCGTTTCCGAAGGCAAGCCATTTTGGAAGTGGATGCTGCTCCTGCTTCCAGAAGGTAAAATTACAAACCATAACATTCATCTGTGTGGTATGATACCAATAACTCAAACAGACTCACTGCTGTCAAGTCATGTCCTATTCATAATGATTCTCCATCAAGTTTCTAAGGCTGTAAACCTTTACAAGAGGTCCCTCATCTCCTGCAGAGTGACTGGTGGATTTGAACCTCGTGCTGTCAGGGATCACTCCAAAGTCCTGAAGAGGAATGTTGTCATCTTAAAGAAGAAAGTGCGCCTGATTCAGGCCACAGTCTTTCCAGTCACCTGCTCTGGATCTGAGACTTGAACAATGAATAAAGAAGACAGGAGGAAAATGAGTGTGTTTGAATTCTGGTGTAGGAGAAGTATCTGACTGTCCTGTATACTTCCAAAAGGACAAGCAGGTATGTCTTAGAGAAGGTACAACCACAATGTTCCTTGGAAATAAAGATTGTGGAACATATTTTGGACAAATTGTTGGGAAAGGCTATTTCTTAGAAAGGGACATCATTACAATCCCAGAGGCGCACGGTTCGAATCCACCAGATGCTCTGCTGGGGAAGGAGGGACAATCTCCTCCTGTACCAGTCAGATCTGATTTGACAGTACATACACACAAAAATAATAAAATAAAAATTTAAAAAAAATA
>NW_006399754.1:11766875-11773048 GCF_000299155.1 Elephantulus edwardii | reverse complement strand
ACTCCCATCCCGATTATCCCAGTCACTGAATCAATCCACCTCATAGAGGGCCTTCCTCTCCTGCGCTGTCCCTCCACCCTCCCAAGCATGATGGTAGACATCTATTTTATCTAATCTTTGCCAGCAAGGACTTTGGCAGTTACATAAATAGCTAATTTGAGACAATGAGGACTACAAAAATGGAAAAATTTAGACATAAATTGTTTCTTTTTAAGAACATTCTATATCTGCAGTGTGCATGTTAGCTCCTTATTAGAAGAGCTGAACTAAGATCTGCCCATTATGAAACAAAGTCCCACAGACTAAGAGCTGCAAATCTGTTCTGCTGTCTTCAGCCTCGCGTTCCATTTTGCTGAGCTGGGAGTCCTTCTGTCCTGATCCTAGCAGATTGGTTACACTTCTCTTGCTGCTGCTGCTGTAGCATTTTGGTGGGTCAACGTTAGATCTGCTCATTACATCTATATGAATAAGAAAGTATTAGAAGTGGAAAATACAAGCCTCAGATTTCAGTTTCAGGTGCAAAATAATGACTGTTTCTTCACCTGATGTTCAGTCTACAGGTTGGGAAATCTCTGGAACCATAAAGGGTACACAGAGTGATCAGCTGGTCTGAAAAGAACAAAAACCACCGAGCAGAACATACACTGTCTTTTGAATGACCACAATGCCTTTTGGTTATTTATTAAGCAAAATCATTCCTTCAAATGACCGAGATTAAATGATGGAGACATCATAATGAGTTGAGCCCACAAACTTGCTCCATCCCACCTCTGTCCAGCTGGTCATTATTTTCAAAATTCAGATCCACTGGTGCTTTCCTCTGTCCCACTACAACAGAACTTTCCTAGTCTTCTCATTAGCAGTAGGATAAACTCCAAATTATTTTTTTTTCTTTCTATTAGTTTATTTACAAAATTTAAATACAAATTTGAACAAATTCTTTCCATTTCCCTCAACTCCCCCCCTCCACCAAATTGTACAACCCAATAATTAATCCCCTTTCCCCCCTGCACATCCACATTCATCTGCTTCCAGCCTCTCCCACCCCTCCTGAATCCTTATACTCATTCTACCATAATGGTCTTATACAATATTTATCCTTATGTGACTGAGTTAGTTCACTCAGCATAATGCTCTCCAGTCCCTCCCAAGTTAGGTATTAATTTACAAAGTTATTTCTCCTGTATGCTGCATCGTATTCCGTTGTGTGAATGTACCATAATTTCTCAATCCATTCATTTATAGTTGGACATCTGGGCTGTTTCCATGTTCTTACGTCGGTGAATAATGCTGCTGTAAACACTGGTGTACAAATCTCAGTTTGTGCCTCTGTTCTCATTTTCTCAGGGTATATTCCAAATCGTGGAATAGCTAGTTCATATGGAATTTCTATGTTCAGCTTTTTGAGGAAGCGCTGAACTGCCTTCCAGAGTGGTTGTACCATTTTACAATCCCACCAACAATGTATAAGAGTTCTTTTCTCACCACATCTTCTCCAACATTTATTACTTGCTGCCCTGTTAAACTTTGCCACTGCTACTAACCTCCATATTCTTAATGTACACATAAGATCGTCCACCTCCAACACTAGCTGCTTCTCCTTCACCTGTTCTGTTATCCTGGACTTCTGGATGATAATTCCAGCCACACAGACCTTTCAAAAGCTCCCCTACAAGGATAACCATGTTTTTACATCCTTGTAATCATGCGAGAGGTGTGGGGTGGTGTTAATGCTTTAGCTTGCTCAGCGGCTAACTCAAGTTTGAGTCAAGTCACAGGTGCCTCAGAAGACCCAGCTTGGAAGCAATCAGCCATTGAAATCCGAGTAGTTCATCTCTGACACACACACAAAGTTGCAATCAGCTAGAGTTGACTTAATGGGAACTGTTTGCTTTGTTTCGTTTTTTTTAAATGTGCACAGTTCCCCGTGGTCGGCAATACTTCTTCTCTACTTGGAAATGTCCTGTCTTCACGGAGTCTGCCCACTTCTCCCTCACTTGGGTGCACTGGGTCAGACACTGATCACACGGCACTGCCACGAGGGCCATCTACACACTGGGCTACAGGAGGCGACACAGAGTGAGTGACCAGCATGCAGATGTGTAATGAGCAAGATGACCCCATAGTCTAGAACAGATTTCTTCTTTTTAAAATATATTTCAAAGTTCTATTTTTTGAAAAATTTCTTTCACTCTCACACAACTTCCACATATCTGCAAAACAGGAGTAGGAAATATCTGCAATTCTTTAGTTGTTGTTATGTGCCATCGAGTCACTTGCGACTCATAGCGACGCTATGTACAAGAGCTCTAAATGCCATTCTAGCCTGTGCCAACCTCACCACTTCAGTCTCAGAATTGATCCATCTCATAGAGGGTCTTCCTCTCCTGAGTGGCCCCTCCACACTGCTAAACATGATGTCCCTCTCCAAGGACCAGTCCCTCCTTGCAACATGACCAAAGTACGTCAGACAAAGCTTCAGAATCCTTAACTCCAAGGAGCATTCCGGCTTCACCTTCTCCAGGATAAAACTGTTTGTTCTCCTAGCAGTCCATGGTATATTCAACACTCATCTCTAGCACCACAACTCAAAGGCATCAATTGTCTTTCTATCAACCCTATTCACTGTCCAACTCTCTGATGCATAGCACAAAATTGTGAAGACTATAGCCCGGATCAGGCGTATCTTAGTTTCCAGCCTGATGTCGTTGCTCTTCAGTACTCTTGAGAGATCCCTCACAACTGACTTTCTCAGTGCAATTTGTCTCTTGATTTCCTGGGTGCTATTACCAGGAGTGTTGACTGTGGAGCCAAGTAAACTAAAAAATGTTAACTATCTCAATATCAGTTTTAAAATTATATTTTTCCTGTTCATTTCCCCATGTGACCATATAACTTAGTTTCACAGATACTGAAGTTCTCCCCACTCCTCCTCTTTTATTATGGAAGAAACAATGAAATGAACAGAAACAAGTAGGTACAGATTTCTGATGTGTGGTCAACCTGCAACAGCTTTGGTAAGGCCAGTTTAATGTCTCTATTGCTTGAGGTCAGTCACTAGAGTCATGTTCCTTTTAAGAGAGTTGTTGTTGTTAAGTGCCATCAAGTCACAGGCAACTCATAGCAACTCTATGAATGAAAGACCTGGACACTTATATAACTTTCATCCTTTCTCCAGGTTCATAGCATTTCTGGAGGCAAGCTATTTTAGTAGCGATTATTAAAAAAAAAAAAAAAACCAAACAAAAAAAGCCACCAAGAGGAAAAGGAAGAAATGTCCAAATTAGAGTCAATTGCTTTCAGGCATGGTTTCTCTGGCCTTGTGTATAGTCATTTTGATTTTCCAAATTACTGAAGCCACAGAAACTCACCAAGATGGTTTTTACTCATTAACTATAGAGAGTGTTTTCCACTTGAATGGATGATTGAAGGTAAAGTGGGCCAATATCTAGAAATAACAAATATCCAAATTGGCCCATCATCTCATCAAAGCATTTACTAGGTTTCCAGCTGTTTATTCAGACCAAGTAAGCAGGAAGTTACACAGTGTGTAACGCTGTGTGCCATCATGGTGAAGGGCAGATGCTTTGACAGCTTTTATCAGGGGTGTGTAGTACAGACCCAGGAGCCAGTGGATTCTATGGAGAAGAAAACACGTAATTTGAGTCCTGAAGGATAAGTGGCAGGTGCAGGCCTGGGTGCTCAGGGGGATAAAGATTGCTTTAGAGGATCAGTGTGGATCAGATCCTGGAAGTGAGAGAGTACTGTGCTGTCGACCTGCCAGGGTCCAGTGTAATCAGAGTCCAGACAATGAATAAGGAGGCAAGAGAAGAATTGATGCCTTTAGAGCTGTGGTGCTGAAGGGCAGTACTGAACGTCCCATGGACTGACTGCCAATGGAACAGACAGATATGTCTCAGAAAAAGTGCAGCCAGAGTCTGCTTTGAAGGCAAGTATGGTGAAGCTTCGTTTGACATGATTTGAGCATGTTGCTAGGAGAGGTTATTCCTTGGAAAGAGGCATTATGCTTGGAAGGATGAAGGGTCAGTGAAAGAGAGGGTGATCTTCAATAACATAGTGACAACAGTGACAGGGGCAATGGGCTTGAGTGTGTCAGATTTAATGAGATTGAATGAGGGTGACACAGCATAGGACAGGGTCTATTGTTCACAGAGTTGAAATAAGTTATACTCAGTACGACAGCACCTCATGCCAACAAGAAGTTGGTAAGGAGTTGTGTTGGCAACTGAAAGGTTGTTGTTGTTTTGTGCCGTCGAGTTGTTTGTGACTCATAGCGACCCTATGTACAACAGCCCTAAACCCTGCTCTATCCTGTGCCAATCTCATTGCCTCTGACACACCCATACCGATTACCTCAGTCACCGAATCAATCCACCTCATAGAGGGTCTTCCCCTCCTGCGCTGTCCCTCCACTCTACCCAGCATGATGTCCCTCTCTAAAGACCTGTCTCTCCTTACAACATGTCCAAAGTATGTCAGATGAAGCCCCAGAATCCTTACCTCCAAGGAGTAGCCTGGTTTAACCCTCTCTAGGATGAATCTGTTTGTTTTCTTGGCAGTCCAGGGTACATTCAATACTCTTCTCCAGCACCATAGCTCAAAGATAGGTAGTTCAAATCCAGCAGCTGGTCCTCAAGATAAAGAAGAGCAATTTCTTCTCAAGCAGTTTACAGCCTCTGAAAACCTGCTGGAGGGTCAGCTGTGGGTTGATTCTGACTTGACGGCATCGAGTTTGTGGATTTGTTTGTTGAGGGATCAATGTAAGCAGGCCTAGATTGTACTAAGTTCTGTGGGCTTTTCCCTAGAGTATCTTAATCTTCATAGGAAGCTAATTTTTAACATAGAGAAAATGCAGCATGGTCAGATGTACTTAGGAAGATTTATATTGGGGAGAATCCTGTGGCAGATTTTGGACAATGATTTGAAGAGATGCAGTGTGGAGGTAGGCTAGAAAACTATGGTAATATTTCAAGACAGTGTTAGGTTAGATTAGAAGGAAGTAAAAAGTTTGAAAATATAAGGGAGAAGGAACAGAACAGACTGTTCAGGGGAGGGGAAAATACTGATGCAAGAACGACTCCTAGCATTGTGGAGACTCTGCTTGTCTCGGCTGGAGAACACAATGGAACAAGGAGGGAGCTGACTCCTTTTGCTGTTTGTTTTCACCACTCTTAAATGTACTAATTTGAATGCCTTGGACATCAAAGAATAGACAACTTGGACCAACACCGGCTTAAACAATAAGAAAATTTGTCATTTCACATAAGAATCTCAGAGAGAGGGCTTTTTCTCTGATTGTTTAGGAGTTTTCCCCCATTTAAGTGAAAGATTACAGAACACATTCACCAATTTATACACACTTAGTTTCATGACACCTGTTGCAAATTCCTCAAAATAACTGCATTTCCCCACTTGGTCTCTGGCTTCCCTTTCTCTATTCATCTTTCCTTCTGTCCTCACACTTTGAGCTTTGGGGTAAATACTCTTCCTTTGGACTCGTGTAGCAGATCATGTCAAATCTGACAAGTGCATTCTTCATGGGTGGTATTGCTCAATTTCTAGAACTGCCTATTTTCCTGAAAGTTGATTCCTGGGGTGGGTACAGTTCTAGGTTTGGAGGCTTTCAAAGGGCTAGTCACAGGAATCCCACCTCTCTCCACCAGATCATGAGTAAATCCTACTACTGCTCCTATCCACCTGGTTGAAGGTTTGTCTTTCTTTTGCCTTCCTTCCACCTTTCCAAGCATGATGTCCTTCTGCAAAGAATAGCCCAAGGTTTGTTCAGACCATGGCTCTTTAAATCACTTGCTATACTGTTGAGAGCTGGACAATGAATAAGGATGACAGAAGAAAAATTGATGTTTTTGAGTTGTGGTGTTAGAGTGCTGAAGATCTCATAGACTGCCAAAAGAACAAGCAGATATGTCATGGAGAAGGTGCAGCTCCTTGGAGGCAAGGATGATTTGATCTCATGCATTTTGGACATGTTGTTGTTGTTGTTGTTATGTGCTGTCGAGTCGCTTGCGACTCATAGCGACCCTGTGTACAACAACCCTAAACTCTGCTCTGTCCTGTGCCAATCGCACTGTCTCTGACACTCCCATCCCGATTATCCCAGTCACTGAATCAATCCACCTCATAGAGGGCCTTCC
>NW_006399754.1:11760373-11766177 GCF_000299155.1 Elephantulus edwardii | reverse complement strand
GGTTGAAAAGGTATGGAGACAGGATGCATCCCTGGCGTACGCCCTTCCCAATTTTGAACCATGCAGTGTTTCCTTGCTCTGTTCTGACTATTGCCTCTTGGTCCAAGTATAGGTTTCACATTAGCATGATCAGGTGTTCTGGGATTCCCATTCTTCTCAGAGTCAGCCACGGTTTGTTATGCTCTACACAGTCAAACACCTTTGCATAGTCAATGAAACACAGATATACATTCCTCTGGTATTTCCTGCTTTCAGCTAAGATCCATCTAACATTAGCTACAATATCACTAGTACCATGACCCCTTCTAAACCCAGCCTGGACTTCTGGCAGTTCTCTGCTGATGTGCTGTTCCAGTCGCTTTTGGATAATCTTCAGTAGTTATCAAGGGACATGTTGCTAGGAGAGACTAATACTTGGAGAAGGAGATCATGCTTGGGAAGGTAGGGCAACAGTGATGGAGAGGAAGACCTTCCACCAGGTGGATTGACACAGTGATGCCAGCAATGGGCTAAAGTGTGTCAGATTGTGAGGAAGGTACAGGATAGGATAGGGTTCAGATCTGTTGCTTCACAGGGCCGCTATGAGTCATACCAGACTTGACAATGCTTAACAAGAACTACTGGTCCTGAGCTCTGGTGGCCTCATGGTAAAAAGTTGTGCTGCAACATCTTAAAAGCAAGAGGTTTAAATCTACCAACTGCTCGGAGGGAGAAGGATAGGCGATCTCCTCATGGCCAATTTACTGTCTCTGAAAACCCGCTGGATGGTCAGTTGTGAGTCTGTTCAGATTTGAAGGACACGCAGCAACCACAATAACTGGTGCTATAGGGTCATTGTAAGTTGAAATTGACCTGATGGCAGTGTAAACATTTTTTGAGTTGTTGCCTTTAAATTTTGGGAACCTCCTAGTGTCGCCTTTTGCTTTCATCAGATTGTTCTGATGTTCCTCTTGTTGTATAAGGTCTTTTCCTTCACTTAACACACATCTATTTACTTGATTATGATTTTTCTGTCCCTTCAATTTCATAGTCCTGGTAACCATCAAACACTATTTCTTTCTATATGTATATATTTTCTTGACTTTTTACAACTGTGGTCTTATACAATATTTGTCCTTTTGTGATTGACTTATTTCATTCAGCATCATATCGTCTAACTTCATCTATGTTAAGAGGTGCTTTGTTGATTCATCATTATTCTTTAACACTGTGTAGAACTCTACTGTGTGTGAGTACCATAATTTAAGCCACTTATTTGGTGATGGACCTTTGAGTTGTTCTCATCTTATTGCTGCTGTGAATCATTCTAGAATGTATATGAGTGGTCATGTATCTATTTATCTAGGAGATTATATATATTGTATTATTGTTGTTGTTGTTAGGTGCTGTTGAGTGTGACTCATAGTGACCCTATGAACAAAAGGTCTGAAATCTGTCCCATCCTGTACCATCCCCATACTTGCTGGCACACAAGAGCCCGTTGCAGCAGTCACTGTGTCAATCCATTTGGTTGAAGGTCTTCCTCTCCTTCACCAACCCTCCACCCTTCCCAACATCATGTCCTGCTCCAAAGAATTGCACCTTCTTCAGACTATGAAGACTGAGTATATTTTTAAGAATTTAATAAAAAGAGGACAGTTAAATATTTTCATCACTGCATTTGTTGTTAATACTGGTGTGACATACACCTTGAAATTTTTGTTTATGTTATTATAGTAGTTTTCTGTGAAACAGCCATTTAATTCATTTCAGGATTGTTCTGTAGTGTTACATTTATATGCCCTCATTGAACCCTTAAGAATTATTAAATATACACTCCTTAATTCTCCATTTGAAGAAAATATTTGTTAACTTACTATGTTTCTGAAGATAATCACTGAATAGCAGTATGCCTTTGACATAGAAATTTTTATTTGTGTCTTGACCTTAATAATGCTATCAAGGCATTTGATTATAGAATAATAAATGTATAAGGTATATTACTTATAATATATCTTTAAGTTTTCCTAGAAAGAACAATTTGAAAATAATTGTTCCAGGACCAGATTTGTACTATTAGCTTCATGTTGTATTTTGGCCATCTGACTTTCTCATTCTAGTGGTCAGATTATAATAACAGAATATTTTAAATAAAGCTACTGCTTAACACCTGAAAGAAAGAAGAAAAAAAAAGAATTGTGCCTTCTAGCAACATGTCCAAAGTATTCGTCATTCTTGCCTCCAAAGAGCACTCTAGTTGACCATCTCCAAATATTTGCAAAACATATATGCACCAAAGAGCAAGGAATATGGCATCAGGATTGGAGGAAGACTTATCATAATGAGTCATGCATAATGCAGGTTGACACAGATGACACAACCTTACTTGCTGAAACTGAGGAGGCCCTGAAGCATCTGCTGCAGCTGGCCAAGGACTATAGTTTGTAATATGGATTGAAGTTCAACATCAAAAAAACAAAGATTGTCACCACTGAGCCCACTGGCAGCATCGTGATAGATGTAGAAGAGATAGAAATTGTTAGCAATTTCAGCTTGGTTCCACAATCAGCACTCATGGCACCAGCAGTCAGGAAATCAAAAGACAAATTGCATTAGGCATATCTTCTGTCAAGGACCTCTAAGAGCAAGGATGCCAGTGTAGAGACTAAAGTGCACCTGATCCGGGCCATGGTCTTCACAATTGCTTCTTATGCATCAGAGAGCTGGACAATGACCAAGGATGACAGAAGAAGAATTGATGCCTTTGATTTGTGGTGCTGGAGAAGAATTTTGAACATACTATGGACTGCCAAGTGAACTAACAGGTCTGTCCTGGAGAGGGTAAGACCAGGCTGCTCCTTGGAGGCAAAGATTTTGAGACTTCATCTCATGTATTTTGGGCATGTAGCCAGGAGGGACCAGTCTTTGGAGAAAGATATCATGTTTGAAAGGGTGGAGGGACAGCATAGGAAAGAAGGACCCCAAATGAGAGAGATTGCACAATAACTGGAGTTATGAAGGTAGATGTGTAAAAGACAGTGAAACTGACTCAGGATACAGCAAGGTTCAGAGCTATTGTGCATAAGGTCACTAAAAGCTGTAGTCAACTTGATGGAACATAACAACATACATACCCTATGTTATAAATATATTTATTTTATTATATTTTTATTTATTTATATGTATTTGTATATTACTGGCTCATTTGATATTTATATTTCTAGTATTTTTATTTGTGTGTGTGTGTGTGTGTGTGTGTCTGTGTACCGTCAGATCAGATCTGACTGGTACAGGAGGAGATTGTCCCTCCTTTCCCGGCAGAGCATCTGGTGGATTCGAACCATGTGCCTCTGGGATTGCAGTGCAGCTTCTTGCCACTAGGTCACCTATTTCTAGTATTTTAAGGAAGCATTATGCCAACTTTTAATATCTGAACCATTTTCTAATCCAATTACAGGTATATAAGAGTGCCAGTCTCTCCAGACCTTTGCCAGTACTTATTGCTGGGATGAGACAATGTTGTTCCTGCTGATTGCTGTTGAGTTGAAGTCAACTCATAGCAACTCTATGAACTAAAGATTTAATGCCTTTCCATAGGTATCCATGTTTCTCCAAGTTCATAATATTTCCGGTGGCATTATGGTTTAGGATGTGGATGCCACTCCTGCTTCCAAACCTGTTTTACAGCTGGGAGCTCCACCAAACACTGTCCACAATGGAAAACCATCATGCTTTGATACCCCAATGGCACAAGGTTCAGCATCACAGGAAACCCAGGATACCTCATACAGCGCATTGACATAGAGTGATGTGCAAAGTGGAAGAATGTTCCTCCAGATATAACAGCACTCGTTTCATTTAGCAGTGGTTAAGTGTTGTTGAGTCAAATATGACTCAGAGTAAGCTTTGCACAAAAGACCTGAACTCTGTTCTATTATTAACATAATTTCTGTATGTTTATAAGAGAGCTTGTAGAGTTTCCAGAGCCTTCTAATTTAAGAAGTGGATGTTCCTCTTGCTTCCTAAAATGAATCAGTCTGGAAACAGATGAGACAATACAGATTCATCCTGGAGAGGGTTAAACCCGGCTACTCCTTGGAGGCAAGGATTCTGGGGCTTCGTCTGACATACTTTGGACATGTTGTAAGGAGGGACCAGTCCTCGGAGAGGACATCATGCTTGGGAGGGTGGAGGGACAGCGCAGGAGGGGAAGGCCCTCTATGAGGTGGATTGATTCAGTGACTGGGATAATCGGGATGGGTGTGTCAGAGGCAGTGTGATTGGCACGGGATAGAGCAGGGTTTAGGGCTGTTGTACATAGGGTCGCTATGAGTCGCAAGCTACTCAACGGCACATAAGAACAGTAACAACAACAACAACAACATATTATACTTTGTGCTACTTTTTTCTTCTATTTTGTCTTCTTGCCAGAATGTCAGTCTTTGTTAAGGCAGCAACTGTTCGTTAACTATTTCTCTCTTTTAACATCCACAAGAAATCTAACGTCATCTGGGGTACCAACAGGACTTCATAGGTTACTTGATTTGATGAACAATGTCTCCTGTCACTGTCATGAACTTCTCAAAAGCATTTTCACTAGCCAACATCCATAAAGAATACTGTTTTATATACCTAAGAGATATGTAAGTTCTACAGGGTGAGATGTCATTGTCACATTTGGTCTATGATGTATCCCAGGGTGCTAGAACAATGCTTAGCACATAGTAGGACAACAGAAAGATGTTTTTCAATGACTGTCTCATCCCATTTACAGGTTATCATTGCTGCTGGGTTGTAACTGACTCATAACTGACCCTCCATCAGGTTTGCAGGCTGTAAACTGCATGCAAGGAGATGACTCACATTTCTCCACTGTTAGATTTGAACTGCCAGAGAGGGGCCACCTTTGCATTGGCTGCCCAACTCCTTATGGACTATATTCCACCAGAGCTCCGTGGCACTCTTAACATCTTTCCTTTACTGAGGTAGAGGTAAGCTACATTAATGACACCAAGGAATGCTCTCAGCAAATAGCAGGACCAGTAGGATATTTTAGCCCAGTCTATTTAATTACAGAGCCCGAGCACATAGCCACTGTGATTGACAACCTCTGGTGGACATGACTTTTGTTTCTGGCATGATTGAGGGGTGAATACAGGGATGTTGCAGCCCGTGGGAAGACTGAAAGTTCAAGGAAGACATTATTCTAGTTCGTTGAGAGATTCAGAGTCTTATGCAACCAGCTGGAGAGGCAGGTGCTGGGAAGTGGGTGGTGGTCATGTTCTGATGTGGATCTTTAAAAGGTGAGTAAGGTCACTCCTGGGCTAAGCCAGGTTTCAGAGATATGTGTGGCAGTATGATGTTGTGATGCTCCTTGTAGAAAGAGGGTTTGCTGAATTTTCATTTAATACGCTGCCCCTTTAGTCATACATGTTGTTGTTGCTGCTGATTGCTGTTGAGTTGGACACGGTGCACAGTGACCCTATGAACAAAAGACCTGAAGCCTTTCTATAATTGTCTTTGTTTCTCAAAGTTTGTAGAGTTTCCATAGGCTTGATGTTTAAGAAGTGGATGCCACTCTTGCTTCTAATTAGTGTGTGTGTGTGTGTCTGTGTGTGTGTCTGTGTCTGTGTGTGTATAAAATCTAATTGTATATAGCATTCTTCTGTCCATTTGCTGTACAGAGGTCACTCGTGGTACTGGGGATGTTAAGCACTGTGACACCTGTGACACTGATGAGTCAAATGCGAGAATGATTTCCCACAGTGGACAGTGTTTGGTGGAGCTCCCCAATTAAAACAGGCTTGGAAGCAGGAGTGGCATCC
>NW_006399754.1:11752287-11760118 GCF_000299155.1 Elephantulus edwardii | reverse complement strand
TTGTTGTTGTTGTTAAGTGCCATGGGGTCACTTGCAACTCATAACGACCCTATGTACAACAGACCTAAATTCTGCTCCTGATTACCCCAGTCACCGAATCAATCCACCTCACAGAGGGCCTTCTCCTCCTGCGCCTGCCCTCCACCCTCCCAAGCATGATGTCCTCTCCATGGACTGGTCCCTCCTTGCAATATGTCCAAAGTATGTCAGACGAAGCCTCAGAATCTTTGCCTCCAAGGAGCAGCCCGGTTTAACCCTCTTCAGTATGAATCTCTTTGTTTTCTTAGCAGTCAGTCCCTCAATATTTTTCAACACCAAAGCTCAAAGGCATCAATTCTCCTTTAATCCTCCCTAGTCATTGTCCAACTCTCTGATGCACAACAAGTGATTGCAAAGACCATGGCCTGTATCAGATGCACCTTAGTCTCCATATATATATTTACACACACATCTATTTACACACCTATATATTTACACACACACACACACATGATCTATTGGAAATTAGTTGAGATTCTCATTCTTTAAAGATCTTGAAACATATTTTGTCTCACATACTGTGGACTTGTTACCAATAGGGGTCAGTTCTTAGCAAAAGACATCATGCTGGGAAAGGTGGAGGGTCACAGAAAGGAGGAAAATCCTTGAGGAGATGGATTGACACAATGACTGGGATAATGGACTCAAGCATGTCCGAAATGATGAGGATGGAACAGGCTAGGGCAGGGTGCAGATCTGCTGGTCATGCAGTTGCTATGAATTGTTGTTGACTCAGCACCTAGTAACAACAGCAACAAGAAGTTCATGTCTTATCTTAAAGTAAAGAAGTCCATGTTCGTCAGCAATTATTTTATTTATCTATCTATCCAAAATTGAGTTTCTTTTTCTATGGGCAGTTAAAGAACAACATTTGTGCCTTTTCCTTTGTTAATGATGCACATTTTTGTTCTGGCCCCACGTGTGCCCGATTGTGTGTTCCTTGCTGTCTCTTCTCCACTCATTTGTATTTTGTGCTAATGTTGCTTTATTTTAGATAACTTGTCATTATCTGAAATTATTGATGAGATAATGTGAAATATGGATTAACTAACAAAACATATTAAAGACCCAAGATTAATAAGGAAAGGTTGTTGTTTGTGTTCCTCAGTTATCAGCTCTCTGGCAACTCCATAGAGTTGCTGTCATTTGTACTGACTCAGGGAGCAGAAGTGTAGAGGACTTGGAGTTTGGGTCCTGACTCTGTCAGTAAATCACTTTATCCTGTGAGCCTCCCTTTCCTGTAAGGTAGCTCAGGACGCAGTGCTGAAGAAGAACAAGATAAGCACAGAACACTTGGATAAGGTGCTCCGTCAGCACACTTACAGGTGTATTCCTAGGAGCAGTTCTCTAACTGGCATAATGCCAGCCTGTGGGTTTCTGCTAATGAAGGTTCAGGGAAAGGCAAGCCAGCTCAGAAGTTAGGTTCTTAATTCTTGCCAGACCTGAGGACTTGCTCAGTTATGGAGAATATCACAAGGAGAAAGTAAAGGTGTCAAGCGGATGATTTCAGATAAAGAAATACTTTGCAATTTGAGAAAAGACTGGTTTGAAGAAGCTGGCCACCCCTCTTTTGTGCTCATTTCCCCAGCTACTCTGTGGTCAAGATAGACACTGTAGGACTTGATTTTGGGGAAACGTCATTCTCTAGGATCTCAAAGTATGTTTTCTTGAGTGTCTTTTTGGGGGATGGGGAAGGTGAAGTGGTGGGAAGGAAGCAGTGGGCTTTCCTTGAGCAGCTTTGGTAGCATAGCAGTTAAGCACTAAGCTTCTAACTGAAAGGTTGGCCTTGAACCCACCAGTTGCTCCAGGGGAGAAAGATATGACAGCCCAGTTCCTTGGAAACATGAGGCAGCATTACTCTGTTCTACACAGTGGCTGTGAGGGCGACTGACTCAATGGCAATGATCTGGGCTTCCTTTTCCCCTCCTTCCCTCCTTCTTTTTTACTGCCTCCTCCTTCCATTCTCCCTTGCTCCTTTTCTTCCCTAGGTCTCAAACTTCCTCTCCATTCTGACCTGTATCAAGCATTTTCTAGTCTCTGGGCACTGTTCTTGCTGTTAAGGAAAAATTGAAAAATATGAGACCTCCTATCTGTTCCTGTGACATTTCCTTTCTAGGCTGTTTACTGAGACACTAAGAAATATTTGCGGATCATGGGGGGCAGGAATCTCACCTCTTTATAGGACTAGTGATTGTGTTGATACAGATCTCAAGGAAGTTCCATTACGTTGGAACATGCTACTAAAAGATTTGTGGAGTCTCTTTGAGATTAATCAAAAGACAAATTGCATTAGGAAAATCTGCTGTCAAGGACCTCTCCAGAATGCTAAAGAGAAATTGATGACAGTCTAGAGACTAAGGTGCACCTGGTGCGGACCATGGTCTTTGCAATTACCTGTTACACATCAGAGAGCTGGACAATGACCAAAGAGGACAGAAAAAGAATTGATGTGTTTGAGTTGTGGTGCTGGCAGGAATCCAGAATTAAGGTTGCATAGAGAAGTGTACTCGGGGTGGGGGGTGGGGGGAAGGGATGTGGGAATTGTATACTAATGAAGGAATTTTTTTCTTTTTTTTTTTTTCTCTCTTCGGAGGGGGAAGTGAGCTGGTGGGGAGGGGTGGGAAGGGAGAAAATTGCGGCAATGAATGAATGGAAATCCAAAACCTCTGTAAAAAAAAAAAAGTTGTGGTGCTGGAAAAGACTATTGAACCATGGACCACCAAGAAAACAAATAGACATGTTCTGGAGAGGATGAAACCAGGCTGCTCGTTGGAGGACAGGATTTTGAGGCTCCATCTCACATACTTTGGTCATGTTTCCAGGAGGGACCAATCCTTGGAGAAGGTTATCATGCTTGGAAGAGTGAAGGGACAGCACAAAAGAGGAAGACCCCAGATGTGATGAATTGACACAGTAACTGGAGTAATGGGGGTAGGTATGTGAGAGACAGTGAGATTAGCTCAGGATAGAGCAGAGTTCAGAGTTATTGTGCATAACGTCGCTATGGGTCATGATTGACTCAATGGCACACAACAACAACAAGAACTTGAGATTAAAAGTAAAAATGACACTACTTACATTATTTATTGTATATGGAGAATTTCATGAAGCAAAGTTAACACTTAAGTATCTTAAACCTATTAAAGGAGCCGGTTATTTAGAGAAAGCCTCTGTTAAATGCTATGCTCATGTGGATGTCTGACTTTTGATACTTATATAGTATTAGATCCTTATTGGCTTGAGCCCACAAAACCCATAATACTGTGCATGTAAATCACTTGAGAGTCTTGACTGTGGGTTTTGAGGCTGATTCTGTCCCTCTTGGGGTGGGCATGCTAAGGGATGTTCTCGTCTGCAGGGCTGCTGTGGGGGAGAGCAGACTCAACAGCAGTGAGTCGGGCTTCTCTCCTTGTATCTTCTTTCTTTCTTTCGTATTTTATTTTTCCTCCTTCCTTGCCTACTCCCTCTCTCCCTCAGCCTTCTATCTGTAACAATCTCCTGGGGCTTTTCTACTTGATGCTCCTGGTTTGAAGATCACACCTTGACTTTCACAAGGCTCGGCCCCTGGTTTCCCAGCCTCAGCACTGTTCATGTCGTAGGCTGAGCAGTGCTTTGTTTCAGGATTGTTCTCTGTGCATCATAGTCAGGTTCCTCCAACTAGATGCCAGGAACAATCCCCCCACCCCACCCTAACCATGTGTGACAACTAAGAATATTTCCACACTTTGGCAAATGTCCCAGGGGCAAGAGGGGCCCAAACTACCTCTTGTTGAGAGAAACATTGAATTAGATGACTTTCAAAGATCCACTCCCCACCTGTGCACTCCACCACATCTAGATTTCTACTCTCTGAAGCCCATATCCAAACCTCTTTAAAATACATGTGGCAATCTAAACTAGATTACTCAGGAGCTGATTATTTTTAATTTTTTTTTTCACAGTTGCCTCAGTTTATTTTTAACCCTGTGCCCAAACCATAGTCTATGTTACCAAATTTAGTCCTCACAACCATTGGGTCAAATTTAATTATCCTCATGTTATAAGCAGATAGGGAAACTTAACTCAGAGAAGTTAATTCATTTTCCCCACTAGGACACAAGTAGTATGTAGTAGAGGGGAGCTGATCTCTAAATGCTTTTTAAAAAGACCAAGTCTCAGATCCACATGTCGCTAAAAGAACCAAAAGCGACAGGCTTCTGCTTTCACCCTTCGAGGTGGCCTGTGGGTGGCCCGGGCCGGGCCAGGGTGCTGGTGCTGGTGGCAGTGTGGTGCCACCATTGTCCACAGGTGCTGCATAATGGTGACAGTGTGGCCTGCAGGGAGGGAAGGTGTGCTGTTCTCGCTCAGCAATTCATCTTCCTGTTCAGCAGAAAGAGTTCCTTTTTTTTTTTTTACAATGGGACTTTGCTCTCATTATTGGAAAGATCCCGGGAGGTGTGTTCGAGTTTAAAACACGGTTGCACAAGCGTCCAGTGACTCACTGTATCTGCAAGGACAGGTCTGCTGGCGGAGGTCCAGACGCGGGCTCCAGGGAGGTGTGGCGACCAGTCCCGGGAGAGAGGGATGCCGGCGAGGTTCCAGCCAGACTGTCAGCACCCCTGGGGGCGGATGTGGGAAATGCTGCCGCATCCACCGACGCTGTTTGAAAAGGGAGGGTCTGTTTGTATTACTCTGGGACAAAATTAGACTACATCCATTGGTTGGATAACTGTTGTGCTTCACAAGTACCGAAGACAAGTCCTTGAGGTGAAGCTATCACATATCTAACTTGTTGCTATTCATTGCTATAGAGTCCAATTTGAACAATAGTGACTTTGTGTGCCCAGAACACAGTTGTTCCCTGGGGTTTTCAAGGTTGTGTCAGGGCCTTGTCTCCCAAGGTGCCTCAGTGTGGGTTCAAACTGCCAACCTTTTGCCTTGGAGTCAAGAGTTTAACCATTTATATCGCCCATGAATTCCCTTTCACATATGTAACTACTGTGTCCTACAAATACAGCCCCAAGTGAAAAGAGAAAAAAAGAGAATGAAAGCAGTAAATTGCTATTTGTCTAAGGAAGTGAAGGGGGCATATGTGTCTATATTCTTTTTTAAATGGAACGGTAATTTAAAGCAATTGAAAGGGTAAAGATTTGCACTGCCAACCCAGAGGCAGGCAGTTCAAATCCACCAGATACTCTGAGGAAAAAGATGGGCAATTTCCTCCTGTGTGATACAACCTTTGAAAACCCACTGGTGGGTCAGCTATGGTTCTGTTGCAAGTCAACGGCAATGAATTGGTTGTGTTGTTTTGTTAATAAGAAAAAGGAAACATTAAATGGTGAGAACAGGAAAATGCTAGACTTTTTGTCTGTACCTTTTTTCCTTCTACAGTTAACTCTGGGACAGCTAGGATTTGTGTAAGTCAGATATCTGCTAGTGAAGGAAGATTCAAATATTTTCCTTCTCTGAAAAAGATAGAAAAGTCTTAAGACTACACCCAATGGGGAAAAACACGTGAGACTAAAAAAATAAGGCCAGCTTCTTGAATTCCAGCTCTCAGAGGTTTCACTGTAAATTAGCTTTGGAACTCTGGAAGTATTTTACCACATTATGAAAGAAAGTAAAATCTGGCAAAGACAAGGCTTACAGTGAGAAGACAAGAAGCAAGGAATGAGCTTAACTCTGCCAAGCGCCCTGAGGCCCCAGTAGTTTGAGTGGATATCCCTCATAGGATAAACGCTGAGGACTGAAGAAACTGCATCCATATTTTATTTTAAACTGCTTCAACACTTGGTGTTCTCTAGTTAGACTTTTTGAGATAGTGTTGGAATTGTTGTTCTGAAGTTGTTGGCTGTGTGTTGTGGAATGCTGTTGTTATGTTGTGGAATACAGCAAATAAGGAGTGACGGCTGTTGTTGTGTACCATTGTGTGAATTTTCAATTTGCAGTGACCCCACATGACAGAGCGGAGCTCCCACAAGGGCTTTCTAGGTTGCGGTCTCTCCGGGAACAGATCACCAGGTATTTATTTATCCATCAAGCTTATTGAACCACCCACCTTTCTGAAAAAGTAGCCTTTGGTTAGCGAAGGAGAGATTAATCTTTGCACCACAAGGACTCCTTATTGACTTTGCCATCCTAACATCTGATGTCCTGAAAATCTAGATAGTCAGTGAAAGAAAGGGGACACAGATGTAAGACCAGAGGAGGACAGGTGACCAGCTCATTGGGGTCATGGATCGGAATTATCATGATGAATTCATGAGGTCTGAATTGCTTGTAGATATGTGTGTGCTAGTTATGTCTGTGGGGAGTTCAGGTGGTCTAGTGGAAAGGAACTGTGCTGCCAACACACAGGTACACAGTTCAAATCTAACACCTGCCCAGTGAGACAAAGATGGGCACTCTCTCCTCATGCAATTTACTGCCTCTGAAAACCTGCTGGAAGGTTAGCTCCAATTCAGTGCTACATAACAGTTATGTCTCCTGTAAAAGCCACAATAAATCACCAACCTAGAAAGATGAGTATCCCTAGTGCATATAGTGGTGCTGAAAAAAAAAATTCTAATTAAAAGAAGCCAGGGCTCCTTAGACAAAGTCTGGAGCAGGAAACATACAAGATGGATTTGGACCATCTCTCATCTTCTCAAATAACAAAAAAATGAACAAAGACCAAAACAGTCCCAACACAGGGCTCAGGAGACAATTTGACCAAAGATGAAACTATTTAAAATATCAATAAGAATAATAAGTTCAGTACAACACACCAAATTTACTTAAATCCATCAGTTCAGAAGACACTAAAATAGAAAATGGATCATTGTTCTAAGCTGCTAATTATTGTTGTGATGGTGCCATCAGGTCAAGTACAACTCATAGTGACCCTGTGAACAACAGATCTGAACCCTGTCCTATCCTGACACACTAGAGCCCATTGTGGCAGTCACAGTGGCAGTTCACCTAACTGAGGGTCTTCTCCTCCTTCACCAATCCTCTACCTGTTTGAGCATCATGTCCCTCTCCGAGGGAATAGCCCCTTTCACCAACATGCCCGAAGTGTGTGAGGCAAAGCCTCCAAGTGCATTCCAGCTGCACCCTCTTGGCTGTCCTTGGGATGTTCAGTACTCTTCTCCAACACCACATCTCAAAGCCATCAATTCATTTGTCACCCTTATTCACTCATTGTCCAGCTTTTAGATGCATAGCTAGTGATTGGCCTGAATCAGATACACCTTAGTCCTCAAACTGATATCATTACTCAATAATTTGGAGAAGTTCCTATCTGTAGACTTCTCTTTCTAATGCAGTACATCTCCTGATTTCCTGACTGCTGTTTCCAAGGATGTTAATTGAGGATCCAAGTAAGATGAAGTTGTTAACTGTTTTAGTCTTCTCTCCATCTATCATGATGCTGCCTATTGGTCCAGTGGTAAGAATCTTTGTTTTCCTGAAATTGAGATGCAATCCATATTAAAGGCTGTATTCCTTGATCTTCTGCAACAAGTGCTTAAGGTCCTCGGCACTTTCAGCAAGCAAAGTTGTGTCATCTGCATAATGCAGGGTATTGATGAGTCTCCCTCCCATCCTGAGACCAAATTCCTCTACATAGAGTCCAGCTTCTCAGAAAATTTGCTCAGCATACAGATTGAAAAGATACGGAGAGGCGAGCTCTGGTGGCCTAGTGGCAAGAAGGTGTACTGCAATCCCAGAGGTGCACGGTTCAAATCCACCAGATGCTCTGCTGGAGAAGGAGGAACAATCTCCTCCTGTACCAGTCAGATCTGATTTGACGGTACACGCACACAAAATAAAA
>NW_006399754.1:11749723-11752187 GCF_000299155.1 Elephantulus edwardii | reverse complement strand
AGTTCAGTATTAGCAATTGAACCAGTTCAGGAACTGACTGGTGCCATGGGTTGCTCTCGTACATGTTCCAATCAAAGAAAATAATAAGCCCACAAGAACCAAGATACATCTAGTTGCCAAATCTGGCTCCTTTACAGAAGAAATACCTTGAAAAATGAAAAAAAAAAAAAGAAAAGATACGGAGAGAGAATATAATCCTGACACTCCCTTCTTAATTTTAAATTATGCAGTGTTCCCTTGCTCTGTTTGCAAAACAGCCTCCTGGTCTAGGTATAGCTTTCACATGAGCATAATTAAGTGCTCTGAGATTCCCATTCTTCTCAATATTAGCCATAACTTGTCATGATCCACACAGTCAAATGCCTTTGCATAGTCAATACAGCACAAATAGACATTCTTTTAGTATTCCTTACTTTCACTCAGGATCCATCTGACATCAACAATGATATCCTCGGTGTCACAGCCTCTCCTAAATCTTGCTTGAACGTCTGGTAGTTCCCAATCTATGTACTACTGTTCAAGCCATTTTTTTAATGAACTTCAGCAGTATATTGCTTGCATGTGATATTAGTGAAATAGTTCGATAGTTTCCACATTCTGTTGGATCAACTTTCTTATGAATGGGGACAAATATGGACTACTTCCAATCTGTAAGTCAGACAGCTGTCCTCCAAACTTCCTGGCACAGACTGGTGAGAACATCTAGGGCTGCATCTGTTAATTGAAAGAAGTAAATTGTTATTCCATTGGTTCCTGGGGCCTTATTTTTTGCCAATGCCTTCAAGACAGCTCCCACTTCCTCCTTCATTACCATTGGCCCCTGCTCATATGGTGCTTCCTGAAATTTTTTGGTGTCAATCAGTTTTTTTTTATACAGTGATTCTGTGTATTCCTTCCATCTTCTTTTGTTGCTTCCTAGGTCTTTCAGTATATTTCTCATAGCACTTTCAATATTGTGACTGTTTTCATTTATTTTAGCTTGAGAAATTTAGAGTGAGTTCTTCCCTTTTTAGTCTCCAATTCCAGCTCTCTGCACCTTCCATTATAGTATTTTGCTTTGTCTTCTCAAGCTGCCCTTTGAAATCTTCTGTTCAGCTATTTTGGTATGTTTTCCCCTTGTTTTGGCTCCTCAGTGCTCTATTGCAATTTTTAAAATCTCTTCCAACATCCCTTTTGGGTTTTCCTTTCTCCTCTGTCTTTGTAATGACCTTTTGCTTTCTTCATGGATACTATCCTTGATATCAACTGACAACTCATCTTGTCTTTGGTAATTGATGTTCAATGCTTCAAACCTATTCTTAAGACAATTTTGAAATTCAGGTGGAGTAGATTCAAGATCATATATTGGTCCTTGCATACTTAATTTAATTTTCTTTGGCTTCAATTTGAACTTGCCTATGAGTAATTGATAGTCTGACCCACAGTCCGCCCCTTGCCTAGTTTTGGCTGGTGATAATGAGCTTCTCCCACGATTCTTTCCACAGATGTAGTCAATCTGCTTCCTATGCCGCCCACCAGGTGAGGTCCATGTGAAAGTCACTGTTTGTGTCTCTTAAAAATGGTTTGTGTTGTTATTTTTTTAAGTCTGCTAGTGAACTTTGTCATTATCTTGACAACTGGAAACTCTTAGCATCTATAAGGAAAAATTGCCAGGAGTGGAGTTAATCTTTGTTGTCTTTTTGGACCAGTTCCTTGCATGATGAAGCTCCTTCATTGGGAGGAAGGTCAGACCACATGGGGGTCTTCAGCGTCTTCTGTGTCTACAGATGCTAAAGAAATAAGGATTACCTTTCACAGTCAACACACAGAGAAACATTTCCCCTATAGCTGGCACCTTGAACTTGGACTTCTAGCCTCCTAAAGAACATCAATGGAAGAGATGAAGACCTTCTAAGAGATGGACTGACACAGTGACTTCAGCAATGGGCTCAAGTGTGTCAGAGATGATGAGGATGGCACAGGATAGCGCAGGGTTCAAACCTGCTGTTCCCAGGGTCACTATGAATTGTACTTGGTTTGAAGGCACCTAATAACAACAACAACAAACTGTAAGAGATCAAATTTCTGTTTCTTAAAGTCTTCCACGTATGGTCTCTCTGGGATAACAACATTAGGCAACTAAGACAGGCTGCCAGCCAAAAAGCCAGCAGTTATAAATGCACTAGTTGTTTGATGGGAGAGAGAAGGACAGTCTTCTCCCACAAAGATTTGTTATTGTTACATGTCCTCAGGTCAGAACTAAGTCACAGCTGACTTTCCGGCAGGTTTTCAGAGGCTGCAAACTGCACAGGAGGAGATTGCCCATCTTACTCCCATGGAGCTCTGGTGGCCTAGTGATAAGAAGATGTACCGTAGTCCCAAAGGTACATGGTTCAAATCCACCAGCTGCTTTGTGGGAGAAGGATGGGCAGTCTCCTCCTGTACAACTTACTGCCTCTGAAAACCCACTGGATGGTCAGCTATG
>NW_006399754.1:11725446-11747733 GCF_000299155.1 Elephantulus edwardii | reverse complement strand
CCTCCTCAGTTTCGGCAAGCAGGGTTGTGTCATCTGCATAATGCAGATTGTTACTAGATCTTCCACCAATCCTGACACCACACTTCTCCTCATAGAGCCCAGCCTCTCAGATAATCTGCTCTGCATGCAGGTTGGAGATAGGGCACATCCCTGGCGTACACCCTTCCCAATTTTGAACCATGCAGTGTTACCCTGCTCTGTCCTGACCACTGCGTTTTGTTAATGCCTTCAGTGCAACTTCAACTTCTTCCTTCATTCCATTGGCTCTTGTTCATACGGTACTTCCTGAAGTTTTTAAGTATCAGTCAATTCTTTGTGGTATAGTGACTTTGGGTATGCTCTTCATTTTCTTTTGAAGAAAACTTTCAGGAAGTGCCATATGATTTCCACATTCTGTTGGCTCACTTTTCTTGGAAATGAGAATAAACACAAATCTCTTCTAGCCAGTCAGCCAGGTAGTTATCTTCCAAATTTCCTGGCACAGACAGGTCAGCATATCCAGAGCTGCATCTGTTAGTTGAAACATGTCAGTTTGTATCACATCAGTTCCTGTAGCCTTATTTATTGTCAATGCAGTTTGGACTTCTTATCACCATTGGCTCTTTATCATATGCTATTTCCTTAAATATTTCTTTTTGGTACAACGACTCTACGTATTCTTTCCATCTTTTTTTGATGCTTCCAGGATCATTCAAGATTTTGTCCTTAGAGTGGTGGCGGCGGCAGCGGCTGGGGGCAGCGAGCACAGCGTGGGGCTACACCTCCCCGGAGGCGGCAGGGGTGGCCGGGCCTCACCGCACTGGCGGCCACGGAGCGAGCCTAGGGCCCAGCAGGCTTGCTGGAATTGTGGGAGATACATCAGTGAAGAAATGGACTAGTGTATCTGAGCATGGAGTCTCCTTGCTGTCCGTCACCCCCAGCTCTCCTTGATAAATGAGAGCAATTGGGTCAGGAGAGAAGGAAACGTGGTCACCATGAAGTTAAAGCAACGAGTTATACTGTTAGCAATTCTCCTTGTCATCTTTATTTTCACTGAAGTTTTCCTGATTGACAACTTGGATACATCAGCTGCCAAAAGGGAGGACCAGAGAGCTTTTCACCAAGTGATAGCTGGCTTGTGGGTAGAACTGGAGGCCAAGGTGGACCACACGTTGCAGTCTCCCTGGGAAATTGCAGCCCAGTGGGTAGTTCACCAGGAAGTGTACCCTGAAGAGACCCCAGAGCTGGGGGCAATCATGCACACCATGGCGACCAAGAAAATCATTAAAGCTGATGTGGGTTATAAAGGGAAACAGCTGAAAGCCTTACTGATACTTGAAGGAGGACAGAAAGTTGTCTTCAAACCTAAGCGGTGAGTTGTCATCTTAGCAGCTATATTTGTGAGTGGGTCCATTCATTGAACTTGGAATTTATAAAATCTGGAATTTATAAAATCTTTTCTTATGCTTCTCTTTGGTCTGTACAAGGCTAAATATTTTTACAATTAAACCGATTTTAAAATAAAAAAAAAAATTTTGCCCCTAACATTTCTCAGTATTGCAACTCGAGGCTTGGATTACTTTTTCAGTTCTTTCAGTACGAGAAGTGCTGAGTGAATTTGTCTCCTTTTATTCTCCAGCTCTGGCTCTTTGCACAATCTGTTATAGTATTTTGCTTTATCTTCTGAAGCTGCCCTTTGAAATCTTCTGTTTAGCTCTTTTACTTTGACATTTCTTTTCCTTTGTTTTAGCTTCTTGACGCTCTAGTGCCATTTTCAGAGTTTCTCTACATCCATTTTGGTCTTTGTTGTGTGAATTCCGTTCCTGCTATTTTCTTCTTTGTTTTTCAGCCATCACTGAATGAATTAGTACCCCCCAGCCCTCCCTCCCCCAAAAGGAGAATACACAAAGGAGTATGTGAGTGCTAATTGAGTGTAGGTGTGGGCCATGCCCCCAGGGCCAGCATCTGCTCTTTGGAAGCTTACCAGCCCAGCAGGTTGAGTGTGGTCAGGGCATTCCAATAGGACTTCAAGCACCGAGGGACACGTCTCTGAAAGGTCAGGGCAGGTGGAGCAACAATCAAGAATCCACTGGTGGAGATTAACAGGAATTTTAGGGATTCCATGGACATTTTGTGGCCATTCTGGTGTAGGAAGAAAATGAAGTTTTTCCAAGGGAAGGTGGTGGCACCTTTCTGTTGATTTGGATTTAACAGTAAATGCTCGTAGTTACAGAAAAGCTTCAGGCCTTTTGCTCATAGGGTCATTATGAGTCTTGCTTGACTAGATGGCAATCAACAGCAACAACAACAACAAGTAATTCCTTGGGATAAAGATGTGTAATCTCCTCTCATGTGATTTATAGCTTCAAAAACCCACTGGAGGGCTCCCACTCAATAACAGTGAGGAAGGAGGTTCTTTGTTGTTTGTTTTTGAAGTGCCTTCTCTGTGCTGGAGTCTGTAAGAACTTTTGCTGCTCACCCATAGGTAGTACCTCTCTAGGAGTTTGTGCCACAAACTTCTCTGAGCGAAGAAGATGGGCAATCTCCTCTCATTCTGTTTACAGCCTCTGAAAACCCATTGTAGAGTCAGCTATGAGTTAGTTCCAACGGAATGGCATTGAGTTTGAGTTTTGAAGGGCCTACTCTGTGCCAGGCCCTGCACATAGTCCACAGGATCCCTGCAACCACTCTCCAAGGATGGCATGATCAGACAAGGTGAGTCACCTGCCCAAAGTCTCCTCACTAGTTAGTGGCTGAGCTGTATGTGTATACAAGGTCTAACTGATTCCAAAGGCCTCTGCAAAGTTCATTAGCAATTATCAGGTACTACTTTGCCCGGAAGCAACAGTTATGTAAGCACTTGACTGCTAACTGAGAGGTCAGTGGTGGGAGCCTACCTGTGACTCTGTAGGAGGAAGTCTGGGAGATCTGCTCCCCTAAAGTTTATAGTGTGTGAAGCCCCATAGGGAAGTTCTGTCCTATAACAGAAGGTCACTCAGAGTCGGTCACTACCTGACTGTAGAAAGTTAAAGAAAAATTTGCAGTGTTCATAAAATCCAATTTTTGTTTCACATATCTTATTTTCGTGTGTGTGCATGTATGTTTTAATTTTTTAAAAATTGTATTAGTTTGCATACACAATTCATACACATTGTGTTTCACACATTTCTTCATTCACATAGTGTTTCATGTGATCATTCCCATACTTTGTGTTTTATAGAATTAATTACCATTGATCTATGCTCACTATCTTTTGAAGTCTCCACTGGATCTTTCCTATTTCCTTCATCCTGCCTCTTCCACCCATCAAACTCTATGACCCTCTGATTTTTCTCCCCTCCTCACCCTCACCCTCACTGCTCCCTTCTCTTCCCTGTTTGGACTTTTTTACACATTGTTCTAGTTATCCTTCTACTTTTACAATAATGGTCTTATGCAGTATTTGTCCTTATAAGACTGAATTAGTTCACTTACCATAATGCTTCCTCACGTCTCATTTTTATTTGGAGATGCCATTAAATCAGATGAGGAAGACAGAGAATGCTGAGAGTGTTCTAAGTATGTTGACTCTGCATATATAGAGTTTTAGATAATATATTTCCTAGTGGAGTTATCATGTTAATAGATTTGGAAAGAGAGTCTGAGGTGACCACACACATTTAGAAGACATTAGCAAATACTCTTGTTTTTGTTTTACCACTTGATAGGAACCGACCAATAGCTGACCTTCTGGTGGGTTTTCAGAGGCAACTGGTTAATCGCATGGGAGGAGATTGCCCACCCTTCTCCTGCAGAGCAGCTGTTGGCCTTAAACTGCATGTCTTTGGGATTGCAGCACAGTTTCTTGCCACTAGGTATCCAGAGCTCCCTATAAGACCACATAAAATCTTCGAGAAGCTAGTGATGGCAAACGCAAGTGATCAGTATTAGAACTGCAGAGCCCTTTCCTCCCAATCCCAGAGTGGTTACTGAGACAATCCAATCACAGGAAGCAACTGCTCTGCTTTTTCTCTCTTGTCAAGGATGTGAAGCTACTCTACCTCCTTTCCCAGAAATAATTATCGAGACCTCAGCCCACTTCCCTATCTTGTAGAAAACATCTGTGAACATCCCCTTCTCCAAGTTCCTTGTAAGAGAATATAAAATCCCTCTCTAACTTTTAGTGGGGGCTGGTTTTCTACTTAAGAGCCAGCCTGGCAGTTTCTCCTCAATAAACTTTCTTGGCCTGAACTGGATTCTGTCCTTCCTCAGTGACCTTACAATCAAATCGGAGCATTAGGGTGCTGTTTAAATGACAGCAACAGATGCCCACGAAGGAGGTACCAGTGAGGAAGGGGCAAAAGGGCAGTGAGCTATGCCAACACGTTATTGACCAGGTAGTCCTGTGAGATTCAAATTAAGTCAGTGCATTACAGAGAATAGAAAAACTGCCCTTCAGTCAATTCTGACTCCTTGTGATCCTGATAGGACCCTGTAGAACTGGCCAGTAACATTTCTGAGGCTGCAAATCTTTATAGGGACAGATTGCCACAACTCTCGCCTACAGAATGGATGGTGGGTTAAAACTATTGACCTTTCTGTTAGCAGCCAAGTACTTTAACCACTTTGCCACTTCTACTATGGATCAAGACAGATTCTTTGTATCCAAGATTGTGGATAGGGCAGGTGAGGTGAGGACTGGACATTGACCATGGGAGTTCACAGTGCAAGGTACTGGGGAACTGACCACACTACCACATATGGTGGAGTGCTGGGAACCTCTGCTTAGAGCTTGGTTAATTACTGTCCAGTTGGCTCAGAATAATAGTGGTGGCTTCACATGTTTCAGGACCAAGTGTTGTAGTAGAGTGTGGAGCTTAGGGACATTTGTGTGGAAGCTTAGAAAATGACTCATTCACCTTCACACAAAGGAAGGCAGCCCTGAGGTTATGAGAGAATGGCCGGAAGTGGGGTTCTTTCCTGAGAGGGCCCCCAGGGCAAGGCATCTTCTGTACCTGAGACACAGGCCCTTTCCCCATTGTGCCCATTTCTTCTGGTCTAGAGTTAGGCTGGCACCCAGCATCCAAAGTACAGGCGTCTTCATTTTATTGCGTTTCTCTCATTGCACTTTGCAGATAATTCATTTTTTGCAGATTGAAGAGTTGTAGCAACCCTGAACTAAGAATGTCTGTTGGAGCCAATTTTCCAACAGCATACGCTCACTGCATTTTGATAATTCCCACAGTATTTCAAACATTTCCTTAATGTTAGTGCACACTTGATATCAAGTTAGAACTATTATGGTATAATGTACACATAACATGATATGCACTGGGAAACAAACAAAATTCTGTGACTTGCTTTCCTGTGCTATTTGCTTTATTGCAATGATCAGGAAGAGGATCCCCAATATCTCTGAGGCCTCGTCACTGGTGCCATGGAGGATGAAGGGCCAGAGATCAGTTATCAAAGCCTCTATTGCCTTCCCCCAGGTTGTGGGAGATGTTTCTTTTCAGGCAATTATCTATATATGAAAGCCTTGGAAAGTGACCGCGGGAAGTATATGGTGGCCTGGGAGGGGCGACTGCCATGTGGACAGCTTGGGGGGAAGAAGCGGGAGACCAGCATGCTTTCTTTCTGGCAGAAACCAAAAGAAGGCAACCTTTGAAACTGATTGAGGGAGAAGGAAGTGGTCTCCTGATCTCCATGTGAATGAGGAGGCCTCTAATGGTGATGTGAGGGCCTTGGACACTCACCCAGGGCTTGGATGTTACCCATCCTTCCCTGCAGAACCACAGGGAAATGCTTTCCTTTGCTTGGTTCTGGCATGTCTTTTCTAACTCCCAATCTTCTTCCCTTAGTGCTATTTCTACCTTGTGGGAATCAAGAAACAGCACGTTGGCACAGTTTTCTAGAGATTGACCTTAACTGTTTCTCTCGTAGTTGTTGTTACGTGCTATTGAGGAGGGAGGGACTCACAGCTGACCCTCCAGCAGGTTTTCAGAGGCAGTTAATCACACAGGAGGAGATGGTCCCCCTTGCTCCCTTGGATTTGAATTGTGTGCCTTTGGGTTGGCAGCACAACTCCTTGCCACTCGGCCACCAGAGCTTCCTGATTTCGCTATCTAGAAAGAGAGGTTGTTTTCACTGACATATGTTCATGTGTGTGAATCTCTCATTGGTGAAATATCAAACAGTGAAATGAAAAAGGACAGGTATTAGGACTGCAGAGCCCTTTCCTTCCTCTCCCAGAATGGCTACTGAGAGAATCCAGTCACAGGAAGCAACAGCTGTGCTTTCTCTCTCTGTCGAGGATGTGAAACTCCTCTGCTTCTTTTCCCAGAAATAGTTATCTGAGACCCCAGTCCACTTCCCTATATTGTAGAAAACATCTGTGAGCATGCCCTTCCTCATGTTCCTTATAAGAGAATATAAAACTCTTTTCTAACTTTTAGTGGGGGCTGCTTTTCTGTTTGAGAGCTAGCTGGGAAGTTTTTTCTCAATAGACTTTCTTGGCCCGAACTGGGTTCTGTCTTTCCTCTGTGACCTGTATTACAACAAGAACATTCAAATAGGTATAGTAGACATTGGGTAAGGGTATCAGTTTGGCACTGAGGGACCTTTCCCAAAACCTAATATTGTTTCAGGCAAAGAAGAGTCTCAGAGAAAAATAGGAATGTTGGGTAGAAAAACTGACAGGGGGTTGGCAGTGGGTCTCCTTCTTGACCAGGACTTATCTCTCTCAGAGCAAAGCCCACTATGGAGTGAGAATGGGTTGACCTGGTGCCCGTGGACAGGATGTGTCTCATCTGTGGGAGTAACTGCTGAGACAAGTTGCTCAATTTTCATTTTAAAGAAAATGAGCTCCAAGTCCAGGAGAGGTTGAAGAGCTGGTACTTCTAGCTGCTCCTACACAGTGTTTATCTGAAGGAAAACGGAAGTTGTTGCAAGCCAAAAATATGTGGATCAAGAAACCCAGCAGTTCTCAAAGATGCAGAAGAGATGCTGGCTGGCTGGAAAGCCTTGAAAAGATTAGTGGCCATTCTCCTGGAGGATGGGGGCAGGGCTGTTTGTGGCTATTTTATTCTCTTATTTAGATCTTTCTGAATTTTACCAGAAGCAAGTGTTGTTTTCTACCAGGAACAAGTGTTGCTTTTATATCTTAAAAAAGGGGGCTCTTTTTCAATAGAGAACTAAAAGAAGAATAAAATGAAAAGCTTACCTATCTGGACTAGAACATGAGATTGTGGTTGGAAAAGTTTATGGTGAGGAAATGGATCTGTTCCAAGCTATAATGATATAAAAGTCTAGACATTTAGGAAAATTGAGTTCAGAAGGGGAATGGATTCTGTTCTTACATTTAGAAACTGCACACTGAAGCCAGGTTGCCTTTTAAAATATTCCTGTTGTTAGGTGTTATCTGGAGCCCCCTGTGTGACAGAACAAAGCCCCCTGCTTTATTCTGTGGCATCCTCACAATCTATTTGTGCTTAAGCCCATTGCTGCAGTCACTGTCTCAATCCATCAAGAGCTTCCTTTCCTTCACTAACCCTTTACTTTTCCAAGGAGAAAAACTTTTCTTTCTTCAGGGACTGACCCTTTCTGATAACATGGACAAAGTATGTGAGACAAAGTGGCACCATCCATGCTTCTAAGAGGCACTTCGGCTGGATTTTTTTGTTTTTAACTATGACACATGCATTTAATTATACTTTGGTGTTCTTCCTGTTATTTTTTTAAGATTCTTAGTTATTTTTTAAAGCTTTGGTGCTGGAGAAGAGTATTGAGGGTACCATGGACTGCTAAGAAAACAGATTCACCCTTGATAGGGTTAAACCGGGCTGCTCCTTGGAGGCAAAGATTCTGATGCTTCGTCTGACATACTTTAGACATGTTGTAAGGAGAGACCGGTCCTTGGAGAGGGACATCATGCTTGGGAGGGTGGAGGGCAGGCGCAGGAGGGGAAGGCCCTCTAGGAGGTGGATTGATTCGGTGACAGGTAATTGGGATTATGTGTCAGAGACAGTGAGATTGGCACAGGACAGAGCAGAGTTTAGAGCTGTTGTACATAGGGTCACTATGAGTCGCAAGCAACTCGACAGCACATAACAACAACAACATATTGGTTTATTTACAAAGTTCATATTCATTGTGTTTCACACTTTTCCTCATTCACATTGTGTTTCGTAAGTTTTCCACAGAGAGTTGGGTTGGTTGTTCTTTTGTTTTTTAGGGTTTGTTTTTGTTTGGGGTTTTTTTTGTTTGTTTTTGGTTGTTGTTGTTTTTCAGTCCATAGTGTGTTTAATATTTTTTGTCTATGCCACAATTCAAAGGCATCAGTTCTTCTTTGGTCTTCCTTACTCGTCCAACTTGCATATGCATATGAAATCCTTGGCAATGTTGGTCCTTTCTCATAATGTTACTTATTATTCCAGTTGTGAGGATTTTTGTTTTCTTGGTGTTAAAGTGTTATAATCCATAGTGGAGGTTGGACTCTATCATCCTCTAGTCTTTCAAGTCCTCTTTGCTTTGACAAACCACGTTGTATCATCTGCATATTGCAGGTTATTGATGAGTCTTCCTGAAACCCTGATGCCACATTCCTCTTCAGAGTTCAGCCTTGCAAAGTATTTGCTTAGCATACAAATGGAATCGATATTGTAAAAGAATACAACCCTGACACACCTTTCTTGATTTTTTAAGCCATACTATATGCCCTGTTCTGTTTGAATAACTGCTCTTGGCCTATGTACACATTTCCCGTGAGCACAATGAAGTGTTCTGGAATTCCTTTTCTTCTCCGTTTTAGTCACAGTTTATTATGATCCACCTGGTAGATTATCTTTGCATAGTCAAGAAACGATAAGTAAACATCTTTCTGGTATTCTTTGCTTTCAGAAGCCAAGATCTGTGTAACATCAGAAATTATGTTCTTCATTCTATAGTCTTTTTCTGAATCTAGCATTAATTTCTGGCAGTTTCCTGTTTATAGTGCTCCAGCTGTTTAAAAATAATATTCGGCAAAACTTTGGTAGTGCTTCTAAATTTCTCGGCTTGGATGAGTGGAGAGTGCTTAAGGCTGCATCTGTTTGCTGAAACACCTGAATTGGTGTTTTATCAATTCCTGGAATCTATTTCTGCAATGTTTTCAGTTCCGTCTGGATTTCTTCCTTGAACACTTCCTGCTCTGCTTCCTGCAATGCGTGCATGTTAATTCTTTTTGATGAAGGGATTGAATTCCTTCTGTCTTCTTTTGATGTTTCCTGTGACAGTCAGTATTTTGCCCATAAAATTCTTCAGTACCAGACTTAAAGTTTTAAGTTCTTCCACCTTGAGGCATATCAAGTTTGTTCTTCCCTTTTGATTTTTCTAAAGCCAGGTGTTTCCATTATAGCAGTTTGCTTTGTCTTCTTGAACTTCTTCAAGTCTTCCGCTCAGTTCTCTTAATTTATCTTTGCTTTCCATTAAGCTTCTCTTAATTTCTTTCACTTAAGCTTCTCTCCATTGCTGAGAAAGTTCCAGTCTCTTTTGACATCCATTTTCTGCTTTCTTGTCTTTTTTAATAATTTTTTACTTTCTCTGTGGATGATGTCCTTGATGTCGTCTCACAACTTCTCTGGTCTTTGGTCAGGAGCGGTAAATCCATCAGATGTGGTTTTGGGTTGGTTTATAAATTCAGATGTGAGATACCCCAACGTGTTTTCATTTTCTTCAGCTTCAATTTGAACTTGCATTTGAGCATTGATTGTTCCACACTCAGCTGCTGCCCTTGTCCTGCCTGGTGAGAATGAGCTTCTCCACTGTCTCCTCCTGTAGACGTAGTGGATTGGATTCCTGTGTGTTCTCTCTGGTGAGGTTCATGCGCTCTGTTTTCTTAAAATAAGTGTTTGTACTGATTAAGCTGCTAGTTGTAAAATTCTATCATGTGGCCTATTGTCTCATTTCTATCACTAAGGCCATATTTTCCAACTACCAATCCTTCCCTGTTTTGAACTTTTGATTCCAATCACCAGTTTATTATTAATGCATCTTGACTGCAAGCTAGATCAATTTTGAACAGCAGAAATGGGTAGAAATCTTTACCTTTTCATCTCTGTCTTTAGTGTTTGGTGTGTATATTTGAACGGTGGTAACGTTAGCAGGTCTTCCTTTTATGCATATGGATATTAACCTATTACTGGCAGCATTCTGTTCCACAGTAGATCTACAAATGTTCTTTTTGATGATAAATGCAGCACCATTTCTCTTTAATTGATCACTCTTTGCATAGTAGATTATCTGGTTCAAAATGGACAACACTAGATCTTCTCAGTTCACTAATTCCTAAAATATCAATTCTTCTGTGTTCTAGTTCATTTTTGACAACTTTCTATTTTCTTAGAGTTCTTCTTTGTACATTTCCCTTTCCAGTTATTAACAGATGTTTGCACTAGTTTCTCCTCATTTGGGTTGTGCTACCACGGGAGCAAATGAGTGTCCTTCATTGGCTGAAAGCTTTCTTCCGTCTACCTCATTTAGGTGGACTCTGCTTTGAAGAAGCAGATCTTCTCTTGTGTTTGCAGTGCCTTTCAACATGAGGGCTCATCTTCTGGCACTGTATCCAGACAGTGCTCCACCTCTACTGTAGATTGCTTTCTTTTTAAAGGTGTACAATTAGTAAAAGAACTCATTAAGACTCACAACTGAGTGCATTATGTGGCTTCTGGCTCCTAGTGGCCTGCCCTACAAGCTAGACTGTGACTGCCTTTTAATGGTCCCAGGTTGTAAATCTTTATGGAAGCGACTGCCCTACCTCCCTCCCTCAGAGCAGCTGGTGCATTTGAACCATTGAACTTTTAGTCAGCACCCAACTGCTTAGCCCATTGCACCACCAAGATTCTTATAAAGGTAGTAGTATTCATTTACCCATTATAATTTTTTCTACTTTTGAAAGTTTTTCTTTTTTCTTTTGGCCACTATGATGCTCAGAGTGAACTTTGGGCTTAACCTGCGCTGTTTAGTTATATAACCATCTCCATCCATTCCTTCTTTTTCATTTTTTTAATACTTGCTTAGATTCTATCTAATATGTCTTTATTCTAAGCTCTTTGCAATCCTTTGGGGAGTAAGTGGGTACATAATAATAAGAAAGGATCTTATTTGAGAGGGGAGAAAAATCTGTAAAGTCAAGCGGCATAGGAATTCTTCTTATGGAAACTCTATGAACGTCGATAAATGTCGATGGTTGTAGAGGGGCTTCAGGCCTTTTGTTCATAGGGTTGCTATGAGTCGTGCTCGACTTGAAGGCAATCAACAACATGGATGATGATGTTGGTACTGAGTTGATGACGTGATTCCACATTGGATCTGCTTGAGCTAGAATCTAACTTTTCCAAATCCTATTCGTGGTGTACCACACTGAGTTGTAGGGCATTAGGATGGCTCTCTGTAACCATCTGATGCTGATGGGAGCAGGAAGGACCATATTACCTCTCCCCATGATGAAAGAGGAAAGTGTCTTACCAGACAGTATGGCTCACGTCATGTTCCTCCACTCCTTGGAAGCCCATTGTGCAGAACCGGTCACACAAGACTGCTGTGGCCAGTGGTGACATTAATGTTTCACAATCTAGGTTTCAGAGGTTGGGCTATTTTCTCCAAAGACTTGCTGCCCCTGCTTGTATCCTGTTTGGGTGATGTTCTATGTTCATACTGCTGTCCTTGTGAAGCATCTGTGTTGTGTGTGTGTATCTCTCTACACGTCTTCACTCTCACTTCCTTTATTACTGGGACTCTTGTCTTGCATCTCCCTGAACAGGAAATCGTCTCCACAGAGGCCCTTGTGTCCAGGTGACCCAAAGCATCCATTCTGACTAGGAATAGCCCTCTCAAGCCAGCTACTCATGATGCTCCAGGATCTGACAAATCTCACTTCGCATCCCAGGACCATCAGTCACTGTGCAGCCTTGGACAGTTTCTTTCATGTCTCAGTGAGCTGCTTTCTTCATATGAAAACATCTTCTACCTAAGGGAGTTGTTAGAAGGATTAAAAGCAAAAATGCCTACAAAGTGCTGACATTGGGAGGAGGTCAATAAGGAAAAGTTAGAGCTGATGATTACGCAAATTGGCCTGCTATTGCAAATAGGATGCCACAAACCTGTTCCGCTGCTGAGCTGATGGGTCGGCCACCCTGGGAACTATGTTTGCCCAGGCCAGAGTCTTTGGACCTGCCCTTGAGTGATGCACCTTCTTCCATTAAGTCACCGCAGAGCTCAGTGCAATGTCTCACGTTCGAAAAGGCTAATGACTGATTTCTTTCCCAACCGTCTGTGACTTCAGCATCCTTTGGGTGGGATAGATTTTGATTTCAACTAGCAGCACCAATGATGGATGGAGAAGAGACTGAGGTTGTTAACAATGACACCTTACTCGGCTATACAATCAATACTCTTAACACCAGCAGTTAGGAGATCAAAAGTTGAATTGCATTGGGAAAATCTGCTGTCAGGGACCTCTCCAGAGTGCTGAAAAGCAACAATGTCAGTCTAGAGATTAATGTGAGCCTAATCCAGGTCATGGTCTTCACAATTGCTTGTTATGCTTCAGAGAGCTGGATAATGACTAAGAATTACAGAAGAAGAATTGATGCCTTTAAATTGTGGTGCTGGAGAAGAGTCTTGAACATACCATGGACTGCCAAGAAAACAAGCAGGTCTGTCTTGGGGAGGGTGAAATCAAATTTCTCCTTGGAGGCTAGGATTTTGTAGCTCTGTCTCACATACTTTGGGCAGATAGCCAGGAGAGACTGATCCTTAGAGAAGGACATCATGCTCGGATGAGTGGAGGGACAGCCCAGGACATGAAGATCCTGGATGAGATGGATTGATACAGTAACTGGGGCAATGGAGGTTGGTGTTTCAGAATTAGAGACTGGCTCAGGACAGTGCAGGGTCGTTACGGGTCACAGGTGACTCAATGGTACATAACAATAACAACAACAACAACAACAACAACAGTGCCCCAGTGTCTAAGAGTCCCAGAAGAATTGATACCTTTGAATTGTGTTGGAGAAGAGTACTGAAAAAAGAGCAAACAAATACGTCTTGGAGAAGCGCAGCCAGGGTGCTCCTTGAAGGCAAGGATAGTGAAGCTTCATCTCATAGATTTAGGGCATGTTGTTAGAAGGGCCAGTCCTTGGAAAGGGGCATCATGGTGGAAGGTCAGCGAAAGAGAAGACCCTCAACCAGGTGGATTGGCACAGTGTCTGTAACAATGGACACAAGTGTCTCAGAGATGAAGAGGACGATGGCACAGGTTAGAGCAGGGTGCAGATCCATTGTTCAGAGGGTCACGATGAGTTATGATCGAGTTCTCACAACTGGTATTTTGGGCTCATCTTTTCTTCTCTGTTTCTCTTTACAAAACACAGACATCTCATAAACTCCAGGTGGCTACCACCTTTAGGGGCCGCTACCTCGTTCTCAACCAGTGGGACCACATTCCAGACAAATCCTTACTGGCAGAGATTTCAAGCAGCTATTCTACTCATTCTAGACTAGAAGAGGTCAACCCTTCTGAATATTGGTGAGCTCATGAAATAGAAGTTTCCACTGTATTCACCCCTCCTCCTCCACCAATCTGGGAGAGAGAAGGTGATGTTGGTGATGTCTGCGGAGATACTGAGGGTGAAAATGAATTTATGGAAGGAAGGTGTGGAACAGGAAGGAGAAAGCCTAATATCTTTATGTCCAAGTCATAAAACTTTACAGCTGATGAGGCCAGACCCTTGCAGGACATTGGACTGATCTGTAACTCAACTAGTCTTGATTGTAAACACTTGTTATTGTGTTGTTTCAAGAGTGTAGATGATCTGGGTGGGTGACCCTCCTCCTTTTTCAGTCATCTTGCCTATCTCTGCCCAAGACTAGGCCGTGTTTTTGCCTGTGTCTGTGTTCCCAGCTAGAGTCTAACATGTGGAAGCGGAAGCTATTCTTCCACACGGAGCATAAGGGGAAAAGCAGGGCAAGGACTGGCCACCTTGCGTGGTCTTGTGGAGTAATTCCCAGGGTTCAGTCTTTGAGAGCTGCCCTTTGAGCAGCCAGGCTGTTGTTGGGTACTGTGCAGTTGAATTCCATTTCAATGATGCCATAGGACAAAGCAGGACTTCCATATAGAGTTTCCAAGGCTGTGAAGTTTATGGGAGCAAATAGCCAGGCCTTTTCTTCCAAGGAGCTGCTAGTCAGTTCAAACTGCTGACCTCCTTATGAAGAGTCCTAAGTGGTTTAATACTGCCGCTAGGACCCCTAGGGAGAGGCTATGGATGATGCAGAGAATCTACTGACTTGGGAGAGTACTCCTTCATAAAGTCCTTTCTTGAAAGTAAAACATGTCTCAGAATGAAAAAGCTGAGAAGAGCCGTAAGAAAGATCCTCCTCAACTCGTTAGACTAAAGAAACGAGCCTTTTCTTTCTGATTTTGTTTGACCTCATCCCTGTATATTAATTAACACTTCATATTTGTTGGAACTAGTAACGCTTCATAGAACGTGTACAGGGAAGTAGTTACCCCAAAAGATTACTGAGCAAGAATTGATTAATATGCTTCCTCATTCCTAATCTAAGCAGAGTATTGGGGTTTTGGTGGTTGTGTTTGGTTTGTGATTTTTTTTTTCCATTTACTCAAGGCTTGTTGTTACTTAGTGTCATCAAGACAATTCTAACTCAGATTAGCTTCATGTGACAGAACAGATCTGATCTGCCCCAGAGATTGTCATTTTTACAGAATCAAATATGCCTTTTTCTCACAGAACTACTAGAAGGGTATGAAGTGACAATTGTTCGATTAGTTGAAGAGCATTTACCAGTTGTGCCACTCGGGGCTTCCCAAGAGCCTGTCACTATTAAGTACTTAAATTTGTGTAATCCTCAGAACCACCACCATAAGTAGTGGGAATATTATCCTCCCATTTCACAGATGAAGGCACTGAGGCAAAGGAAAGTTAATGAACTTGTTCAAGGTCAAACAGCTAATATCTGTAGACAGAACTAAGGCATAATTAACTTTTAGGACCTTAATTTTCTTGTCTTTCCCTATTTGCTAAAGTCTAAAGAAATTATGACTTTATACCAGCCAGATTCAGTAGACTTAGAAGGTTGAGAAAACTGTACCTAGTTTTCCCCTAAAGAGAAAATTTTCAAATGTTACCGCTAAACATATGGAAAGTGTTAAAGCTTTGCCTTTGTGCTCAGAATTTTTTTTTGAGAGAAATTGGAATTAAATTAAAATATATGTTCCTTTTCCTCCCAAGAAATTACTCTTCAGAGATTTTTTTAAAAAAAGGAAGACATTAAAGTATCACAATGTGAGTAAATCTTCTCTTTATTCTCTCAGTTGATGTTCCTACATCTTAGCTCACTGAGGAGAAGCCACCACCAAAGAGCTAACACCCAGCGCTCCATCTCTGCCAAACATCCCATCCAACCATCTCCAATTTCTCTTCTTCATCCTTGCAGGAGTTGAGACCAAAAACTGAAGACCCTCTGTGAAGTTTGTTAGCCAATCATGTCACGTCCACCTTCAACAAATACAGAATCCAGTGACTTCTCATCTCCTGCATTGCTACAACCCATTGTTCGACCAACGTAAGGCCACTTCTGGATAATCGTGAATTTACATTTTTTATTAAGGCAAAAAATATAAACAAAATTCATCAATTTATTATTGTTTAAAAATAGTTTTCAGTCAAGTGTTAGATAGCAATTAGATTCTCATTCAACAATGTCTGCTCAGATTGTTTGGTGGCATTGATGAGTCTTTTCCCCCCAATGCATGAGCATTCTGTTTTTAAAAATTATTTTTTAATTTTATACTGGTTTATCTATGAAGTTTGGATACACTGCTTTTTCTTCTGGATCTTTCCCATTTCCTTTGCCACCCTCACCTATCAAATTGTGCCACCCTATGATTAACCTGCCCTCCCTCCCGCCCCACTGGTCCTCACCCCTCTGCTTACACCCCTTTTCCCTCCACTTGGATCTTCATACTCATTCTACAATAATGGTTTTATACAGTATTTGTCCTTAGAGGACTGGGCATGAGCATTCTTTGCTTTAATCTAGTTGCCCTGCCCTCTAATTTGGTGTTAAAGTATAGTTGTTGACTATTTCACATATATCATTTTAGGGAACTCTGGTGGCCTAGTGGTAAGAAGCTGTGCTGTAATTCCAAAGGTGCATGGTTCAAATCCACCATCTGCTCCACAGGAGAAGGATGGGCAATTTCCTCCCATGTGATTTACTACCTCTGAAACCTGATGGAGGGTCAGCTATCATTCAGTTCTGACCCTACAGCGCATAACAACAACATATGATTTTTTAAAGTGACATTTTAATGAAAGTTTATAGAGAACATGAATTTCCATTCATTCATTCATTCATTCATCGCTGTACATTTTCCTTCCTGTCCCCCATAGTTCGCTTTTCTCTTTGAAAAAAATATCTTTCATTGTACAATTCTCCACCCCCATCCCAGTCCACTTTACTATGCAGCTCTTATTCTGGACTGTTATCATACAAATAATGCCTAATCATAGATTCCTTTTAAGCAGTTCTTTCCCTCATCTGTACATGTAGTGTACATTATTTATCCTTTTCTTAGTTCCCCCCCAACCCTGGTGTCGGTCCTTTTTACAACAGTGGCCTTATGCAGTATTTGTCTTTTTGTAACTGAGATATTTCACTCAGCATAATATCCTCCAGAGTAACCCATTCTGTATAAAATTTCATGAGTTCCTTGTTTTTCAGTGCTGCATAGTATTCCATTGTATGAATATATCACATATTCTCTATCCATTCATTTGTTGATGGGCACTTAGGTTGTTTCTATCCTTATGCTATGGTGAACAATGCAGCAATAAACATGGGTGTGTGTTTATCTGATTGGGTGGCAGTTCTGGTTTCTTTGGTGTATATTCCCAGTAGTGGAATTGCTGGGTCAAACTGTATATCTATTTCCAACTTTTTGAGAAAGTGCCATACTGCCTTCCATAGTGACTGCACCATTTTACACTCCCACCAGCAGTGAATAAGGGTTCCAGTTTCTCCACAACCTCACCAGCATTTGTTGTTTGAACATATGATTTTTAAAAGAAGAACAATACATACTCAGTTTTTTTTTATTTGTTACTTTAGTGGCAGGAGTTAGTTTTGATTCAAAGTTTGAAGAACATCTCAGGGCAATAGTCAATGAGTTCTTGAGTCTCAAGAAGTCCATTGGTAGATTGGTTTGGGTTGGTTTCTTTTATTTTTATTTTTTATTTCTTTTCATTTTTATTTTATTATTTTTGTGTGCGTGTACCGTCAAATCAGATCTGACTGGTATAGGAGGAGATTGTCCCTCCTTCCCCGGCAGAGCATCTGGTGGATTTGAACCATTCGCCTCTGGGATGGTTTGGGTTGTTTTTTAAAAGGGGAATTTGAAGCTCTGTTTCTCATGTTTCTTCCATTTAGAGAGTCAATTAGGAGTTGGTTACACTTGAAAGTACATAACAACAGCAGCAAGTAGTCTGGCACCTTCTGGTTCTTCTGTTCTCTGAATAGATGAAGCCATGGCTCCTGTAGACGGTAGGTCCTATTGCCAAATTTTTCTTCGAGTCTTTGACTTCATTTCTCCCCAGATGACTCTCAAACTCATTGCCTAGCTAACTCATGACTCCTAGTTGGTTTTCAGAAGCTATAAATCACACAAGAGGAGATTTCCCCTCTAAGCTGTTGGTAGATTCAAACCACTTGCCTTTGAGTTGGCAGTGCAACTCCTTACCCACTACACCACCAGAGTTCCCTCCAGGAGAGTAGGGACCAATAGCTATGTCTCAGATCATCACCTGCAAACTATCTAGACACCAGACATTACTCACCAAAGCAGGATGCAGAGCATAACTTTAGGAACATAACTTTATACCAGTTGACTGACATCTGAGAAGCCCTATGAGACTTATTCTAACTCCTTCAGACCTAGTAGGAGTGAAATGGTGTCTAATCATAGGTTTGATTTGCATTTCTCTGGTAACTAATGATGCTGGGTATTTTTTATGTATCTGTTGGCCATCTGACTATTCTCTTGGGTAATGTACCTGTTCATGCCTTTTGCCCCGTTTTTGAATGATGAAGTATAACATTTTTAATGTGTGTAATTTAGGGTTTGTTGGTTATATTCACCATGCTGTGTTATATAAGCATTATTGCTATGTATCTCCAAATTGTCCCATGACCTTAGAGGGTGGACTGAGGCAGACTGACACAGTGATGACCACCATGAACTTGAGTATGACAGAGATCACGAGGATGGTACAAGATAGGGCCAGGTTCAGATCTGTTGTTCATAGGATCCTTACGAATCAGAGCCAGCTTTATGGAACCTGACAACGATAACAGCATTATCAGGGACTTGATGTCTACCAAGCAATGACACCCTTTCCCTGTCTCTCCCTCCCACTGCTGAGAACCACTAACGAATGTTGATCTCTATACGTTTACCTATTTCAGATAAATGGGCTCATACACCATTTGTCTTTTTGTGCCTGACTTATTTCACTCTGCACAATGTGAACAAGGTTTGTCCCTGCTGTGGACTTCCTTTACAGCAGAGTGATATTCAATAGCATGTATGTGCTGTATTCTGCTCACCCATTCATCTGACGATGGACCTTGAGGTTGTTGGCTGTTATGAACAGTGCTACAACGAATGCCAGTGTACACGCATCTAGAGTGTGCTTGTTTTCAGTCCTTTGGGAACTGTATACCCAGGACTGGGATTGTTGGGCCACATGGAAGTTCTATGTTTAATTTTTTGATGAGCCATCAAACTATTTCTCACAGTGGCCACGCCATTCCCACTAGGAAAGAAAGGATGAAGATTCTCATGTCCCCATATCCTCAGGAACATTAGATGTTTGTTTTTTCTTATGTCCTAACTATCTTTTTAGGTGTTGCTGAGTTGGTTCCAACTCACAGTACAAAATGCTGCTCAGCACGATGTCTTCCTCCTGATAACGTGTCCAAAGGATGTGAGATGAAGTCTCATCAACCTCCCTTCTAAGGAATATTCTGATGGTATTTCCACCAAAACAAACAGCCATCTTATTACTCATCATCATCCTATCAGGACCAATTCATTGCTGACATTCCAGTGGGTTTTCAGAGGCTGTAAATTGCATGGGAGGAGACAGTCTGTCTTTCTCCCAGGGAGTTGCTGGAGGATTCAAACCGCTTGCCTTTGGGCTGGCAGCACGATTCCTTGATTCTTTACCCACTAGACCATAAGTGTTCCCTAATAGTCATCTTGGGAGGGGTAAAAACAATAGTTCACTTGTAGTTTTAATTTGCCTTTCCTGAGTAACTAACGGAGAAATTCTGGTGGTGTAAACTCTGGTGCTAAGTGGCACTGTTAACCCAAACATGGCACCTCTTTGGTCATTTGAATCCACCAATGGCTTTTAAGTGGAAAGGTGGTCAGTTTCCTTCCATGTGATTTACAGCCTCTGAAAAGTCACCGGAGGATCATCAGCTGTGAGAAGGTTCTGGCTCAAGAGTAATGGCCTTTGAAAGTTGTTTTCTTTTTAAAAATAACTAATGACGCTGGACACCTTTACATGCGATTCTTTTTTACATTTTGGTAGAAATGCCAACTCCTTTGCCCACTTTTTTGCTTGGGCTGTTTGTCTCACTCATTGCTTTGTTTGTCTCACTCATTGTTTTATTTGTAGCACTTCTTTCTATATTCTGGATATTAAATTCTATCAAGGTTCTTTACAATTTCTCCCTAATTTGTAGGCTCTCTCTTAACTCTGTTGATAGCCTTTTCGTGCAGGAAAGTTTTTTATTTCATGAAGCCCACTGATTGGTTTTGCCTTTGTTGCTCATACTTTGGGAGGGAAAGTGCAATCTTCCAGATGACTGCTGTACGTTGGCATGGTCTCTCGCCTTCTCCACACAGCAGCCAAAACGGTAACGGAAAAATGTTAGTATGGTCATGTGCATTTTTTTTGTGTACGACTTACCAATTTCCTCCCAATTTGATCACAAAATCAAAGTCTTGACCGCAGCCCTGGCCTCACCTTCTCGCTTGCTCACTGCACCGCTCAGTGAAGGCCCCTCGTGGTCTGCGACCACGTTCTTTCCTCTGTGTCTTCACACTTTCCCCTCAGTCAAAGCTAGTACCTCAGGCATCTGCTCAAACGTCCCTTGATCAGAGGGACTTTCCCTGGGCATCATCTATTAACCAATTACCTTTGCCCTTGGGTACTTCCTCCTCTCATACCTTGCTTTCTTTTACATCCTTGGCACCACCCAGCATATTAAATGTTTATTAGAACAAGGTCCACAAGGACTCAACTTTGTTGTAATCATGGCTGAATCTTTTATGAGTTAAAACCATCGTCTGGCTATGCAGACACTTGACAAACATGTACTGGGTGAACGAAGGATCCTCTTCACAGCTCTGGTGACAAATCCCCAAGGTTCCCAGGAGTGGGTTGACTAAAAGGTGACTGTGCAGCTGCCCAGTGGCTCATTCCCTTTTACAGTCATTGCCGTGGAAGGCTGGGTGAGAGCAGAAACAGTATCATCTCAAAAATGCAAAACCTGAGTCCCTGGGAAATACACCCCACTAATCCAAGATTGGTGGTTTGAGTCTTTCAAGGGGCATCTCAAAAAAAGGCCTGGTGATCAATCTGCTTCCTGAAAAAGCAGCCACTGAAACTCCTGTGGAGCAGAGTCCTACCCTGGACATGAGGGTTGACCTGAATTAGAGTTAACTCTCTGACAACTGGTATTGTTGTTATGTGCTGTTGAGTTGCCTGGGACTTAGAGCGACCCTATGTACAAGAGCTCTAAATCCTGCTCTAACTTGTGCCAACCTCATTGTCTCTGACACACCTACTGTCACCACCCCAATCACAGAATCAATCCATCTCTTCGAGGGTCTTCCTCTCCTGCTTTGTGTATAAAAATAAATCATGAGGGATTTATCTTAGCTTCTTAGTTCTACTACACCAGAGACACGCGTGAGTGGCTCTGTTGTTGCCGTTGTTAGGGGCCATGAAGGAAAGGTGTTGTTACAGCTTCTGTGACTCATTGTAACCCTATGAACGACAGATCTGAACTTGGCCCCATTGCACACCACCCTCACAGTCTCTGATATGTCTGAGCTCGTTGTCACACATCGTGTCACTCTAGCTTGAGAGTCTTTCACTTTTTCTCTGACCCTCCACCATTCCTACCATGACTTTGTCCAAGGACTGGCCTCTCCTGACAACATGCCCAAAGTACACGAGAGAGAATTTCACATCCTTGCTTCTAAGGAGCACTCCTCCAAGACAAACGTGCTTATTCTTTTAGTGCATAGGATATTCAGCTCTCGAACACCATAAACCAAAGGCACTGTGGGCCATTCCACAAATCCCAAAGAGAGAGATGCTTCTGAGCGATGAATTGCTGCAGGCCCCCCTTTTTGCTATATTTCTGTACTGTTTGGATGATCTACCAGGTACGAGCTCTTTAAATAGGAAAGAATAAAATTGCAAGTACTCTCCAATTCGTAGGTGCATGGTAGTGGGTCAGTCGGGTGGACAGGGAAACAGCAAAGGGGGAAAAAAGAATGTTGTGTGTCTTCAAGACTGGTCCAGCTCCCAATAAGATGAAGCAATTATGGCCAAGTCTAAGACGCTCTGGTGGCACAGTGCTTAAGTGATTGGCAGCTAATCAAAAAGCAGTTGTGGGATCCCAGCAGCTACTCCAGCGGAGAAAGAGGAGACAATTTGCTTCTGTTGTTGTTATTTGTTGTTGTGTTTTGTTGCTGTTGTTTATGTGCTGTTAAGTTGCAATCGACTCATCACTGACTCTCCAGCGGGCTTTCAGAGGCTTTAAATCACAGGGGGGAAGGTTGTTGATTTTTCTCTTGGGGAGCTGCTGACAGAATTGAACTGTGTGCCTTGGGGTTGGCAGGTCCGCTCCTTACCATTAGTCCACCAGGTCACCCGGGTTGTTGTAGTTATTAGGTACTGTTGAGTTGAGTATGACACCCGGGTAACTACCTACAAACTCTAGGGTCTTTTTTGTTTGTTTTTAATATTTGCCTAGTTTTGTAATTTTTATAAAATGAGGTCATACAGTATTCGTCTGTGATTGACTTATTTAAAATAATATCTGCAAGGTTCATCCATGTTGCAGTATTTATCAAGATTTCATTCCTCTTTTTTGGCCATGTAGACTTCCATTGTATATACCGACCTCTTTTACATCCATCCACCTCTCATGAAGGGGTTTTTTAAACAACATATTTATATATTATAT
>NW_006399754.1:11706190-11724242 GCF_000299155.1 Elephantulus edwardii | reverse complement strand
ACACTCCCACCAACAGTGAATCAGGGTTCCAGTTTCTCCACATCTTAGCTTTTAATCTCCTTGCTCTTCAGCACTTTGAGTTGGGATCATTTAGACGACAAACAGTAACAGCAACATCTGAATGGAATCATATAGTTTGAACACATTTTTCTTGTTTGTCGTCTGTAGATGTACCACTGATCTGGCACCATGTGATAGAAACCTTAGAGTATAAGCGTAGCTCTAAGTTTATTCTAAATAGTCTTTATAGCGTTGATAACATTCCTCTTCATTCCTAGGCTTTTGAAATTGTGGGTGTTGGATGTTGTAAAACCTTTTTTTCTGTATTTGTTGATATTCTCACATGACATTCATTTTGTAGCCTGTCATTTCAAGAATTTTATACACTAGAAAGGCCCCTAATAACATTGCTTTTGTAGCCTGTCATTTTAAGAATTCTATATACTAAAAAGGCCCCAAATAGCACCCTGGTTAGGCATAAGGCTGCTGGCAGAAAGGGGGCAGGTTCAATCTACTCACTGGCTCTGCAGGAGAAGCATCAGGTGGTCTTTCTGCTTCCACAAAGACTATCCTAAATGGTTTTTTAATACAGAACTAGTATTGTATCTCTGGAATCAGCCCCACCTGGTCAAGATGTTTATCTTTTTATATTGTTCAAGTCCATTTGCCGATAATTTCTAAGAATTTTTTGCATCTAAGTTCATGAGGAATGTTAGTTTTCCTGGAGCTCTGGTGGTCTACCAGGCAAGGAGTTGTGCTTCTAATCCAAAGGCAAGTGGTTTGAATCTACAAGCTATTCCTTGGAAGAAAGATGGACAATCTCCTCCTGTGTGATTTCTAGTCTCTAAAAGCCCACTGGAGGGTGAGACCCGAGTTGGTTCTGACTCGATGGCAATAGGTTTTTGAATTTTCTTTTACTTTATAGTATCTTTGTGTGGTTTGTTTACCAGGGTACCACGAGCATCATAAAAGTGAGGAGCGTTTGCTCATCTTCTATCTTCTGGGAGAAACTGTGGAGGGTTGTTAATGTTTCCCTGCATGTTACTTCTCTGGTGAAGCCATCTGGGACTTGAGATTTCTTATTTGGGAATTTCATTATTATTGTTATGTGTCCTCGAGTCACCTGAGATTCAGTGACCCTATGCACAATAGCTCTAAAACTTTCCCTATCTTGAGCCAATCTTTGCCTCCAACTCATTTAACCTCATAACCCCAGTCACTGAGTCAATCCATCTCACCCTCTCATTTAGGGTCTTCCTTTCCTTTGCTGTCCCTTCACCCTTCTAAGCATGACGTCCTCCTCCAAGGACTGGTCCCTCCTGGTAACATGCCCAAAGTATGTGAAACAGAACTTCAAGATCCTTTCATTATTACTACTATAGTAAAAATATATGCAACAAGCTGGAAACAACCCAAGTGCCCATCAACAAAGGAATGGATAGAGAAACTCTGGTATATTCACACAATGGAATACTATGCAGCATTGAAAAACAAATAATTCATGAAATATTATGCAAAATGGATGACCCCGGAGGACATTATGCTGAGTAAAATATCTCAGTCACAAAAGAACAAATATTGCATTGGGCCACTGTTGTAAAATGGGACTGACACTGGGGTTGAGGGAAGGAGAGAAGAAGAGGAGAAATGATGTACACTGCATTGAAACAGATGAGGTAGAGAACTGTTCAAAAGGGATATATGATTGGGTATTATTGTCATGACAGGAGTCCAGAATGAAGGCTGCCCAGCAGAGTGGACTTGGGGGAGGAACTACATAACAATGAAAGAGTCTTTCTTTTAATTTTCAAGAAGAGTGAATGGGGGGTGGGGAGGGAGTGGGCAGGGAGAAAAGTGCAACAATGAATGAATGGAAACCCTAAGTCTCTGTAAACTTTCAATAAAATAAAAAACAAAACAAAAAAATTGTAAATAAACCAGTCTAAAATAAAAAAAAATATATGCAACAAAAACTGCCAAGTTAACCATTTTCAAGTTTGCAATTCAGCGGTATTTTTGAGAGCTTTCTAATCATGGCCTCATTTCCCCTAATAGTCACAGGGCTATTCAAATGACGTGTTTCATATTGGATGAGTTGTGATTTGCTTTTGAAGGACTGGTCCATTCTGTCTAAGTTTTCAAATGTAGGCATTCAGAGTTGTACTATTCCATCATCATCTTCTTCATGTCCTTATGGTTTGTAGTGATATCCTGAGAAAAAACTATTTTATTCTTCTGGAAATGAGATTACTGAGTTGACTAATTAATTGAGGTGACACACCAGGTCATTTAGGTGTCTTTTTGAACCTTGAGCTGTTTTCCTAAAGTCACTTTCAAGTCAAGTAACCTGGGGAAAAGTTTATCAGAGATTGTTTTGCATTTAAGTGTTGGGGGTTTTTTTTGGAAATTTTGTGCAGCCAGCTTTGAAAAGCAGGAACTCCAAGGGTCTGACTGCAGGCTGTGGTAGGATGCATTGCCTACCTTGCATGACTTTTTGTAAATGACCAGTTAAACCTAGTCATGTGCTTTGATGCTAACTCTTGAGAAGTTAACATAATAATGACCTTTATAACTACTTTTCAAGGTTCTCCACTGTGCCTTCCAGAGAGGTTTAAGATATCTACTCACAATAAATACATTCACTTACATGAAATTTTGACAGAAATACAAGCTGGTTTTAGAAGGGACCATAGCACTAGATATATTATCACCTGTTAGATGGAACTTGGTTGAAAACAGAGTATCAGAGAAATGTCTACCTGTGTTTCATTGACTATGCAAAGGCATCTGACTGTTTAGATCACAAAAAATTGTGCCTAACTCTGAGAAGAATGGGAATCTCAGAACACTTAACTGTGCCCATGTAAAACCATACTTGAACCAGGCAGTAGTCCTCAGAACAGAGCAAGGAAACACTGCGTGGTTCAAAACCAGGAAAGGTGTGCATCAGGGATGCATCCTGTCTCCATACTTTTTCAATCTGCAAGCTAAACAGGTCATTCAGGAGGCTGGACTTTCTGAGAATGAATGTGGCATCAGGACTGAAGAAGACTCATCAACAATCTGTGTTATGCAGATGGCATAACCTTGCTTGCTGAAACTGAGAAAGACCTGAAGTGTTAGCTTGCAGAAGGTCAAGGACTGTAGTCTTCAATAAGGACTGAAGTTCAACATCAAGAAGACAGATTCTCACCACTGGGCCAACTGGCATCACCAAGATACATGGAGAAGAGATTGAGGTTGTTAACAATTTCATCTTGCTCACCCCACAATCAGCACTCTTGGCACCAGTAGTCAGGGAATCAAAAGAACTGCATTAAGGAAATCAACTGTCAGGGACCTCTCCAAAGCGCTAAAGATCAGTAATGTCAGTCTAGAGACTAGGGTGTGCCTGATTCAAGCCGTAGTCTTCACTATTACTTGTCATAGTCTTCGCTATTACTTGCTATGCATCAGAGAGACAATGAATAAAGATGACAGAAGAATTAATGCCTTTCAGTCGTGGTGCTGAAGAAGAGTACTGGATAATACCATGCACTTCCAAGAAAGAAAACTGGTATGTCTTGGAAAAAGTAAAACCAAGCTGCTTCTTGGAGGTGAGGATGTTGAAGCTCTGTCTCACATACTTGGGGCATGTGACCAGGAGAGTGGGAAGGGTGGAGAGACAACGCAGGAAAGGAAGACCCTGGATAAGATGGATTGGGGTATTGGAGATAGGTGTGTCAGAGATGGTGAGACTGGCTGAGGATAGGGCAGGATTCAGAGCTATTGTACACAGGTGCACTGCAAGTCGCAGGTGACTCAGGAGAACATACCACCACTACCACCCCACCACCAAATTTTAGTGTTTCTCTGTGCCTTGAGGTTTTTGACATCCATTTCATTCCAGGTGTTGGTAACATGTCTCTTCTTTGGTCAGTATTGGAGATGTTTGTTAATTTTAATGATTTTAAAAAACCCAACATTTCCCAATGATTTTCTGCCACTTTCTCTTACCTTTCCCTGCTGCTCGATGTATCCTTCCTTCCTGTTTGCTTTACCTTTACTTTGTGCTCCCTTTGTAGACTTGGCTGTGAGAGTTGACATTTATGTGACAATTTTTCCTTTCATTCTAATAAATGCACTTAGAGCCATCAACTTCTCTGCTGTTGAGCTGGTCCCCCCAACATTTTGTTGTTGGTTTTTTTTTTTTTTAAATTTATTATTTTTGTGTGTGTGTACTGTCAAATCGGATCTGGCTGATACAGGAGGAGATTGCCCCTCCTTCTCTAGCAGAGCATCTGGTGGATTCAAACCACATACCTCTGGGATTGCAGTGTAGCTTCTTGTTACTAGGCCACCAGAGCTCCCTAGTCATCCCAACATTTTGAATTGCAGCTTCCAGTTCAGTTCAGTGTGTTTTTTGACTACACTTCAGACTTTTCTTGTGGACCAGAGAGTAGCTGGAGTACGCTTAGTCATTTTCCCACTGGCTGTTACTGACTGCTGGCTTCACTCAATTCTGGTTGACAGACACCATTGTATGACTTCAGGACAAAACTAACTACAAAATCTAGGCGTAATTCTTTTCCACATAGGGAATAGCCCTTCACTAACACAGCTGTCTTCATGCCAAAGTTACCTTAACAAGTTTTCCTTCAGAAACTGATGATTATGCTATTTAAAAAGGGAATTTAAAATTTATACTTATGTGAAACACTTTTTAATAGACATAAATTTGTTTAACGGACCAGTGGCTTTAGCTTAGGGATGGATCCTTTCTCGCTGTTATAATAAATCAGGGCTGACCAAGGTCCACATTTAATCTTATCTGACAGGAATCTGCACAGCTGTCCTCTAAGTTCAAAGGTGAGATCTCACACTAGCTCTTTTTAGACTCACTCTTTATCTTTCTACCTTGTGAGATACTCAATGGCTTCTCCATGAAACATTTAGTTGGGACTCGCAAACCCAGCTTCGTGACGCAGGAGACAAATTTGTATACCCAACTGTGTGGATGTTACTCAAATCTCAACTGAGTGCCATCGAGTCAGAACCAAAACCCTAGGTGACCCTCCCCTGGGTTCCCAGGCTGCGAACCGCACTGGAGGAGTTTTGACCACCTTTCCCCAGGAGCTGCTGGGGGATTCACATTGCTAGAAGCCTGGCCTTTGGTTTGGCAGCTCAACTCCCTCTGAACTTCACTACTAGCGCCCCCTAGTGTTAGAGTCGTTGTAACATCCTTGATGTGAGCATCATGGTTTATTACATTGGAAGAGATTCAAGGACCACGTGGGCTTCAGATCAGCTCAGTCATGGCTAATGGGATGAAACCAGAATAGATTGGTATTTAAAGAGTTTGGGTGAACTAGAAGAAGCCTTGGAGGAGCCATTCTGAATCCTTTCAGAAGCTTGGCATGTGAGACGGGGTTACTGGTGGGATTGTGGAGAAAGAGCGTATTTGAGGCTGGGTGGTTGGCCACCGTCTTGGAGGGAAATATCAGTGTTTCTAACTCTGTTAAAAATCTCACAGGAGAGAGATCTGGTTGCTTTGCTACCCATGTTTTCCAGAGGAGATGAAATTGTTAACAGGGCTTCTGTCTGTAGTATTTCCCATTCAAGTTCACCCAAATGTTACCAAATCTCTTCTAGTTTTGTTTCTTCGGCCATGACTGAAATGCGAATAACTAGTTCGAAGCTGTGCGGTAAGGCCAGTTGATATTCTTAAGTCTTAACTCCAGATGGACAGCAACTAAGCGTCCAGCTCTGCTGAGTCACCTGGCCCATCTCCAAATCTGACTTTCCTCTCTAAAGTACAGCCTGACGAAATACAGAGAGTTTCAAAGAGGCCAAAAGAGCCCTTGTTACTGGGTGTTCCTGATGTTCATAGCATCACGTGTTCCTTCCTGCATTTGGTTATACAAAAAAAGATGGCCTTTGAAACCCTTCTGGCAGGAAAACCAGCTACTATTTTGTTGTTAACTGTGCAAATCCTCCAAGCCACTTTTTCAAATGTGTTATGTGGCACATTATATCTGGTCATGTTATTTATATGGGCATATTATTTGAGGGGGGAAATTATCGTATTTTATTTCTTTTAAAAAGATGCCGTGAACTTCCATCACAGGAATCTATGTGGTGGAGTGACAAAGAACTGACTCATGTGCTGGGAATACTGGGTTCAGGAGAGGCAGGACCAGCCCTGGCAACCCAAGCTGTCACCTGAGCCAGGTACTATGTCTGTAAGAATGTGGGACCAACTAGTACTGCTGGGGAAGGAAAGAAATATTCTGGGGTAAGGTGATCATCTAAAAAAGAAAGGAAGGCAGGTGATAAGAGATGCTAGCCTTGATACAGTCCCAGAGGGCAAGTCAGAGGTAATCAGGTGTTAAAGGTGCAGGGGAACAAGTGGGATGATTTAGAGGCAGACCACAGTGCAACTAAACACTTACCCACCTCCTCCAAAGAGCAGGTGCCTAGGTCTGAGTTTTGAAATTTTTATCACAGAAACATATACAAAAGCAGAGAAATGAGTACAATGACTTTCTACGTATTCAACCTCAGCTATTCATAGGGTTTTTGAAGGCCTGTTATTTCAGAAGTGAATGGCCAATCCTTCTTCCTAGCCTGTCTTAATTTGAGAGCTCTGCTTTAGTACAGCATCTGACAGACAAGTACTGTACCCAAAAGAGCAAATGATGGACATATAAACTGTAGCAATGGGGTCAGGTGCATCAAAGACAATGAGGTGGGTCAGGATAGGGTGTTCATAGGGTAAGTTGTAGTTGACTTGATGGCACGTAACCACCACCACCTCAGTTTCAACAGTTACCAACATCTTCTCAGTCTTGTTCCATCTACCTGTCCCCTCCTCTGTGGACTGAGTATTTAAATATAAATTCCAGACTACATGTTATTTCACCCCTCAACACTTTAGAAGCCTCCCTCCTCCTCTCTGAGACTATCAAGCAATAAATGTCCAGTACGCATTACCAAAAATTCAGCAATGTTATTTTTAATACAGATGTGGTACAGAATGTTTAATTACAGCAGGGCAGTGGTTCCAGTTAAATAAAATTAAAAACCTTTATTTCCCCAAATATAAAATTACTAAATTAATGTCTTCAAAGAAAATATAACATGGTGAAAACTTTAAATTATACCACTGTTCACCACAGGATTCAGGATTCACCAGTTACATACTCCATCACTTTGGCAAAAGGATGAAATTTTTAAAACAGTTTATAAACCTAACATAGCAAAGACTGTATACATCTCCATATTGCACTTGTTTATGTACAAGAATAAAATAGTAAAATCAAATGGATTTTTGCATATACTAAGACCAACACAAATTCATCACAATGGAATAATGCAGTAGCTGATGTATTAAAAATGTAGAGAAATGTAATACACGTCTGTACAGAACGCTGGGACTGTATTAACAAAACGGTATGTACATGGGAATTTATTACCTTTTCAGCATAGTTATGTTTATTAATACAGGCCTTTGGTTCTAAACCGCTTGACTAGTTTTAAGCTCACATAGTTTCTTAAGCTTTCATATTTTTTTAAATGCATGTGAGTGAGTACAAAAACTCTAACTTCCCGGTTCACTAGTACAAAAATTACACTGGTCAATTCCCTTAGTCATCAAAAACTAGTCACAAAAATAGTTCTTGTATTCAACCTGAATGTGTCACAGGGGGAAAAAATATTTTCAAGATTTTCCAGCTTAGCCTTGAGGCAAAAGGCCAACTCAAGCTCAGTTTCAGTGCTACTGTTGCCACTATGTACATGCCCTTACCCTCCGTAGGCCATTTAAGTAAATACACTCTGTAAGGAAGAATAAAACTTTACTAGAGTGCCCATCACACATCTCTATGAAGACACGAGGGAAACTTTAAATATTGCCAGTGAGATTTAAAAAAAAAATATGTGCACCCTCTTATTACGTCGATAGAAAATCTGCTACGAAATAAACCCAGTTCTTTCTTTCCCTCCTCTTGTGCTCAGTCTTCCTCGTGTCTTGTGCGAGCCCAGTGATTGGCTTTGGAAATCATCCTGAGTTTGCAAATGATAAAGTGAGTGCCCACACCCAGTGCAGGAGGCGAGATCACACCACGGAAGAAGAGCTGGTCATCCCATGAACCATTGTGCTTGCTGGGGTCCCACTGATGGCATTGAAGATGTGAAGGGAATTTGGTAGGACGCTCGATTTCTCCTCCAGGGGGCAGATCTTGAGACACAGAAGCACAGTATTACCAAAGCGTAATGGCAGAATCAAGTGTTCTCTAAAACAGATCAATAATGAAGTATGGGCAACATTTCTGCTTTTAGGGGCTGCAGACTGGTTGTAGCAGGGCATCTAATAAATGACCATTTTCAGATCAGGATGCTCCAAAGAGAGTCAAGAACAACAGACTTTGATTTTATTACAGGGAAGTTAACTGGAGAGCCTTTTGGATCCAGTAGACTTAGAGCTATCTTACATACACACTTGATCTGGTTAGGATCTAAGTTCTCTGGACAAGGATCTTTCACACCCAATGACCCCATGGGGGGAATATGTATGCAAGACTTTCCATCTGTTTAGAAGTCAAATCAGAAGAATACTGAAAAGCTCTCATTAGAAACACTAACAGTTGGGACCCAGGGTCCCAACCTTAACAGTTCAAAGGAGTTCAATTTTTGTGATTGCTAACAGGAAGTTGACTAGAACACATGGAATTAAATGCCTAGAAGAAAGCTGCTTTCCTTGGCCCCTGCATTGCCTTTATACCAAAATGCGTAGTCACTCTGACTTGGCAATGACTTGGCATGAGTCAGTTTATAAAGGTTTGGAAAAGTAAAATTAAAAATTATTATTACCATCCCATCTGAATGTGTTTGCATGGAGAGGAGAAAAAAAAAGCGTATGAGTTAAACCTCAAACAGTAAGTTTACCTTGGAAGAAACAAAGTAAATCATCACAGAGATACATTCTGATTTCCATTTTGTAAAACTAAAAAAATATTAATGTTGGGAATATACAAAAGCAGCCAGGTTCTATCAAGGGTCCACCATTGATGGTGAAGACGTCTGGGAGAGAGTGTGCTGCTACTAGCCAGGTATTCACGGGTCCACCATTGATGGTGAAGACGTCTGGGAGAGAGTGTGCTGCTACTAGCCAGGTATTCACGGGTCCACCATTGATGGTGAAGACGTCTGGGAGAGAGTGTGCTGCTACTAGCCAGGTATTCACGGGTCTACCACTGATGGTGAAAAGGCCTGGGAGAAAGCAAGCTTCTGTTTATGTGGACTGGATGCTTGCTCACTGATGTTCACTTTGAGCCCTGCTGCCCTGGGACTATTAAACTCACAGGTGGGATCCTGCTGAAAAGAATGGCCTCGTTCTTACATAAACAGCCATGCAATCATGAAAGCTGCCTTGTCACTATAACGTGGGGCACGGAGATCAACTCTAAGTGGCCAGGAATTGAACCACATTTGTTTTTTTAAAAAAAGGAAATTCCTTAAGCTAAGCTGGTAGACCCTATTCATTCAAGGGTGTATATAACTAAAGCAAACGATATAAAAATAGTATTATAGGCAATTGCATGGGTATTTTTTTCCCTGGGGCTTTTTTTTCTTTTTGGCATGTTTTTTAGGGGAGCAATAATCTCAGAGCATGGAGAGAAAACGTTTATGAAGTGTGTCCCCCACACTCTTAAGAGCAATGATGAGTGGGGCTTTCTAGTGACTTTTGATTATTCAGGAGGGCAATTTGGTAGCTGTCCTCCAAACCACCTGGGTTAGAGAGAAGAGTGAGTGTGGTGTGCTATACCATTTTTTAGAATTAGAAATTCTGGACATTTAGAAGATTAGGTCCTTACTTAAGATCCCAGCTAACACACATTCCCTCTGCGGCGAGAACTCGAGGCGGCCACTGACCTGCTCCTTCATGATCTCAGAAAGCTCTTTCGTCATTTCTCTGTAGTTGGCCTTCATTTCTTCCTGGTACTCTAACTGGTCTTCTTTAATCAGACGTTCGTTTACCGCTAAGCCTTGACCACAAGCTTCCACAAATTGTCTGAAATGGTGCAGAAAAGGAAAAATAAGCCTTCCTGAGACCAAAGGAGTCCGACTGGAAAGATGTCTTTTCTCTCCAAGCATCAATCATTGCTGTGATCATTTAGGAGACATTTTCTGGATACATTACCTGAAAACTTCTTTAAGCAACTTCACTTTATTGTCAGGATAGCGTTTGGTGTTTGTATCATCTAGGAAAGCTCGGGCATATGCCAGTGGGCCAGCGTTGACCTAGATGAAGAACCAAGGATTGGTTACGTTGTGAAGAAAATGATCATCATCCTTTATTGATGTGCTAGAGATACCATTTACATAAATTAGTTCTAGTCCCTGACCTTGAATTGATGACTTGGGGGAAACTGTTAATAAACCGTGTCATTCTTACGTCATTTGATTTTTATCCTATCATTTCCTGATATAGACGGAGCGCTTATGATGGTTTATTTACATAACCAAAAAAAGAAATGCTTGAAAAATGAAAATCTGTTTAAGGTCAAACAGTAAAGAAAACCAGAGCCTACATCCTCCAATTGCATGTCAAGGATTCTTAGTCCTGAGATACTTAGGCTACATAAATGTAGGCTACACTATTAGTTTCTGAAGTAAGAGGCTGATTGGATGAAAACTTTAAAATAGTATAGGGAGCGCTGGGGGCCTAGCAGTAAGAAGCCTGTGCTCCAATCCTGAAGGCACACAGATCAAATCCACCAGCTGCTCTGCAGAAGGATGTGCATTTTCCTCCCATATGATTAACTGCCTCTGAACACCTGCCAAATGATCAACTATGGGTTGATTACCACTTGATGGTACACAACAACAACAACAACATGCCGGTTTTTAAAAAAGCAGTTGAGTATATGTGGTCAGACAATATTATTTTTTCTTATTAAAAAAAATACCAAACCCAACAAAGGCCTTAGAATGTAAGATAGCAGGGAAGTAGATGAATGGACATAGAACAAGCAGAGTGAAATACTCAAAGTGCTCATTCATTGTGAAACTGGGAATCAGGGTCAACAATCTGTGGAGAAATTGTTGAATGAGGACCTAAAAATGCTATACAAAACTGCATTGAAAACACAATAAAATGCCATTGTAAAAAGAAAAAGCAGGTCTCTCCTAATAGTTGTAGTTGCTAGAGACTTTGATCTAACTATGGCTCTAAGTCATAGATGGTAATGACAGTCAATTTTTTTTAATTTATTTTATAATTTTTTTGTGTGTGTACCGTCAAATCAGATCTGACTGGTACAGGAGGAGATTGCCCCTCCCCGGCAGAGCATCTGGTGGATTCGAACCGTGTACCTCTGGATTGTAGTTGCAGCTTCTTGCCACTAGGCCACCAGAGCTCCCCATGATAGTCAATTATGACAACAAAAGCAGGAGTAGCAACAGATCAAACAGACCCACAGGACCTTGCAAATATTTTGATTACCAAAAGTCTTTCAGCAACAAAGTAAACGACAACCTATAGATTGAGAAAATATTTTGAGGCGACCTGTAGATTTCTTAATAGGACACCAAGTGTGCTCCCCATAAACTGACTGATGAGGCAATTTAAGATCGATACACGTGTACACGTGTGATAATCAGAAGATCTCTTTGAGAGAGTAAAATGTCAGCTACTTTTTGCAGTTCAGTTTTCATAGAAACCAAAAAATAATGAGTTTTTAAAGACAACCTGATACTAGTGACACTTTTTTTTTAATGATAAGTTTATCCCTCCTGTTCCTTTATTTACACACCAGAAGACAGAGTTCTGGTGTCAAAGGTCCACACAAGAGCAAATCAACAGTGGCAATGCATTCTCCCTGCACCCTTTATTCACGCTGACATGTCCCAAAAATGAGGTTACCTGGTGTCTTAACCAGATAATAGCTATGTTTGGGAGGAAATATTTTCATCAATGAATGAAAAAAGTGTTGCTGTTTTGCAAAATTGCAAAAGTGAAAATATTTTTCTTCCATGAATCATTTAGAAAATTTCGTGTTAGTCTGGTGCAAAAGTAACTCTGTGTATTATTTTTTTAAATAAGAAATAATTTTTAATTTGTCAGATAATACTAATTATATGAAGTTATAAGGGAAATGAAAACAATACTGAACATATTTTATACAATTTCCTTAATTTGATATTAATGTATAACAAAATGGCTGTAAGGTACCAGTGACACTTTACATTTAGAAGTCTTGGTGCTTCCAAATTGGGGACCTAATATTTTCCTTAAATTACTGACAAATCAGGTTAGTACAGAAAGCCGCTCCTTGCAGCTAGCAGACAGTGTAGACAGAATGACAGAGCTCACAGGTAGGCTGGGTAGAGGCCCTATGGCTACCCTCAGTCTGATTTAACTATAAGGACATGGAGGACAGGTGAACTGGGGATCAGCTGGTAAAACTCAAGGATCTGTCTCCACTCCACCTCATTTGTCTTGAGGTTTCCCGAGGGTGCAAAGGAGCCTCTCTTTCCGTGGCCCCGGGTTCCCTCACCTGAACGCTCACACTGCCCTGCAGTTTGAGCTGCAGCTTGATCATGTCCACCTCGGCCGAGGAGCACAGCTGCCGGAGCTCGGCCACCTTCTTGCTCATTTCGTCAATGGCCACCTCGATGGGGTTCAGATCCGTGTGGTGCTGGTACATGACGGGGATCCGCTTCTTCACATAAGGGAAGCAGTGTATGGCTGTGGAGGGGCGAGCGCAGGAGTCAGTTACTCCCAGCTTCTTAATGAGTTTCAAAGATTAGCTTCAAAACCACAAAGAGATACCATCTCAGTCCCCGTAGCATTGGCAAAGTTTACCAGGACAGCAAGTAATAAATGCTGGAGAGGATGTGGAGAGATAGGAACTCTTATACACTGCTGGTAGGATTGTAAAAATGGTACAACTACTCTGAAAGGCAGCTTGGCATTTTCTCAAAAAGTGGAACACAGAAATATAACCAAGCTGTTCCACTGCCTGGAATATACCCTGAGAAAATGAGAATTGAGATACAAATGGAGATTTGTACACCAATGTTCACATCAGTATTATTCACCATCACAAGAACATGGAAACAGCCCAAATGTCCAACTACAATCGAATGGATTGAGAAACTGTGGTACATTCACATGATGGAATACTACACAGCACGCAAGAACAATGATTTTGAAAATCACTGTATAACGTGGGAGAGCCTGGAGAACATTATGCTAAGGGAACTAACTCAGTCTCAGAAGTAATTACTGTGTAAGACCATTATTGTAGTAATAGACAACTAGTAAAACGTGGATGAGGATTGAAGGGGGGTTAGGAGCAGAGAAGGGAGGATGGGCAGGGTGGGTAATCACAGAGTCGCACAACTTGATGGGTGGGGGTTGGATAAAGGAAATGGCAAAGGTTCAGTGTGAAAAACAATGGATACAAACTTTGTAAGCAAACCAATATATAATAAAAAAATTTAAAAAAAATTAGCATCTTAAACCACAGCTAACAGTTATGAATGAGGGCTCACTATGGGCCAGGCATGGTGTTAATACCATATCCTTCATAATCATGTGGCTAAGGTTAAGGACAGGTTTTGCCAAGGTTAAGATGACTGGGGCCGTGATACCCCTTCACTGTGAGAAGGCCACCTGTGAATAAATAACTTCTTTCAGGTTCACTCTTCTGATTTGTAATAGCCTACCATCCTTGGAAGTTGTCTTGGGAACCGAATGAGGTAGCAGCAATAAAGTGGCTTTGAAAACAGAAAAAGCCTAAACTCTCTTGAGCTACTGAATCACAGGTTAAGTACAGAAAATAGTCCCAAAAAGATATTCTTCAGCTTCCTGTAAATAACAAGGTTCAGATGGGTCACCTGAAGGTCTGAATAAAGCCAGAAAAAGCAGTCTCCCTGCTGTCATCACATGTGTTACATACTTCAGTCTATCCAGGTTTCTAAAGGCTTTATCTATCAAAGTTTAAGGGTTCACGTCCTGTATTTGTAGTCCTCGTGAGCACATAGTTTATTGGGGCAAAAGCAGGATCAATAAATCCTCTTTGACCTGAAGCCTACTTTTACAACGTGGCCAGAACTGGGCATTGCTGTGAGGTAGCCAGCGAGTCAGGGGAATGATCACCTCAATACAGGTGTGACTATTTGGATAGGCTGACCTGCTTTATAAAGGAATTCTACTCTGTTTCTGTTTGGAAGGGAGAAGGACCTTAGAAATGCCAACAGCTAGGTTAAAACAAATGCCACTGGTATTATTATAGACTGTCTGACTGCCATTGTGTGGTAGCCCCAATACCTCCGAAAAACAAGCTCCAAGGTACCACTGTGAGCGAGCTCGAAGTTCATTCTGTAGGGTCTCCAGCCACACTGCTTTTGTGATGGCCACTTGGGACTGAACGTGTATTCTCCATGAAGGTAAAGGAGAGGCAAGGTGCTAACAATTCAGAGAGAAATCTCAGAGTCTGTTCAAGAGTCTACAACATTCCACGTGACCTGGGGACCCACCATCTTCCTTGCTGGCCTCCACACTCTCTTCTCCTCCCCACCATCAAGCCCAGAAAGCCACACCGGTCCTCACTGCTCCCTGAATGGCTTGCACACGTTCTCCTGTTTCAGGTCTGCACTGTTTTCTTTCCTTCCAGGTATGTATATGCCCTCATTCTCCACGCAAGTCACCTCCTTAGCATCGCTCTCCCTCCCACCTTTTAAAACTGTAGCCTTCTCTCTCCTCACTCCCACCTTCCCAATCTCGGGTTTCCCCTTTAACATTTATCTGCTTCCCACACATGGAGTATTTAACTCATTATTTTTATTGTTATTTGCATGTCACCTCTTGAAGGGACATAAGGTCCACAAAGGCTGAGGACCTTGTTTTGCTAAGAGACTCTGTTAGAGCCCTGCCTATTTGCAAAACATTTTGTTGAGTGAATGAATATATCACTTCTCGAATGGCATGGGAGAAACGAAAGCGCCTTCTAACCCTGGAAGGTGGACACTGAGATAACAGGGTGAAGCCCTGCATTCCTAATAGTGCAGTCCCTTCGGAAGGAGAGTGAGGAGAAGGTGGCTGATGAGCCTGGGTAACTGTGGGGTCTGGTTAGGAGGCATATGAAGGTACTTCCAATCCTAGTCGCTGGCAAAGGAGGGCAGCCTGGACCTTGGCACAGGGACAAGGAAGGAATATCATGGCAGAGCCCCCGGGAGAAGGGGCTCATGTTGTGGGGGCAATTGATGAATTCACACCTAAGGTGTTTGGAGGGTGATTTTCAGGGTCTTTTAGAATGGTCACTCTGCAGTCAGCAGCTGTGGGCCATCTGGAAAGGTGACCCTTGGGCCAAGGTTCTCCCGGAACTCAGAAGTTCAGAGGTCAGACATGAAGCAACGATGAACTGAAAACACAACTGAAGGCATTTAGTACCCTGAGGGAGACCTCTCAAGCTCAAAGTCTTTCTGAAAATGTCCGAATCTGTGTATCTTCTAAACAAAACTGGTTTCCTTTTGGTGGTACTTTTACAACCCTATTCCTCAAATTTTCACGGTGAGCAGTAACTAACCTTTTCATGATTTTAAGGTACTTCTCAAGATTACTTTCCACCGTCTGAAAGATCGTGCCTTGCTTGCATTTTGCTGCACTTTAACCCTCATTTGGTCATCCCCAACCTCAACAGGCAAAGGGCTCCGTGAAGGATGCAGGTGGCTGATGCACACGGAACCGTGCACAAGGGCACTGCACTCCCAAGACTGGCAGGGCTCCCAGTGGGTGATGACTTTGGAGAAGACTGAGGCTGCCAAGCCTTTTGTTCGAGTCTGGAAGCTCCATGGACCCTATTATGCAACGGAGCAACAAGCAGGTGTCCACTTACAGATGGGGAGTGGCTGTGGTGGCCAGGAATCAAGCTGGAGTCTCCCTCAGGGAAGGGGTGAATTTTACCACTGAACCACAATAGCAAAAGGAGCACACCCCTTCCCTTCCTGGTTACAATTTGCAACATTGTACATGACAGGCAGATGGACACAATAACTCTGACTTTACAGATAGGGAGCTCTGGTGGCCCAGTGGCAGGAAGCTATGCTGCAATTCCCAAAAGCACATGGTTCAAATCCACCAGCTGCTGTTCAGAAGGATGGACAAGCTCCTTTCATGAGATTTACTGCCTCTGAAAACCTACTGGAGGGTCAGCTACGACATCCAACAACGATTATACAGATGAAACAAGAGCACAGTGAGGGGCCAGCTCGAGGTCCCACAGAGAGGATTTGAACCTGAAACTGCAGCTCCTCAGCCCAGGCTCTTCACCGCCCACACGGCACCTTCTCAGCCTCACTTGCCTTAAACCAGAAGCACTTGCGTCTATTTCTGTCCGTGATCCTCTGAACCCTTCCACTCTGGCAAATTGTTTTGTTCATCCCTTAATCTCAAATATCTGTACCAAAGTTGTAAATTACATAAAAATGTGCCCAAATATCTGTACCAAAGCTGTAAATTACATAAAAAGGTGCCCAGGGAAAACACCTGATCATCAGTGTTAATCAGTTATAACGGAATAATAAAAATCTAGACCATGACTCATGACTGAACTGGGTTTACTTTGTCAGTTCTCAAGCTCGGTGTGCATCAGAGCCCCCTCTGCAAGGCTTGTTTGAATGCAGGTGGTGCAGAGATTCCCTCAGGGCTGGTGACTCAGCAGGGCTGGGCTGGGGGACAGTCCTTCCCTACAAGTCCCCAGGCAGTGCTAATGGGGCTGGTCTCCCGGACAAGCCACTGATAATGACCGACTCAAGGACTCAGAAGTAAAGTCATTACAGCTACAGAGATAAGTACCGTAAAATTATTCAGTCTAGCAAGGTATCTGCCCTTGGTAAGAATGTGCTATCGAGCTATGCATTAGAAAAAGAAGTCATTTATATCTGAGGAGACAACGTTGGGAGAACGTTGCTTAAGCTATCTAAATGGTATCATCTTATAAAAACAGGAGTAGAAACTCTTAAGAATATAGATTTTTTTTTAAAATTATACTGCTATACTTACAAAGTTTGTATACATTGCTTTTCACACTGGATCTTTCCCATTTCCTTTCCCTACTCCTCCCTCCACTCATCGAACTGTGTGACCCTATGATTAAAACCCTTCCAAGCCCCCTGCCCAGCCTCACCCCTGTGCTCCCCCCTTTTCCTTCTCATACATGTTGTACAATAATGGTCTTACACAGTAGAACCTTTTTGTCTCAGCCCCCTTATAGGAAGAGTGAGACTTCACTGGAATAGTGCATACGCATGCTTGTACATGACGCTTGTACGTGCATACATCACTCACTCACTGGGGTTGGGCTGGAACCGACTCACAGCTAACCCCCGCCCCCCAGTAGATCTGAGAGGCACCTCTCTGGTGAATTAGATTCACTAGATGTTCTGTAAGAGAAAGTCAGGCATTCTCTTCTAGTGCAATTTAGCCTCTGAAAACCAACTAGAAAATCAGATACAAGCAGGTCTGACTCATATTTTTTCTGGTCTTTTTAAAAAAAATTATTATTATAAATTTCAGAAGTGGCCCATAAACATCTTGAAATGGTGTGCAAAAGCTTTCTAAAGAGATAAGAGTCACTGTTTTTATCAGATTCTAAAAAATAGAAGTGACTTTACATCTAGGATATGATATTACTTACTGTCTAATGGGAGAAAAATTATAAACAGAGAAATATGAAAAAACAACTGAGTACTAAAAGGCAAGCATTTGGTAAATGTGAAACAGAAGTGAGTAGTGGGGAAAGCTAAGTGAGATCTAAGATTCCATCTCAACCTGGAGCCTGTTCATTCCTTACAGACAGCCCTACATCCTGGTGTTCCTCGGGGGATGCCTGGATGAGGTAGAGAGCACTCCAGGACAGCTCGGAATGAGGACCTGCATACCTGTGAGGTCCTGCCTGCCTTATGAGGACCTGCCTGTGAGGACCTGAGGGCCTGTGGGGATGTATCTGTGTACTTGTGAGGACCTGAGGACCTGTGAGGATCTCCCTGTATACTTGTAAGGACC
>NW_006399754.1:11673792-11705798 GCF_000299155.1 Elephantulus edwardii | reverse complement strand
TACCTGTGAGGATCTCCCTGCACACCTGTGAGGACCAGCGTACCTGTGAGGACCGTGCGCCGCTTGCACTGCTCCTCCACGCCACCTTGCCGCTTCCCCGCCTGAGTGAAGGGCATCTCAAACATGAAGCGCCGGATGTTGTGCGATCTCTCAAAGTCGGTCTTCCTCTCTTGCAACTCTTTTTCATCAAAAAACGGGATGACATGAGTCACCTGGATATAGGCGTACTTGGAGTCCAGGTCCTTAGGGTTGACCTTCAAATGAATAAACAAAATTGAAGACCAGTGCTAATGAATAGACTCCTTCAAACCACATCAACTCTGCTTTTCAACTTTTATCCTAATAGAAGTTTTTTAAAAAATTAAAAGTGGAGAAACCAGTAGCGTGAACATCCATATACCTGCCACTTTTGTCAACAATTTCCTGGTTTTGTTTACATACTCATCCATATGTGTGCATATTTATGGGTGTATGTATATGTAAGCTATTTCAAGGTGGCTCACACATCTTGGCATTTTACCTGGCATCTCCTAAAAACAAAGATATTCTCTACGTAACCACAGAGTCAGTGACCTGACAAAAGAATAATTTACCAATATCACCTAAAGCTCAGCCTATGTGAAGTTTTCTCAACTGTCCCCAAGTGTCACTGACAGCATTTTGTGTTTTAAGCCAAAATCTAATCACTGATCATTCTGCCATGTCTCTATCAAACAACTCAGCTCACTGTCGTGGAACTGACTCTGATTCCCGACTGGGTTTCGGAGGCCGTAAATCTTAACAGAGAACTGTCCATCCTGCTCCCGTGGAGCCACTGATGGACTTGAACAGCTGGAGGCTGGACTCGAACAGCGGGAGGGAGGACGTACAGTCTACTCTTTAGCACCACAACCACAACACACCACAGACTGCACCACCAGGATCATATTCCTCACTAGATTGTTGTTGTTTTTAAGGGACATGATTCTTTTGAAGAAAATGTGCTCGTTTTCATGTTTCTGAATTTCTATTTGCTAAACTGCATCTTTACACATTTCAGTAAGATGTTGTTATGTGCCTTCCAGTTGCCTGTGACTCATAGCGACACTGTGTATAGCAGCTCTGAAGTGTGCCCTGTCCTGAGCCAGTCTCACTAACTCTGACACACCTACCCCACTGCCCCAGTTACTCAATCCATCTCATCTGGGACCTTCCTTTCCAGCGCTGTCCCTCCACCCTTCCGAGCATGATGCCCTTCTCCAATGATTGGTCCCTCCTGGCCATATGCCCAAAGTATGTGAGATGAAGCTTCAAAATCCTAGCCTCCAAGGAGACATTTGGTTTCACCCTCCCCAAGAGAGAACTATTTGTTTTCTTGGCAGTCCATGGTATGTTCAAGACTCTTCTCCAGCACCACAACTCAAAGGCATCAATTCTTCTTCTATCATTCTTAGTCATTATGTAGATTTTTAAAATTAATCATTGAACAGCAGATCCCCCAACTCTATTTCATACAGCTGTAGACTAAGTACTGTATGAATGGAGTCCCTGATTAAGTCAACACAGAAATGCTTTTTAAACAGTATGTCATGATAGGAAATGAAACATATTTTTCATGCAAAAACAAAACCTAAGTTGTTAGAGGGATAAACTATTTTGTACTTAACCTTTGAAAGTAATAAAAAGGGATTTGAAAGAAATGGCTGTGGAGAGAATTTTGAAGACCAGTGGCATACAGAGGCAAACAGCTGCACTGCAATCCTGAAGGCACATGGTTCGAATCCATGAAGAGAAGAATGGGAAATCTCCTCTCAGGTGATTAACTGCCTTTGAAAACCCACTGCAGGGTCAGCTATTGAGTTGGTTCCAACTCAACGGTATAGAACACAACAACAACAACAACTGTTATGTATCAATAGTCTCTACGCAGAGATTTTGGTGAAGAAAATGGAAAATGAAAGGTCCAGGAATCTTAAACTCTCGGATAGTAAATGAATCATGAAGTGATCATTTCCATTTTTTTTTTAGCAGAAGCAATTTAAATACATTAAGAATAAGTGAAAGCATAAATCCTGGTGTCCCATGAGAGAAGATATTATTTCTCTCTTTCAAAAGCAAGATAGTTTTTTTTAAAAGCAAGGCAGTTCTTTTAAAAGCAAGATAGTTAACTATTATAAATTTAAAAAAATCCACCCCTCTGCCATCACATTGACTCTGACCCCTGGAGACCCTACAGGGCAGAGCAGAGCTGCTCACGGGGGTTCCAACAGTGTACATCTTCGTGGGCGCCAACTCCTCTAGAACAGCTGATGAGTTTGAACGAACAGTCCATCTGTCAGCACTGAAGCTTTTCAGCTACTGCACCCAGCAGCATTCTAACCATTCTAAGAGATCTTCAAGTTCTTTAGCAGAAACAATGTGAGCCCAATTAAGTAAAGCACTCGTGTCTGTCTTTCAATGGTACTTCCTCAGTCCTCATTTTCAAAGTCATATGTACCTAATGAGTAGAAGGAAAGGCAGGCCTGTACTCGGGAGAAAGAAAAGGATTGGCTTATTTTTAAAACAATGTTATTTTATTTTATTATTTTGTGTGTGTGTATCATCAAATCAGATCTGACTGGTATAGGAGATTGTCCCTCCTTCTCCAGCAGAGCATCTGGTAGATTTGAACCATGCACCTCTGGGATTGCAGTGCAGCTTCTTGCCACAAGGCCACCAGAGCTTGCCAAAAAGGTCTGGCTTATTTTTTAGCTGCTGTTTCAAGAATCACATAACAAAAAGGGAAGCAGGATGTGTAAAGGCTTCAAGGAAACACTGAAACCATGATGTAGCGAGACAAGCACTTCAGCTTCAGAACTGAAGGGAAAAATTGGCCCTGAGCACTTTGGTCTACAAAGCAAGCAGGTCCTAAGAATGTTGTGTTGAGTTTTCCAATTAAAGGCAGAGCAACAAAATATGCTTATTCCTTTTTCTTTGTGTCACTGTTAATATCAGAGTAAAGAATTAACCCGAAAGGAGGATGGGCAGTCTTCTCCCGTGAGATTTACAGCCTCTAAAAACCCACTGGAGGGTTCCCATTGACCCACTGAGTCACACAACACACAGCAACAACAACAGTTCATTCCTTGGTATTTCCAGCTGCCCATCCACCTGTTCTTCTGTCAATTCATCCAACAACCAGGCATACACTGTGCCAGGCAGTGTGAAAAACAGTAAGGGAGCGGCCAAGGAGAAGCATCAAACAGGTGAGGATGGCTTTATTCAAATGCGACTGCAAATAGGGAGAGAACAGATTTAAATGTGAACTCAAGTCTGCTGACACAAAGGGCAGCGGCTTCAACTGCCCTGGGCTGGGGGGTCAGTAGAAGAGTACTGGGGGATCCTAAGGCGGCTTCTTAGGAGGCAGTGAGGATCGGGCTGAGTTTGAAATTAGGGATTTGTGGCTCAGGATGTATTCTTTTATTGTGAACAGGATCCTGTAAAGATAGAGGACAGGGACAGGGACATCAGAAACTTCCTTGTTATTATTACGTGCTATTGAATCCCAACAGACTCCCAGCTGACCCTCCAGTGTACTTTTGTTGTTGTTGTTGTTGTTAGGTGCCGTCAAGTCACAGATGACACATAGTGACCCTATGAATGGAATGCCTGAGCACTGTTCATAGGTTGTTGATGACTTTTCCACCAATCCTGATGCCACATTCCTCCTCGTACAGCCCAGAGTCTCGGATGATCTGCTCAGCATACAGCTTGAAAAGGTATGGAGACAGAATACATCCCTGACGGACCCCCTTCTTGATCTTGAACCATGTAGTGTCTCCTTGCTCTGTTCTGACAACTGCCTCTTGGTCCAAGTATAGGTTTCCACATTAGCACAATCAAATGTTCTGGGATTCCCATTCTTCTCAGAGTCAGCCATAGCTTGTTGTGATCCACACAGTCAAAAAACTCTGCATAGTCAATGAAGCACAGACAGACATTCTTCTGGTATTTTCTGCTTTCTGCCAAGATCCATCTAACATTAGCTATAATATCCCTAATACCATGACCTCTTCTAAATCCAGCCTGCACATCTGGCAGTTCTCTGCTGACATATTGTTCCAAACGTTTTTGGATAATTTTCAGCAGAATCTTACTTGCATGTGATAGTAATGATATTGTTCGATAATTTCCGAACTCTGTTGGGTCACCTTTCTTTGGAATGGGAACAAATATCAATCTTTTCCCGTCAGTCGGCCAGCTGGCTGTCCTCCAGATTCCTTGGCACAACTTAGTGAGCACATCCAGGGCCGCGTCTGTTTGTTGAAATATGCTTCCTCGTTAGGCTTAAATCCAGGATGCTGAAAGTCCTCTCACATACTTGGGCGAGTTAACAGAAGGGGCCAGTCCTTGGAGAAGGACATCATGTTTGGAAACACTGAGGATCAGCCCAAAAGAGAACGATCACAATGACACAGACTGACACACAGTCACACTTAAGGAAAGAGGTTTTGAAAAACAAAGAAACTAAGAAAGAGGAGGGTGAAAATCACGTTGCCATTGAAAAGCCAGACTTCATTTTTACCCTGGGACATGTGATAAATGAAAAACATCAAAGGAAATTTTAAAAAAAAGGTTAAAAATCAATAAAAAACGACAACGCTATGGGACTTATTTATCAAAACATACCTTGCCCGAATCCTGTATCATTTTCACATTTTCAGAACCGAATTTATCCGAGTAAAGCTTAAGGAGCCTTTGAGAAATTTCTGACAGCGGTGTGAGTTTGGGCTCTTTGTAAATGTACTCCTTTCCGTCTTCATCTTCAAAGAATCCCTGTGACACGAAGCACCATTAGAGGTATCCTTGAACATAAGTCCAAATCTAACTACCCAGCAAGGGCTCTTAGGTTTTAGGAGTTAAACAAAAAAATGACTCTACAATGAAATCCTACATAAACAGGCTTTCCTGATGGGAAGGAAAATGATAACAATGTGAAGGTTGAGTACAAAGATTAAGAAAGAACACAAACGTCAAACTTATTCAACAACATCGTCATTATGTGCTGGGTGAAATGGAGAGACTTGGGGTTCAAGGTTGTGTTCTCTTGGACAGGTCTAATGACGAGACTCAGCCTGTTTCACATTCCCAGCAACGAAAAAAATATTGAGCAGATATTGAGGGAGATGCTGGAGACAGGTCTCTGGAATTTCCAGATCACCCCTCTGACTGCTTATCCAAGGAACGTAAAGGCACACACTGAAGCATTCGGGCCTGGAGAACGGTGAGCAGAGGTTGTGTGATGTTACAAGAACATCATTTTGCTTGAGTCCTAAGAGGACTGAAGGGCTATTATACAATCAGAACATATTTTCATTATCACCAGTCAACATCTGGTTTAGCATTGCTCTTAACTTGAGTACAACAAGGCTTAGCATTGCATGGGAAGTGAAAAAGGTTGAGAAAAAAAAATCCAGATCAAGGTTAATATTTGAAATAAATGTTTTAAAAATTCCCATCTAAAATAAGAGAGAAAATGGTGCAAAAAACCAGAGTGGATTAAAAAAAAAAAAAAAGGCAAGCTAATATGAGACAAAAACACCCACATCAAACTAGGAGTTTAGATGCAGTCATTTCACTACGTTACTTGCTTTTGAAAGCTTTTACTATAATTACCTCCACATCTGTTTCACTGTCTGTAAACTGGTATTGCTATAGAGTTATAAAAGACAATAACAGAATAAATTGATGTTATATAAGGCTCAAAACCACACACCCGAGACGAAAGGATGATAATTTATACTACTTAATGTTAGAGAGCTGAAGGTTAAAATTTTAAGTTAAGTTTAAACAAACCCTTCTATAGAAAGTTTCTGGACTATTACAATGATAGATAAACTTGTGGTGGTATTATACACAAAAGAGTACAGGCACAAGGGTAACCAGAAAGTCTTAATTTGGGTTTTAAACATGCAGTACAGATGAATAAGGAAATGGGTGATTTATTTCTGAAAATGGAATAAAATGTTAATTTTTGGTTTTGGCATTTGAAATGATGAGACAGATGCAGCTAGGAACGAATTACACAGGGAGAACTTACCGCTGCCTTAAGAAAGTAATAAAGACAAGACAGGAAGGAAGAAAAAGCAGAAAGTTTACTGAGGGAGGAGGGAATCATACTAGGTAAGACAAGTTCATCAAATTAGCATTTATAGAAGTGAAAAAAAAAATGACAAACTCTAACTTTATAAAGTAAAAAAAGGGGGAGGGGGAAATGTCATATGACAACCACCAGCAAGGAGTGGGCTGGCTCACCTGTCCAAAGAAGGCCACTCGGAAGTAGGTGCCCAGCAGCCTGCGGCCGGAGTGCATGACCTCGGTCACCTTGCTGTAGGCCCGGTGCAGCGTGTCGTACAGGTGGGCCAGCCTCTGGAAATGAGAGCAACACCCATGTCTTCCCACTTGCAAACATGTACAATCAACTTAAAAAATAACAAGGCAGGTGAAAAGGCAGGTAAAAACGCCTTAGACTTGAGTGTATCATTAAGAATATTTTTTGCACTGCATAGTTTATAGCGATTTAAAAAAAATTTAGAGAGAAAGTAAAAACAAAATACAGGACATTTCAACATTTTTTTTACATATCTAATCTGTTGTGGATGCAACAAAACACTTGTAATTCCAACACTCTTTACATTTGCTAAGGGCCATTGAGTTGATTATAAGTCACGGAGTTCCTAAGAGCAACAGAAGAGAACCTTAGTGGTATGAATTATGATCATATTGTTCAATCTCTATCTGAATTCAGAATTTGCCACCACCCTTAGCAGAACTCGAGTCCCCTCTTTCCTTGCCCTGGGAAACCAATAAACCTTGATCTCCATACACATCCCTGTTCTAGGTATTTTGTAGAAGTGGACGCATGCACATTTGCCCCTTTGCCACTGACTTTATTTCATTCAGCACGTTTTCATGGTTTACCCATGCTACCCAATGTCATATGGTAACACTGCGCCTCATTTCTCTTCCTTCCATTGCATGCATATGCTGAGTTATCCGTTCACCTGTTGATGGATTTTATCCATTCATCTATTGATAGGGAGCTCTGGTGGCCTAGTGGCAAGAAGCTACACTGCAATCCTGGGGGCAGGTGGTCTGAGAACATGCAGTGTGGGAGAAGGATGGGCAATCTCCTCCCCGGTGATTAACTGCCTCGGAAAACCCACAGAAGGGAGGTTCTGACTTGATGGTACACAACCACCACCACCACCTCCACAATAACTGATGGACAACATTCAAGCAGTGTCTATCTACTGGTTATTGTCAATACTGCTGCACTGTGTGCTAGTATGCAAGATGCCAGGATATTTTTGGGTTGTATTAGTTGTTATTCAAAGGTCCAGTCCCATCCTGGCAAACATTCTGCTTTCAAATCAACATGAAATATCTGAGATGGAAAAGTCCCTTGGCGACCTTTTCAGACTTTGCTTTTACCATGACTCCATCTGACACTGTAAAAGGTGTGCTGGATGCCCTCACTAGTCCAGGAAGCAAGGAGGGGTACTGTTTTCCCAGGCACATGGAGCTTGGAAGAGAGCTGAAGAAATGAACCGGTGGTGGGGACACAGCTTTGCTCCTGGTAACTTTTCCAAAGTGAGTGTCATGGTGGTGTCCCTCGTCTGTGGTGTCAGGCGTGGTGACGTGTGTGTGTGATGGTCAGGTGACACTCTCCAGCACATATGGAGAGAAATCCCCTGTGCATTATGGGACAGCGGCTGCTAGCTCTCTCTGCGGAGGGCCTGGAACTACGTGTCACTCCCATGTCTTCTTATACAGGAGAAAACCAAATCGCTCTGGTACCTCAAAGTCCCTCCGCTTCTCGTAAATGGGGATGATGAGTTTGTAGATGTCGGCAATCAGCTCGTAGCGCTCCGCCTTCCAGAGCCCGTCGGCACACTGCTCCAGAAGCTCCATCAGTACGTCCTAGACATGCACAGACAGAAGGACACGGCCCAGAAAAGACAGTTAGGAGGATGAGGGTGGGGACTGCACGTGCCTCCCAGAGCAGGTGGCTGGTAAGGGGCGAGCAAAAACATAATGATGGAGAATTTCAAGATTCACGATATTAAAACACTAATTTCCATGAGACAATTCATCATGTTCTACTCAGAAGTGCCATTTTATCAGAAAAGAGATAGGGCTATGTCACAATGACCTGCATGGGAATTTGCACAGACTCTGAATGATTTGTGTGGGGACAACCTTCTGATATTTAGTGTTTTACACAGGATCTCTCAATTCATGCTTAGTTCTCTTTTATAAAGGTTATATTTTTTAAAAAAATCCTTCCCGAGGAACAATGACAATGCTGATACGGTTACAAAGTCCATGACTTCGACCCTTAGTAAACAACTCACACAAGTTACTGATAAAAGGCCTGCCTCACCAACCTCCTCTTCATTCCCTATAAATGCTCACTGAAGTCTGGTGGTCCCGCCAGCAGAAAGCCCTTGAACTTGGAGGAAGCTAATACTACCCTCGTGAGTCTGGGGGCCTAGTGGTAAGAAGCTGCACTGCAATCTCAAAAGCACAAGGTTCGAATCCACTAGCTTCCCTGTGGGAGAAGGATGGGCAATCTCCTCTCATACTGCCTCTGAAAACCTACTGGAGAGTCAGCTAAGGGTTGGTTCCAACTTACTGGCATACAACAACAATGCCCAGGGAGCTCTGGTGACAGGGTTACCATCTACTGGTGACAAAAGGTATCTGGGTGGGAAGGACCTCCTCCGACCTCTTACCCTCACAAAGATCCATCCACTACGTCATTGACAACTTCTTAAACTTCTGGATTCATCACCACAGAAATTCTTTATAGAATTTCTGAACGGGACTCAATACTCAACCTTTACTGACTGGGGTTTCGCTAGTGAATACATCTTTATACACTTAGTATTTAAGGATTTATTGAAATCTTTTCATATTTATATTATTTATTAGGTTTAGAGAGTTCTTCACATGGATTAGATAAAAGTTCCCTTATCCTATGCGCTTTTACAAATATTTTTCTCCACGCTATAGATGTCTGTAGATTTTCTTTAACAATGTCTTTTGAAGAGTTAAGTGCAATCTGGTTGTGCAGTCTGTAGACAATCACACAGCAAAGCCAAAGGCTGCACCTGTCGGGTAGTTTGAATCCCCTCTGAGGGAGAAAGGTGTGATCTCTTCCTGTGTGATTTAAAGCCTCCAAAAACTTGCTGGAGGGTCAGCTAAGAGTTGGTTCTGACTTGACAGCAATGAGGGTTGGTGGTTTTTTGGTATTTTTACACACACACACACACACACACACACACACACACACACACACATTTTGATGTAAAAGTTTTTAATCTTGATGAAGCCTGGTTTGTGGTTGTGTACCGTATAGTTGGAACCGACCAATCGCTGACCCTCCAACGGGTTTTCAGAGGCAAGTTAATCGCTCAGGAGGAGAATGCCCATCCTTCTCCCACAGAGCAGCTGGTGGCCTCGAACTGCGTGCCTTTGGGATTGTGGCACAGCTTCTTGCCACTAGGCCACCAGAGCTCCCTAGTTTATCAATTCTTATTTTGTAGATTATGCTTTATATTTTTTTATCTAAGAAATATTTATCCAATCTAAATTCAGAAAGATTTTTTTTCTCCTTGGTTTATGGTTTACAATTAAGTCTACAAATTTTGGTTATTTTTTAATATGGTGTGAAGTATTATGCGAAGTGTTGTTTCTTTTATGCATATGGACGTCTAATTATTCCAGCACTGTTTGATGAAAAACTGTTCTATCTCTATTGATTGCCTTTGAACTTTTATATTTTTAAAAAAATCTTAAACACACACACCACAGGTTTATATATATGGTTTTATTTCTGATTTCTGTCCTCTATTGTCTTTCATTGATCTGGATGTGTATTCTAGTAGCAACACACACACTGCCTTGATTATCTCTTTATCTTACAGTATAATCATGATTTCTCTCAACTATTGGCATGTGGGCAAAGGAATTCTTTGTTAAGTGAGGCCGCCCTGTGCACTGGAGAATGTTTAGCACTATCTCTGGGTTCCACACACAGGGTGCCAGGCACAACCTCCTTTCCTCATTCCCCACAGGTATCAGCAATCCAAACTATTACCAAACATTACCACCTGTGCCAGTGCCGGCCAGATGAGAGTAAACTGTACCCTGCTGAGAACCAAAGCTTTGAGAACTACTGAAATGAGGTCAAAACTCAAACTGGCGGTCGCTCAGTTGGAACCAAATCATAACTGACCCTCCTGCGAATTTCACACAGGTCAAGACTGCCCATGTCCTCCCTCAGAGCCGCCGGGGCATTGGGACCACTAAAGAGGCGGTACTGTTGGGTTGGCGGTGCACCAACACTCCTTCCACGTCACCAGAGCTCCCGCAAGTCAGCAGGTGAGCCTTTCAATTTGTCCACAGTTGTGTTAGCTCTCATTCCTTTGGGTCTTTTTATTTTTCATGTAAAACTTAAAATCAATTTCTACAAGAATTCGAGGTGAAATTTTAACTGAGAGTGTTCTGGATCTATAATAGGGAAAATTGATCTGATAACAGTATTAAGTCTTCCAGGCCATTTAGTTAAGTCTTTGGGTTTTTAAATTTTATTATTATTGTGTGTGTGTGTGTGTGTGTGTGTGTGTACCATCAAATCAGATCTGACTGGTACAGGAGGAAACTGTCCCTTCTTATCCAGCAGAGCATCTGATGGATTTGAACAGTGCACCTCTGGGATTGCAGTGCAGTTTCTTGCCACTAGGCCACCAGAGCTCCCTAAGTCTTTGGTTTTTTAAATACATCTATTTACTAATTATATTACTTTTGAGGGAAAGTTTACAAATCATACCAATTTTTTAATACACTCCTAAGTCCTCGAAGTCCTTCACCACTATTTCAGCACTCAGATATATACTGATTTTTATGTAAATATATCACATTTTTTTGATGCCCAGAACACTTGCGAAACCTATACTTGCATCAGGAGGCAGGTCGACAGAACAGAGTGAAGAAACCCTGCATGGTTCAAAACTGGGAAAGGTGTGCATTAAGGATGTGTCCTATCTCCATATGTTTTCCATCTACATGTGGAACAGTATCCCGGAGGCTGGGCTCTATGAGGAGAAGTGTGGCATCAGGATTGGAGGTAGACTCATCAACAGTCTGCGTCATGCAGATGATACAACCCTGCTCGCTGAAGCTGAGGAGGACGTAAGGCGTTCTGCTGATATGACAAATGACAGTGATTAGCTTTCCAAGGTTGAACGCACCAAGAACTCCCAGGTTAAGTCTTCCTTGGTCACACACACTGTATTTTTCTTTTTCAATATCGCTTGATTCAGTTGTCTGATATTTAAGGAATCTTATAGTTAATTTTTAACAGGTCTATATCCTCCATATTGTAAATGATGGGCAGGACCCACGATTAATTCATTACAGGTCCAAAACTTATGGTCACAGACCTGAAAAGAATTTTTTTTTACAGCAGTAAGCATGCAATTTCCCAGAGAATACTGCCTAACTGGCTTTCAAAAACCACCTCTTAAGCAAGGCCATTTAACTCTTAGAACACACACATCATAACCCTGTCATTTGTGTGTGTGAACTCTGTACTAATAAAAAGATACAGCAATTTTCTCATCTTTTTTGAAGGTACCATTAAGCGAAAACACTGAAGACAAATGCAGCAACCACAATAACAGGTAAGAAGTAATTAGAAAAGGTTCCAGTGCCATCTCTTATTTTTGTGCACTTGTGTGATGAAGCTGTCATCTTAGTTTCTATTTATTAGTCACTTTGACTTCTCAACACTCCCTGCACCTGAAAATGAGATCTAATTCCAACAGCGGCCAGTGACAACCCTTGGACACAATGCTACAGAAGGCATGCTGGTAAACCTCCGCACACACAATCTAAGTGGCCTACACACCCCAAGAATGCTTAAAAAACAAACAGGAAACCCCAAAACAAAAACAATTCCATTCCCCTGACGTTTTAGTAAGCTGTTATGAACCGTAAAGTCAGAACCAACCTATAGCTGACCCTCCAGCAGGTTTTCAGAGGCAGTTACTCACAAGGTACATCACCTATCCTTCTCCCACAGAGCAGCTGGTGGCTTGAACCACGTACCTTCGGGATTGCAGTGTAGCGTCTTGTCACTAGGCCACCGGAGCGCCCTTCTAGAAAGTACACATTTTCTGATATTCTCTCACTCTGTGCCATTGAGGCGGAAGTGCTGACCCTTCCGGAGGCTTCTGGAGGCTGTCTACCCTGTGTGAGCAGACTGTCCGGATTCCTCCCCCGAGATGCTAGAGGCTTCAAGCTGCCTGAGAGGCACTGCCGTGGGGACAGCGGTTCAAGTCCTCCCCAGCTCTTTAGGACGTCTGACTAGTCTTAAGAGGACACGGAGCATCTGATTGAAGGACGGCACACGGGGGGGGGGGGTCCACATGAGAACGCATACACGTGTCTGTGGCTGTACAGGGCATTTTTAAAAATGCACTTAAATGCCATTTGCTCCATTTTGGAACTGACTGATTTAACCTACCTGATCTATGAAGTGAGGTTCTGTACCTACCATCTGAGACTACCTGTAAATGTACAACAGCATTCTATGAGCACTATGGACACGGGGACAACAGCATATTACGACGGCAGAATTCAAGGCTGTCATTTGTTAAGACACAGTTGAGGATCACCGGCGTCATACTAATCACTGAGATGCTTGTTAAAATACAGATTACTGGGGCCCACACCCCCCAAATGAATCTGGGGCTGGGGGTGAGGGTAGGTAGCACGAGTGGGTAGGTAGGAATTGGAGACTCTGTTTCTAACAGGAATCCAAGGAATTTCTAAGAACACTAAAATACGAGGGTTGTGCACTGGGTGAACCTTTTAAGGCAGGTACCTCACTTCCTCCTCCTCAAGTTGGTGAACACAGAGCTAGTTTACAGAATGAAGAAACACACATTACTATAGAAATGTCTAGATGCCAAAGAACTTGGCAAACTTTCGGTTCTGACTGTTAAGGGACTAAGGTTTAGGTGCTTCCCCTGAAGGTGAAGGAAACCTGAGAAGCTGCAGTTTGCTGGAGACCAAGCACGTCTTGCTCACCGTTTGCGCTCTAGACCTAGCTCCACACTTAATTCCGTAATGTTCTGCAAAACTAAGCAGAGTGATACTTTCTAGCAGGGGGGCAGAAAAGGCAGTAGTAGTAAGAGTAATACTTTCTAGTAATAGGCAGAAAACATAGACAAGTGCTCAGTGTTAAAACCACACACGCAAAAAAAAAAACAACAAAAAAAACCACACACGCTCAAACTTGGCAACAAAACTGTAAATTGGAACTGGGTGTTCCTCATCTGGTAGCCTAGCGGTAATGAGCTGTACTGTCAGCTCAAAGGCACATGGTTCGAATCCACCAGCTGCTCCAAGGGAGAAAGATGGGCAGCCTTCTCCTGCGTGATTTACTGTCTCTGAAAACCTGCTGGAGGGTCAGCTATGGGCTGGTTCTGACTCACCACTACACAACAACACTGTCTAATTGAAAGCAGCAGTGAGGGAAGTCTGCTCTTCAGAGTTGAGAAGGATGGAATTGCTGCCAATAAAAACTCCTCTCAGGCCTGTCGTTGGAAGTGTGAATTTTTAAAGTCTCCTAAAGTTTCATAGTGGCTGCCCATGGTGGACAGAATTTGGTGGAGCTTCTAATTTTAAGACAGGTTTGAAAGCAGGAGTGACATCTACTTCCTAAACCACATGCCTCTGGAAACTCTATGAACTTGGAGAAACGGTAGTTAGGTAGAGACCTCAGGTCTTTTGTTTATAGAGTCATTATGAGTCGTGCGTGACTCGAAGGCAATCAACAAAGCTCCAGTGGATTAGCGGTAAGGAGTTGCACTCCCAACCTGAATTCATCCGGTTGGAATCCTGAAATCACACAGTTTGAATCCACCAGCTGTTTTGCAGGTGAAAGATGGGCAATCTCCTCCTGTGCAATTAAACTGTCTCTGAAAACCCTCTGGAGGGTCAGCAATGGGTCTACTGCGACGTGGCAGTACACAACAACAACAAGAACAAAGGAAGTCCAGGGCAGCATCAAAAGCATTTAATTAGATCTAGGACAGAGCAGGGTTTAGGGCTGTTGTACACAGGGTTGCTATGAGTTGCAAACGACTCGACGGCATGTAACAACAACACCACCACCAGATTACTAGGCAATGATTTTAAGTAAGTGATAGGCTATGCTCTTCAGTCCATCAGCTTTTCCTCAATTTTTGTTTCCCATAATGAAATATCTATTTCATGGAAAAGAAAACACAACTCTGGTAGGCAAAGTAAAGCCTGTACACAGCCGTTTCCACTTCCCTCCTTCCAGAACGTGTGCCCTTCCTGCCTCTCCCGTCAGTCTCATCTCACCGTGTGTGGCTTGTTCAGGGCCTTCCAGCCCCGCTCTATCATATCCTAATTATCACAGGTCCGTGTGTACCATGGACCTTGGTAATCATTGACCAGCTTTATGGCTTCAAGGACAGGTTGGCAGATCCATATGCTGAAAATAAGTGATAAAAATGAGCTCTGTCACATGTGAGGTATGACTCAGAGCGAGTGCCATTCAAAAATGTTCCCAGCATATTTCGTCCTTGAATCATAGGCAAAAGTCATTGGGTTGGAGTGATTATTTCAGCTTATGACTGAATCAGAGGAGCCAACGCAAGCTTCCGTTTATCAGTCCTGCAGGTAGATTACGGAAAACAGTTTACAGGCAATCACTGGATTACGAATGAGAGCCATTCCTGTATGTGTCTTTAGTTTGTAGGTAAATTGGGATAGATGCATACAGTTGTTATGTAGCTTTCCTTTAGTGCAAGGAAAGGCTTAGCGAGTCTTTTTATTGATTTAAACGCTGCGTGCGAAGCACATGAAGGTGACTGAGATGAATCAGTTGAGAACAGGGGCTGAGTCAATCATTTCACATGTGGGCAAGCATGTGTTGTTTGTAATCTGGACGTTTATAACTCATTTGCTTTTGCATGCATTCTTGTTATTCTTTCTCTTATCAACTTCCAAATAAACTGATACACTCTGGAAATTGGACTTGGCACACAAGTGATTTCCAGAAAGGGACTGTATATCTGGGCTTTCAGGGAGAAACCCTGTCAAAATTCATCTTGGAAGAAGGGAGGAGCTCAAAACTTTGTTCCTACAGCAACAGCTTCCACACTTTAGAGAGTAACTAACAGGGACTTTGAACCAGTTTCAAATGGTTCAGTAATGGCCCTCATACACAAAGTTCATGTAGATTCTGTGTAACGTAGCAACTCTGGTATTTTGTTCCCAGTAGGAAACAAACAGATGTGTCTTGCTCAGAGATGGCAGGGACAACGCTGCTTTAAATGTGTCCAAATGTCCTGCCACAGTCCTTCCTCCTCCAAGTTTCGGAAGGCTGATACAGGAGGTTGGATTATTGGCAGGAACACAGACAGCAACACGTATTCCAAGAAGTTTGGTCAGCCATCGTCTTTGTGTCCTATATGGTCAAAGTACCACAGGTGAAAGAGTTGGCTGAGATGTAACGCATCCATGGTCCTCGTTTATGAAAGCAATCACTGAGCTATTTTGAACGAGTTTGAAGCTCTGTCCAAAACCACAAAACTACTCTCTGTCAAGGCATTTCAAGGTGGAGCTATGGTTGAACTGTTAATGCCATATTATGGTCACCATGCTACCCTGTACCCAACACCTAAAACATTTAGGACATTTTATCTATTATTGTTGTTGTTATGTGCCATCGAGTCATTTGCGACTCATAACGACCCTATGTTCAAGAGCCCTAAACGCTGTTCTATCCTGTGCCAACCTCGCTGTCTCAAACACACTCATTCCCACCGCTCCACTCACAGAATCGATCCATCTCATCAAAGTTCTTCCTCTCCTGCGCCGTCCCTCCACTCTCCCAAACATGATGTCCCTCTCCAAGGACCAGTCCCTCCTTGCGACATGCCCAAAGTATGTCAGTTCAGAATCCTTGACTCCAGGGAACATTCTGGCTTCACCCTCTCCAGGACAAACCTGTTTGTTCTCCTAGCAGTCCATGGTATATTCAACACTCTATAGTTAAATTTATTTCAACCTTCAAACATGAAGTATCTTGGGCCTGCCTGGTACTTGGGAGACATTCACTAGATTATTGGATTCCTTCTTTCTCATGTTTATCTTTTAATTTAGATAGTCATTTTAATAGTCATTAGAAAGTCATCTGATAGTCATTATCACAAGTGTCAAACTTTCTGGTTTTAGGGTTCCATTATAGTCTTCAGAATTACTGAAAATTCCAAAGAACTTCTGTTGATACAGGTTAGAATTTTCAATATATACCATATTAAAAATTGATATGAAAAATATTAATGAAAAGTAACAAAAACCTAACACCTATTAAAAAGTAACATTTTAATAAAAACATCCTATCATTTTTAAAAATAAAAAAAAAATCAAAGAATGGCACTGCATTATACACGGCTAAATAGAACATAGATAGTCTTGTTTCTGCATTCAATCTGATATTGCTGTTTTCCTCAAACTCACTGACATCTCATTGGAACTGACGCACAGCAGACCTTCCAAGGCTGTAAATGGATGGGAAGAGGTCTCCATACTTCCTGAAGAGCGGCTGGGGAATTCGAATCACTAGAGAGGCATGGCCTTGGGTTAGCAGAGCAAGCCCCTAGGGACTTCGCCACCAGAGTGCCCTGTATTATTTTAGTTGATGCATAAACAGAAACTCCATCCTCACAGATACTCAGCTAAAAACAAACTATAGTAGCATAGGAGTAAGGAGCTGCTCTGCTAACCCAAAGGCACATGGTTCGAACCCACCAGCTGTTCCATGGGAGAAAGATGGGTGATTTCCTTCTGTGTGATTTAGTGGCTCTAAAACTTGCTGGAGGATCAGCTCTGAGTAGGTTCTGACTCAATGGTCAACAACAGTCATTGCTAGGCAATCTCAACTCGTCTTACCAACCTCATGTGTGCAGAGCAGGGTTTTCAGGGCTACAACCTTGTAGAAACAGATTTCCGAGACAGCAGGGCACATCTTCTCAGACACATCCAATCATGTGCCTGGATTCAAACTGCTGGCCTTTTGTAGTTATCTCCTTGTGTCACCCAGAGACTCCTAGTTGACACAGGGAAGCCCTTGCCAACACAAAGCCCTACACAAAGGGTTCTGGTGACTCCAGCCAGGCTTCGGTGGTCTTGGGAGATGTCTAGGAGCTGGAGACACTAGCTTATAATCAGATTCAAACATGACTAGAGAAATTGCCAGAAAGAACAAGATAGTTTTTAGTCACTATTGTACCTTTTATTAGAAATACTGCAGTACCCAGCCTTACTTCACCACTCACTGACCCCTTTAACATTCTCTGAGAAGAGGAGGAATTCCTTGGGAGGGAGAAGAGCATTGGGTTTTGTTCTTTCTGTTATTTGAAGAATGGGTGGTCCAAACATTTTGTATGCAACTACCAAGTGAAGGTGGACAGTCCTAACCCAGCCAGTAGTGTCATGGAAGCAAGGGCTGGGGACCTGCTCTGTGAAGCATCAGCCAGCAAAATCCTACAAAGCACAGCTCGACCCTATGCTACTTCAGGGAAGAGCTCTTCAGTGAAGATATGAGGTGCAATCAACTTGAGGGGAACATGGTTGCTGTTTCATTTTACTCCTCGCTTTCAGAAGACTAAGTGCCATGCGTTAACGCTAACAGATGCATCAACTTCACAAACATAAATGATAATGTCTATGGAGTTGACGCCGAGTAAAGGTGGAGTGCGCAGATGGCAGCGGCAGGGAGCAAAGCTCTGGTCTGATGGGCGGAGGGCAAGCTGAGGCTCTGACATCTGAGTGTGGACTGGGACCACGCACGCCGGAGCACTCACCTCGTTGAAGTGGACATCCTGCATCCCGACATCTTCCATCATGGACGCCTCCTCATCTATGTTTGGGGTGATCACCCTGAAGGCGGTACATCCTTGTCTAAACATGCCTAGGATTTGGGAGATGGAGAGAGCAGGAGAGAGCCGGTGCGATTCATCAGAAAGTGGGTGAACCATCTGGGTGCTTCCTGCCCTAGACGCTTCTGTGTTTAATAAAGTAATCAGCTGTGAGAGGCTATGTCTCAGGCTAGCATCCAAAATGGGTGGCCGGGCCTCTCTGTGCTTTTCTTCATCCCTCCCCCCTTCATATTGGACCCTCCTCTTCCTCAGCCTGTCTCTTCTTTATATCCACCTGTAACACAAACCTTTCAGACTCTACATAAACTGAGAAATGAGTATGATGACACCACGTTAGTAATGACATGATGAGGAAGTAGAATCTGATGTGATGAGAGGAACAATGCTCAGATAACAAGAAAAATCAGAAGCCAAAGTCAAGCAAAGAGAAATGCATGGTCCTACGCAACCGCTTCCTTCAAGCTCATCAGCCCCGCTCCAGCTGGGAGGCACCCCCACAATTCAGGTTAGAAAATTCCTCTCCTCCTCAAGGGGTTGTCAGTCCAACAGAGACAGGGCTCAAAGACTCAGCCACAGACCAAGAAGCTGCTGCAGGCGGATCCCTGGTCAGCCCCGAGAGAAAGGGCAACCGTTGGTTGGTGCATATAGATAATGCACTCAGCAGCCAATCAGAAGGTGGGCATTTCCAGCCCACGCAGAGGCTCCTCAGAAGACAGGCCTGCATCTACTTACAACAGAAATCAGCCACGGAAATGTGCGTGGAGCAGAGTTCATGGCAACTGACAGAGGCCAGGAGCAGGAATACTCCCGTGGGCTACTCTGTCTGATTTTCTAAGGGAGGAGCTGGGGGCCAGGGGGTGGTGTGAGAGGCTGGAGTTGGCACAAACGTCTGAGGTCAGAGTCTTTAAACAGTGATGGGGCCATTTGGGGGCATTTACTCATTTTACAGTTACTCTGGTGGCTTACAGGTAAAGAACTGTGCTGCCAACCCGAAGGTAGGCAGTTCTAATCCACCAGCTGTTTTGTGGAGAGGAGGGGCAATCTCCTCCCATGTGGCTTGCAGCCTCTGTAATCTCATTGGAGGGTCAGCTATGAGTTGGTTCCGACCCAACAGCACATAACAACAACAAGAGGAGTTCTGACTCAGATGGACAACGTGAACTCTGCAAAAAAGGAGTAAAATGGCCAGTTTCTTTTTATGCGGTGGTGGTTCTAAGGTGCCGTCAAGTCCACTATGAGCCACAGCTGCCCAACGAACAACAGTTCTGAACCCTGACCTATGAGAATAAAACAACACAAGCAAAACTTGAACTGAGATCGCGTGTATTTTGAGAAAGAGGAACAATAGAAGAATATCTTTAAATCAAGTTTTGAAAACATAGATGGTTTTATTCCTGTGCTATTTAAGTCCAGGTTGGTCACGGATTCATGAATTACCTAACATCTGTCTCTCTGCTACCGCCCTGGCTGTAAGGTGTCTAAACTACCCAGCCAGGTTCAGTCATGACTGATGATGCAGCATCAGAATAGACTCATGATTTCAAGAGGTGAGCGAACCAGAATGTTAACTGGAAAGGGGGAAATTACAGGTGGAAGCCATGCTAGAAACTTAAATTTCTTCTTCAGAAAACAAGAGAGCCTGGCTTAAAAATGGTGGCTGACTGTACTGCTTTGAAACTGTGACACTTTTCACGGTACTGGTGAGAATCTAATCTTCCTAAATCACAGCCCCGAAAGGGCTCCCCTTTGCCTCTTCTGAGTCTCATTCGGGCGTTTTGACCTGCGCTTTTAATTCCCTTTCCCCTTATCCTTCTGCATCACCAAATGTCAAATTTTTGGGTCTGTTTCTAGTTTGAACTGGTTTGAGCCAGAAGAGCCCTCCTTCTGTTATAAGGAAACAGACAATTTCTTGAGGAGAAGTATTAATTTCAAAATTTGATGATATACGGAAAAGAAAAAAGATAAAAAAAGCCAGCCACCCAGGGTTTAGATTACCAGGTAAGAGAGACCTTCCTTTCACTGCCTCTCACAGGGACTGACTGACAACGACCTGCAGAGCCTAGGGAGTGGGAGGAGGGGCAGGAAAGTGAAGTCTGTCCATGCAAGGTTGAGACAGAGGACCCCCGCAGCACAGAGCGACATGTGAAGATAGCAGTGTGGCCCTGGGGACGGGCTGACCCTCAGGCTCACCTCCCCGGGTCCTCCTCTGGCAGGTGAAGTGGGGTGGCTCCCGGCGGAGGGCTATGTCTGCTTCTAAACATGAGGAAATGTATTACCTGACGAGTGGTCTCGACAGGAAACAGCATGATATTAATTGAGCACAGAGCCCTCTTTATTTTCTTTCTCTTTTGGGCTCCGACATGAGAACCTAGACCCCCTTAACCTTCTATTCCAAATAACCAGCCTCAGCAGAAATACACATTTCTTGCTCGGGGCCTTGATGACTTCCCAGCATGTATTACTTTTTAACTATCTTCATCAGAGCCAATCTCGTGCTGTCCTCCAGCACATATCTCAGGCTACCAGCTCTGCCATGGACATGAGCACCTGACATTGAATCAAGAGTCCCGTGATCTGAGAACAAATGTGGAATGTGCAAATAGCCCGTGGAATAGCAGCCACCCCTGCCTCCCCATCCACCTGCCAGGCCACCTTCTCACACAACAACGACAATCGGGCTGCGCTCCAGAAAGACTGACTGATAATCTCTCACTGTGACTGTCTTGATTTACAAGCAGCTCCATGGGGAATTATCTTAGGTAAAAACCAGGTCTTTTCAGCCCCAGACTGGTCCATCACGGCCACCTGGATGCAAAGCTCATTAAGTAGTTTCTGCAGAATGGAGTCATCAGTAAGAGGGTATGGGAAGTGTCACCACATCTCTTACTTTTCTTTTCAATACTGGCAGAGAGCTCTGGTGGCTCAGCAGTAAGGAATTGTGCTGCCAACCCAAAGGCATGTGGTTCAAATCCACCAGGTACTCCTTGGGAGAAAGATGAGCAATCTCCTCTTGTGTGATTTACTGCCCCTGAAAACTCACTTGAGGGTCAGCTATTTTTTTCTGACTTGACAGCATATAACAAGTAACATTGATGTTAAGCACCGTCATGTCAGGGAATAAAACAAGGACAACAGTCCCTTCACAGACGAATATATCCTCCAATTCCAAATCCCCCCGCGTGGCTTTCTGACAGGCTCGCCCTGCCTGGTCTTTGCCACTTCATACAGTTTCATATTCACGCCACAAAACATAGGAAGCAGTTCTTACCTTTTCTCGTGAGATATTCTGCCACCAGCGCTGTCACATGGACATAGCACATCGCTGCCTAGAATAAAGGATGAATGCCTTTGAGTCATTAGTAACAAACAGCATAGGGAATGCCCATCAAAGCCAAACATCTAAGGAATACATGTACTTCTCCAGGGAGCTCTGTGGCGCAGTGCATAGCGAGCTCCTCTGCTTATCCAGACACCAACCCACTCTGGCAGAGTTCAAATCTACTAACAGCAAAAAGGTAATTTCCTCCCAGGCGATTTCCGGCCTCAGAAGGCCAATGGAGTTTGGGAGCCAGGAGCTGGTTCCAACTTGACAGCAATGACTTGCTTTGCTTAATTTTCAGGGCATCAGTGTATAAAAAAAAAAAAAGAATACATAGTATTTTCTGAGCTTTGGAAGGGCAAGTCATAAAGTAAAATTGCTTTATGTCTATGGAGGCTAACATTTTACCACTAGTTGGTTGGAAATAATAGCTGAAATCAGAAATAACAGAAAAAAGGCACTACTGTAGTGACTTGTCCTTGACATTGAGTGGTCCTATGTAAAGGTGAAATGATTCCTACAAACTGGAATTTTACCATAAATGTGGAATTGAGACGAATATTAGGCAGTAAAATATCTAAGACTCATTTATATTTTAATTCTTCTGAAATTCTACTAAATTTTAACATGAAAGACAAAAATGTTCCTTTTTATTAAAACATCTAAGGCTTCCAATATATTTTTTCTTTAAAAAGAGAACCACCTAAAAATGGTATGCTTATTTCTAGATTTTGAGAGATTCAAATTGTTAGGTATTATATGTGCGTTAACTCAATTTAAAGAAAAATAAGATCAAGTTGTAACTTTCCCCCCTAAATTTAAGAATTCCAAATGGTAAAATCTAATTAAATCTGTATTTATTTATTTTAATCTTGAATTATCTCATGAACTGAGGTTCTCCTTGGTGTCATGACCATCTTATGTTGTTGTTACGTGCTGGTGAGTTGACTGCGACGCACAGCGACCTTATGCACAACAGTTCTGAATCTGGCTCAATTCTGAGCCAATCTCACTGCCTCTGACTCATCTAACCCATTATTCCAGTTACTGTGTCTTTAAAACATCAACCCATCTCATCCGGGGTTTTCCTCTCCTGTGCTGTCCCTTGACCCTTCCAAGCATGATGTCCTTCTCCAAAGACTGGTCCCTCCTGGCTACAGGCCCAAAGTACATGAGACAGAGTCTTAAAATCCTAGCCTCCAAGGAGCAGCTCAATGCTCACATTATAGAACTCTGTATTATATAGTTAAAAGTTGTTCAATTTCAGTCTCAAAGAGTGGCTAAGGCCTCAGTGGTTCTTCCAGCCTCTATCAGGCAGGTTAGCTTGGCTGTGTTTCTAATTAGCCTGGTTGTGTTTATAATTTTGAGTTTTGTTACACTTTTATCCCCTACTCTGTGCAGGCCCATGTACTGTGACCCTTTTTAATAAAGGTCAGTCAGCAGTGGTGGCTGGGCACCATCTGGTTATTCTGGTCTCAGAGTTGAAATCTAATTTAATCTTAAATCCGAGTTTTGTCTCAAATACCTTAAAACGACACATTTCTTTTTTTTTTTTTAATTATTATTTTGTGTGCGTGTACCGTCAAATCAGATCTGACTGGTACAGGAGGATATTGCGCCTCCTTCTCCGGCAGAGCATCTGGTGGATTCGAACCGTGTTCCTCTGGGATTGCAGTGCAGCTTCTTGCCACTAGGCCACCAGAGCTCCCCTAAAACGACACATTTCTTAAAATAACAACATGTTAAAAAGATTTTTTTTTTACCAAGTGCCATAACGTTACAAAAATTAAAACAGCTTTTGTAGCAACCCCTGCTGTAAGGTTCTAATGCACGAGTCTGAGGTTCTTGTCACTGGGTCTGCCACCCAGTCAGAGTCTAATCTGGAGTCTCCCCCTGAAGGAGCCAACACTCACATGGGCCGTGACTGCTCTACATACCTGTGTGTAAGTAAATATATAAGAAATACAGCAGAGGGATGTGGATGTGCAGGGGGAGGGGGTTAATCATTGGCTTGTACAATTTGATGGGTGCGTAGGGCTGAGGGAAATTGAAAGTTGTTAGAATTTGTATTTGAGTTTTGTAAATAAACTAGGAGGAAAAAAAAAGACAAACAGAAATATATTGTTCCTGTTCTAAAAAAAAAAAAAAAAAGTCCAGCACCAAGATTTGTGACTAACGTGTCCGGAGAAACATCTGTCCAACCCGTAGAGGCGGACTGCCCAGCTTACTTTTTTTCCTCCCTCCCCAGTGCACATCAAGTTAGGTGCAAAGCAGGCACTCAAATTTGTGAGCTACTGATTAGGTACACAAACTGTGGACAGATTGCTGAAGCTAAAATTATCTTCTCTTATCCTTTATTTTTAGAGTGAAACCCTGGGGTTTGGGTTAATTTTTGCATTTATTTTGAGTCTTGGGCTATGCAAAGAGGAATGCAGGTAGTACAGGGGTTAAGTGCTTGGGTGCTAATTGGAAGGTCAGCAGGTCCAACCCACCAGATACCCTGAGGAAAAAAGCTATTGCAATCTGCTTCTGTAAAGATTTTAGCCTTTGAAACCCCAACAGACAGTTCTATGCTGCCTTCAAAGGGCGCTCTGGGTCGGAATCAGTGGCAGTGAGTTTGAGATTTGGAGGCATAAAAAGATTAAGAAAAATATTGACAAAATGAGTCTGAATGGTTCCATAAAAAAGAAATTTGTTTTTGTCATCTTTCACTCAAATCACAGTAAAAGGGGGGAAAAATTCCAATAGAAAAAAAAAATTACTACTTCTAGTTGTTGTTATGTGCAGTTGAGTCACCTGCAACTTCTAGTGACCCTATGTACAACAGCCTAAACCCTGCTCTGTCCTGTGCCAATTTTATTGTCTCTGACACTCCTACCCGTGTTATCCCACTCACTAAATCAATCCATCTCATCGAGGGTCTTTCTCTCCTGCACTGTTCCTCCACCCTCCCAAGCATGATGTCCCTTTCCAAGGACAGGTCCCTTCTTACATGTCCAAAGTATGTTAGACGGAGCCTCAGAATCCTTGCCTCCAAGGAGCAGCTTGGTTTAACCCTCTCTAGGATGAACTTGCTCTCCTAGCTGTCTAGTATATTATTCATTTTATCTATGGCTGATGTACAGGTTCATGTTAAATTTAAGGTCACAATGAATTAATACATTGAACCCTTTGAGTAAAAAAAAAATCATTTTTTTTTACGATTTAAAACACAATTTCCCTAATGATAGCAGTTTAGGAGTACACTTGTTTTAGTAGTAGTAGTATTTTACACTCCCTATGATGTAAGCCTGAGAAAAGCCCTGAAAAAACCAGAATCTACTTTACAGCTCATTGTTTTCCTGCATTTCCCATTCTACAAATGACGACACTGAGGTAGAGAGGTTAAGTAACTTGCTTAATGTCAAATAGCTAATATGTGTTAAACCCAGGGTTCAGAGTCCGTCCCTAGAAACCACACACTCGTCTCCTGCGCCACCCAGCTATGTGTGTCTGTGTGTGCACCCACAGGCGGGCAGGGCTACCTCTGAGAGGTCTCCGTTTTTGACGTGGATCCTGGCCATGCTGTCGAGCCACGTCTTCCTGAGCTCGGGGGTGCTGGCGTAGGACTTGGCCAGGCTGTACTGGAGGTCCACCAGCATCTCCGGGTCGTTCTCGTGCTCCTTCATCTGGGCAGTGGCCATCAGGACTGTGCGTATCCTTTTGGTCAAATCCTTCACGTCTGAGGAGAAGCTGGTATGCTGCAAGGGTGGAGGGAGGACACGTGTCTGCCAACTGCTTTGTGCATCCGGGTGCTGGGAGGAGAAACTCCATGGGACCACACCACCTACCTTGATGAGCCTGTCACTGTTGGCACAGTTGTTGATGATGGACAGAGACTGCTGGAACCTGGTCCCCCCAATTCCAACAACGTCTGCGATCAGCTGACTGACAGAGATAATGACCTGGGGGACACAAACAGGGGTGGATCAATGAACACGCAAAAGGACTTCCTGGGCATGTTTTCAGCTGGGGCAGCTCCAGGCCCAGGGAGAGGCTGGTGGCTCAGGGGTTAAAGGACTGCACTGTCAACCCCAAGGCAGGCAGTTAGAAGCCGCTGGCTGCCCCAAGCGAGAAGCTTGGCAAGCTCCTTCCATGTGATTTGCTGCTCTCCTCAACTCATCCTCAAATTTGTTCTTAAGCAGGAATTGGCAGGACATGGAGACAAGTTAGAAACAAGGTGTGAAGGGAAAACAGCCCTCTCTTCAGCCAAACTCCCTGGCCAAGCCTCAACTGTCTCTGAGTCAGAACCAACTTGCAGCTGACGCTCCATTGGATTTCTGAGATTAGAAACTGCACACTGTCCATCTTTCTCTGTAGGCACCACTGGGGGCTTCCAACCACCAGGGACGCTGCCTTTGGGTTAGCTGTGTGACTGCCCGTGGGCTACCCCGCCAGAGCTCCCTAGTTAAACCTAAATCCAAGGTGATCAAGTCAACTGTGACTTACAGTGAGCCCCTGAAGGGTTGCCAAGGCTGACAATCTTTATGGGAGGAGAATGTTCATTTCTTCCCTGAAGGAGATTCAAACTGCTGGCTTTTTGGTTAATAGTACAACACATAAGGCACCATGCTGCTGAGCTGAGCTCCTAGGGACTGGCTGTTGTTGTTACATGTCACTGAGTAAGGGAGGACTCACAGCCACCCTATGAATAACAGAGCTGAACCCTGTCTGTCCTGTTCTCTGCCATTCTCATCCTCTGTGACCCACTTGCCCCATTGCTGTGGTCACTCCATCTCATTCAGGGTCTTCTTCTCTTTCGCTGATAACCCTTTCCAACGAGTAGCCCCTAACATGCCCAAAGTAAGTGAGAAGAAGTTTCACCATCTGTGCCTCGAAGGAGCACACTGGCTGCATCTTGTCCAAGAAGTATCTGTTCAAACGTGTAAAGAACTAAAGTTGGAGAATAAAAAGGGAAGAACTTGCTTGACATTTCTCAACCTGAAAGAACTGAAAAGCAAATTCAAGACTCTGGTTGCAATTCTGAAAGATGCTATGAACAAAATCTTAAATGCTCCAAGAAGCATCAGAAGAGGGAATACTCAGAGACAAATTTGGATGAGCTAAGTGGCTTGACAGAGCGCCACATTTCCAGCAGCACCGTAGCCGAAAGAGCCAGGCAGTTCCTCCTCCAATCATTTTTATATCCAAGGCTCACGTGCTACCTGGATGCAGTATCAGTATGTTGTTGTTAGATGTTGCTAAGTCAAGTACGACCTACAACAACGCTATGGACAAAAGATCTGAACTCTGCTCTATTCTGCACCATCTTCACACCTCCTGACACAACTGAGCTCACTGTGGCAGTCACTGTGTCAATCCACCTGGTCGAGGGTCTTCCTCTCCTTTGCTGACCTTCCACCCTTCCCAGCATCATGCCCCTCTCCAAGGAATAGCCCCTCCTAGCAACACGCCTGAAGTATGTGAGGCAAAGCCTCATCGTTCTTGCCTCCAAACAGCACTCCAGCTGCACCCTCTCCAAGACAGATATGCCCACCTGTCTTAACTCAGGAAATGGTGTTGTTGTTGTTTGGTGCTGTTGAGTTGTAGATGACTCGCAGCAACCCTATGAATGAAAGACCTGAGCACTGCTCATAAAATCTCCGGAGACAAACCATTTCGGAAATGAATGCCACTCCTGCTTCCAAGCTTGTTTTAATTGGGGAGCTCCACCAAACACTGTCCACCATGGGTGACCATTCTCGCATTTGACACATCAGTGTCACAGTGTTTAGCATCACATCAACCAGGAGTTACGTCTGTACAGCAATGCACAGACCAGTGCTGCACCACTTAGAAGAATGTTTGAAAAAAAAAACCCAATGTGAACCAGCCCTGTGTGCTGCAGATTAAAATCACCCACGCTGGGCTTGGTAGCATAACTTTCTGTCCACTAGGGCAAGGGAGCTCTCTCTATATTATACTGCGGAGGTAGAGGGGGAGTTTATTCTAAAGCCTGCTTCCAGCTGCTTTCCATGTGTTAGCAGTGTGAGTACAGCCTCTGATTGGAAGGCTATGACGTCATGGAGGTATTACCCTTCATTATCAGTGCCCAACAAGGAAGGCTGACTGGGTGGGCCTCGAGCAGATCAATCTCCACCTCCACCACTCACCTGTAAGTGCGTCCGCACAAAGGACTTCTTCCCGGTGTAGTCGAAGTTGTTCCTCATGAGGAAGTAGAGCAGCTGCGAGGCCTCGGTTCTGATGGAGCTCAGCTTGGAGTTGCAGCACTTGAGGACCTCATAGCAGAGGGCTGCGCACATGTCTGCTCTCCCTTCATAAAATGTGGACGGAAACTGGACGGCAGGAGAGAGGGCAGACAAACCAAGGAAGGGTGAGTGCTCGACATCCCCTCTACCCACGGGGGACAGAGACTGAAAACGTACGCCGTGCTCGGGTATGGCGACTCTCGAAGAAAGTACGTACCTTATAAATTAATGACCTTAAGGCAGTGAAGACGTTCTTCAGAGCTGTTTCAGATTGATGTTTTTGAAGAAAACACAGGTACACGTCAAATACTTTCTTCATGAGAGGATTATGCCCATGATCGGCCAGGAGCTGGTTCTTCAAACACACAGCAACAACTTTATTAGTGTGATAACCAGATACTTCTAACAGGCACTATGTCATTTTCACGTTCAAAGGGTAAATATATCATGCATAAAGACAACTTTAACTTTAAGCCATCTCTGCCATGAATCTTCTGTTGTTACATGCCATCAATTTGCTTGTGATTCATAGCAACACTATGCACAACAGTCCTGAACTCTGCTCTATCTTGAGCCAACGCCACAGCTCAAAATTTAATACATCCACCAGTAAATGTGTACTTTAAGAGATTTTTTTCCCTGTTATTGAGGGACTAATTTTTAAACTTCCTGGAAAATTTTAATATAGTTTTAAGTGTAACTGTCCTCAGAACTGATAAAACTTCTATTTCTTACTGCACGAAAGAAACTGATAGAGAAGTGACGTTTGCCACAACTTAATTCCAGTAAACTATGTATTAGCTACTTAAAAGATGTAGGAAAATATTGGAACTAATTACAAGAAAGAGTAGCCTAAGTGTGGGCTGCTTTCGTCTTTCAGGGTTCTAAGGCACTGGACTCATCTATGACTAGCCAGGTGGTGTGGTTTGGTGATCAACAGGTTTTAATGCACGAAGTTGCACAGGTTACAAAAATGACTCTCATTGTTATTTGGCAAATGGAAACATGGCCATGCACCGCGACACTGAGATTAGCAGTTGAGCGAAAGCACAGCACGTTACCTGACACATATTTGACCTAGATCAGTACATAGCAGCTGGTGACGTTTGAACATTTCATGAATTGTGTTTTATAGGAAAATACACCCCAAGAGGATAAAGAAATGATTCCCATCATTTGTCAAGACCTCCTCACTAGAGTAGTAAGCCACACTAATTAAACACTCTGTATGCCTGGCTGGAAAATTTGCATTAATGAGTGAATACACAGAGTTTAGAGAGGATGTGGTACAGCCAAGAACCAGCAGAAAGCCTTCATTTCTGCATGTCATGGTATGTTGAAGGTACTACCTTCAAAGGCAGACAAGTTTGTTTTTTAAAAGAAGTCTGTGCTTGGTAAACAGCAACGCAATGCATTTGCACAAAAATGGAAATACGTTAACAGCACACCGAAGGTATATATTTTTGACATTTTGTAATTTGACCAACTGAGTAAAGAAGATGTAAGCTTACGTTCAAATAATATTATAAAGAGCAAATTGTAGTTGGAATAACAGTTTCAAAGAGTTATCGTTTTGTCAGAGAAAATTTTTTACTCAAGGAAAATAAGTTATGTTAAGGCCAATGTATTCACAGCTGGTGGAACATGTGGAATTTGGTGCAGAGTATTGAATTTCATAATGAGAAAGTGGAGTGATTTGATGCAAAGAAATGGAACTTTAATAAATGAGTATGATATAATTCTCAAATATACACAACTGTTCACCAAATGAAAAAGAGGAGAAGTAAGGTAGTTTCTAATGTTTTAGGAACAACTTAGGAGTTTTGTTGCCTGCTAACACAATCTTCCCCAGAAGCAATATATTGGAAAATACAGCTTTTCACATTTTCCTAAATATGGATTTAGGTTAGGAAGGGAGTCTGTGGGTGATAGACTCTACCACTACACTTAGCTGCTTATTAAAAGGCTGGAAGTTCAAGTTCACCCACAGATACCTTGAGAGGAAAACCTGGGGACTGATTTCCACACCACCAGACGCTGGAAATCATACAGAGTACTGTTCTCCACCCACACACCTGGGGTAGAGGCGGGGTCACTGTGAGATGCCAGACTGCCAGTGGAATGAGTCCTGGCTCCTAGGTTCTTACTCCGTGAGCCAAATTTCCCCTCCTTTCCCTTTCTCTGGTCTGCCCAGTCTCAGAAGTTCGTCCTCCTGATCCCAAAACCTGCTAGCAAGAAAGTAATTACAACTCACTCACACTAAGTTGTAAATACTCTTATTTAAAGAAGACCCTTCCAAGTGGACCATTCACCTTGGACACATTCTATTTTACCTGCTGCCTTCCTATATTTGCAATTTTCTTCTCTGGGTCAATTAAAAAGATAGCATAAACCACATCTTTTTTTTAAAAAAGAAACACATTTGAACATTGAGTCAGGAGTAACACACTGGCACTGAGCTGAATGTGACTCCTGGTGCCCGGCAGCACAGGGGAGACCTGCTCAGACTTCTCCAGGAGGAAACCTAACAGGGGGGCTCTTCACAGGCTCACAGGCAAGTGCTTCCTCCCCTCCCCCTTCAGTGGGTTCAAAGGTCAACCAAGCATTTTAACAACTGTATCACCAGGGCTCTTTCCAGCTGAGCCCATGGGGAGAGGGTGGCACTAAAAATAAATAACCACAGATGAGACTATAGTGTATTTATTTCATGCCCCCCCCCAGTCTTATTGAGTGTAGAAAACTTTCAATCAGAAAGTAGAATGAGATGTTGCAATAGAACAAAAAGCATGGTTTATTTCTGGTGATAATGTGGGGAAAGGGTTATAAATAATTCCCGAGGAATTAAATGTGCCATGGAGCTTCGACTGTTTAAATAGTCCCTTAAAGGGTTTAATCTAGAAACTGGTTCTCTGGGGCAATGAACCTTCCACCTAAAAGAAAAACAAATTTAAACCTTGAGTGCTAAAGTGAGGTATTTGGAACCATGCTATTTAAAACAGCTAAGTCTTCAGGCAAATGGTATTTATTTCTACACACACTATTGTATGAGAGGGAGCTCTGGGCCTAGTGGGTAAGGAGTTGCACTGTCAACCCAAAGAAGCATGGTTCGAATCCCCCCGGTTGCTCCGCATGAGAAGGATGGGTAGTCTCCTCCTGTGCAATTTACTGCCTCTCGAAAGTCACGGGACGAAAAAAAAAAAAAAAAAAAAAAGAAAGTCACGGGACGGTCAGGTATATGTTGGTTCTGCATGATGGCAATGAGTCGAGTTGACTATGTGAAAAGGATCTCAAGGGTAGTCTGTCGTAAGTTGTGTAGCTAATCAAAAGGTTGCCTCTGCTCAGTCCAAATCCACCCGCTGCTCCTCCGGACGAAGATGGACAGTCCCCTCCTGTAACGATTTACAGCCTCGCAACCTCCCTTAACTCCATTTTAAAGTCTTGACATGAGTCTGCTACACATTTTGGATTTTAAAAAGCTGCCTTCCAAATGGCAATTCTTTCAGTGCGAGCTGGACTGGGTTATATGCCCCAAGGATAACATTCTTTTTTCCTGATGTCTGGCTACAGCATATCTTTATTTCCAAAAGAGATAAAAGCCTTTTTTCATTATAGTCTAACAGATGCAAGATTAGATAGCTTGAGCCTAGGTTCTCCTACACAGCATTAATGAAATCTTTCCAGAAACAGGTATGATTCAGGAACAGGTTATCAGAATGTCTGTTCCTGTTAGAAATACAGCGACCACCCTCTAATGAGCTGATCAGTATGCATCTCTGTCCGATTATTTAATGCCACTTAAACAAGCTTGGAAGCAGGAGTGGCATCCACTTCCGAAACAGCTTGCCTCTGGAAACCCTATGAACTTGGAGAAACGATAAAAATTATATAAGCGTTCAGGTCTTTCCTTCATACGGTTGCTATGAGTCACTTATGACGCAACGGCACTTAACAATGTGCTAGGGAACTATCACTGCCTAATTTTTACTTCAAGATCAACATTCTTGAAGGTTTTTCAGCGAATTCTGTGTTTTATTTGCCAATTAATGTAGCCCTATCTTTAGTCTCAGGTGGCTTGATAGTAAGGAATTGCGCTGGTAAGGCAAAGGTAGAGAGTTTGAATCCACCAGCTCCTTCGCAGGAAAAAAAAGGCAATCTCCTCCCATAGGACGTACAGCTTCTGAAAACCCCCTTGGGGGTCAGCTATGATGGTTCCTCACCATCCCCGATTATCCACACTCCTCACCATCCCCGATTATCCACAGGTTCCTCACCATTCCCGATTATCCACACAGGCTCCTCACTATCCCCGATTATCCACACTCCTCACCATCCCCGATTATCCACACTCCTCACCATCCCCGATTATCCACGCTCCTCACCATCCCCGATTATCCACACTCCTCACCATCCCCGATTATCCACACTCCTCAC
>NW_006399754.1:11662585-11673430 GCF_000299155.1 Elephantulus edwardii | reverse complement strand
CTCCTCACCATCCCCGATTATCCACACTCCTCACCATCCCCGATTATCCACACTCCTCACCATCCCCGATTATCCACAGGCTCCTCACCATCCCCGATTATCCACACTCCTCACCATTCCCGATTATCCACACAGGCTCTTCACTATCCCCGATTATCCACAGGCTCCTCACCAACCCCGATTATCCACATTCCTCACATTCCCGATTATCCACGCTCCTCACCATTCCAGCTCCTATCACTCCCCATGATTATGTGTTAGTTCTCATGAAGCAGATCAGACCGAGAAAAGGTACTAACAGGAACTGCTGTGTACAGATACATGTTCAGATTCAGTCAGTGAATACATTAACCAGTACATAAAATAGTTAAAGGACAGCATTGATCTAGGATTATGTTAATTAGAAACATTGTAAAACACCCAAAGACATTATTTTCCTTTCCACAGTTACCTTAAGTACAAAATACATGTTTTTATAACAAACGAGAGGGCAGTCTACCATACCTGCATACGACACGGCAGTGCGTATTCATTTTCTCTTAACGAGAAAAAGCAGCTGGTGGATTTGGTCTGCCTTGTCAACGCTAAAGAAGAAAATGTATGTGCCTGTTTCCTTAAATTCCAATTATTCACGTAAATACACAGGAAATGATCTAATTTATAGTCCAGGGACTGCCGGCACAATTGTAATCAGAAGAGGAATCTTAGGGCTTCAATTTTTACTGTAATAGGATAGTATTCCATCCTATGAGAATGTTGTTTCCTATTAACTGAGGTCAGTTAAGTGAGGGGGTAATGATAAGGCAGTATCTGTGGACGACAACTTTTCTACATAGAATTTTGTCAGCTAACAATGTTATAATTTAAAATTTCTGCCAATAAGCTTCAATTGCTGCCTGCTCTGAGTAAACACTGCAAAGAATGCTCGTGATGGTGGCTGAGCCGTGTGCCTCACCAACTGCTCGTCTTGGTCAGGTCCATCTACTGCCTGGCACGACATCACTGACACTGAGGGCACTGTGACATTTTCTACTCTCCTCGCTTCTTTAAGGGGTGGGTGGACATTCAGTGGCAAACATTTGTGCACACAGACCCAAGCCCAGCTGCTGCTGAGCTGACATGGACTCACACTGACCCTACAGGACAGAGGAGAACTGGCCCCCTCAGGTTCTCCTGTCACTGAACAAGAGAGGCTGTAACTGTTACAGCAGCAGGCTGCCACCCTGTCTCCCACAGCACGGACAGGGAAGGTTGTTTTTTTTTCTAATTTTTTTTATTATTATTAAATTTTATTAGTTTTAATGAACATTTACAGGGATTTGGGGTTTTCATTCCTTCACTGTTGCACTGTTTTTTCTACCCTCCTCCCCAGTTCGTTCTTCTTCCCCCCAGAATGTCTGTTTTAATTGTCCAATTGCCACAGTGCTTGTCAAAGCCAGTTCTGATTAATCTCCTTTGTCAGTGTGTCCTTTGCCATTCCCTATCACTCCTCCCTGAGAGAGACTTCACCCTGATTCATAAGGAAAAGGGGATGGCGTATTCTCTTAGCTACGTTGACAGGGAAGGTTTGAACCACTGACCTTTCAGTTCGCAGCAGAGATTGTAACCACTGTGCCACCAGGCTCTTTGACATGCCTTGTTGTGAGGAGCGATCAACTCAGTTTCTACTCACAGTCGTGTCCTTTGTCACTACGTACTTTATAAGGAGTTGTCGGCGAGCTCTGGTGGCCTAGTGGCAGGAAACTGTACTGCAATCCCAGAAGTGCACGGTTCAAATCCACCAGATGCTCTGCTGAAGAAGGAGAAACAGTCGCCTCCTGTACCAGTCAGATCCAATTTGACGGTACACGCATAAAAAAAAAAAAAAGGAGTTGTCGTTCGTTGCCATTGAGTTGGGACCAACCCATAGCTGCCCTTCCTGTGTGATCTCACAGGCTGTAAATCTTACGGGAGGAGATGGTCCATCTTTCTCCTGTGCTAGTGGATTTGAACCTCCTGTCTTGGATTAGCAGTATGAGTAGTAGAGATAAGTAAAGCAGAGAATACTGACAACTTCCCAAAATACTCTCACAAATAAACATTGTTGCAATTGCGGATGACTTACTATCCCTTTTCTAGTCTGGAAATGGAAGTAATCACTTAGCAAAGATGTATTAGGCCCTGAAAACTAGCCAGAATGGCTGATGAGTCCATGCCAATTACATGAATGTTACTTTCTAAAACACAAAAGAAAGGCAAAGACCAAAACCCAAACAAACAAAAATACCAACACAACAAAAACCAAAACACCAAGCTGGTCCTACTTTCTGTCACTGAAATGTTTTTGGTACCTGTTTAACTTAGAAAGAAGGTTGTGGTTAGGTTGTTTCTTGTTTTTTGTTTTTTTTTTTAAAGTGTTTACACTTATTGTTACTCTATGTATAAATGCTGTCTCCACTTGAGTTTTGCGAGCTCTGGTGGCCTAGTGGCAAGAAGCTGTGCTGCAATCCCGAAGGCACGCGGTTTGAATGCACCAGCTGCTCCACAGGAGAAGGCTGGGCAGTCTCCTCCTATGTGATTAACTGCCCATGAAGACTTGCTGGAGGGTCAGCTATGGGTCAGTTCCGACTCCACGGGACCCAACAACAAATGTATAAATATTTAAATTGTGACGACGTCTGCACATGCTATAGATGATTTATAGTCAGAAATTCCAGATTAGGCCCCATGTGTACCACCTACCAAGATGAGTCAAGAGACATTTCCCCAGTAAATAGGGTCTTAAATGGAAGAGGTCTTCTTCCCTTCATTGTCTTCTAAGAGAAGAGACCTCCAGTCAGAATTTCCATTATTTCCAAGCATGCAGCCCACACACCCAGTTAAACTTTAAGATATTTCAGGGAATTCAAATCGACAGCTGGGAACAAATTTCATTTAAGGCATTTACAGATTCACAGAGGCAAAAGCTGGTGATGAAGTAAAACTACAGCACAGTAACACCTTCTTGCTGGTTGAGTTAAATGAGCAGAACGGATTTGCAAAGTCAAAACCCAACCGCGAGAAGCTTCTTCCATACTGACCTTAAACGCCAGCGTGAAGAGGGAGAGCGTGTCGAGCGCTGTAAGGCAAACTTCAGTAGCGATGTTGGCTTCAAGTAGAGACTGGTGAAGGACGTCGGCATCTGAGTGGCCATAGCCTGCATGAATTATAAGACAAGGTCACTGCCAAGGAACTGCAGACAGAAGGGCTGGGAGGGCAGGACAGTCACAGTCAACTTTTGATTATTTAGAAGAGGCCTGCTCTGGGCCCCTGTTTCCCTAAGTATATGCGTGGGTTGTATTAGTAATGTTTTCTTTCCATTAGAACTTTTTCAATCTGGAAGTAACAGCAGCAGCAGTTACTGGCTGTGGCACAATTGTACCCTGTCACACAAGAGGCTGCCATGAATAGCAATGACTCAGCCGGCAACGGGCTGGTGTGTGCCAGCCACAAGTCAATGAACTTGACACGCACCATCTCATTTAATCCCTCCACAGCCCTGCGAGGCACATACGGATAAAGCTCTTTTTATAGAGAGGAAAACGGGAGGCACAGAGAGATTAAGCAACTTGCCAGAGGAGCCAGGATTCATGCTCAGGTTATTAATGGTATTATTATAACAGACAAAGTTATTAAAACAATGGAATGGGAGGGCAGATGGGATTTTAAACATTTCCCATGTTGAAAGGGTCAGTAGCACATGACGGGTTAAATGAAGAGCCTGAGATTCAAGTTCACTGGATCCAGCCTCTGTCACTTCCTAACTGTGTAACCTTGGGCAAGTTACTTGACCTCTTTCAACTCCAGTTTCTCCATCTGTAAAATGGGCTTAGTAACAGTATGCACCTCAGAGGGTTGTGGTGAGCATTAATTTGTGTGGACCTTGTGAAATAGGGTCTGCTACTTAGTGACATTACGTGGTAAGTCCAAACCCAAGGATCAACATAATCAAGAGTTGACTGCAACGCTAGCAGGATTCTTAGCGGCTGTAGTGAGAAGCGTAACAGCCAACATGTCTGGAAGAAACGTTTGAGAAAAGGAAAGGACTTTAAGAATCTCTCATTTAAGTGTCCACAATTTAACTATGGGCTAGTATCTGCTTTATATGGCTACAGAATACATTTATTACTGACACAAAACATAGTTTGACAGAGATATTAAATTATAAAATGGTATGCATTAGCAGAAATACATACAGGGATGCAAAGAGGTTACAGTATTGATCTAGAATACAGAGAGAAATGGCACTACAGTCATGCAGTTTAACCTCCGTGACCCAGTCTGTGAAGCAGGTCATTCTGTGATTGGACACTGTGCAAACATTACATTACGTACAAGAAGTCCTTAGATCACAAATGAGCTGTTTCTAAATCTACAAGTAGAGTTTCTATCTAATGTTAATAAAATATTTGTCGCGAAATACAATGTACAGTGTGCCTTTCTGTGCATAAAAGTTAAATAAACACTTCCAAATTCAGTGAGGTATCTTTTTCTTTTAAATTTTTTATTATTATTTTTTGTGTGCGTGTACCGTCAAATCAGATCTGACTGGTACAGGAGGAGATTGTCCCTCCTTCCCCGGCAGAGCATCTGGTGGATTCGAACCATTTGCCTCTGGGATTGTAGCTGCAGCTCCTTGCGACTAGGCCACCAGAGCTCCCCTAGTGAGGTATCTTTAACATTCTAATAGTAATAATGTTTTGATGCACATCACAAAATAATATCCGTACTGTTACTGCAAACCAGTGCATGTAGTGTAAATGAATATGGTTTATCCTATTATGATAGAATTATAATATACAGATATAAAATAATCAACATAAGAGGGTTTGCAGGGGTTGGAATCACAGACTTAAATGCAATTGGACATGGATGTTACTCGGTGCATGACTGTATAATAAAACAACCTATAATGTCTTTCTCCAAGGAGCAAAAATAAGCCAACACTCATTACTTTAGGTAATTTTCTTAATACTCCAGAGAGGAGGACATTTCATATGTAGATCAGGAAAATAAAGAATTAAGAGAGCTGAGGGTATTTTCTTGAGACCAGTAATGGAATAAAACCAGAATCTACATCCCCAAATTCCTTACCCAGCCCACTATATCACAGGCTATGTTATTAGGATATAACAGTAACTAATATGAAATCACTTCAATTGCCATGAATGCTACAAGTACCAACTGACTTTTAAATGAATGTAAAAAAGCATTTTAAAGCTACAGAACTACTTTTTAAAATATGGCAAAAGCACAATGATGTACTTTTATCCAACTGTTTTTCTTTTGAAAAGGTATGTCTAAGGTTTTCTGTTTGGGGACTGCCTTCTTTTCATCCCATGAGAGAGGATGTGTAAAACAATGGGGCACCATGCCAATTCTATTGATTTCTGATACAGAATGTTACAGAGAGAAGAAAAGATATGTGCTTGTGAATTGTATAGCCTTTATAAGCAGAACATTATACGGGTAGGTGAGGATGTCTGGCAAGGTGGAGACAATGAAAGAAGAGATGGATTGATGATTATTGTTAAATTGAGCACAACTAAGATAAGAGGGGAGAACAAATACAACACCTTTTATTATACCAACCAAGATGATGACATAGGTCAAGGGGACCCTTTCCCGCAGGACTGCCGTCCAGTCTGCACTTCAGATCGTGAGGACGGCGCGTGGCTTCCTCTGCTGCTCACAGGCTCGCCAGAGGTCAGGGCCGAGCTCGCAGCACTGAACATGTCCTCCCGAGAAATCGGCTTTCAGTTACTTCTCTGCATATCCATTCACCTATCTCCCCATTCACCTACCTCCTACTAGGGAACCTATTGCCTCAGACTATCCCAGGTGAACATTCTGAAGATTTCCCAGGGAATTTAACGTCTCCTACCTTCCCTGGAGCTTGGAAGGAGTGGCATCCACTTAACGTAATAGCTTGCCTCCGGAAACCCTATGAACCTGGAGAGAGGATGAAAGGCACCCAAGCGTCGAGGACTCTCCTTCATAGGGTCGCTATGAGACGGCACTTAACAACCACCACCACCACCTATCCCTGGATCAATTCAGTAATTAGTATTTGGCATTATATTGTTTTTAAAACGTATTGAATGAGTGGGCCATGCTGGCTAAGTTCCTACTTTATGGTCATACAGACATGGGTGAGAGATATAAGTGACAAAATTTGTTGTACATTAAAATTATGTAGATTTAACAGTGATGTAAAACAGATGAAATTGAAAAATAGATTTATTCAGAAACTTGTCAGCTTTTCACAGAAATCCTAGAGATATGTAAATGAAAAAGGTTCTGTCAGTCATAATTTTTATACTTGCATTCCCAGAAACTATTTGATCTTGAAATAAACAAACATACTTCCTGAAAGAGTTATTCTTTTTTAAGCCTTAAAAAAGAAAGTGGCAGTGTGAGAATTGTTCAAGTCATAGCGACTCAGCTTAAATAATTTTCCAGGTGATGTCTGCTTATGTCTCAAGACATGGAGACAAAGCTGAGCAAAAGGGAAGATTCTGAAACAACAGCCATCATCATAGATTCCAACAAGAAAAACAAACAGAGTTGAGTCTTAAGAGACAGCTGTTTCTTATAGGAAGAGTTAAGAACCTTTTGAAAACAGCTGAGTCAGATTGTGCGGCGCGCCGTGTTAAGCACCCGGCCTTACACTAGGGGGCAGTGGTGCTCTGGAGCACGAGGCACTGAGGCTGCACCTGCCTTTGTTAAAGTTGTGCAGGTTTCAAAAGCACCGTCTTCATTCTACTGTTAGTCCGAAGAGAGATTTATTTGGGGGGGGGGGGGAGTCGTTTGAATACTCGGGAAAAAGAGACAACTAGAACGAGATGTTTCTGTTTTCCTAAACGTCATCCACATGTTTGACTTCATTAACTTTCCTGTAATTAACAGAGATGCATGTTCCCTAAGCACCTGGTTTAATGATGCTGACTCTGTCTGTAGAAGGAGTTGCACTTCCAACCAAAAGGTGATGCCTCTCTGGCAGTGTGAACCCACCAGTGGCTGAAAACCCAGTGACTCCTCTGGAGAAAGACGGGCCATCTCCTTCCGTGTGTGTGTTACAGCCTCTGAAACCCTCCTGGAGGAGGGTCAGCTGTGAGTGGTTCTAACACAATGACAACGAGGGTTATGTCTGCAGTCCTTCCCTCATGCCTCCAGCTATCCTGGGCGAAGTGGTGGACAGAAGTCCTGTCTGCAGCTGAAGGCCTTTTCTGAACATCCCAGCGTATTACCAGCAGAAGAGCAAGTGAGGTTCATGTTCTCACAGCAGCCACCTTCATTTTGATAGCTGCCTTGACGTTTCATGAAACCAGAATTCTTCTTTAAACATATTTTTCCCCAAAACCATTTTTCTCTGGCTTATAATAAGGATTCAGATAAAAAAGTTTTATGAGAAACCATAAATATTGAACAATCTGGACTCCACTTGCTAAAACGAAAAGAAGTTCCCAAATGTAGAGATTTGATTTCCAAGATGTATTAAGTCATAGTATGTAACTTCATGGATTAAAATATTTATGTAAAATAGCAATCCATACACAATCTATTATTCATCATCATTCTGCTAACTATGTTTCCCGCACAGATGGCCCTGGGATAGGGAGTGGTATAAAGAATAATATTCCAAAGCAAAAATAATGCCGTTTGCTATCTGCTCTTTCCCCTTTCATTCAGTCATGAAGAAAATAAACATGGAAATGGCCTATAAGTTTATTCCCAAGGAAATGAGTATCACGCCATCTGCCTTCCTCTCTCTTTAAATTACCTCAGTCTACTGTTTCGCTGTGTCTAGAAAGGGCACTCAGAGTAAGGCATAAATCTTAACGTATGATGACATCGGGGTTAACCATATGATCCATTAAAGAAAGTCCCCTATTATAGACATTAAATATGTCTTTAAGTGACCCTGGAAGGGACACCACTGATGAGCAGAGGTGCATATATGGTACCTCACCATCCAGGAACTTGTCAGAGAATCAATGTGGGTTTATGTACATTGTATTCCGTCCTGAGTATACAATCACTTTCTGAGATACATTCTACTTGGCCTTTCATAGAAAAAGCTCACTGCCATTGAGTTGGCTCTGATTCACAGTGACCCACCAACCACTGGGTTTCCAAGGCGGTAAAACCTTAACAGAAGAGCTCGCCCACCTATCCCATGGAACTGCTGGTGGATTCGAACCACTGGAAAGCACGGACTTTTGATAGCAGTGCGAGGCACTATGGGCTACGCACCATCCACCCTGTCTATGAAATGCCTGAACCAACTCCGAGTTCCGATGAATCCTTCATCAAGTCTGGTCTTATATGAGAACTCATTCCCTCCGAGTCAAAGCTGACTCATAGCTGACCCTCCGTTGGGTTTCCGAGGCTGCAAATCACACGGGAGGAGACTGCCTATCTTTTCCCCTTGGAGCAATTGCTGCATTAGAACTGCCAGAGAAGCACTGGCCTTGAGTTACCATTGCAGTTTCCTCAGCACGATGTCACCAGAACTTCCTAGTTAGGACCACTTAAAATACAGACCAAACACCCCCCCACCCCCAACTCTCTCCTATTGCGTTGGAACCAGCTCCTAGCTCTAGCAGGTTTTTAGAGGCGGTAACACACATGGAAGGAGACCGCCCATTTTTTTCAATTGCCAGATAGGGGCCACCTTGGATTGGCAGTGCCACTCCCTACAGACTACCAGAAGCTTCCAGGGCTCTGTTACACTACAGGCAGGCTTCATGGGAAGCAAATGCACCTGTTTCAACTCTTCTACATACTCCACTCAAGAGACTTAAAGACCCAGTGCAGCACAGATCTCAGTCATAACTTACTATCGAGTCACCTGCAACCCACAGCGACACTACACACAATAGCTCTGAATCCTGTCCTATGTCCTGAGCCAATCTCACTGTCTTTATTCCCCCAGTCAATCCATCTCATCCAGAGTCTCCTCTCCTGCGTGGTCCTGCCATCCTTCTAAGCATGATGTCCTTTACTATTTTTTTTGTTGTTGTTCATTGCTATTGAGTCGAGCACGACTCACAGCGACCCTGTGAACAAAAGGCCTGAAGCCTCTCTACAACGGGCGACATTTCTCAAAGTTCATAGAGTTTCCGGAGGCATGTGGTTTAGGAAGTGGATGCCACTCTTGCTTCCAATACTTTTTAGAAAATAATAATCTCTATATTTTCTGTATTGATTCAGGATTATATATAATGCTGATGTGGGGTGAAGCCAAGTGGATTCTAACTCCCAGAGATCTCATTTGACAGCAGAATCACCCCACAGAAAACTGCTTTCTCAGTTGCAGTATTTCACAGGAGCTAATCTCAAGGACTTCCTTCCCTGGAACCACTGGGTGGGTTTGAACCGCCAACTGTGAGGTTATAGCCAAGAGCTTAACCACAGCAGACATTGCTCCTAACATACAGACTTATTTACTTATTGCTTCTGTTCTTTTTCTTCCTGTGTTTCACGGATACTAAAACATTCCAGAGTGAGGTGGGGCCCGACACACCACCTAGCCAGGCTCTCTGTGATGTGCAGGAGAGCTGGACCATGTCCACTCTGTGCCACACTTTCAGCCACAAGTGCCAGGCCAGGCTTCGAGGCAGCTCAGGCCATTCCACATGGGGCAGCCCAGTCAGAGGCACTTTCCCACACAGATCTGAAACCTAATTCTCTGCAATGCAATTCATTGATCTCAAACAGCCTCATAGGTTGAATGACATTAAATTCAACATTTCAGGTAAGAAAGGCGTTCTTCAAATGCACTTCTTAGTCGGATTTACCACCTATAGCCCCTCCCCTATAACACCAGTGGGAAAGAAGACTTGGATGCAAGTGAATTAATCATCTTCCTAGAGCAAGATACATGCTGTCGAGTTGCCTGCAACTCATAGCGACCCTATGTACAAAAGCCCTAAGCCCTGCTCTATCCTGTGCCAATCTCACTGTTTCTGACACACCTACCCTCATCACCCCAGTGACTGAATTAATCCACCTCATCGAGGGTCTTCCTCTCCTGCACTGTCCCTTTATCCTCTCAAGCATGACGTCCCTCTCCAAGGACTGGTCCCTCCTTGTAACATATCCAAAGTATCTCAGACGAAGCCTCAGAATCCATGCCTCCAAAGAGTAGTTGGGTTTAACCTATCCACGATGAACCTGTTTGTTCTCTTAGCAGTCCATGGTATATTCAATATTCTTCTCCAGCACCACAGCTCAGAGGCATCAATTCTTCTATCATCCCTATTCACTGTCCAGCTCTATGATGCACAGCAAGTGACTACAAAGGCCATGGCCTGTACCAGGCACACCTTAGTCTCAAGATTGACATCATTGCTCTTCAATACTCTGGGAAGATCTTTGATAGCAGACTTTCCCAACACAATACATCTTTTAATTTCCTGGCTGTTTGTGCGAAGAGAGTTCATTGTGGAGTCAAGCAATCTAAAGCTGTTTACAGTTTCAATCTCTTCACCATCTGTCACGATGCTGCCAGTCAGCCCAGTGACAGAGCAAGATACAAAATAAATGATGTTAAATAAATGATGTTATGTAACATCTGAACCTCTGGGGGCATTGTCAGTAGGGAATTGTGATGCTGGTTAAAGGCAATGCCCCTCTGATGGTTCAAAATAAAGGTAAGTATTATTTGTAAATACATTATCACTTTCTCTTTGTGCGGCTTATTTAATTCTACAGGTAGTAATCATTCTGAATTCTGTAATTTGACACAATCCTCTTCTATAGTGGATATATATATACACACACACACACACACATATATATATACACACACACACACACACA
>NW_006399754.1:11655220-11662480 GCF_000299155.1 Elephantulus edwardii | reverse complement strand
CACACACACACACTACATTTCAAAGTTCTAACTACTAACTCTTCATACATGCCTGGGCAATGACCCAAACAATGAGTATCTGTCTTTCAAAACCATTTCTGAAATAGTGAAGACTATGTTGGAGTTCATCTTTCAGTATGACTTCCTAGCCACTGTCTGACTTTCTTATATAGATGAGTGGAAATATGCAGTGGAGTGTGTTAGCCTGTTCACAAGGGGACTGGCAAGTCTCAACTGGTTTACCAGGTTGAGAGTTTAATAGGTTGAGTTGCTTTAGTGACTTAATGGTAAGGAACTTTTTTACCAACAGAAAGGCTAGTAGTTCAAACACACCAGCTGCTTCACTGGAGAAAGATAGGCTATGTCCTCCCTTGTGCTTAACAGCCCCTGCAACTTTGCTTGGAGGGTCAGCTATGAGTCGGTTCTGACTCTCACAACAACAGTAGAGTGAGAGGGTTTTTATAGGTTGTTTGGGTAAACAGGCCCCGCAGCGGGGTGTGTTCCTTGCAGTCCTCTGCTGCCTGGCAAAGCCTTTCCTCCCATGACAAAGAATCAGCAAGTGGAAAAAATTAAGTACAGTGGTCCCAGAATTTCTGAGAACATGGTCCAAGATACCCAACGGACACCTGAAACTGCAGACAGTACTGAAATCCATATACTTATGTTTTTGATATATGCTATATACACTATGCTTCTTACATATTCAAAGCTATGCGAAAATGCTAGTCACCATAACAGAGTCGCAGCAACAGCTAATAACAAAATAGAACAATTTTAACAATTGTTGTTGTTGTTATGTGCTGTCAAGTCGTTTGCGACTCACAGCGACCCTATGTACAACAGCCCTAAACCCTGCTCTATCCTGTGCCAATCACATTGCCTCTGACACACCCATCCCGATAACCCCAGTCACTGAATCAATCCACCTCATAGAGGGTCTTCCCCTCCTGCGCTGTCCCTCTACTCTACCCAGCATGATGTCCCTCTCCAAAGACCTATCTCTCCTTGCAACATGTCCAAAGTATGACAGACGAAGCCCCAGAATCTTTGCCTCCAAGGAGTAGCCTGGTTTAACCCTCTCTACGATGAATCTGTTTGTTTTCTTGGCAGTCCATGGTACATTCAATACTCTTCTCGAGCACCACAGTGCAAAGGTGTCAATTCTCCTTCTGTTCTCCCTAGTCATTGTCCAGCTCTCTGATGCATAACAAGTGATTGCAAAGACCACGGCCTGTATCAGGCGCACCTTCGTCTCCAAAGAGACACCATTGCTCTTGAGTACTTTAGAGAGGTCCCTAACAGCAGACTTTCCCATCGCAATACGTTTTTTGATTTCCTGGCTGCTGGTGCCAAGAGTGTTGACTGTGGAGCTGAGCAAACTGAAGCTGTGAACAATCTCAATCTCAATCTCTTCGCCATCCATCCTGATGCTACCAATTGGTCCAGTGGTGAGAATCTTTGTCTTCTTGACATTGAGCCTCAGTTCATACTGAAGGCTGCAGTCCTTGACCCTCTGCAGTAAGTGCATGAGGTCCTCCTCAGTTTCAGCAAGCAAGGTTGTGTCATCTGCATAACGCAGATTGTTGATAGATCTTCCACCAATCCTAATGCCACGCGTCTCCTCATAGAGCCCAGCCTCTCGGATAATCTGCTCTGCATACAGGTTGAAAAGGTATGGAGATAGGACACATCCCTGGCGCATACCCTTCCCAATTTTGAACCATTCAGTGTTGCCCTGCTCTGTTCTGATGACTGCCTCTTGGTCCAAGTACAGGTTTCACATTAGCACGATTTTAACAATAGATTGTAATTAAAGTTAGGTGAGATGAAGTGAGCGAGGCAAGCGACGCAGGCATTGTGACCAGAGCGGGAGGCTACTATTTCTGGTTCTAAGATGACCACAGGTAACTGGCCCATGAAAAGTGAAACCATACATCAGGGGCGGCTACTCTAGTATTCGCCAATGCTACTGAAGGACAGGTGTCCTCTGTTAGGGTCACTGCCCAGGGGTGTAGGGCTCTGGTGGTCGGTCTGCAGGGGTGGAACTGCTCACCTAAAGACTGAGTGTTTCTGGTGGTTGCGATCCATCAGTGGCTTGGGGAAGAGAGACAGGCAATCTCTCCGTATGAGATTTACAGCCCCTGAAGGCTCGCTGGAGGGGCAGCTATGAGTTGGTTCCAACTTGAATGCAATGAGTTACTGAGCTGGCTATTTCCTACAGGAATGCTTCCTATTTCTCTTCTCCCTGCATATAAATTTGTTTTTGACTTTGAAGACCCCTGGCAAGCCTCACATATTGGCCCCATGTCCTGTTGGTTGGTATAATGGAAGGTATTGTGTTCTTTGTTAGATAGGTTTCTTTTTTGGGGGGAGGAGGACAAAAAAGTCTACAAATTCCCCATAAAGTACATAGCTACAGATGTAGCTACAGTGTACGCCTATAAACACGTTCACACGCCCATCAACATGTATACATACAGTATACACTCCCCTCTGTCTGTGGCTTGGACCAAGATATATGCTAATAGAGGGAAATGCTGAAGTGATCTGAACACAGACTCAGAGTAAGAGATAGTCAGGAAGACGGAGTTCTAGCTCACTTGTGAGCCGGACTCGGGAGGCATCAGAACCAAGCTGGGATGAGCAGGAAATGTCAGAACACAGGCAAAGGCTGGGAGAGTCCTCTACCCACTGTCACTCGTAAAGCAGAAAGAGAAATGTGAGGATGGCGTGTCACTGAAACAGACTCAGGCAAAAAACGATAGGACGGAAGAGTAGAGAGGCTGCAGGGACGGGCTCTCTGTGGGCGGCAGGAAGAGAGAACGGAAATCAACCACGCTGACAGTACGGCTTCTGGCAGCAGCGCAGTCCGGGAGCCTTCTCTCCCCTCCAACTCGAACCTCCACCACCAGATCCATCTGCACTGCAGTGGGACTCAGCTGGCGAAGGCTGTTTATTCACGTGCTGATCACTCACTTTGTTTTCTGCATTTCTTAAAAGATGAGAGCTGTTTTTATTTTTAAGGTGGTGCCTTTGCTGGCTTATGATATTAAAAAATGTGCCTTAAAATATAAGCATTTCTTTTAACTGACGGTGAAATAACCTCATGCATTTGGAAGAAAGTGATTGTCTTCTGAAAACAAAACAAAACAAAACAAAACAAAAAAGCAGCCGCTGAAAACAGCGTATGGTTTTACTCTTTGAGGGGTCACCAGGAGTTGAAACTGATTTCACAGTAACTGGTTTAGTTTTTCTTTTTTTTTTTTTTAAATATAAACTATCTAGATAAAGCAGTCTACCAGATTCAGCCTACCAGCTGTGTGTATTATTGAAGATTTAGTTTCTGGAGGCTAAAGAGAAAATGAAATAGAACAGAACTTTCTAGTTTGTTTATTTCCATCCTTGTCTTCAGGGCTAGAGAAAGCCCTTAACAGACAAGATGCTGGGAAAAGTGAACCCTGGTGGCTTAACTGAGCTACTGAAGTACATGTTCCATCTAAGTAAAGCAGCCTGAACTAGTATTTTAAGATTGCTAACTCAGTGTGCAACTATAAAAGCAACTCCATTTTTCCTCACCTTTTCGTCTCCAGAATAATATATGATCATCTGACTCAAAATGCCCCATGCCAGTCCATCTCATCTCTCCAATGCCTAGTATGTCAATATTTATGCGTTCCATTTCTTTCTTAACAATTTTTAATTTTCCTATGAGGTGGATTGATTCAGTGACTGGGGTAATTGGGATGGTGTGTCAGAGGCAGTGAGATTGGCACAGGATAGGGCAGGGTTTAGGGCTGTTGTACATAGGGTCGCTATGGGTTGCAAACGGCACATAACAACAACAACAACAACAACTCAGTGTGCGGCAGATGGCCATAATCCTGACTTCCATGAGCCTACAATCATACGGAAGGAGAAAAGACCAATTCATTTGAGTTTGCTGGGGTGACAGTGGGAAGTTGCTAGATCCTGTTTTCTCCACCTTCTCTGAATTCTTATGGATAGAAGGCATGGGAATATTAACTGCACTCTTAGCCTGGTTTCAGAAGAAGATATGAAAGTCACAGTGAAGTGAATGGAATTCTTACCAACAGACATAATGAAATGATATTAATAGGCACATATTAAAAACAGTTCTTGCAATGAGAACAAAGAATGTTTTAGATAAAACAATAACTCTGAATATCATGGTTGGAAAGGAGATGGAATGATTCAAGGAACAGACCACCAAGAGAAATGGGGTTTCTTTTATCAATAGCCATATTAGTTTTTAACAAGCTGCATGGCTGATATTATTTGGGAAAGATGGTGTAATAATTAAGAATATGAAACACATTCCCAGGAAGAGCACACAATAGTGATTGACCAAAGTTAAGTTAATAATACGCTCTTACATTTTGACAGAACTTCTACTGTGAAGTTAGAAAGCCCCAAAGTTAAGAAGGCAAGATGAACAGAAAGGTCTTGGTTTGCAAGTGAAGCGGCCTCGTAAGCAGACTTCAACCTGATTAAATCTTACCATTGTCTACAGAAATTCCAAGCACACTTGATATTTTTCTCACACTGAAAACACAGAAAAAGTCACTTTGTTATTGGACACTTCACCACACCCTCACAAATCGATTTACGGGCGTTACATTTTGACAGTCGTTTAAGGAGTCACAAACATTGCGAGCAGGAGGGGCAGAACGTGGACGCCTGGTCAACTACATGCATGCCATCGGAGGGGAACGTGGGTCAGATGGGCACAGCAGTTCCAAGAAGAGCGGGACATCAACGCGTAAACCAATACATTGAAAAAGTAAAACATTTTAAAGGTAGTCTGGCCATAAAGAATCCAAATAGTAAAATACTAGAGAACGCTTGGCTATCCAATCTGCAGATTTTGTCTTAAGACACCAAGCAGAGGGAATGGGGCAGTGGGTCTAGAACGTGAAGGTTTGGTGCCGTAGTTGACCAGGCTCCACACTGCGTCACTCCCGAGTGCTGAGGCCTCTCCTCCAAGGATGGGGTGCCAGGAGCTCTTCTCCCTACTTGTTTCAAGCTGGAAGAGAAATTGAGTTGGTGGCGTGGTCTGGTGCGGCCTGGGGCTCAGCCCGCGCAGGAGTCTGCTGAGATGCTGCAGTTACCGTGTTTGTCATGGGACTTACTGTGGTTAAAAGTGAGAGAGTTATCCAGGCTGCCCAGCTGCTGCACTCTGGCATGCATCATTCCTGTTCTGTTACGGGAAACAGGCAATGTCTGAGATTTTCGATCATGAACTATGGGTCCCAACCCCTCTTGGTTCCTGCAACATGAGTGAAATGGGATAGAAGCAAAAGTTAGACTGGTTATACGGCAGCGAAACCGGGAGCGTTAGTGAAGCCACCACAGCACAGACAGCGGGGCTGGCCACGTGCACCGGGTGCAGCGCAGTGGCCCGCCCGGGCCCCAGAACAGGCGACAGGGCTCACAGAATCCACAGCAGGACGTCGGACAGAGGAGCAAAAACCAAGCCAAAGCAGAGAGACCTTTCTCATTTGGGCAAAGTGCTTCACAGAGACTAAGAAAGGGGGGGAAAAAATCCCTCAAACACCACTTCTGTGGAGCTGAAGGTTACTGTTCTGACAACTGTCAAAACACAGCAAACCGTTTTGGATTCTGCATGTTGTAAAAGGCTAAACCCACACTCTCTCTTTTTATTTTTCATTAAAAGAAGTGCAGTGCAATGGAATGAACAGATAACAAACATGCAATGGAAGGAATTAGATGAGGCAGATGTAACACCTTTATTCTTACCCAGACAGGAAGAAGAGCCATATACTTTGTTAAACTTGTCAGCAATCAAGTGAAGAAAATAGAAAAGTGATTGGGGTTAGCAATCAAACAGCTGACTTCCTACAGTGTACCATCACCAGAGCCAACGGAACAGGACACCAGCCTGGATTCACACCTCGCCTGACCCAGAGCCAACCAGTTCCCACATTGTGTTACTGTGTCGAGTATCACAGGGCATGCACGGACGGCTGTCAGACAGCATGCTGCCGGGTGCTCTCAAAGGGACATGTGAAGGGGTACAGTATTTAGGACACTGGACCACCATGGATGGCAGACACTGGCAAAGTTTAAGAGTTCAGGAGATTGATTTTTTTTTCACATGCAGCAGAATCACAGCAATTTTCTACAAAGCAGGACACAGGGCACATAATGAGTCACAGCCTCTTCCACGCCCTCTGCCTGTGACTGATTTCAAGGCAGTCTATTGGGGCATACTGATATATGCAAATATATACAGGGTGCAAGTGAGCTGGAATGTGTCGTTAAAAATGTCTTGTCTACTGGGAAAAAAATAAAATAAAATCCAGTTCTGAAATATTTTGTTGGGATAGATATTCTGCTTCCCACACTGACCATTTTAAGCCGTGCAGCATTTTATTCTATTTTGCACACTCTTCTCCAAATGCCATCTTGTGACGTAAGTGACAATTACTGCAGGGAGTGTGTGAAGCTTGCTCAGTATAGTGTCTTTCTGTCATCAAATACACGGTGCGCTCATCTCCACAGTACGGCAAAGAGATAAACGAGAGACATACCATGACAATGCACTAAGAGCGCCCTGGATATATTTGCATTTGGTACTTAAACATCAAACATAAACATTTTGATTATAACAACAACAACAAAAACTTCAAGTGTCACTAAATTCATTACAAATTTTAAAATATACATTAATAAGAGGAAAAACCAACATGTTTTCTAGAAATTTGCTTTTCTTAAAATATACACTTATCTCTTATTCCAACATGTAACTCTAAAACATTTTCCAATACTCTCTTAGAAAAAGAATGCTAACAGAACACCAGGTGTGTCGAACAGCTCTTTCCTGGTCTCACTGCTACCAAACAGAGTAATAGCTGAAGGGGGAATCCCTTCAATTACATTAAATTTTAAAGTTTTACTGACGTATAAGTTAACTTATAATTAAACTATTTAAAACAAAACTGTAAGAAACATGATACTTAGATCGGCATTCATAAATAACAGTGAATGACTCACAAGGCAGGGACCCCCTCCCCCCACACACACATACACACTCTCTCTCTCACACACACACACACACACTCTCTCTCTCTCTCTCTCTCTGAATGGCAACAGGTGTAGGAGTTAAGAATTTGGCAACAATAATAGTCTATGTGTTTCCTACTGCCAAAGGGGCCCTTTAGAGTAGTGAGAGAAGATCTTCACCCTGAAACCCACAGCGTCCCTTTTCAGCAGGAAGTA
>NW_006399754.1:11653332-11654931 GCF_000299155.1 Elephantulus edwardii | reverse complement strand
ACACGATGTTCTGAGGAAACAGTTCCAGTAGGGGGTGTTCGACACATACAAGCAAGGAGTTTCTTCTCCTTGAACTCTAAGTGGCACTAAGGGAACTGGCAGAGGTGTGTAAGGGGTTATGCCACTCAGTGAAGAGTTTTGTTCAGATGAAAACACAGGGAACTTATACAGATTACACAAAATGGGAAGAGAAAGAGCTCACTCTTAGGAGTAGATTTTGTGGAAACCCAAATAAATTTGGGGTAGAGTGAAAACACTGCTTCATTAAGAAAGAAGGAGAAGGTTAAATGGGAAGCTAGTATTTCGGTAGTTTGGAGCAAGAATAGTAAAAAATGACTCTAGAAAATGAAATAGGGAGAGAGAAACTGTTATGGAGGCTGTAAAGAGAGAGAAACACAAGAGGGGCTGGGGAGAAAGTGCAGGCCCAACTGACAGAGCGTGAGATGGAGTCTGGACGGATGTGTACAAGTATGGCAACGGGCCACGGCGGAAAAGCCTTCCAAGAGCTACGTATGAATTAAAACGAGACAGAAGGGATGTAGGAATGCAGGCGAAAGATGCCACCAGATTTTCACGGTGGCATCCAAGCCCTGCCAGCTGTCTTCGCTGCGGTGTCTGTGAACTCCAACTGCCAATCACCAGAGATGACAATCCACACACATTCAGCTCCAGTCACACAGGAAGGGGGGTGGGCAGGAAGGAGACACATTTCAAAACGAGAAGGTCCACAGTACCTGGCGATGTATCTCTTTCCCATGTACTGGAACTGATGCAAGCAGACTCTGCGGACGAGATGAAGCATCGTTAGGGGAAACGTGAAGACAAAATGACATGCAACACACGGTCTTATTTAAACTATATCAACAGTAACACTCAGTTAAAAAACCAACAAACCAACCAACCAACCAACCAACCAAACACACACACAAACCAAAAAACCCCCTAAAAAAGCCTTACTGCTACAAGGAACCTCTTCGCTATACCCTGTGGAAAGTATTAGCCCAAAGAGTTAGGACTTAAAGCAAAGCTCATGACCAGGAGGCTCTTCCACTGGCTTGAAATTTGGATGTTTACTCCATGGTGGTTCACTTGAGGAATCATTCTGGAAATCACATACACTTATTCTTTACTCAGGAGAACATGCTACACTGCTAACCCAAAGGTACTTGGTTCAAATCTACCAGCTGGTCTGTGGGAGAACGATGGGCAATCTCCTCCCATGTGATTTACTGCCTCTGAAAACCTGCTGGAGTTCAGCTATGAGCTGGTTCTAATTCAATATAACAACAAAAATGTAGGCTGGGCCTATACAGATGTCAAAGAAATAGATTTAGTTTTGTTTTAATATAGCTGTAAACATCAAGAATTTAAATCTTTTGAAAGCTAAAACAAACAGATTTATCCTGGAGAGGGTTAAAGCGGGCTGCTCCTTGGAGGCAAGGATTCTGGGGCTTTGTCTGACATTCTCTGGACATGTTGTAAGGCGAGACCGGTCCTTAGAGAAGGACATCATGCTTGGGAGGGTGGAGGGACAGTGCAGGAGGGGAAGGCCCTCTATGAGGTGGATTGATTCAGTGACTGGGGTAATCGGGATGGGTG
>NW_006399754.1:11635997-11653232 GCF_000299155.1 Elephantulus edwardii | reverse complement strand
GAGGTGGATTGATTCAGTGACTGGGGTAATCGGGATGGGTGTGTCAGAGACAGTGCGATTGGCACAGGACAGAGCGGAGTTTAGGGCTGTTGTACACAGGGTCGCTATGAGTCGCAAGTGACATGACGGCACAACAACAACAACAATATTTAATGAACTCTGGCTTCACAATGGCTAAGCTTGGTGGTTCAAACCCACCCAGTGGTTCCTTGGGAGACAGGACTAACAACTGTCTCCCTTAAAGATCTGATGATGTTGTGTAGTGTTGAGTCAGAAATGACTCACAGCTGACCCCCCCCAATGGGTTTTCCGAGACAATAAATTGCATGGGAGGAGACTGCCCATCCTTCTCCTTTACAGCAGCTGGTGGATTTGAACCACATGACTTCAGGAGTGCAGTGCAGCTTCTTACCACTAGGCCATCAGCTAAGAAAACCCTATGAGGCACTTTTTACCCTGTTACATTGACTGCTATGAGTTGGACTAGATCCAGCAGTACTCAACAAGAACAACAGCTGATACACAGTCCTGTGAGTTCCTCCGGTGCTAAATCTCATCTCAGTTACATAACTTCCTTTCTTAACTCAGAAAAGGGCACAGTCCTGAGATAATGGAATTAACCACGCTTTCCATTAACCACACATGGGAGAGGGGTTCACATCCACAGCTGCTCACCTGTGCACCAAGTGTGCGAAGCTCTGAAAGCCACAAGTTTTCATATAAATGTACAAACATACTGGACAACAAAACATGGTCCAAACTAACAGGTATTAAGCTATTTGTAGTTGTTATTTATCCAGTTACCATGAACAATCATTTTTGCTTCAGAAAGAAGAATGTGCTGTCTGAAATCCTGTGGATGTTTTTTAATACACTTTACATCCTATTTAAAAAAATAAATTCTCAAAATACAGAATTCTTCCTGGCTCCACAGTTTCAGATAAACTACTGTGTGCCTGTGTTCATAAAAGAAGTTAAAGGAAATCAGGCACAAAGACTTAAGAAATAAAATCGTATCTGTAGGAGGAAGGATTTTACTTTTACAACTATTTTATCAACTATTTGAAAATTATCTCATAGCTGTCAAGTCAGAACTGAGTCACAGCTGACCCTCCACTGAATTTCCAAAGCTGTCAATCACCGAGGAGGAGAATGCCCGACTTTCTCCCTCTCAGCTGCTAGAGGGTTCAAACCATCAGAGAGGCATGAGGCATGGTCTCTGGGTTAGCTTCGCAACTCTCTATGCACTGCGCCACCAGAGCTTCCTTTAGCTGTTTTGGGTATTTTTTTCTTTCTAGTCTTGGTTTCTACATATACTTAAGTTAGATTAGTTAATGTAGAAAAGAAGTGCTCATTCTATTCAGTTAATACATTTTATGTCATTAAAATGGCTGTTGTACATAAGCTGTTACCAATGACAGAGAATTATCACTCATCTGCAACAAGTTAAGGCTTGTCCCAGCCCGACAGGTCACAAGCCACAAGACTAAGTAAGCATGAGGGACAGATGCAGAAAGAATGAGCTTACGGAGGTAAGTGGAGATGCTGTCTTGAGTGACACACACCGTGTTCTCAGTTGAACGAAGATGGTATTCTTTACACATGATACTTAGTAGGACAAAGAAACAAGCAAGCAAAAAAAAAAACCTCACCAAAAACTCAAAATTCTACTCACTCAGATATTGTAAAAAAGTCCATAAGTTCAGATGTTGAAGCCTTGTTCCAATACGTAAATAAAGCATCTAGAAAATAAACATGTGATCAGAATTGTGACGTACAGTATGAACCTTATGGAGAAACACGTTTAAGTACAGTGTGAAGAGAGAGATGATCAAAGGACAAGCCATAGATATTAATCTAAAATGGAAAAAACACACACGTTCATTCACCTTAAATACTCTACATTTCACTTTTAATTTTATTACATTATCATCTAGTACTATATGATACAAGGCATACGTAACCTATATAGAAGAGTCCTTCCTCTGAATTTTAATTCATTTTGCTGTTGAGAGTAAACACAGAAAAATATACACCAACATTTCTCCCTGCACAATTCAGTAACAGTGATTGAGTGCACCCTTTGGGTTGTACAAGCTTCTTAACTCCCTGACCCTGAGTTGTTCTGTCTCATTAACATAAGCTCACTACCCCCTTTTTCCACCTATAGGTTTTCTGTCCAATATTTGGATTTGCTATGATCAATTTGGTCCCACATAAACACTTCTTAAAATTCACCTAATGAAAAACTTTTACTAGTTAAAACAACTGTTGAGTTTCAAGAAGATGAGAGGGGATATTTTAGGTTTAAGGTGAAATGATTATCTCAGAGCAATAATTTTAGGGGTTTATCTGTCTGCCATTCAGAAAGTTAAAAGTTCATGCGAATGTGAAATTCCGTTCAACATTCCTCTCCTTTTGGTCATGATTCGTCTATGTTTAAAAGCCGAAACGCAGTGTGTGGATCAAGCAGCAGTCTGTTGCTATTGATTATTGTCAAGTCAATTCTGACACACAGCAATCTCATGTGTGCAGAAGAGAACTGTTATACAGGATTTTCAAATCTGTAGGCTTTTTGGAGCATAAGGCCAAGTATGTCTCCTGGGTGGGCTTGAACCACTGACACATGTCAGATACTAGGCTCCAGGTCTACTTCCCTCTGCTCCTCTAGGTATGCACACTGGAGACGGAGCCACTGCTGACTGAGGATAGAGATGGCGTACCCTCATTGTATGCTCTTAGTCTTAACCCAGTCCTCCTCCGCTAACTCCCACTGCCTGCTTGTGAATCCATTCTTGAGTCTTCAATACTCCTAACACCTGGCCCCATAATCTGGAATGATTACTACTGCTCAAGATTTTAAACTCCTGGAAGAGTATTTCTTTTTTTTAATTTTTATTATTTTTGTGTGAGTGTGCCGTCAAATCAGATCTGACTGGTACAGGAGGAGATTGACCCTCCTTCCCTGGCAGAGCATCTGGTGGATTCGAACCGTGCGCCTCTGTGATTGTAGTTGCAGCTCCTTACCACTAGGCCACCAGAGCTCCCCCTGGAAGAGTATTTCCAAAGCTGGTAACATGGTCTAGAAAAATAGCTCCATAAAAACAGAAGAAAGAATTCATTTGAGTCACTCCTTCACTACACAGGAGATACATGCTTTGGAAGGGTAAAGAACTCAACTTTACAACTTCCATTTTGTGCTTTTATTATATATGAAGCACAGTGCTAAATATTCCATATTTATCATTCAATCCTTAACTTTTTTTATTATTAATTTTAATAGACATTTTACAGAGCTTTTGGATTTCTATTCATTCATTGCCGCACTTTTCTCCCTGCCCACCTCTCCCCACCAGTTTGCTCCCCTCTCCAAAAAGAAAAAGAAAAAAAAATTTCCTTCAGTACTATAATTAGTATAATTGTCATATCTCAAAAGTTAAGGATTGATTGAATGGTATACTAATCAATCCTTAACTTTTGAGATATGACAATGATTTGATTTACAGCTAAGAAGGCAGAAGCTGAGATACTGAGTTAAACTGTCCAAGGTCACATAGCAAATAAAAGGCAGAGCTGGGGTTCTAAATTACACTTGACTTTTAAAATCCATTATGCTATCTCTCCACCACCTGTCAGCTGGTGTGACACACAACAGTGGAGTCACTAACATTCTGGGTAGCAGTGAGTATTTAGCTGTCTGCACCACTCAAGGGCTCCAGTGTTTCAAGATTAAAAAAAAAAAAGTCAAGTCCATTGTCATCAGGTCCATTTCAATTAATGATGACCCTCAATTGAGCTTCCAAGGCTATAAATCTTTATAGGAGAGAATGCCTCCTCTTTCTTCGATGGAGCTGCTGGTAGATTTGAACCACCAACCTCTCAGAAGCCCAGCATGCAGCCCAGAGCTCCTAACCCATCAGCAGCTGTGGTGATTTCCATTAAAAATGTAGTTGTCAAACCCTAAATCACAAACTGGGAGCCCTAGGTGCCCTGTCCATGGGGAGTTGTGCTGCTAACCCAATCTGGTGCCCCCTGGTGGTTCAAATCCACCACTGGCTTCCTGGGAGCCGGATGGACAATCTCTTTTCATGCCATTTACAGCCTTTGAAGACGTGTCAGTTATGAGTCAGCTCCGAAAGAAGTGATTTTCACTTTTAGGGTCAGAAACAACCTACTTTGATATCCCTATTTTGATTATTGTCACTTAGACGCTGTGGAGTTGGTTCTGACTCAGGGATCCTCCACACAGCGGCATGAAACACTGACCGACGCTCAGCCATGCACAGAACCACTGCTGTCTAAGTCCATTGCTGCGGCCAGTGTAGCAACCCAGCTCATCGAGGGGCTTCCTTTTTTTAGCTGATCCTCTGGTTTTTCTAATAGAAAAGTGCAAGTAATATGCTTTCTTTCTGGGCAAAGGTAGGAATGTCATACACAGTCTTAGTGGAAGGAATGCGTATGTCCCCGAACAATGTATTTTTTTACTACAGGAGACTGACTAATACAGTTAAGCTCGCTGCCTGTGAGTAGGAGTTTGTGTGGACAAATGAAAAGCTATTTCCATTATCTGGTTCAGTCTCCTTTAGCTAACATGGAAGGTGTAAGTTTCACATAAATTTTAAAAATATTTTAGAATGATTTTATGGAAGAAAGGAATGAACACGAATGTTTCCCTTCAACTGAAAGCTTTTATTTCAACTGCGGCTGTCAGCTGTCCACTGCCTGTCAAGCTGCCTCTGACTCATAGGGAGTCCATGAACATGGGATACAACTATTGAGTTCACGGACTGATTTTTCAGTATTTTATCCCCAGGTTTTTGTTTGAAATCTCTTTAGCATTATAGATAGCAACACACAAACTTCTACAGGGAAATGGGTTGGGAATACAATAAGGCCCCCTGGGAATGGAGCCTGGATCATGTGTGGAGCATGAGAATTCTACCCCTGCACTGAAGCCCTCTCAATTTGCATTTACTAAATTGTTGGTAGGTGCTGGTGTGTTGACCACCAGTCATAATGACCCTATGAACAAGAGATCTGAACTTGACCCTGTCCTGCACTGTCCTCTTGATCGCCTTCATGTTTAAGTCCATTGTTACACTGGGTCCACCTCGTTTAGGGTCTTCCTCTCTTTCTCTGACCCTCCACCTTTCCGAGAATGATGTTCTTCTCCAAAACTGGCCCCTCCTGACGATATGCCCAAAGCATGTGATAGGACGTTTCACAATCCCTTCCTCTAAGGAGCAAGGTGGCTGCACTTACATCATGCATTTAAAAACCAACATCAAAAAGGAAAACATTATGTTAAGTCCTTGTATACCTTAACAAATTACAACTAAAAAAAAATCTCCAAATAAGAACAGTGCAATGAAAATCTTCATCTTCACCTACCATCAGACATGCTTTTCAAGATGTAGAGGAAACACATCAGCAGGCTCTTTATTTCAGATTGGTCAAGTTTGTCACATCGAACCACAGAGTTTCCCAGAGTGCCACCTGGCTGGTGCTGAAAAGGAAGCGGAATTGATTTGTCTCTTCAAGAACAAAGGGGTAAAAATAGGTTTGATTGAAAAAAAGTCTTAGGATTGAGTTAAATCCTACAACTTGGAAAGTATAAGCTATTTATTAGCAACCAAACGACACACCTTCACCCAAATATACACACATGTTCCACAGACACTCTGGCTTGTCTTCTCTGCAAACTTCCCTGAAGAACAAGCCAGGAGGTCACAAACCTTTCAAACTGGAGAATCGCATTTTAGGTTATCAGCTTAGTTCTGAAATGCCAAGAAAGCACATGCAAAACTATATGTGTATTAGGAAATGATGATCTGGAAGACGCTACAGAATGAATCGTAAACTCAGGGAAAACTTGAGTGGCTGCAACAGCAAATCCAACCACAGTGGCTGGGAGGTGAGTCACTGACAATCAGTGCATGCCATGGGGTACAAGAGGGCAAAACCAACCAGCAGGTGTGGCAGAGGTACACACAGGGGCACCTGAGCACGGCACTGCCGAAGCCCCTAAGCGGATGAGGCCACGCCACCATCGGCTTAGGTCAACACTGCAAACTTCAGAACGTGTAGAAGGGAGAGGAGTTTTGCCGCTAAGGAGCAGGCCCACGGGCTTAAAGAGATCATTTTACAAAACTCAAAGGAGATTTCATGTAAGAAAATACTTGGGATTTTAAAAATTCTCTGTTATATTTCCAATTGAAGTCAAGAACTTTGTTGACGGAACTCAAAGATCAGTGGGAAAAAAGGAGGCCTTATTCAAGGTGGGCCATTGGGGGGAAAAAACCCCTCTTCAGAAAATAGGCTTAACCATATGCATGGCTGCTCGCAATTAAGGGAGAAATGCCGGTGAGGTTAGCGGCAAAACTGGCGTGGGCGCATTATGTCGCCCTCCCGGTGAACTGGAACTGCTAGGGGAACGCAGTACTTCCTGCAGTGGGAGGGGAGGTGCTGCGTGCAAAGTTTCTTCTGGCAAAGATGGAATCATTAGGAGGGAAAAATCCACAGTGACCCGGTTTTTCCTGGCTGCTGGGCAGCAGTCCTCGTCCTCCCCAGGGCTGCGTAGGACACAAGCCGAGTGCCTCCGGAGTAGCTTTTCCCTCTGCCACGCGGAGGCATGATAGGGTCAAGGGAGAAGGTAATCAGACCGTGACACACCTGCCAGCAAGCGCCTGCCTCTCCAGATGTGCAACGAGCCTGTGCCAGCCACAGCGATTCAAGACTACAAACCCGGCTCGCAGGAAAGATGCTATCCACGCTGCTGAGAACTAGGAATGCACCCCTGGATGGCTCACCTGTCCACAGGGGAGCCTGGGAAAGTCTGTGTGCTTACATGTCACTTGAACATCCTAAGAAAACAGTGCCCAAGATGACAGCAATCTATCATGGGTTCAAGGTGGAAGCCCAAATTCTTACCATTTCCCACAAAGTTCTAAATAGTCTGAGCTTTAGTTCCAAATACTCTGAGCTTTAGTTATTCAACAAGAGAGGCTGGGTATGAAGGGGGAGGTGTTGCAGAGAGGAACATATGAATATATCAATTTCAAATCAAACTTTGACCTTGAATCACCTACAGGATCACTTTCTCTGATGGAGTTTCTTTCCACTTAATAATCATTTGCCAAAGCACTATGGTAGAAATGGTGTTCCCCTGGTACAAAGATTATGATGGTTCTAAATGAGCGAAACACTTTTTCTCTACCTGTTCAACCTATCAAAGCCATTCCCTCAAGATGCTCCCCAGTCAACTCAGAAATCCTGGAAACAGGAATTAGGGAGATTCAGGAAATGGAGCCCAGCTTTAGATATATTTCTCATCATCTAAAGCCATCGTCATCAAAGTGGATATCAGACTCACAGTGACCTAGCAGGTCAGAGTAGGACTTCTCCACTGGTTTTCCAAGGCTGTATCGTCTATAGAAGCAGATTATCACATCTCTCTCCTGTGGAGCTGTAGGTGGGTTCAAACCCCCAACCTTTCAGTGAGCAGCCCAGTGCTTAAACCAACACACTATTGGGGTTCCTTTCTAACCGTCTAGTTTAACTAGGTTGGATTTTGGTTTTTTAAAAAAATATGTTCCCACTCAACAAACATTAGAATATATGTAGCTGGAGTTAAGTCAATTTCGTTCAAGAGCTCTCTGGAGTTATTTGAAAAGAAATTACCTTATCCAAGGAATTGCTTTTCTCGCTGTTTCTCTCTGGAAGGCTGTTTCCAGAATCCGTGCTTATGAGAGATCCTCTTGAATCAGCATTTCTCACACTATTAATATTTGGAGTCGAAGTCGTATATGGAGAAGCTAAACGGGAAATCAAGGCAAGAACACAATTTGGAAAGACAGCACAATACAAAGCTCAGAGGGCACCTTCTCTTAGGAAGACTGTGCAATTCAAGCCCCTCACCTTTAAAGGCCACAATGAGATAAAAAATTTTTCTCTGAAATATTAAGATATAAATATCAATTAATTTATTAGTAACCTTATCTTGCTAAGTATAAAGGGTCAGATAATGGTTCAGAATGAAGATTTAGAAAGCAAAACAGATAAAGCTACCCTAAGCAACAGAATAAAAAAAAAGTAACCCATTCAATAAACCCACAGGATTCAAATTATACTGTGGTTTCCTTATAAACTCAGGAGATGCCTGGGCATATTTTACAATTTCAAGGAAAATACAGAGACATTTGGCATCGGTAGACACTGCAGTTTCAACATGAAAGCTTGTACATTCCTTTAGATGATGTCAGGTTTTTGTGAAGTTGGGGATTTGGTGGTTGCTATGACGAAAAGCAAATATTAGAAGAAATCAATGTGGAACAGAAAATGAGGGTGGTGTCCAATCTTATGCCAAACTTTGAGAAGTTGTACAGTGTCCCGCAGGCATATGAATCAAATAAGTAAAAAAATAAAAATAAAAAAAATCTGTAATTACTTAAGATTGACGTAGATATTTTTACATTAATGTACAATTCTTTTTTCAAATGGCTACTAAGCCAATGGTATTACTATCCTATTGCCCAAAACCGCTGCCTTTGAGTCAATTCCAACGAGTAGATCTGTTGTTCAAGGGTTGCTATGAGTTGTACTCAACTTGATGGCATTTAATAAGAACAAAGTCCATAAAAAGCAGAGGAAAAATGCTTCACAGGGTTTCCAAAACTGTAACTCTTTACAGAAGCACACTGCCACCTCTTTAACCCTAGGAAAGACTGAGGTTGGAACAACTGACCTTTTGATTAGTGATGAGTTCTTTAACCACTGTTACTAGGGTTTGAACTGTGTACATACTTTAAGGAAGTTATCTGGGCCTACCTATATAATAAATATTGGGCTGTGAATTTTTACGTTTTTATCAAGTGGCATCCAATTCCTAAACCACATGCCTATGGAAACTGGACAAATTTGGAGAAACTACGATATTTAAAGAATGGCATTAAGTCTTTTGTTCATAGAGTTGCTGTGAGTCGTGCTCAACTTGAAGGCAATCAATAACAACATTATCTATTACCTTTAGATCTGACCACAAGGCCAGGTGGGAATGTGTAAGTAAAATGAATCTTTGAGGCTCCATCCACCACCCCAGGGAGCATGAGGCTTCAACTGTGAACACATGGTTTGCTGTTGATTGATTAGTATCGTTTAAATCATCAACAGCTGTGAAGCCAATATAAATGAGGGAGAGCTATCCAGAGTGTAGAAGATTTGGGGAAGACATAGCCTGATGGAGCGCTGGAGACAGAGCCAGAGTTAAAGGTTTGCTTGCAGAGGGACTGAAGGGAAGAGCTGACTTTTGACTGCTTTGAAACAAAGCTTGCTGGATGACTGAGGAAACCAGAGATTTCTTGCATGTGTGTTGTTAAACTAACTTAAACTTTCACTTGTTGACTGAGAAGCTGTCTAAACTAACAGACCAACTGTGTCTTGCTGTTAACCTGCACTCTCACTGCATGATATCCTTTGCTCTCCCACCCCCCAACCAATTTAGAAAATAAACTCCATAACTGTGAGTAAAAAAAAAGATATTCTTTGAAGTCTATTTGTCATTTTCAAGGAATTTCTGACCGTGATCAGTAGAAGTAGGTGTGGCAAAGTGGGAAGTCATGACTGATCTTATAGGGATCAGTTTTATATTGTAGATGTTGTTGTTAATGAGGACAGTTCCCCTTTGTGAAGTTAGAAGAGGTAAGACTGGGTCTTCTCTACACTGTTCTTGCTAATTTTAAAGGCTGCTAACCAAATGATTAGAGGTTCAAATCCACCAGGAGTTCCAAGAAAGAAAGAAAAAAGTGCACTCTTCTATAATAAAGAATTCTAGCCTTGGAAACCCAAAAAAGGGTCTCTAAGAGTTGGAATAAACTCCTCAGCAATGAGATTGGTGTTTGGATCTAATAAAGAGGACTGTTATCTGTTTCTTTGTTCTGGGACCCATGAATAAATGACTGTGATGATTAATGGTATTACAAACTGGAAATGCTCAGGAACTTCTGCAAGAAATAGTTAAGAGCAGAAAGGAAATCTAACTTGGAAATAAAATTTGTGGCACTCATGAAAAAGCAGCATTTGGAAGCAGAAAGCAACTCCACCTCAATACTATTTAATGTTTTAAGGTTATAGATTGACAGACCTGATAAGATAAGACTTAAGTAAAAGCACATAATTAAACATGCTCTTTTAGACTTGTACATCCTGTGTTGGGCCAAAAGGCACGCCTGCAGCTGAATGACCAGGCTGGCTTCGCACGCTGCCTGGGAAGCTTGGGCTCTGTGAGAGAGTGGTGAGTGCAGCCTTCCATTCCAACCCGAGGACACGGTCACCAGGCCTCTCAGAACAGGCTGCTCCTTTTCAGATTCCAGTAGGCAAAGCAGCTGCCATGAACTGAGACACTGCATTTCAACCTTCTAATGTTAAAAAAAAAATATATTATTAGTGCTCGCTTCAGCAGCACATATACTAAAATTGGAACGATACAGAGAAGATTAGCATGGCCCCTGCGCAAGGATGACACGCAAATTCGTGAAGCGTTCCATATTTTCGACCCTGAAATGAACCAGTCTGTAACGAAGGCTAACTCCTAACTCCTTTCACCTACAAATTTCATCTTTGGATACAAAGCTAAGTGGATAGTCCTTACAGAGGGACTGTTTAAAAAGAGGCATGGAGAAGAAAAGAAAAAAAAAAAGTATTATTAGACGGCTAGCTACTGGGTTACAAAAAAAGTGTCTTTAAAAATCACTTGGTTGGTGCATTCTTTTATTTGATGGATAACAGCATAAAGCCATCATTTCTCAGGCAATGTTAGGAGGTCTTTAAACTCAGAGGAAGCCTTGACACCCCACTGTAGTAAGCCCTTCCCCTGACCTAGCAACTCAGAAGTCATGGTGTCACAATGGAGTAAGTGGCGGGCTGCTAAATGGAAAGCTGGTGGTCTGAACCTACCAGCGTCTTCAAGGGAGGAAAATGAAGCAGATTTACAACCTTTGAAACCCTATGTGCAGTTCTACTGTGTCCTACAGAACTGTTGTAAGTCAAAACAGCTACCTCGGACTCACATTTAACTATCACCATCCCTGAAACGGATTCAGTGAATAGGACTAAATACAAGATCAAGAAACGAAGAACTGGGAGAATGTGAAAACCTAGGTGAAGACTGGAACATGAAAAACCAGTGAGCCTAGCTTCAACCATGGTCTGTGTTCAGCAAGACAGACGCCATGTGACCAACTGCCTCAAAGGAGTGGGTGACCCTATGAAAAGAGTCATGAATAATTCCTCTTCAAAACTCAGAAAAGAAACACATTGTGACTAAATTACAGTTACAACCCTCTTAATAGAACCATAAATTCACATTTAATATTAAACAGAGAACTCAGGAGAAACGGGGTCTCAGGAGAGTCAAACAAGACTCTAAATTCTAGGAGTTTTAGGCTTGATTCCAGAACTGGAGTCCTATCTAAGGCAACAGATGGAAATGCAGTAAATCAGAACCAGCGTGCTCGGCAGAACTTTGCTGCTCCGTGTGTGTGTGTGTGTGTGTGTTGAATATCCTGGCTCAGTACACGACTTCAAAAAAACCTTAGATCACATGTAAGCAAACTGAAGTGGTGTTTTGGTAGTGCAACAGTTCAACAATGAGCTGTTAATCAAATGGTCAGTGGTTGGAACCCACCCAGAAGCTCCATGGGAGAAAAGACCTGGTGAGAACAAAACATAAAATGACAATAATGGGTAGATTTACTAGTCTGACAGAGACTGGTGGAGCCCCCAAAGATGAGGGTCCTCAGCTGCCCTCCAAATGTGAAACTAAACTCACCCATGACACAACTTGCAGTTAAATGATATTGTTAAGTGCCAAACAGGATTCACAGTGACACTATGAACAAAAGACCTGAACCCTGTCCCATCCTGTGCCATCCTCATCATCTCTGACACATATGCGCCCATAGCTACAGTCACTGTGCCAATCCATCTTGATGAGGGTCCTCCTGTCTTTTGCTGACCCCCTTTCCAATCACGATGTCCCTTTCCAAGAAACAGCCTTTCCTAGGAGCATGTCTAGAGTATGTGAGGAACTTAGCCACCTTTGCTTTCAAGGAGCACTCAGGCTGCACCTTCTCCAAGACCTATCTGTTCTCCTGGCAGTCCATGGAATATTCAATACTCTAACACCACAACTCAAAGGCATTGATTCTTCTTCTGCCATCCTTCCTCACAGTCCAGCTCTCAGCAGCATAGCGAATAACTGAAGAGATCATGGCCTAAATCAGGTGCACCTTAGTCTTCAAAATGACATGATTGCTCATTAGTCATTTGGAGAGGTAGCTGACAGTGGACTTGCCTGATGCAGTATGTCTCCTGATCTCCTGTCTGCTAGCACCAAAGGTGTTGACTGTGGATCTAACTAATATTCAAGTTTAAAAAAGAAACAATAGCTGGTAAGAATTTATTCTTACTATGTACAGAAACAGCATTTCTTGTACATAGAGAGGAAGGAGAAAGACTGCTCTTTGAGGAGAGACACAGGGGCTCAGGTTAACCATGACGCTCCTGAGGAAGGCAGTTACTGGTGACGCCACCAGGAGGCCTCGAGAATCCAGTCCCAGCAAGAAGCTTCCCTGGAAGGCAGTCGTAAAGGGGAACATGCAGCCGCATCTGTAATTTTACTTTTTTGTTTGTTTGTTTGTTTGTTTTTGTAATTTTACTTATTTTTTGTTTCTTTATAATTTTATTTTTTGCTTTTGTTGTTGAGAATATGCATCTAACAGTCAACAGATACCAATTCAATGCAAATTTTATCTTTTTAAAGACGGGGGAGCTGGATATAAAAACCTGAATATAAATAAACCTTCAGTGAGAAAAATTTTTTAAATAGTCAATTTGAATCTTGAAATCAGAGTAAAAAAGGGGGATAATTAACCCCAGCACTTTTAATTATCACAAAATCAGAGCAACCAATGACCACGTGTAATGGTCAGACTCTGCTGAGGACACCTGACAGCTTGTTTCTAAATTCCCAAGGAATCCCAAATCCTAACAAGGTGAATTCAGGAGCAGATGAGTGAAAACACTCTCATTCTAGTTTGATTATCTGCAGTCTTGAAAGAATGCTTGTTGTGTGATATAATTTCCTATAGAATGCTGACCAGTGAGAATAGAGGATTCTAAGGGGTCCTAGGTTCCTGGACTCTTCCGAATGGTTGCAGTGTATCAGTACGCCAGAGACCTATGTCCGTTATAGTCCACTGCCATCAAGTGGATTCCAATGCACAGCAACCCTCCATTGGGTTTATGAGGCTGTCATTCTCGAGATTCTCATGTTACGGTCAGAGAGTGCTTATCTTTCTCCCAAAGATCTACTAGTGGTCTTGAACTCCTAACCTAGTGGTTGGCAGCATAAGCCTTAATGCCACCAGGGCACCATCAGAGCTCTTTGTTATAATGGTCATCAAATATTACTACTTAGTATTTGAAAAGGTAGGCCTGGTGTTATTGTATGTATGGAATTGTGATGCTAATCTGAGCCTCTCTGGCTACTCGAATCTACTAGGAAGAAAGAAAAGTAATCTCCTTTCATCTGATTCCCAGCCTCTTTCTCCCAGAGGTGGTTCAGCTATGAGTTGGTTCCAACTCAATAGCCAGGAGTTGGCTGGCTGGTTGGAATGTCTGAGAATGTGGTACATAAATACAGTGCCATCCTACTTAGCCAGAGAGAGAAATAATGGTCTCAAACATGCTACAACACAGGTGAACCTGGAAAACATGCTGAGTGAAAGAAGTCTGCCTCAAAGGGACAAATGTCCTATGAACCCACTAACATTAAATACCCACAACAGGCACCTTCACAGAGGTCAGTTTAATAGCGTTTACCAGACACAAGAGAGGGTGAGAATGCGAGGAATTATTATTTAGGGACTATTAGGTTTCTTTGTTTCTAGGGATGAAAATTTGGCAAATGACACTGGAGATTGTTGCACAATGATGTAACTGGTAACACGCAACTGTTTATGTGAAATTACTGAAACAGTAAATGTCGTGTAACCTACATTTTCACAACAACAACAAAAAGGCTTACAGTTTGCCAGGCCAAACATCATACACATCACAGTCAAGTCTTTCTCTCTCAGAATGACACCATCACTGTTTTCATGATGTGAACACAGATATGGGAGAAAACGAAACACTTTACCCAAGGCAATCAGTGAACAGGGGAGTGTGTTCACAGCCACACTGTGTGACTTGAAAGCCAGTGCCCTAAAATGCTGCCTACAAAACCCTTTGAGGGTGAGTCCTCTTGCTCCCAAAGTGGCAGGAGCACATGAGGCAGGGCAAGGCAATGAGGGGAGAGTGGAGATCACGGGGGAGACGTAGACAGACAGCTGTGACAGCAGCAAGCATTTACTGAGTGTTTACCACATGCCCTGTTCTCCTCCAAGAATGAGAGCCTCTGAAAACTCGCTGGAGGGTCAGCTATGGGTCAGGTCTGACTTGATGGTACACAACAACCACAACAATCTTTACAGAAGCCAAAAGAGACAGGGGTAATCAGGAAAGTATACAAAGAGATACAAAAGACGAAGGATTGATCTGGTAGCGTCAGTTGCACTGTTAGTATGAGGTTTCCGACTTCATATTCTCACCAATTTAATCACCTGGACTAAATGGCAAGCTACCACTGCCATGAAAGATAAGGTCCTAAATGCGAAGTGAAGTCCTCAGAGTGAACGGATTGTGTGGATTGCCCTTCAATCTGCTCCATGAATCGGTCCCATTATTGGGACCTCTAATCTCTATGCCTAGTTGCTGGGGACGGGGGGTAATGGTGTTGGTTATTGTTGTTAGGTGCCACTGAGTCAAGTACGACTCATAACGACCCTATGAACAACTGATCTGAACTCAGTCCTATCCTGGGCCCTGCTCACAATCTCTGACACACTCAGGACCACTGCAGCAGTCACTGTGTCAATTCAGCTGGTTGAGGGGCTTCCTCTCTACCATCCCTCCACCTTTTCCAGTGTTGGATGTCAGGTAGTGACATGTCACTTTAACTCCAGCCCCTCCAAGCAACAGCGTAGGATTTTCTAGGCTGCGGTCTTCATGAGAACAGATCAGCAGACCTTTCTTCTACAGAGCCACCAAGTGGTTCTGAACTTCTAACCTTTAAGATAGCAGAGGAGCCTTGAAGTGTTGTGTTAGCAGTGGTCCGTCCTTCCTTCCTTCCCTCCCTCCTTCCTTTTAAACAGTGGTCCTTTCTAAGATACTTCACCAAAGTTCAGTAAAAGTAGGATAAGAAATAAAAATATGAGATGCCTAAAAACATTTATGATGATTCTGTGAAGATATTTTTCGATACCCTGTCTTTACAAAGAGCTGGCACAGAGTCTCAATTAGTCAGAATAAATAGATTTCTGAGACATTTTCCATGGAGAAACCACTCAGTTTCAATTATATTTATGCCATCTGGTTTGTTCCCTAAGGGGAAGCTCTTACATTATTTCCTACTGAAAAAAAATGTTTCCAGAAAGGAGAATTTTTAAAACCTAACTTAAAGATTGGCCTACCACAGAGAAATCCTCTCCTCTCTTCCAGGCCCATCTTCCCAATTTACCTGCAAAGGCATTCCTTTCCTGAACGCACAATCCCATGCGAAGATTTAAATGATAAGCTAATTTAGTAAGACTTAAATAAAATTCAAAGTGCATAACTAAGCCATTAAATTCATAGTGTTTGGTGTTTACGGATAACCTCTGTTAGCGTCAGGAACTGTGGTGGTGCTGTGCTTAAGTGTCAGCTGCTAACTAAAAGGTTGGTGGTTCGAACCTACTCTATGGGGGAAAAAGGGGAGACATTCTATGTCTGCAAAGGCTTGTTGTTGTTGTGAGGTGCCATCGAATTGGCTATGACTCATAGTCACCCTATGAACACCAGATAGAAACCTCGTGCTGTCCTGTGCCATCCTCACAATCTCTGAACCCTCTGAGCCCACTGCCCCAGTGACAGTGTCATCCATCTGGGGGAGAGTTTTTCTCTCTTTTGCCGACCCTCCACCTTCCCAAGCGTGATGCCCCTTTCCAATGAACAGTCCTAGCGATATGGCCAAAGTATGTGAGGCCAAGTTTAATCATTCTTGCCTACAAGGAGCACTCTGGCAGCACCTTCTCTGAGACATATCTTTTTGTTCTTTTCGTCCACGGAATATTCAAGACTCTTTTCCAACACCATAGTTCAAAGGCATCATTTTTTCTGTCGTCCTTAGTCACTATCAAGCTGGTCTCTATGAAGAAGAATGTGGCATCAGGATTGGAGGATGACTCATCGATAACATTCATTATGCTGATGATACAATCCTGAGGGGGACTTGAAAGAGTTTGCTGCAGAAGATCAAAGACGACAGTCTCCAAAACAGACTGCATCTGAACGTCAAGAAAACAAAAATTCTCACCTCTGGCCCCACAGGCAACCTCATGAGAGATGAAGAAGTTTTGATCTAAACTGTCAATGACTTTATCTTCCGTGGATCTGCAGTCAATACTAAAAAGGCTTACCGTCTTGGAAACTGTGGGAAGCTGTACTCTACCCTACAGGGTGGAATCAACCCAATGGTGGTGTGTTGTTTTAGATTAGACTGAAGGGTTTCTGTCAATTTTCAAGCATCATGGAAAAGAAAAAAGAGCAGCAGAGACTCAGGCATCAAAATACTGATTTACAAGTTTGGCGAAGACTTGACTACAGACACTTTCAGAGTTAACCCAGGAAGAGCAGATCAGAGTAGTTACCGATGCCGGAGATGGCCCCAAAAAGGTCTTTGTGCAGGTTGTTCTCCAGCGTGTTGACCGACTTCTGTGGTGTCACCAATGTGTTCACAGCTGGCAAATTAAGTGATTCATCCTTGACCGTCTGTACAGGGGAGAAAGGAAGAAGCAATCAAAGATGAGTCAGCAAGATCCTCCAACCATCGCTGGAAACGTGAAGACAAGTACGAACACAAGAGAACCATCTGACAGGTGAGTGGGAGCAGGAGACACAGGGCAGGAAGCCGGAGGACACAGAGCAGGGGGCACCTTCTTCCAGGGAGCAACTGTTCCTCCCTTCCCAGAAGTCCCGGCATCTTTTCCTATTAGAACCTCGATCATGGAAAAAGTATTCGGTAATAACATATCAGATAAGGGACTTATATCCAGAATTTATGAAATACTTGAGCACCACAACAAGATAAAGGTAAATAAT
>NW_006399754.1:11596183-11634672 GCF_000299155.1 Elephantulus edwardii | reverse complement strand
GGAGGAAAATATGCAACAGTAAATGAATGGAAACCCAAGTTTTCTGTAAAGTTTTGTTAAAGTAGTAATAAAAAAATTTCCTTAGCACAAAAAAAAAAAAAAAAAAGAACCTCGATCATACGGATTATCTCAGTAAGGTCTTCTACCCCTAAGAAGGCCTCACGTTCTCTTCCTTACGCTGGTTTCTGACATGAGAATCCAAGCACCGGAGCAGCAGTGAGGAAAAACCTCTGCAAGTCTGGGGCTTCACGCAAGCTCTGAGTCAATGGGGACACAACAGTACATCTGCAGGTAACAGTCCAAAAGACACACTTGGTGGCTGATTTCTCCCCCACCTCCGTGAAATCAAACAGTACCGAGGTCACACTGCAGCCTGAGCTTAGAGAGGCAGACAAGTGTAGAGAATAGGTGAGGTTAACCAGATGCTACAGACTCAGTGCCAAGCTACTGTGACCCCCCGTGTCAGAATAGAATTACCCCAAAAGAGTACTGCTTATTAATCTATTATTCCCAACAGAAGTAATAGATAGGCTTCCAATAGTTTACTGTTAAGTAGATGGTGAGGCCTTTCTTTTTTTTTTTAATTATGGGAGTTACGTAAGTTTTATATGTTTGATACATGCCCCCATGCAGCTATGGAAAGCAGGCTATCACAAGGTACTGAGAGCTTACAAGAAGACAGGAGAGGCAAAAAACCAAAAAACAAACCGAAACCTGTTGCCATAAACTCAGCTCCAACTCCCAGGGAGCCTGCAGAACAGAGCAGACCTGCGCGGGGGTGGAGGTGGAGGGGCCAAGGCTCCTATAAATTTTTTTAATTTCTTTTTTTTGTTGTTGTTTGGTTTTTTAAATTAATTTTAATTGAAGTTTACAGAGACTTAGGGTTTCTATTCATTCACTGTTGCACTGGTCAGGCCTTTCTTACGAGGTGCCTCTGGGTGTACTTGACCTATAGTTTTTTGACAGGAGCTGAGCATTCCTGCTGTATGCACCACCCAGGGGTTCCTGGGGAGGGACAGTGAAGTGTGCTGGAAGACAGATGAAGTGTATGTCATTTGGAAGAAAACAAAAAATGTCAAACTGCTCACCTCAGAGGGGTATCTCAGGAAGTGGATGTAAGAGGTGGAGAGTGAGTGCAAAAAAAATGGTACCATGTGTAACTGCTGGTGAAAAGTAAAGTGCGCTGAAACACCCTGGTTACAGTAAAAAAAAAAAAAGGTCCCAAAGGAGCAAGGAGGACTAACTGGACCAATTCAACAATAAAAAGGGAAGAAAAATTGCTAAACTGGTCACATCAGTCCAAATCAACAGCTGATAAGCCCTCCAAGACAAGTAAGGGAGGGTTAGCCAATTAAAAAAAAAATACAGATTTTGGTTTGGTGAAACTACAAGAATTCAATAATTAAAAACTAATTTTTGTTTAATAATTAAGAAATTAAAATTGAGTGAGTTCTGGTGGCCTAGTGGCAAGAAGCTGCATTGCAATCCCAGAGGCACATGGTTCAAATCCACCAGATGCTCTGCTGGAGAAGGAGGGACAATCTCCTCCTGTACCTGTCAGATCCGATTTGACAGCACACACACACAAAATAATAAATTTAAAAAAAAATTAAATAAAAAAAAGAAAAAGATTTAAGGAAAAAGAAACTAAAATTGATTGCTGGAGAGCAGAACCACTCACAGCTGACCCTCCAGCGGGTAATCAGAGGCTATAAACTGCCCAGGAGACAGTCCTACTTTGTCTCTCAGAGCAGCTGGTGGATTTGAACCATCCACCTATGGGCTGGCAGCACACAGCTCCCTGTTCACTAGGCCACCAGAGCTCCCTAATAATTAAGAAGCCTTATGCAAATCGATTGTGACAAAGTAATAGACAATAATAATACTGTAGACAAGGTGAATGTAAGATAGCAAGAATCTTTTTCAAACCATAAGATAAACCAACATACGGTAAGGACTGAGTAAAACAGAAAACACATTCTGACAAAAATGACTGAGCTACTTCTTGAGGAAATCCTTCCAGCTACTTCATTCCTAATGGTATCTCTAAATGAGACCACCAATTAAGGAGGCCAGCTCTTAAGAGGATGGAGTCTCACATCATTCACTCCCATATCCCTGACATTCAGCTGGATTTACACATTTTATAGATGAAGAAAATCCATGGCCCAAAGAAGAGGCTTGTTCAAGAGTCGCTAGGATGTTACAAGCAGAACCAGGAAGAGAACTCCGTTTTCTTAACAGACCAGTTCAGGCTAGGTTTGCTTTGTTTTTATTTTAAAAACACCCACAGGTCTCTTGCTTGCACCACTCCCACAAGTTTTTATTAAAAATACAAATGAAACTTTTTGAGAAAGCACCAGATACCATTTGACCCAGCAATTCCACTACTGGGAATATACCCTAAAGAGATCATAACCACCAAACAAGCAGATATATGTACACCCATGTTTATCGTGGCTTTGTTCACAATAGCAAGGAGTTGAAAACAACCTACATGCCAACCAACAAACGAATGGATGGAGAAGAAGTGGTATACTCACACAATGGAATACTATACTGAATTGAAAAACAAGGAACTCATGCAATATTATTCCAAATGGGTGACCCTGGAGGACATTATGCTGAGTGAAGTATCTCAGTCACAAAAGGACAATTACTGCATAGTGCCACTGCTGCAGAATGGGACTGACATCAGGGTTAGGTTAAGAATGAGAAAAACTGGATGAATTATGTATACTGCATTGAAACCGACGAGGGAGAGAACAGTTTAAAAGTAATATGTTTTAGGGCATTATCACATTCATAAGAGTCCAGAATGAAGGTTGCAGAGTGGAGTATACTTGGGGTGGGGGAGGGGGGGTGCATGGGGATTGTATACCAATGAAGGAATTTTTCTTTTACTTTTCAAGGATAAGAGCGAACTGAGGGTAGGGGTGGAGTGGGCGGGAAAATTTCTGTAAATGTTTATTGAAATAAAAAAGAAAAAATACAAATTAAGATGTTGTGATCTTGCAAAAACCTTTCAACAGAAGTTGAAGGTTTCCTGGATGATGTCATCAAGGCCAGAAGAGTAATTTATCAAGAGTACTCGAGATTATTATGGTTTAATGACAAAAAAAAAAAACTAAAGAAAAGGGAGGGTGTTTATATGTAAATAAGCTTACGTACGTTGCCAGGGTTCACGGGGAAGGGGGACACGTCCTTCACATTGATCCGTTGGACATTTTCAATAAGCAAACCAAACAGAGGTAGGTAGAGCGTGGCTATCCTTGCTTGATGACTCTGAAATAAAGACACAGTTTTGAAGTTTTTGAACAGTTAATGAAAGCCTGAGCTGTCACTGGCCACACACCTTCATTTAGATCCCTCTTAGGAAGACAGAGAATTGATTTTATTACTTAAATGGGGGAGTCTTAGTCCGGTACAACTGGTTTTCCAGTTGGTTATTTTTTTACTATTACCTATAATCACCAAGCCTGTTTCTTTCTTTTTTTTTAAAATATTTATTTTATTATTTTTGTGTGTGTACGGTCAAATCAGATCTGACCGGTACTAGAGGAGATTGTCCCTACTTTGCCGGCAGAGTATCTGGTGGATTCGAACCATGCGCCTCTGGGATTGCAGTGCTGTTTCTTGCCACTAAGCCACCAGAACTCCCCAACAAGCCTGTTTCTGAATCTGGTATTTCTTTGCAGTGGGGACCACTCACCCTTGACGCGTATCTGTCATCAAAAGAATGCTTTATGAGCAAGTTCTTGAGTACGCTGATGGCAATCAGACGGACTTCCCGGAACTCCTGGAGGGCAGTCCCCACCTCCCGCAGCAACAGTCCCACCAGGAAGTGGTTTCTGCAGAACTCATCTGTTAACGAGTAGTCGAGCTGGAGATCTGAAATGAGGAGAGAGACAGGTAACACAACGTGGGTGGAATACAACTTTTGTTTTAGTCACTCTTCCCACCTGTATATCCCAACAGGTGATGACATTTAGCTTCAAATAAACTAGTCACCGCACTGGTTTATGACTTTGGAACACATGGCGTCCTACACAACTGTTCAGTTAAGGAATAGGGGTTTTTTTTTTCTTGTGTGTGTGTGTGTATCTGTGTGTACCATCAAATTGGATCTGACTGGTACAGGAGGAGATTGTCCCTCCTTCTCCAGCAGAGCATCTAGCAGATTTGAACTGCACACCTCTGGGACTGTAGTGCAGCTAATGTTGCCACTAGGCTACCAGAGCTCCTTGGAATAGTTTTAATAGCAATTTTTAAAAATTATTATTATTTTGTGTGTGTGTACCGTCAAATCAGATCTGACTGGTATAGGAGGAGATTGCCCCTCCTTCTCCAGCAGAGCATCTGGTGGATTTGAACCATGTACCTCTGGGATTGCAGTTCAGCTTCTTGCCACTAGGCCACCAGAGCTCCCTTTAATAGCAATTTTTATCATTGAGAACAACATGTGTTGTATTACCAATGTAACTTTGTTACAGACAAAATTATTGATCTAATTAATAAAATTACAGAGACGTGATTTGTGTATAACACACATACACACAATTAAGGAAGAACATGGACAGCCTATTAACATATTCTTCATTGGAGGAGTGCATTTATTCATTTACTGATCATTAATGCCTATCTCCAGAGTACTGATGAGCAATGACATCAGTCTAGAGACCAAGGTGCACCTGATCCTGGCCATGGTCTTCATAATTTCTTGCTATGCATCAGACAGCTGGACAAAGACTAAGGATGAAAGAAGAACTGATGCCTTTGAGTTGTGGTGCTGGATAACAGTACTGAATATACCATGGACTGCTAAGAGAACAAACAGGTATAACTCCAGCCTGGTGAGTGTGAAACCAGGCTGCTCCTTGGTAGCAAGGATCTTGAAGCTCCATCTGACATACTTCGGCATGTTGCAAGAAAGACCCAGTTCCTGGAGATGGACATCATGTTTAGAAGAGAGGAAGGCCCTCGATGAGACGGACTGACTCAGTGATTGGGGTCACAGGGGTAGGTGTGTCAGAGACAATAAGATAGGCACAAGATAGAGCAGGCTTCAGAGCTGTTGTACACAGAGTCACCATGAGTCAGAGTTGACTCGATGGCACACAACAACAACAAAAGGAGCTCTGATAACGGATAGGTTGGTAGTTCAAATCCACCAGCTGTTCAAGGGAGAATGCAGGTCACTCTTTGAAAAGGTTTCCTTGGAAACCTGATGCTGTAAGTTGGAAAGCTGGGAACTGGCTAGATACTTGTGGATGGCTTTGCTTGTTTTCGTGGTGCTGTTAGGTGTTGGGCTGCTAACTGAAAGGTTGGCAGTTTGAACCCACTAGCCACTCCTCAGGAAAAAGAAGCAGACTCCTTTTTGTAAGACAAAGGTCACCATGGCTCTGAAGTGGTCTTGATGGTAGTGGGTTTTGTTTTCATTTTATTTGTTTTAAATGCCTATACACTTGCAATGTTAAGTTAGTTAAAATACCATGTTTAAAACAAACATGTTATCATACCACCTATTTACTCAGATCCTGCTGAAAGAAGTATTTGTTTAATGCAGTATTTTAGAAAATATAGTCTTACTATTATGGTACCTTTAAGAGCAAATTTAAAAAAGGAAATCCAAACTAACATGAGAAAATCATCTCACTAAAGTATTAAATCATGTAATGATGAAATAGAAAGATCTGAAAAATGAGACAAACACGAAATCTGCTTAAGAAGGCTTTTTTTACAAGGCAGCTAAACAAGACGCTAATGCTACAGTGTACATTTTCTGTATGCTGTTGCCAAGGGTTGAATTGTTATACTGAACCCATGATTAGAGGAAACTCTGTAAATTCTTTGATTCCAATCCCACACTTTCGTTTCTATCCAAAACACTAATTCAAACCTCTCCAAAGAAGCAAAGGAAAGAGAACTCATCTTTCCAGAACAGTCTTGTTACTGCTTATGATTATTAAGATCAATTCTTCCAAAATCTAGTTCAAAGTTTGACTTCAAAGAAACTCTTCAGGAGGGAACTCTTTCTTTATAGGCTTAATTGCACACAATTTTGTGGGCATACACGCATGTGCATGAGAAATTCACAGAGGGAGAAGCAGGTAGGAAGGGAGAGGGGGAGGAAAAGGCTAAAAATAACAGACTTCTATTAGTACGGAGTTCCTGGGGGCACAAATGACTAACACGTTCAGTTGCTAACCAAAAGGTTCGCAGTTCAAGTCTGCCCAGAGGTTCCTAGGAAGTAAGTCCTAGCAATCTACTTCTGAAAAGACAGCCACTAAAAAGCCAACAGAGCCCAGTACTAGTCTGATATATGGTCACACTCTAGGTCCCACTCGATGCTGCTTGGTTTCTCTCAGTATAGCAAGGCAAATGATCAGTGCATAACACACACCCACTTGCCTGGGGCACCTCCTCCTCCTCCTCTTGGATATTATACCCCTGAGGACGATCAAAATGATGTAAAACACTGGGCGACTCCTCAACACAGGAGGAGGCTGAGACACAGGAAGGTCTCCATGGCCTACAGTAGGAGACAAGGGCCTTCTCCCAGGATCAAAAGGAGGGAGAAAGCCTTTCCCCAGAGCCAGCCTCCTGACTATGGACATGTTACCTCTGAAGCTGGAAAAGAACAGATTTGTTTACTAAAACCATCCACAGACCATCTCTGTTACTGCAGACTAGAGAACTAGGCCCAGGACACTTTATCCCTAGATGGTCCAAGGAATCCTTTACTTTGTCCCAATGTCATCTTCTCAGTGACATTGACAGTGAAATTGAAGCTTTGCCTGGCTGCCCTCTATCAATGTCAACCCCCTCATGACCTCTCATACTTCATTACTGACTTTATTTCTTTTAATACCACCATCTCCCTATTTTCCTTTTGTAAAACCTTCTAGGATTTCTGTCCACGATGTCCATGACCGCCCCTGACACTAGAGCAGTTCCTGAGACGGAGAAGGTCTGAGGAGGTACTTGCTGAACGAATGAACGCAAACTCCAGGGCATCATCTCCCCTCCCACTGTCCAAAAGGCAGGGCACGCACCTGCGTTAGGGCAAGGTAAGTATTTTGTGTGGCTCTCTGAAATTCAGAGGGAGTTAAGTGTTACTAGATTGGTTATATCCTCTCATATTTTCTCTCCTTAAGCACCTTAAAGTCACTAAATTCAATTAACACAACTGGACAGACCTGGTAGACTAACGTGGCTGATTCGATTGACTCACTGAAGATACAGGTCACTCTGGTGGCACAGTGTAAGGGGCATTGATAACCCCAAGGCCCTGCCTTTCCAACAGTTCAAACCCTCGTGTGGCTCCCCTGGGAGAGAGACGGGCAGGTTATTGGGATTTACAGCCTCAGAAACCCACTGTGGGTGAGCTACGAGTTGGTGCAAACTCTATGGCCACGAGTTTGAGTTTTGAATGAAGACAAACTAAACTTGTAAATACCGGACCAGAAAAGGAACATCTGTTCAGGGTGGGGGGGGAGCTCAGAAGCCAGAAAACGCAAGGACAGAAGGATGAATGGAAATGCGAATCCCAGGGAAGAAGCTCAGAGTGCTGTTATAACATGGGAACTCTAATTAATACCATAACCCCAAATCTGTATGAATGATTAAATAGAAGACCAACTGCTCTGTGAACTTTCACTCAATGCACAATAAAAAGATGGGGGGCTGGGGCTGGGGGGAAGGAAAGGGCAAACTCAGTGCTCTTATTTTCCAAATGTCTACCAGAAAGGTCATTCTAAATGTCTGCTGATGTAATAATATATGAGCAACGGCGGCCTCGGGAGACAATCAAAACCAGAGCTTCGTCCACAGATAATAAACACAAACAAGAGCAGAGGACTCCAGGGGAACCAGGATGCTAGCGATCTGTAGGGAGTCCGACTTCTGCTCTTTACTTTTTATTCCTATTTACCATTTACTTTTCTTACTTTGACTCATATTTTTTCCATTATAAATAAAAACAAGTAACTCCAAAGGCATTTCAAGCCAAAAGACATAAAGAGGCTACTGGAACATTTAAAAGATTCAACATGCAAACATGGCAAGCCTGTGAGAAGCCGGCTGCGTTCACACGTAGATTCCTGTGACCACCGGGCTATGGCAACGGGGGAAGAATGAGTCGTTTGGGTGAAGCAGGGCTTTTTGTTTCTTTTCCTTCTTAAAGAAACACCCTAGAGGATCTAGTGATCACAGGGGGAAAAAAACTACTAGATACTGCCCGGGGATGATACGGCAAGGTCTCAGCAACAGTGAAGGCGAACCCACTGGTTTACGATGAGTTTACACGATGATCAAAGGAGACTGGAAATAGCGACGTGAACAGCATATGTCAACATGTCAGCAACCACTTGCATTCTTTTTAAAGAAGGGAAATGCAAGAAAGCCAGCATCACACCCCACACCTACCTACAGGAGTGTCATTTGACTCCACAGTTGGTGAAAGAAAGGCTAATTTGTAAGGGGAAAGAAAAGTGGAACAAATGAAAATAAACTGTAATGAGTAAAATGGATGTCTATTACTTAAACAAAGGATTTTTCCCCCCAGTGAAGACCAGCTGTATAAGACTAATCTGCAGTTTGATAAGTTTGTTGAGTAGTAGGTCTCCAAATAGCATTTCCATCAACCATTTTTCAAAATGAAAACGTAACACGAAACAAATTTAATTCATCACTGAAACATTTAAAAAAAAATTCAAATGTCACATTTGAATCAATTATCTTATAAAATATAAATGCCCCTCTCTGTGAAAAGATTAAGGTTGCCATAAAGAAAGATTACCTTGGTATCTCTGTATCCGGCCTTTTCCAAACGGCATTGGCAAATTCAAAGGAATATAATGTTCATGATTGCACACTACACGGAGAAACTCAAACTTGTATTCAAAAAGTGTCTAGAAAGAAAAAAAAAATTTAAAGTCACACAAATACTCCCAGCCGTTAGCTCATTAACCTTCTCAGAACAAAATTCTCCATGCCATTTTAGAGAGGTCTGGTGGCTCAGTGGAAAGGAACTGGGCTCCTAACACAAAGGTATGCAGTTCAAATCCACCAGCTGTTCCACAGAAGGAAGGACAATCACCTCTCATATGATTTACTTGCTCTGAAAACCCATTGGGGGGCTTTTGTTGGTCATGTAGCGTCGAGATGGAACTGACCCACAGCAGACCTTCTGGCGGGTTTTCAGAGGCAGTTAATCGCATGGGAGGAGATTGCCCGTCCTTCTTCTGCGGAGCAGCTGGTGGCCTCGAACCGCATGTCTGTGGGACTGCAGAACAGCTTCTTGGCACTAGGCCACCAGAGCTCCCTTTGGACCCCCGTACACGCTATTACACATGTTATTAGACTGGGGGAGCTAGACATTGTATTAATTATGTCTATATAATTGGTTCTATGTCTATAGAACCAATATAATAAAAAAAATTAACTGGACAAGGTCAGGGAGCTCTGACGGCCTAGGAGTCAGAACCTGCACTGCAATCTCGAAGGCACGTGGTTTGAATCCTCCGCAGGAGGAGGATGGACAATCTCCTCTCACATGATTAACTGCCTCTGAAAACATTCTGGAGGGTCAGTTATGAATCAGTTCTTGAACCCTCCACACCCCCCCCCCCACACGATAAGGTTAAAGAAAAAAACCCAATCAAAAACTAAGAGAGGAGACAAAGAGAAAGACTTCTATCAGATAAAGCAACGTGGTTACTTGTTAAATAAAGTACCATTCTCAACACTTACACTGCCCTGGTGATACAGAGGGATAAGAGCTGGGCTGCTAACTAAAGCGTTGATTGTTCAAATCCACTGGCCACTCCATGGGAGAAAGATGTGGCCAACTGCTTCCATTTTTATACCCTTGACAACCCCATGGGACGGGGCTACTCTATCCTACAGGGTCACCCAGGTTCATACCCAGAAGCCTATGACCATGACCGAGGGCACTTTTAGTTTTGCTACTGAGGGAGCTCTGGTGGCCTGGGGGTAAGAAATTATGCTGCAATCCCAAAGGCAAGCAGTTTGAATCCACCCGCTGCTCCACAGTAGAAGGATGGACAATCTCCTCCCATGAGATTTACTGTCTTTGAAAACCCGCTGGAGGGTCAGCTCTGGGTCGGTTCCGATTTGACAGTTCACAACAACAAAAACAACAAGTAATTCCAAGTGTTTATATGAAAACCAATGGGCATGTTTATATCTCTTTGGGTGTTAATGTGTCCCTCATCTCTCTCCCTGGATGATGCAAATAGTTGAACATTTGATGCTCAAATGCTAACACAAAGATTGGAAGTTCAAGACCACCCAGGGGTTCCTCAGGAAGTGGTGATCTACATCTGAAAAAATCAACCCCTGACAGTTCTCTGAAGCACTGTTGTATCATGACAGGCATGGCATCATATCTGCGCATGAGCCTGAAGTGACTATCAATTGATTCCTCTTTCAAGCTAGCATACACATAAACAAAGGTATCTCTAAGAGAGGAGTGGGATTCTGAGTCAGAATGCCGGAACTCAAAGAATATTCCGGTATGAACTGGGAGACATGTGGAACTGCCGAGGTAAATAAGAGAGCAGAAAAGTAAGCAGAACTAACTTCCACATTACCTTCGGGTCTCCAGGAGCAAAGCAGCTGATGTAGTTGTTGATCTGCTTGAAAACAAAGCCTCGGTCCATAAAGGTGAAACATCGCTGTGGGAGAAACACCCAACAAAATCATCATTCTGTTGCAGGCCTAAACTTTTGGAGGGCTTGTTTTCAAATCAGTGTTTACTGTTAGTAAGCTTATCTTTTTAGTCTGAGGTCAGCACTGACTGATCACCTGGCACACCAGTCAGTTTCTCTGCTAGAGAGTTACGTGGAAAGACCCTTCAGGTCATCTAAGAGCATGCTTGCTCCGAAACCCACCTTGATGAAGCTGGCAAGGCTGTGGTTCGCGTTCTTAGAGGCCTCTGGGTTGTCTCGAAACTTCTGCGTGATGTGTGGCATCAGCATGTTAACGACCGTTTCCACTGCGTGATGATATGATGCAGGAAACCTCTGGTTCCGTAGCAACTAAAAAGAATTGGAAGCATAAGTTATCTTTTTGGAACTGTGGAAGAATTAATGCAATGAGCTGGACTGCACACTTGAAAATGGTTAAAGGACACATTTTATGTTATTTATATTTTACTACCATAAAACCAAACCAAGCAGCTCAATGAATTTTATTTTGCCTTTTTAAGCCAAAGGGATTTCGTTCTTTATGAATGGCTAGTGACTCTGCATCCTAAGATGTCAGCCTCAATAAGTGTTGAGCCTCTATGATCCCAGGCAAGGCCAGCTCTAACCACCAAGCATGACTGCTAAGCCACCCAAGCTGGCCACTCCTGGAAAAAATGTCTCTCAAGAGTATCTGTGGCTTCCAGAGAAGGGCTGAGTCAGTGCTTGCTAAAACTATTAGATGGAAATGGCCTGAGGAACACAGTAAGGCAGGTATCAAATAGGCATCACCTCAACCCATGAACCTGTATTATCATGACTGTAAGTAGGACAGACAGACTATGTCTTCTTATCTGATGCAAGAGAATAGACCTATGAAGTATATACTTGCCAAAAAGAACAGAACATTTTAATCAAAGCTATCCTAGATACAATAACAAGTTCATAGGAAACAGGATATATGAGCGGCTTCAAGGTTACTGTCTACTAAATCTAGACTGTGGAAAACACAACAACCGACCCACTTTCTTAAACAAATACACAGCCCCCAAAAGAAACAAACAACAGCAGAAGCACAGAGAGGGAACAGTTGAAGATCAAAACACTTGAGAAACACCCCAAGCACATGTATCCTGTGGGCCCTACTTTGATCTGAGTCAAACAAGTCACCTGTAAAGTAACAATGCTGAGACCACTGTGGGCAGAAGAATCCCGACTGGACTTTCAGAGGATAATGAAGAAATTCTAGTGGTTATGGAGTTGTGCAATTAACCCAAACGCAAGTGGTTTGACTCCAGCAGCTTCTCTTTTGGGAAAAGATGGGCAATTTTTTTTCCATGCTATTTATAGCCCGGAAAACCCAATGGAGGGTCAAGTATGAGTTGATTCAATGGTGAGCTAATCATTGGTAACCCTAACCCTAACCCAACCTAACTCAATGATGATGGGAGGAGAGAGGAGAAGGAGAGGATGAGAGAGAGGGAGTGAAAAGGGAAGGGGGAGAGAAAGAGGAAAGGGGGGAGAGGAGGAGAGGAAGAGCAGAGGGAAAGAGGAGGAGATAATAATAAGATAATCTTGTTGAATGTGTGATGATGGTAGAATGATTGTTTCTCTCTATTAGATACTCTGAAATTAACTAATACAATGGGGATTGCTTTAAAATACAATCAGGAAAAAAAGGATGTTTGAAATAAGAATGACATCATGTTGTTAACTATTAAAGCCTGATAGTATTTCATGATACTTATGCCCTATTCTTTTATGTCTACTTGGAAATTTCAGTGATGCAAGACTATTTATGTTTTCAATTAAAATGAAAGAAAAGTGGGAGAAAGCAGTGGCCCCAGTGATCCCGAGAGGAGAGCTCCACACCCCAAAGGCTGAGGGAGAGGCAGCCCTATGTGTGTGATGCACAGCTTTTGTGAGGAGTCATATTTTGGCGGAAAACACACTAAAGCTTTTGATGAGGTGAGACACACAATTCAGGTAGTAAGAACGAAGCAATTACATGTTTTTATGGGGTTTTATCATAAACTGAAATGGAAGGGGAAATGCTTGGTGACGAACTGATGTCCAGGACAGGTGCGTATAAAAGCACTGGCTCAGAGGAGAGGGCATGGACTTGAAGAGGTTTCTGGCCACACAAAGCCTCCATTCTCGCCCCATGTTCTGCTACAGGATCTCTGGCCAGCGCTGGTGCAGCGTCCCCACCCGCCCTGCCACCACCATTTGTTCCTCTGACAAATGCTGCCGAGGTGGGGTCGGCCTGCCCAGCACCTGTCGACATGAGATCAGCCTCCTCCAGCGGACCCGCCGTGACCTCCGTTCCCTGCCCAGCTGCAAACTGGACACTTACGTGCCGTCCTACTGGCTGCTCAATTCCAGGCACCGAACGCCCAGACTGACAGGGATGTGCCTGACCACACGCACCCAGCCGTGCTGCAGGGTCTCCTGCAGGCCCTGCTGCTGACCGTGGAGTCTGGGGAGCCCCAGGGATGCGCCACGCCGTGCCTGCGCATGTCACACCATGCCTACAGGCGCCACACCACGCCAGCATGCGCCACGCTGTGCCTCTGTGCTGTCTTGGCTCCAACAATCGCTGCTGCCCAAGTCACTGCCTCACGTGTAAGGACTTCTGAATAGGCTTGGAACTGTCCACTCTCGGCTCCTTCCTGTACTTTTCCACATTCCTGCGGGGTCTGCTGTCAGGGGCCACCAAGCTGTCTACAGCTCACAGAGACTCTCTGAACAACAGCTCTGAACCCTGTCTACCTTGTACGACCCTCACAAGCTCTGACATGCTCAAGCCCACTGTTACTGTATCAACCTGTCTTGTTAGGGGTCTGGGGGTTGGCAACCTCTCTGGTGCGGGCTATTTTTCTGCTTTGTGATATATAATTATCAGTCAATAAATTGCATTTTTATGGCATAAAAAACATAAAAGTAATGAGGCTGAGAAGGCATTTGCCAAATGCTATTTTCTAGTCTCTGGTTCCTCTCCTTTATTAAAAACTTAAGTTCATTCTTTTCCATTTCTCCTTTAACTTCTTTCTGCCCCTATCCTCTTACGATTTCCGCTCAGAGAGTCCTCTCTAATTGATTTTGTTTCTCTCAGTACCCTGCTGGGTCCATGAGCATGGCGTCTCTGGTCTGCACTTCAGGGAGGGTCATGGCCCAAGGCCCCAGTGCTCTGTAATCTATTGCTGCATCTGTCCCATCTCCACCCTGCACAGGTCGGTCCCAGCCTGTGACAAAATATCAAGAATGCTAAGGACCATGCTGTAAGACATGGGGCCGCTCTGACAGCAGGTTTTGGTAGAGACGACCGTCCAACGCCCCTTTAAAGCCCCAGGGCAGCCTGAATAGGTTTCTCCCTCCCTCTTCCTTCACCTTGACTCAGACTTGCACTGTAGTCTGGGGGCTTTTTGACTGCTGGGCTGCCCAATTTCCTTACTCACTCTCCTCAAAATCTCTCAGATGGCTAGTCCATCTGACAATCCAGACTAATGCAATCCTGTTCCCAAAACGATCCCAAGAAGAAAAGTTTAGGCTTAAAGTTTCAGCAGATGGGTGGGTGTTCACAAACGTCCCTCATGTGTTCTGTTGGTCTGGTTTCATTTCTTGCCCAAGTTGGAGTTTCCACCTGCCAACTAGAAACTTCTGTTTGGCTGTCACTGCTGGTTACGTCCCATTATCCATCCTCCCTTATTTCAGATGGTAAAGGAACCTCAATTTTTTAACCAGCCACCAGATTATTCCAAAGACTCTATTTCCAAGTATTCTTTACATCTTAGTGGGTTCATGAGATAAAGTCTGGCCTATGGGCCAGATAACAGAGGCAATGAAGGTGCAACACCTGGGTTACCTCCCGTAAAGGGAAGTGGTATGTCTTCCTTCTTTTCCCCTCTTACTCCCTCCTGGCTCTCATGTAGATGTGGAAGTGCATGCAGTTTCACTCACAGGATGAGACAACAAACAAGATGGAAAAAGTCTGGGCACCTGATAACGCTGCAGAGAAGAGCTCTCATATTAGTTTGAATTTTTGTGTAGGAAGAAATAGAATTTATGCACATATCGTGGCTTTGCTCACAATAGCAAAGAGTTGGAAACAACCTAAGTGCCCATCAACACACGAATGGATAGAGAAGCTGTGGTATATTCCCATAATGGAATATTATGCTGCATTGAAAAACAAGAAACTCATGCAATATTATTCAAAATGGGTGACCCTGGAGGACATTATGCTGAGTGAGGTATCTCAGTCACAAAAGGACAAATACTGCATAGTGCCACTGTTGTAGAATGGGACTGGCATCAGGGTTGGTGGGGGAAGACTGAGAAAGATGGGATAAATTATGTACACTGCATTGAAACAGATGAGGAGAGAACTGTTTAAAAGGGATATGTAATTAGGTATTATTATCATGTATCATGGCAGGAGTCCAGAATGAAAGCCGCATAGTGGAGTGGACTTGGGGGGAGGGATTGTATAACAATGAAAGAATTTTTCTTTTACTTTTCAAAAGAAGAGTGTACTGGGGGGAAGGGGTGGGCAGGGAGAAAAGTGCAACAATGAATGGAAATTCAAAGATTCTGTAAACTTTCATTAAAATTAATAATAATAAAAAAGGGGGAAATACCCTCCCCAAGCCACAACAGATCTGGACAAAATAAAAATTTTAGTAACATAAAAAAAATAGAAGTAGAATTCCCCCTTCTTAAGTCACTATCAGATTTCTGCCATAGCAACTGAGCCTACAGCCTAACACCCTGTAGGTCTAATATTATATGTCAACATGGCCATGATTCTTGTGGTTACGTGCTGTCGAACTGCTTGTGACTCATAGTAACCCTGTGTACAACAGCTCTGAACGCTGCGCTATCTTGAGCCAGTATTGCCATCTCCCACACACCTAATCCCATTACCCCGTCACTGAGTCAATCCATCCCATCCAGGGTCTTCCTCTCCTGTGCTGTCCCTTCACCCTTCCAAGCCTCTAAGGACCTTCTCTCCTGGCAACGTGTCCAAAGTATGTGAAATGGAGCTTCAAAATCCTTGCCTCACAGAGCAGCTTGGTTTTACCCTCTCCAAGCCAGTCCTGTTCGCTCTCTTGGCAGTCCATGATATGTTTAATACTCTTCTCCATCATCCAAGGCATTGATTCTTCTTCTGTCATCCTTAGTCATGGTCTAGCTCTTTGATGCAGAGCAAATAACTGCATAATTGCAAAGACCGTGGCTTATAATGTGATTTAGCCTGAATGCTGTAAATTCTAACCTTATAACATTACTGGGGCCAGATTTGGTTCTGTAAAGACACAGTCAGCCTTCTCTGATAAAGGCGAAGTCTCCTTGGGGGTGTCACCTGCATGACATTTACATTTGGACTTTCTGGCGAAGCTGGGAGCTTTTGTTCAATCCTACGTCTGGCTATCTCTGGCCTTGCCAGCCTCTGAAGCCTGCAGAGCAAGCTCAGCGTCTGCAGGGTGCTGTGATTCTGCACTCTGACAATCACGTGGGATTCGTCTGCCTTTGTTGCAAGGAGTCTCTGAAGCCAGCAGCCTGAGACACTGCCTGCCTATTCATCAAGTGGATTCATTATCCTCCCCAGATACCTCTCTGAGGTCTGACATAGAGACCTGGGACTTGCTCTCTGTGGTCTGACATACAGACCTGGGACTTGCCAGCCTCTACAAGCACATGAGCCCTTTCCTTGAAGGGTATTCATATTTATCTATCCCTGTCTCCCCCCCAAGCACAGTTTATTACCTCCCATCTTCCCCAGTAAGCCAACTCTCTACACTATAATCTTTCTCAAAAGCTCGATTATTCTATGTTCTCAGTTTTAATATCTACGTGTCCTTTTCTTCCAACCAAATCTGTTATTATATGCTTTTTTAAAAAAAAAATCCTACATTTATTGAGGTAACTTACATACCAAAAAACTTTTTAAAGAATGTAGGCTGACAAATCTATGCAGTTGCTTCACTACAATCACAATTAAAATATAATAATTTTTATTATCCCAAAAAGTTCCCTTGAGCCTCTTTGCAGTCAAATCTCTTTCTCCTACCTCAGGCACTACTGTCTTCTGTCTCTGTGGTTTTTCTTTCTCTTTAACATTGTATAAGTGGACACATGCAGTCTGTAGTCTTTTTATGTCTCGCTTCTTTGACTATTCATACATGTTACTTGTATGAGTCATATTTTGTTCTTTTTTTATTACTGAGTGCTGTTTCATGGTGTGGATAGATGATTTAGTTATTCATTCAACTTGATGGACATTTAGATTGTTTTCAGTTTGGGGCCATGATGAAGAAAGCTGCTATGAACATGCCTTCTCTTCAGTAAATATCTCAAAGTGGGCCTGCTGAGTTGAATTATTTGTTGTTTTCTTAATATTCTCTATTCTTCATTCATAATCTTCTTCATTCTCACTCTCTATCCCACTTCAACACTCACAATGCGAGATCTTCATCAGCTTCAGACTGGACCCACAGCTCACCTTTCAGGTTTTCAGAGACTACCCAACCTTCTCCCACAGGCGGATTTGAACCACACACCTTTGTGCTGACAGCACACTTCCTTACTGCTAAGCCACCAGAGCTCCCTATCATACAATTATAGTTTACAAAGTGTAAAGAAATTAGTAACTCTGCCATTAGTCTTGATGTTGACCAAGATGCCTTAATACCATAAGCTCTACGGGGCAGGCAGGCTCCCTGAGTCCAAGTCTCCACGCCAACCCTCCTGTTTCATCGCTCCTGCTAACAAACTCATTCTACTTCCTTATAGCTGCACCAAACTATCTCTGCTTGGCTCTCAAAGTGCCTGCTATAACCACACCTTTGTTGGGGAGCTAGTCTTATTCTTCACTCTCCTCTCACTCCTGTCAGCCTGCATTCCACCAGAAAGCCAGTCATAGAGGTCCTTAGCTCTGCATGAACTGTTTCCTCTGACTAACAGTCATCTCCCTCCCTGCATCGTGTCACCCTTCAGGGTTCAGGCAAGGGTCCTCACAGTAATCTCATGTCATTCTTGAAGCCAAGACAGACACGTTCCCACACTCTTCTCCAACTGTTTCTTGGATGAAGAGCTACTTTCTACAACAACTGTGTCAGTTTCAAGGTGGAGGATTCAGTTTATTTGCATTTCTGCTCTATGTCCTGGATACAGCACACAGCTGGTCCAAGCACTTGGGCATGAATGTTAATTGGGGCATTCTGCTTTCCCCCTTTTATACCCCTGAGCTCTGGTGGCCTAGTGGTAAGAAGCTGCACTGCAATCCAAAGGCATACAGTTTGAATTCACCAGCTGCTCTGTGGGAGAAAAATGGGTAATCTCCTCCCATGCAATTAATTGCCTCTGAAAACCTACTGGAGGGTTGGCTATGGGTCAGTTCTGACTTCATGGTATACAACAACAACAACCACCACCGTGCCTATGAGTTCCGTTTATAGGAAATTCAAATCGTCTATTTAGAAAATGCATCACGTCCCCTTTTTTCCCTATTTTTCAAAATTTTCTTCTTTGTTTAGCAAAGTCAGAAAATGTTTGAGTGCTAAACAAGTAACACTTATTCAGGGGTATACACACATCCTCTCCAGCGCCAGGCTTTCCAATCTCCCTTCCTGAAGGATACCTGTGGAATGCTAAGAATTGGCTTCATTCAGTGTGGGGAGAAAGAGAATACAAACCTTGTCTGTAGAAATTACAGTTCCTAAAGTCTAAATGACGGGGGGGGAAAATGCCTGAAAGATGACCAGAAGACACTCCCTAAATGAGGCCTGCTTTATACTTCCCAAAAAAATAAACCTGCAATTTGCAAGCAAAGATGACATATGAGACATTACAGTCTGTCACAGTCATATACAAACAATCCTAACTTGTAGGACCCTCTGTTCTAATAAGGCAACTACTTATCTGAGATCCCAGGGCAAGAGATTCTCTGGTTCACACTCTCCCCCCAGCAAATAGAAATGTTGTTTTAGTAGTTAAGTTTTCAAATATAAATTTGGTTTTAGTAGTTGGGCCTGGAGGTTGAAAAAGATGGGCATCTCTACTTAAGCATGCATGCAACATTAAAAGCGAGCATATTTTTAAGTGATTTTTTTTAAATTAAAGAGTGCCTTGATAGCCTAGTGGGTAAGGCATTGTGATACCAGCCCAAGGTACGAAGTGTGAATCCAGTAACTGCTCCAAGGAAGAAAGCTGGGAGAACTCACCCCTTGTGATTTACAGTCTCTGAAAAACTCCTGGAGGGGTCAGCTATGTGTCAGTTCCAACTCAGTGGCACATTAAAGAGGCAAAGGAATGTGAAAATTTATCTCGTCATGGAGACAAGCATTAGCTGGAGTCATCTCACCAACTCCGTGACTGTACGTTGCAGGTGTCCGCTCAACAATGTCGCAAATGCGTGCTGCTCACTGATGTCTGCGCACCCTAGGAAGGGGGCACTGGCAGCAGAGGTGAAAGCAGTATCTGGCTCTTTAAGAACGACCTTGGCTCAGTGGCCCCCACCAGACTAGTGTGCATATGTTCAATGCTATTTCATGAGAGTGTCACCAACAAAGAAAAATGACTCAAAACAAGGGTAGGGCTAAGAGGACAGTGGAGTTAATGGACCTTTAGGCTGCAAAACAACAAAACAAAAACCCAACTCTAAAAGGATTTGTTTCAAGTTTGAGAAACCATAAGTGATATCAAAATGGTAAATACAGATTTGTTTCCTAAAATTAGAGTAGTAGAATAGAGAATGAGCATGTAAAGTTCACAAAATATAAATATAAGACGAATAAAAACAAGTCATTCAACATCAGGTCTGGGGTGAGACTGAAAAAAATGTGCATATTAATGTATACTGCATCGAAACAGATGAGGGAGAGAACAGTTTAAAAGCGATATATGATCGGGTATTATGGTTATGACAAGAGTCCAGAATGAAGATTGCATAGTGGAATGTACTGGTGGGGCGAGATTATACACCAATGAAGGAATTTTTCTTTTACTTTTCAAAGAGAAGAGCAAACTGGGGGAGGGCGAGGAGGGGCATGGAGAAAAATACAACAATGAATGAATGGAAATCCAAAGTCTCTGTAAATGTTCATTAAAATTAATAAAATAAAATAAAAAAAAATCAACAAAACAAGTCATTCAAACAGCTCAAGAAGTTTCTTATTAAGAAACAAGAAGTTGAATAAAGGTCTAACAAACTTTAGAAAATGTCACAGATGCTTAAAATGTGATTTAGGGGGGCACTGTCAGACATCTGCAGTGACCTGAAGCAAAGCTTTCCTCTTCCCGGGGAGTGGACACTCTGAAAATGAAAATGCTCAACTCCTCAGAGCTGTACGCTTTAACAATCTCTTTTAAAAGCAAAGTCCATTTTGGTTACGCTTTCTCCTGGTGGATTCCAGTGCTTGTTTTCAGCACAGCTGGATGGCAATTTAAAGTAAACTGTCTGCAAAAACTCCTGGGATACTGTTTTAGCACCAAGATATAATTAAGTTTTGGAAAAGGTTATGCACGGAAGGATTTTAGTGGTTTGCGTCAAGCTCCTGAGACTAACGATTTGCCTTGAGGCACTGGAAAATGAAGCGTTAAGGCTGGAAACGGCACCTGGGAGGGGCTGACCAGATGCTGGCACGAGTTCACGTTAAGCTCAGTGACACCAGGCAGTCACTTCATGCACCTGTACTTCCCCTTCCACATCTGTGAAATAGAGCAGGAGATGGACAGAAGATACCATCTCTCAACTCCCAAGGCATAATCTAGTATTGTGAGAAGAAAACATAGGCAATTTTTTAAGTTCTAATAGAGCAGGGTTCAAGGCTCTTGTACATAGGGTCACTATGAGTCACAAGTGACTCAATGGCACATAACAATAACAACAACTACAGCAGCAGCATCGTATTTGGATATTTGATTTTGTCATTTACTTGATTTTGAATAGAATTCTATTGAGTGTTTTCAGAAATGTCAATGACTGCTCTCACCAATCCCATGTTGCCCTCTCACAGTCACAGGAGGGAATGTACCCCATCAGCTCCATGAAGCGGAGGTGCTAGGTCCCCAGCTTTGGCCTCCACAGTTCATTTTCCACCTAGGGTGCTCATTCACCCTCTTCCCCTAGCCAACTATCTGTTCTCCAAACTCCACTTCAATCCACATCCCTTCCACATGGTCTTTTCCACGCTTCCATTCCTCCTGGATCACCAGGCACCTCTGAGACTGGCACACTGAAAAGTGATAAATGCTGTTTGTATGAGTCAATGGGCAATCTCCTCCCGTGAGATTAACTGCCTCTGAAAACCCGCTAGCGGGTCAGCTATGGGCCACTTACAACTTGATGGTACAACAACAACAATGAGTCATCTGCAGTGTTAAATATAATAAAGTCATTACTCTAAGGTTATTTTTTAAAGTGACAGATAGAACTAACAAATCAAATGGGGTTTGGAGTCTATTCTGTATCTGACAACATTTTCAACTGAATGGGAATCAAATACAAAGGGTGTGTGTATGTGTGTGTGTGTGTGTCCAAGCAGACGATCTGTTCCATTGTTTCCTTGGCAGACTGTGCTGGCATGATATAGATGGTGTGTTACTCTGTGAAAGGGAGGGACCACTTCCATCTGGCATATCTCTGGACACTATCATCAGAAATATTCAACTGGAATTAAAAGGTTCTTTTTAAAAAAATGAAATCACCTGGCTTTGGCTTCTACACCAACAATCTTCCATCTGGCAAAAATCTAGCAGCCTTAAACGAGGCTTCCTCAGAGGGTCCAGTTCCGTCATCCAAGAATTCAAGATCTTGACTCTTCCCTCTTCACTGTCCCTATCTCTTACCCTGAAAGACCCAACAACACAAGCACCATACTAATGCATCCTGGACACATTCCTCTTCCTCTAACCTAGAACGTCTCCTGGCCCTGATTAACAGCACTGATTCATACTCGTAATGACAACTTCAGGGCTCTGCAAGATTCAGAAGGATCCTGACTCAGCCCATCCAATAATGTAATCATCAACTCTGTATGGAAAGAGAAGAGATCCTGGAGAAGCAAACACCATGGCGCAGGACAGGGCAAGGTCCTGTCTGTTCATAGGGTTGCTATGAGCTACAGTCAACAATGCCTACCAACCACAGCACCAATGATTGAAAAGGAAAACATAACATAGGAGGCCTTACACTTCTTGACCTCAAAAATCTACTGTACAGTCACAGAGCTCCAAACCGCTTGGCACCAGTACAGCAACAGATAGATAGACCAATGGAACAGAGCTGATGATTAAGAAATAAAGCTGCCAGAATGGATTGCATCTCAATGTTAAGAAGACAAAGATTCTTATCACTGGACCTACAGGTAACATGAACCACAGCTATCTGTACAACATTCTCTGTAGGTTGGAAACAACATCTGATGTATTTATAATCTCCAGACCGACATCCTTGCTCTTCAGCACTCAGGCAGTAGGACTTTCCCAATGCAACTTGTCTTTTGATTTCCTGACTGCTGGTGTTAAGAGTGCTGATTTTGGATCCAAGAAAGCTGATATTGTTAACAATTTCAATCTCTTCTGCATCTTTTATGACGTTACCAATTAGCTTGGTGGTGAGAAATAGTTTTTTTCTTGCTGTTGAGATGTAATCCACATGGAAGATTACAGTCCTTGACTTTCTGCAGCAAATGCTTAATGTCCTCAGTTTCAGCAGATGAGGCCGTGTCGGCTGCATAATGTAGGTTGTTGATGAGTTTTCCTCCAATCCGCATTCCTCCTCATAAAGTCCAGCTCCTGAATGATCTGATCTGTTCTGTGTACAGATCAAAAAGGAATGGATACAAGGTGTGTACCCCTGACATACTCTTTTCCTGGCTTTGAACCATGTAGTGTTTTCTTGCTCTGTTCTGACGACTGCTTCCTGGTCTAAGTATAGGTTTCACATGAGCACAATCTGGGATTCCCATTCTTCTCAAGGCTAGCCACAATCTGCTGTGATCCACACAGTCAAATGCCTCTGCATACCCAAATAACACAAAAATAGACACTGAAATTCACTAAGCTTATAAAAGCTCTGGTGGCATAATGGTTTAGTACTCATCTGCTATCCAAAACGTCACAGGTTTGAATTCATCAGTCACTCTATAAGAGAAAGACCTTATGATCTACTCTGGTAAAGATCCAGCCTAGGGAAGCCCACGGAGAAGTTCCAATCTGTCACCTGGGATGAGGGGATGATGTTCCTTAGAACCAACTCAGTAAAACACAATAAGAAAAACAAGGAAAATGAAGACATCTCTCCCGCCCCTGGCCTTTTTTTGATCAATATTGAGGAGTGGTTTTTGAAGCCAGACTAGGTTCTAAAATCTGGCTTCTCTACTCATTGGCTGAGTGACTTTGGTCAAGCTACTCAAACACTCAGGCCTCAGTTTGCTCACCTGTAAAGTGAAGTATAAGACTAGCACTTCTCTCAGGGAGCTGCTGTGACGCTAACATGATTTATGGCTTGTAATGACTGAGAGGAGTCCCTGAGGAGCACAAATGGCTAACTAGTCAGCAAAGGTTCCTTAGTCAAACATATAGAGAGGCGCTTCTGAATTAAGTAAGGTCTGGCAGTCTGCGCCCCCAAAAGTCACAGCTTTAAAAAGCCTACAGGATGCAACTCGAATCTGCCCATGTGTGGTCACTGTAAGGTTGAATCATCAACTCCACCGCAACGACTGTCAACAAAGCATTTAGTGTAGTGCTGTACCTGGCACATAAGAACCACTCGTAAATGTCAGCTCCAACACAAAGGAGGAAGCCGCCCCCAAGAATGGCCCCACAAACCTTCAGGTGAGGTAACATACCTTAACTTTGGCATTCTCTATCAAATGCTGAGCCATGGATTTTATCAAAATATCAAAGAAAAACCAGGAATACTGAAAGAAGAGACAAAGGAGGGCTTCAGTAAGAGAAAAATAAAATAAGGTGAGAAACACACTTTAGAGGCTAACAATGTTACTGATCCGAAACTGGGGTGACCATATAACTTTCAGTAACATACTATCTTTGAAAGCAGGAGTGGCATCCACTTCCTTAACAACATGCCTCTGGAAACTCTATGAACTTTGAAAAATGACAACAGTTACAGAAAGGCTTCAGGCCTTTTGTTCACAGGGTCACTATGAGCTGTGTTCAACTCGATGACAATCAACAACAGCAAATTATCAGCTCAAGTGGTGTCCGGCAGACATTGTGCCTTCATATGCTGAATGTATTTCGTTCCACTGGACACCTGAGTGCATACACTGAATGTGGACACATGGACACTCAATCCAACCAGAGGGTCTGTTATTTGAAGCTTAGGCACCACCTTGCCTCCTGGGTGGTTCTGTTGCCTGGTGACACCTGTCATTGTTATCTGTTTCCTGCAGTATATTTCAATACAATGGCTTATTCAGATGCAAAACAGGAGAAAAAGTTCTGAACACAGTATTTTCTTTTCTTTTTAAGCTCCTATCTCAAGATCCAGGAATCAAACTTGGACCTGGAGAACTGACTCTGCTGTCCCTTGCCAGGGGAAGTGCAGAGAGTCTCCTAAAAGTATACAAAAGGGGTGGAGTAATAAGTCTCTGGAATTCTAATTTTCCTTAATCAGCTTCAATACTGCAGACCACACTGGCCCTCCCAGCGTACCTTCAGAAGCTTGTTGCTGGTGAGGAAATCAGCAGAAGGCTTGAGAATGGTGGTCATGGACTTGGCAAGTTCTTCATGTACTGTCTTATATTCGGAAGCAACATACGGCTCAGCCTTGTAAGCATACTTTCAAGAGAAGAGAAAGATGCTTTAATGTGCTTGTTTTCAAAGCTTTACTCAAAGATCAAAGCCAGGGATAATATTTCATGGGTGGGAGGGGGAGGTATGGCAATGGAAGGCAGGAGGGGTGATCATGACATGACAGAAAAAAGAGGGACCCATGAACTCTTCAAGATATTGAATCACAGGTCTCAGATCAGTGGTCGCCCAGCCCTGTAACTCCTTCTCTAAGAAAGACTTTATGGGAATGGGACATATGAAATGCAGTAACAGACATCCTGAAGAACCCAATTTAAAAAACTAATATAAAACTAACATACTTACAAGCCATAAAGGTATCTAAATCCTACAAGAACTTGGGTGACATTTTAAAAGTTTTCAGTTTGTGGCATAGGGGGGAAAAAAACCTTGAGATTTATCATAAGGACATTTCTTCCTATTCCATACAGCTATCTAGTTTGACAATGTCGGAACTAATCTTCCTATCTCAGAATAAGCAGCTTTATTAGGAATTTCAGATGGGAAAAAGGAAAATATACCAGTGGCCTAGTCAAGAGTCTTACATAAAATTTGTTTTAAATGTCAATGTGATTAGGGTCATATTATGTGCAAAACACACTGAAAGAAACATAGTTAAAAGAATGAAGGAGATAAACTAATGACTTCCCCTCTTTAGACATCTATTCATACTGGCTATGAGGAAGAGAAGAGAAAATATAGGCATTAAGTTTTAACTACATCCCAAAATAGCGAGACTAAAAAAAGACCCCCAAAAAAACCTGAGAAGAAAAATCCGAGAGCCACAGATTCAAATGACCAGGACAGTTTCTTTTACATACCTTTACATATGACCTCAAATGGCTCTCCAGTCCTTCCTCATGGCACTGGGCAACAACATGAATAATGACCCTACACACCACAGGGATGAATAAAGCAATGAGTAATAATGTGAACATGGACACATTTCATTATCAGAGTAGAACAAGGATGAAGCTACTGGCTCCACGAAGGAAACAGAGAACTAGATGTGGTCCTCTGTATGGGATCCAAAGCAATTCCTCAGGTCTCGTGCACGACACGTACCAGCACCGCAGGTGTGCATGACAGCGCTCCAGATATGGATAGATTGAAAGAGCAGAAGCACAGCCATCCGTCTGTCTGCCTGCCTTACCGTGTCACGTTGACCGCAACTTCCTCCTGGGTGGCCCTGGTGAGGACGCGGAACAGCTGGTTTAAGATGGTGGGGAGGAAGGCAATCATCACGTGGCCTTCCATCGCGTGAAGACTCTACGGGGACAGAAGGGGGAGGAAGTTCCCATTGTCTTTAGAAAGCACACCCGTCCAGAGCCATTCCCACTTGGTTTCAAATGAAAATGGACAAATTCCATCTGAAATGAATGAAAGGCCATGGTAGGTACATAAAGGGCCCTAAAGATTTCTTTATTCCAATCTCCTAAACCTGTAAACAGGATCCACAGAGGCAGAGAGCTCTGGTGGCCTAGTAGTAAGGAGCTGTGATGCCATCCAAAGGCACATGGTTCAAATCCACCAGCTGCTCTGTGACAGAAAGATGGTAAATCAATTCCTGTGTGATTTATAGGCTCTGAAAACCCACTGGGGGGGTTAGCAATGAGTTGGTTCTGACCTGACAACATGTAAGAATAACAACAGCGTTGTTGTTAAGTGCTATAGAGTTGTAGATGACTCATAGTGACCCTATGAATGAAAGAACTGAACACTTGTATAACTTTCATCGTTTCTCCAAGTTCATAGAGTTTCTGGAGGCAAGCTTTTTGGAAGTGGATGCCATTCCTGCTTTCAAGCTTGTTTTAATCAGGAAGCTCCACCAAACCCTGTCCACCATGGGTAACCATTATCATATTTGACACATCAGTGTCACAGTGTTTAGCATCAGAGCAACCACGAGTTACCTCTGTACAGCAAATGGACAGACCAGTGCTATACCACTTAGAAGAATGTTTGACCAAAAACAATTAAAACCAGGCCTTAGGGAAAAATGCATGGGGCAAAGATGAACCCAAGAATAATACTATTCTCAAGTGGTACTATTACTGCTTCTAGGACTGTTGTTGTTGTTGTGTGCCATCAAGTGAGAACAGACCCACAGCTGACCTTTCAGAGGCAGTAACTGCATGGGAGGAGATTGCTTATCCTTCTCCCACAGAGCAGCTAGTGGAGTTGAACTGTGAGCCTCAGGGATTAAAGCACAGGTTCTTATCACTAGTCCACCAGAGCTTACTATTAATGTCTATCATTAATAGCCATAATGTCTCACACCCAGGCAAGAACTTCTTTATAGAGGTTTTTAAGGGACAAAAAGAAATTAAAACTCAACCTATCCCAAAAAATGGTTACTTCTTTAGAATTTCTACTTAAGCGAGCAGTGCTTGGGTTCTTAAAAGCTTGCCAACTTTTAACCCAAAATATAGTAACTGATCTCTATTCACCTGGAACAACAAGGGAATAACACGCACTGGTAAAAAACAGTAGACTATAGGTCCAAGCGCCTCTGTGACATCCTGTCTCCTTTTCCATGAGACCAGAAGAAATAGATGGTGCCCTGCCACCACCACTGAACATTGTTTTCAAGTACCCAAGAGATGATCCTGATCAAGAGAAGGAAAACTGAAACACAACTTCAAATTCTCCTGGAAACCAGACTAATTGTATCCACTGAGACTCACTGAACCCCCAAATAAGAAAAATAAGGTAAAATCTTGAACCAAAACTATTCAATAAAGTCATTTTGTGTTCAATAACAGTTTAGCTTCACGGACAATGAATGTCGTCCTTGAGCACTGATTTCTTAACAATTTCTATGGGACTAAATTGAGAGTAATAACATGAAAGCAAAGATGAGAACTTTCGGGGGCTGAGGGTCCAAGTTAACAACATAAGCAGGGATGGTGAGAATAGTGGCACAACGTGCAGCCTCTATCACTGATCTGTACATGTGAAAAATGTTAAGTGGTGTATGTATTCACCAAAAGCAAAGTTAAGTACAAAGAGTGATTACTAAGAAATCCATCTGTTACCTTAAGATACTTTACAAGTTCGTTCCCTAAGGCCTGGGCACCAGATTCGGTTTTCTGACAGTACTGGAAAAAATTATGTAAATGCTGATCCTAAAAAAAAAAAAAAAAAAAAAAGAAACATTATTAACATGCATATTTTTTGTTAGATTATGAAACTGGTAACATAGAAATAACACCAAAAATCTGGAAAGATCCATCAACAAATGAGGAAAATTTGAGAAATGTTACTTATGTTAGGTATTTCATTTTATCAGCATATATTAATACTTTAGAGATACTTTCTTAAAAAAGAATGGAAAAAAGAAACAAAGTACAAAAGTATATTGACAGCGTACATCAGTTAGAATTTGGTCACAAAACAATGTGGACGCTCACTGAGAGAGAAATCATGGCTCATTCTAACAGGTTAGAGCTGTACCTGAGTGTACACTGTGGAAACCAGGTGAGTTGACACTTTCAACAGTGGCTTGCCTCCATCAACCCATTTAATTTCTGGACCATAATGCTGAAAGAAAAAAAAAGGCAGAAAAACCCCCATCACTACAAATTTGCTATCTCAGCTTCAGACATGATCTCCTCCATGTTCAGACCACCAATTATTTGGAATATTTTATGTATACACAATATAAGTCTAAACTTGACATGCTTAAATGCATACAAACAGTAAAAGGTTGTTCAAAACAAAACGCATTTTTTTCTCATCTACAAATATAAACCTAAATAACTTGAGATGGCTCAAAGAAGTAAAAATTAACAAACTTACTGAAGACATTTGAGTGACATCACGGTTTAATGAATTAGGATGGTGCCCTAACGGACTACCATATGAATGAAAAAGTTAGCTACTAGACTTATAAAATGCTGAAAGAAAATTCCTAGTCCTAGGAATAAAATATAGGAAGATGATTCCTAACCCTCATTATCTTTATTTGAGCATGGCATGGCTATCTGAGAGACAGACTTCCACTTCATGCATTATATCCCAGTGTTTATTTCCCTGCTTGCACCCTGCAAGTCCAAGCCTTATGAAATATGCAAACTACAACTTTGGTGATAACTGCTCACAGCATTGCCTTTCAAAAGTCTAAGTGAATCTGAGAAGTAACTAAAACTATAATATTGGGACTAGCAAACATGCTATGTAGTTTGCTTGGGATTTTTTGGTAAGAGCATTGGTGGGTGAGAGTACGTGCTATCTAGTTCTTCTGAAAGAACTGTGAAAAGGCAATTTTAACACCCACTTACCCTGCCCATCCCCAGCTCCTGGTAGCCAAGATAGCCAGATGGAAGATTGACTGACACGGGGATGTGCTGCTCGCTGGTCACCACCCTTCCATCTTTCAGAAGAGGAAGCCAGGAATATCCAACTGTTGAGAACAAAGAACAACAAAAATAAAACATAATTTTATGTGAATGAAAATTTAAGAGGAAAAAGTACATCACTCAGAGTAAGATATTAACCAGGTCTTTGCAGAACAATGTCAATATGTTGTTTGCCCTGTTTGGGATAAGAGTTCTAAAATGATCTTTAATAAAAAGCTACACAGGAAATCAATGCGTGGGCTCTTCTTCACCCATCAGCCAAAGGGTACAGAGAAAGAACTTAATATGAACACAATTATAAAAACCAGAGGAAGAAAGCGTTCCAGACCTTGCGTTTCGACCACATCCTTCTTCTTTGTGCTTCCTTTACTTGAATTATCACAGCTGACGTGGAAAAACGTGAACAGCAAGTGGTGCTTTTCATGCAGCTGGGTGGGTAATTCTATCTTAATCTGCATGGAAGACCAAATAACAATCTTTTTGGTATGAAACAATTTCAAAAAAGTTTTAAGGGAGAGCAGTGATGCAACATGTCACCCAATAAACCATAAACATGCATTTGTTCTCCAGAAAGATCGTAACATTTAGATTCTAAGCCATTTGAGATTGTAAATTGGGCTAAGGGGGGGAATAAAAGTGGATTCTTAATGGATGAGAGATGAGAAGAGGATTAGTGACTATTTCAACATTAAGAGAAATACTCTGGGAGCTCTGATGGCCTAATGTAAGGTGCTGCACTGCCAAAGCAAAGGTTCAAATCTACCAGCTGCTCAGCAGGAGAAAGATGGGCAATCTCTGCCCGTGTGATTTACAGCCTCTGAAACCCTGCTGGAGGGTCAGCAGCAACAGTCACTAAACAAATACTAGAATACAGACATCAGAAACCACCACTTTAACTTAAGCTAGCTAAGATCTTAAAGAAAAAACAAAAACCACAAACCAAAAACAAAAACCCAGCATGCTGTAGTCACATAGTTTTCGAATAAGTTTTTTTTTGTCCCTTTTTTTTAATGTCAAAGTTCAAGTTTAATAGAACTACTTGGAATTAAATTGGATCCTTCCAGCCGTGTGGTTCACTTTTATTTTCCACATGAAATATCCTGAATTTTTTTTTAATAATTTTAATGAGCATTTACAGAGATTTTGATTTCCATTCATTCATTGCTGCATGTCTCTCCCCGCTCAGCCCTCCTCCCCGAGTTCACTCCTCTCTTTCAAAAGTAAAAGTTTTAATAAGTTGCTTTAATATTTCTATATAAGTCAAGTCAATGGTAAAAAAGGAAGAGTCCCAGAACCAACAAAAATAATTACACTAAGAATTTAAAAGTAAATTTGTATTCGAATTTTGTAAATAAACGAGCAGGAAAAAAAAAGAAGAAATGTATCAGAACACTAAATAAATTTGGTAGTAAAGATGACTATGTTTGGGAGTATAGCTTTTTCTTTTCTATATTACCTGCATTTTCCAAATTCTTTTTACAATGAATACGTTACTTTTATAATCAGACAAGCAATACAGGAATCAAATCAGTATTTAGTTCTATCACTATAACTGGAGTGTCTTTTACATATTATTTTACCAAGCAAACAACTCAGGGTCATCCTTCAAGCTAGTGGGGCTGTTCGTTTCCGCTTGAGATCATCACTCACCTCATCATAGAATTCTGGGTTTTGGTGGTGGTGTAAAACGGCGGCAAAGGCGCTTCTCATGAACACTGGCCCACCAGGTCGGCCATAAATGCACTAAAAGAGAAGTCAGCAGAGAGAAACACTAGTGTTCAACAAGGAAGACTCCAAACTAGAACTGTTCAAAGAAGAAGGCGTGACAACAAAATAAGTTTAACACATCCACTCTAGAGTTTTGGTTTTTTTAAATGATTCTGATTGCCAGAAGAGGCTCCGGTCTGTAAGCTTCTTCACAGCTGGGCATAGAGCCTCTAAGCTCATCCTCAAGCCCTCCAACTCCCTCCCACTCTAGCCTTGGAGCGCTCTGCCCCCAGTCACTTTCACATCCCCAGATCTTTGATTATGCAACTCTTTTATTTTAAAGACCTTCCTTCTATCTGCACCAGGCCAGGCAAACTCACATAGCAAGACGTGTCTGATCTTTCTCAGTGTTACCAGACCAGAAAAGAGCACTTACTAATAATGTCTTATATGTGTTCCCTTAGCAATTTTTGTGTACCCTCCTTTCACAGTGATTCTTTTTTGTCCTAAAAAAACCCCACTTCATTGCAGTTCCATTCATGTTGCCAAAAGACTAATAAATTACATATCATTGTCTCATGACTGTCTTTTCCACCAAACTAAGTCCTTGAAGACAGAGGATAGAAACAGTATTTTATTCTTGTCTGCTTTGCAATCACTTTCTGTGTATCAGAGAGCTGGATGATGACTAGGGAGGATAGAAGGAGAACTGATGCCTTTGAGCTGTGGTGCTGGAGAAGAGTACTGAATAAACCATGGGCTGCTAGGAGAACAAACAGCTTTGTCCTAGAGAAGGTCAAACCATGCTGCTCCTTAGAGGCAAGGATTCTGAAGGTTCATCTGACATACTTTGGACATGTTGCAAGGAGCGACCAGTCCTTGGAGAAGGATATCATGCTTGGAGGGTGGAGGGACAGCGCAGGAGGGGAAGATCCTCTATAAGGTGGGCTGATTCAGTGACTGGGGTAATCGGGATGGGTGTGTCAGAGGCAGTGAGATTGGCACAGAACAGAGCAGGGTTCAGGGCTGTTGTACATAGGGTCGCTATGAGTCGCAGGCAAATCGATGGCACATAACAACTACAACAACAACTGCATTGTTGTACACTTCTCTCCTTTGATAGTCATTATCTTATCATTTACACTAAAGCCAGAGTTACTCTAGAGTTAGACTTTCTGGGCTTGACTCGTGAGTCTGCTAAATGTTAACATGTGACCCAGAATAAGTTGTTTTAACTCTATGCATCAATCTTCTCACTCAAAATACGTGAAGACTGACAAGCAGCTAATGCAAAAGTAGAAGGTCAGTGAAAGAGAGGAAGACCTTCAATGTAACGGACTGATACTATGACTGGAATAATCGGTTTGAGCACAGTGGATATCATGATAGCGGCACAGGATAAGACAAGGATGACTTCTGAAAAACAAGCTAGAAAACACTGTGGAGCACAGTTCTACCTGATACACATGACTGGTGACAGAGCGGTCCAAGGCTAGAACAGAAAGGAGTTGGAGGGCTTGAGGATGCGCTTAATGGCTCTATGCTCAGTTGTGAAGAAGTTAACGTTCATTGAAAAGACTTGAAGGCAACTGGTTTATTGTCAATCTTTCCTTATTACTGATAAAATATATAATTCCTAGGACCCTTCAAAATGCCTAGCTCATAATAACTGCACAATAAATATTAACTGAATTGAATACGAATAAGAAACTTTATCCTCAAAGAGTATACATCCCCACCCAATAACACAACAAAGCAGAAAACAAGGAGTAAGAACTTAATTATTCCATACAGTAATTCCTAGCACCCTGCATAATGCCTAGCTCACAGAAAGTGTGCAAGAAATATTAACTGAATTGATTACAAATAAGAAACTTCATCCTCAAAGAGTATAACAAAACAGTAAGAGTCAACAGGAATAAGAACTTGATTATTCCATATTCTTTAAGGTTCAGTACATGGGGTTATGTTACAAGCAACATTACCTATTTTTGTGTTGATGTCAATTAAAACATTCCTTTACTTGTACAATTCTAAAGTGTGAAATCCAAGTATGCACCTGAACATATATTAAAAAAACCAACCTTCAGAGGTTGAGCATCTTCTTCATCTGAATCTTTAAATTCAATGCCAACAGCAATGTTTCTAGCCTGCAGCAATATTTAAAGGGGAGGGTGGAGACAAAGTGAAAATCAACCCAAACGAACGATTTAAGTATTTAGTAAACAACACGGGAAATCAAATCCTAAGAGAGTTTGATATGAACAGTGAAACCCTATCCTTTGTACCCACCTTGGCAAAAGACTTTTGACTGTCGTATTTCAAGTACTTAGGATACACATAAAGGTGATTGTTGTAGATGGTATAAGGCTGGGTGTGTTTTGGTATGCAGGGCACAAATTCCTCCACTTCAAAGGTGATTGGAGTTTTAATACAGGTTTCAAAGTGCTTCATGGGAATGTATGATGAATTAACATAATCTGAAAAGACATCAAAATAAAACGTAAGTCAAAAGCCAGCCAAACAAAAATGTGTCCAATAAACTACACAGAATTTATACTTACTGGGCAGGTCTGAGGAAACATTATCAATTGTGATGTCTAGATTGCCTAAAATCACTGGAAGTTTAGCCATCTTCTCAGGCCTAAAAACAAAAGGTGAAGAAGGTAAGTAAGTTACGGCAGCCCTAACACATGAATTCTTGGGCAGCATTTACAGGGCAAATAAATGCAAATCATAAAGAGAATTTTAAATTTTATCACTCTTGCTGTTGTTAGGTGCTGCCAGGGAGTCTAATAAGAGACCATGTAACGAACTGGAGCCTTGTTACCAAAGAAAATCACAGTATTGTCATTTCAATATGTTATTTGAATAAAATGCTAACTCTAAGTTTAGCTTTGAAATCAGATGCATATTTTATGATTCTAGAAACTCTGGTGGCCGAGGGGTAAGGAGCGTATGGGTTGCCAACCCAAAGGCGTGTGATTCAATCTTCCTGCCCTGGCAGGAGAAGGCTGGGAGATCTCCTCCTGTGGGATTTAGTGCCTCTGAGAACCCAACGGAAGGTCGGCCATGGGTCAGGTCTGACTTGATGAAACACAACAAAAGCAGCACTTTTGAATATTTTAAGTGTTCAATGCCACATGTGGCGAGTGGCCACCAGGTTGGGCATCACAGGTCTAGATAATCAGTGTCAACAAAACTATTCTAGTTAAATATTCTTTTTTTTTTAAATTTTATTTTTAATTTTTTATTTTCTTATTTTTGTGTGAGTATACCGTCAAATCAGATCTGACTGGTACAGGAGGAGATTGTCCCTCCTTCCCCGGCAGAGCATCTGGTGGATTCGAACCATGCGCTTCTGGGATTGTAGTTGCAGCTCCTTACCACTAGGCCACCAGAGCTCCCCTTCTAGTTAAATATTCTTGAGCCATTTTATTACACATTTTTAGCTCTTTTGGAGTCATGGAAACAGAAACTTGGAAGTCATCTTAGATCTCAGTGTCTAGCAAAATACTCTGCACAGAACTAAGTGCACTGTGGATATTTATTTTTGTCTCTGGTCTAATTCAATGCAAGAATCTCTTCTCTGACATTCCTGACAAGCACTGTTGAGGCCTCAACTCCTCTTGACTAGTCACAAGGACCATCCCAGCACAGCCTTTCCATCTTCACACTGTCTTTCACACTAGAGAGAAACTTCCATCGGTCTAGGGTTCTGGGTACCATAAATACATAATTTATAAAATATAAATGAGATGTTTTCCTAGTTGAAAAATGCATTAAAGGAAGATGCATAAGATTTGAGAACAGAAGACTTCAGATGAGTCTAATAACTTTGTTTAAATAGTTGAAAACTGTTAAATAGAGAAAAAAAAATTGGTCTATTGGTGAATGGAATTTTCAGAGCTCAAGTTCCGCCACGTCTCACTGACAACATGGTGCTCAGAAGCCAACGTCTATGGAAACAGCATTCAGGAAATCAAATGGGGTGTTACACCTGGCAAATCTACTGCCAAAGACTTCTCTAAAGCACTGAAAACAAAGATGTTCCTTGAGGACTTAGATGCACCTGGCACAAGACACGCTGCAGATGTATTTGAAAGACAAATAGGAAAAATCAAAGAACTGATGTCTTTGAATGAAGTGTTGGTGAAAAATACCGAATACACTAACAACTGCCAGAAGAATGAACAATCTAATCCTGGAAAATGTACAGCCTGAATGCTGCCTGGGGCGAGGATGGTAAGACTGCACCTCAGGTACGCTGGGCACGCTGTCAGGAGGAATCGGCTCCTGGTTAAAGACATCACGGTCACTAAAGTAGGGGGCCAGCAAGAAAATGGGGTAGACCATCAATGGGACAGAATGACACAATGACTGTAGCAATGAGTCTACTCAAGTTACAACTGTGAGGATAACAGAAGAGTGAGAACACTCTGAGCGGGAAGTCGTCCACTTTTGACCAACATACTCTCCACTGTTAAAGCCACAGTACTATTAGTTTGGGGCATCTACACCAATTTAGTGACCTACTCATGAACAGTTTTTATATCTTTTTTAAAAAATGTTTTAATTTTATTATTTGTGTGTGTGTGTGTACCATCAAATCACATCTGACTGGTATAGGAGGAGATTGCCCCTCCTTCTCCAGCTCTGAGCATCTGGTGGATTTGAACCATGCACCTCTGGGATTGCAGTGCAGCTTCTTGCCACTAGGCCACCAGAGCTCGCCACAATTTTTAAATCTTACATAAGCGTTCCTAGTATCCCACATTGTCCCAACTTGTTTTTAAATAATTATGTTTTTTGGACCAAAGAAAATGATTTAGTAGTGTCTTTACAAAATTCCATCTTTTTATATTTTGGCCATTTCTACTTGGTCAAAATCTTTTTAATTCAAGATTTTATCATCTAACATATTAGGTCTTCCTATTAGCTTTGTGCCATGAAGACATTTCGTTCATACGTTATAGTCTCATAAAGGTCACTCATGAAGATGTTACATAAGATACTGGCAAGAGCAAGTGCTCTTTTAAAACACTAGAGATCCCTCTTCCAAACGGTTAGACATCATCTATCTTCAACTTGACTCCCACTCAGAGTGACTGCACAGGGCAGAGGCGAACTGCCCCACAGAGCTCCTGAGGTGGTAATCTTTATGGAAACAGACTGCCTCATTGCTCCTGCATGGAACATCTGGTGGATTTGAACTCCAGCCCTTTTGGTTAGTTCAAAACCTAACCACTGCACCACCAGCACTCCTTCTAGGCAGGTACTAGACAATTACTCTTGCTTCCTTTCATCTGGTTACTCTAGCTATCGCACAAGTGTCCTCATGTGTACGCAGCATTTTTCACTTGTTCAGAGGGTAATACAGTACATTCACTCTGTCAAAGACCACATTCATCTGTATGAGCTTGGTATCCCACAGTAAAGAAGAGATCATTAGGATGACTAGCTTATCCTAATGACTGCAATGTAATTCCTTACTATACTAGAAAACAGACCAGTAACTCGTGGCTTTTGGTAAGCCAACTATTTAACAACTTCTTTTAGGATGTAGCGTTGCTTGGATAATAAAAACTCAGTGGCTGACCGAATTAGTACTTACTTTTGTTCTCATCTTTGAAAAGTTGCTCCCTTCAGTGTTTCACTTCCCTTAGACATAACTGCATCTATTAAACAGTCACACATGTAGCGCCTCACTATACCTGGGAACACCAGTCATTTGAAACAGGAGTTCCTAAAATTCCCAAGCCCTTGCCTTCCTTATGCCTACAGGCTAGGCTGGCTATGTCCACTTCGCCTGGTGGTGTCGTGCATAGGGAGCTGTACTCCTAAACCACAGGCTGAATCTCTCTGGCTGTTCAAATCCACCATCAGTTCCAACGGGCAAAGATGGATACTCTCTTCCCATCCAATGTATTGTTTCAGAAACCTGCTGGAGGACCAGCTATGTATGAGCTGGTTCAACAACCACGAGCTTTAGAGTTTTGTCCATCCTAAGGACAACTTTTTCCCTCTCGTTTTCCTTTGTCTTTTGCCTGAAACTGGATTTAAATTAGCAATCCTGATCCCAAGAGTGTCAGGGGATACATTTTTTTTTTCTCTCATCAAATCTGAGATGGTATTTTTGAGAAAACAATGACAAAAGAAACAACAGCTTTGGATTCAATCTGTGTTCCCAGGGTACTAACATTATTCTCTATAAGAAAGAAAAGGGCCAGCGGGCGGCAGGGAGAGCTGTGCGTTTGGCCCCGGGCAGGTGGCAGGGTGAGCCCTGCGTTCAGCCCCCAGTCCTTGGATTGTACCATCCGACCCCTGGGTAGAAAAAACTGCCCAGGGTATACAGAGAATTTTATCGAGGCTAGTTTCTTCCACCTTCTCCCCCAGTACACCCATAAATAACACCTCCTAAGCCCTTCTATCTGTAACTTTCAAGTTTGTTCTCTCTAGATTTGCTCCCTTTTCTATAGGTAACCTTAAGACTGAATTTTACTCCACACCTGACCCCGAACCCAGTTCCAGAGATAAAAAGGAAATATAATGGCCAGTGAAGGAAGCAAAGGAGGATGGAGCCTCAGGGTTCAGTCAGCCATCCCCACTGGACCCACCTGGGAAAACACTTTGTAGTCCAGAGGGGAGTAAATATCAGGAAAACATCTTCTAACAGAACAAGAAGGCAAGCAGCTTCAACTCAAGACCACCAATAAGGTGATAAAGTGTGTTCCCTTTCCCCCTTCACATCAACGCCCCTGTTCAACATGAAGAAGCCAGAGAGTCTGCACCCAATTTCCAAATGAGAAACCCACAAGTGAAAAAGACAGTTTTTTTAATCACCAATGGACTATGCTTACCATTGCCCTGAATCATCTGGTCCCCAATGGGTCCTTTTCATTTCCTTCACCTGCTCCCTCCACCAACCTAATTGTACAGCATTGCAACTGCATCCCTGCAATTTTCATCCCTGCCCATCCTCACCCTTCTGCTCCCAACCCTCACCTCCATATATCCCCAACATGTTTTTCCCAATAAAATTAAATTTAAAAAAAAGAAAAGAAAAGTTAGAAGGGGGGGTGGGGAGCAATGTTGATGTTAAAAACTGAACAACAAAGTCAATGAAAAAGAAACACTCCATTTCCCTAACTCCATGGTGAAGAAAATAGTATAAGGGACCCTGGCACTGCTTTGGATTCTTACAGAGAAGGTTACAAGGTATCCTATTGCTCTGTGTATTCTGTGCCTTTGCATCTGATCCTTATTCTCAGTTTTGGGGGCTTTAACTAGCTGTCTGGAGCACTAAATCCGTGGTTAATGAGCACGACCACACCACACAGGGAAGCACACACTCAGCTTTCCTCTGAGTTCTGCTCTGAGAAAGTTCTTGCTCCTTGCTGCCCGGCTGTGCCTTTACACTCAGATCACCTGCAGATCATGACCCGAGAAAGCATCTAGGTGCCACTGAAGGGGTCAGAGCTCTGAGAACAGCTCTCTGAAGAGCCACTACAGGGCCGAATGCTGGGGATGAGGGGTGAGGGGCAGCTGGGTTTGGCAGGTTTCAATCTAACTAGCTTTGGGAGTAACTTCCATGCTCAGTGTATTTGAAAATGCCATTGTCTGTTTATTATGAATACAACAGCAAATGCCAGTTTAAAGAGTTCATGTAAAATCAAGGAAAACTATAAAATGGAAAATGAAAAATCACTCATATGTCTGTGCCTCAGAGACAACCATGATTATTAACACCTTGGTGTGTATATCTTACTAATTTTTTTTAAATTTTATTATTTTTGTGTGAGTGTACCGTCAAATCAGATCTCACTGGTACAGGAGGAGATTATCCCTCCTTCCCCGGCAGAGCATCTGGTGGATTCGAACCGTGCGCCTC
>NW_006399754.1:11587605-11596063 GCF_000299155.1 Elephantulus edwardii | reverse complement strand
TTATTTTATGTATGTACCATCAAATTGGATCTGACTGGTACAGGAGGCGATTGTCCCTCCTTCTTCAGCAGAGCACCTGGTGGATTTGAAACGTGCACCTCTGGGATTGCAGTGCAGTTTCCTGCCACTAGGCCACCAGAGCTCGCCTCTTACTAATTTTTATACCTGTCTGTCTGTCTGTCTGTCTGTCTGTCTATCTATCTATCTATCTATCTACTTATCTATCATCATTGTTGTTGTGTACCATCCAGTTGGAACAGACCCACAGCTGACCCTTCAGTAGGTTTTCAGAGGCAGTTAATTGCACGAGAGGAAACTGCCCATTCTTCTCCCATAGAGCAGCTGGGGGATTTGAACTACACACTTTAGGGATTGCCGTGCAGATTCTTGCCACTAGGCCACCAGAACTCCCTCATGCAGCTGCTAACTTACCCACTTATCCACCTCTACACAGAGAAATCTAGAAAGCACATTTTCTTTTCCAAAGTAGGTCACCTAGTTATCTTTTCCCTCTTTAACCACATGGTGTATTCATTTTCCTAAAAGAGTGCATATAGACTTAAGTATTTATTAATATTTGCTCTATTAGTTTGATAAATATTTCCTTTATTAAAAGGTGTCAAGATGTTGAAGTTCCCTGTAACTCAAACAAAATAAAGACAATAATTACTGCATGTTAGTACTACATGTATGACTATATAACATCTATTAAAAAAGGTTTTTTTTGTTTTTCCAAAGATGTTAAGTGTAGCTATATTCACATTCCTGAATAAAAGAGAACAGAGTAAATTTCCCTAACTTACCAAAGGTCCATCTGCTCAGTGAACTATTATGAAGGTGTTAAAAACAAGGCATGGAAATCCATGTAACACCTTCCAAGAGTTCCTGTGCAGAGATATAGATAGCTGTAAGCTGACAACTATTTAACACAAACTCAACAAAGAAAGGAAACACCAGCAAATATCCCACATGGTCCCCCATTATGGGTAGAACCAACTATGCAAACAGGCATTTTTCATTTCTTTTTCTCTACTTGTCAAAACTTCTACAATAAATATATATTTACTTTCTAAGCGCAATCACCTGTACTTCAATACTAGAACAGAATGGAAATATTTCACTTAGTCTCCCGAGCACGGTAACTGATTCTCACTGGTAGCCAGGTGCACTCTTTGATCCTCTTCCTCACCGGAATGCATGAGGGTCAGACCTACAGCCAGAAGTGACGGACACCCCGTGTGGTCCACGAGCACAGTGAGGGCGGGTGCCCTGAAGACTACGGTTACACGCGTACACCGACCTCTGCTCAAATTACAGTGAGTCCCTGCTCTACAAACGTCCCACGACATACAGACATACAACCAAGCCAACCCCAGAGAACCCCAGAGAATGCTCATATCGCAAAGACTTGAGGTACAGATGCTGCTTGGTAAGAACAATGAGGAGAGATTTCATGATGTACATCCATGTGTTATTATTACTGTATAATTATTACTATTTTAAAGATATTTAGGTCTACCTGGAAGTGTTTCTTTAACATTCTTTTATGCACTGAAATGCCCACCACACATGAAAACCTGACTAAGTAAATAAGTCTCACTTTGGACATGTTTTCAAAAGTCAGTCCTTGAAGAGAGATGTCGTGCTGAGAAAACCAGAAGCTCAGCAAAAGGAACGCAGAGCCTACATGAGATGACTGACAGTGACCACCACCATAGGCTTGAGCACAATAAAGATTGCGAGGGCAGAACACAATGGGACGAGGGTCAGATCTGTTGTTCATGGAGTCACTATGAGTTGTGGTTGACCTGGTGACATCTAACAACCACCATCACCACCACCATCACCACAACCGTCACCGTCACCACCATCACCGTCACCACCACCACCACCACGGCTCCAGACAGTCCAGGGTCTAAGCAAACTTGAAATTTTGGTCTTCGCTGTCCCCATTTTGATCAGAATTCTTCTAAGAAATCTTTGATCAAAACGTGCTGTGATGGTAGCCAGGCAGCATCCAGTTCTTCTAGTTTTGGTGCTTATTTTTCATTTCAAACTCTGTTTTCCCCCTTTCAAGAATTTGTGTTGCATACTCTTTAGCATGAGCCATTTTCATTCCACCGTCCTTCACGATCCCTGAATTGAACAATTTCCCCCCCCCCAAACCTGTTTTATCCAACTCTCTAATGATGTCTGTTTTCTAGGTGTGCACATAAGACCTTAAAACTGACTTCTGCCAAGGTCTATGGCTGGTAGTGGCCACTGGAACTCCAACTGCATGCAAAAGCATCCAGGTCAGCTTTATACCTGCAACTGCCACTCAGCTTTCCTAGACACCTTCTCAGGACTTGGGCTGGGTACCTTTCACATGAATTCAAGTGTTGACATTAACCTTTGTGTGCACAGGTCTACTTTCATACAGAACTTTCACCTTTTTTCACTTGTGTTTTGTTTTTGGTTTTTACTTAGGATGTCTTGGCATTTCCTGGCTGAAGATATACAGTTTACTGCTGGAGCTCTGCTTAAGAAGCTACTTTTACTAGTAGAGCACATTCTGTGTTAGAAGATTATGATTCAAGATTGAAGCCCTGGGAAGAAACGCAATGAAGTAGGTCATTTCATCTGACAACAGTTCTGCCACAAACCAATGCCTTGTTAGTGCTGCATCCATGAAATCTGTCACATGTGATAAATAAAGACTTAGTGGGGGAAAAAACAAACCACCACACCAAACACTTACTTCCGAAAGTCTGCAAGTAACTTCAGCATATCGTCATTTGATAACTTATTGCTGTCTTGCTTATAGAGAGCAGAAAATCTGGCATTTTTGTCAAGGTTTCCAGATGTGTCCCTAAACAATGTCCTGAAACAGCAAAGAAACATTTCCAGATTAGCTTTTCAAAGGACCAAAATAAACCTATAACTTAACTCTGGTTGCTATGTGAAGAGGAATTTTATTCTACCAGCTATCACCAAGACAAATCTTATTATCTAAAAATATGGAACGTACTTATGAGATGAAAATAACTAACTCAATTTACACAGAAAATCGCTCCAGCAGATGACTGTGTTTAGGAAACAGCACACACAGTCCATTAGGTAGAGAAGTAGATATCACAAATGCAGGCTTTACTGGGCTGCAGCTCCGTCCTGGCTGGACATACACGAGGGGAACCTGAGAGCCTACCTCTGGAGCAAGCTTTCCTGCTGGTCAACCCTCCCACTTCCTATGTGGGGACCCGCCAGTCAGCATCCTTCCTCTGTAAGATGCTAACAAACTCTGAAAATCACTTCAGATTCAGAGACTACTACTTATTTTTTAGTTTTATACATTCTAATCTTCCTTTTCTCCCAATAACTCAAACGTTGTAGGTTAACTGGTCTATCTACCTATCTAACTGTAACCATGTGTCTCTCCCTCTACATCAATATATATTACATATATATGTGTGCGTGTGTGTGTGTATGTGTATGTGTGTATATATGTGTATATACACATACATGCTGCACCATATATGTAAGCATAACATATATGTCGTCTTCTATTTAAAAGGTAGGCAGGCCGCTCTTCTTACCTTGCTGCCCAAGCAAATGGCATTCTGTACTGTCCTAGTCTTTGGCATGCCTGCTTGGCATTCTTCAGCACCTTCTGGGCAACCTTGAAGACATCAGAATAAACTATGAGGTTTGACATCCTACTGACAGTATATAAAGGACCATCACCACACTGTCATTAAACAAACCATTAATTAGTATGATACCAGATGCACAGGAAATGCCCACCCTGCCCCCTTAATAGTAATGTGTATGTCTGGATTTCCACTCAGTACAACATATTTTATTTTAATGTATTTTCTAGCAGTGACTCTCAAAGAATAGGCTAAAACCTAGCATCCTAAGAGAATCTACTTGCTAGAACGATGACGGTTTCCAAAAATTCACCTCTTTTCATTGGCCTTCACAGGGAAGAGAACTTTATCTCATAGGCTCTTCTAGTTGGTTATGACTAAGGCTCATCTAAGACTCAAAAACCAAAACCAAGCCCACTTCCGTTGGTTTGCTTCTGACACGCAGCAACCCTTCAGCAAGTCTGTGAAGCTTTAAATCTTAATGGAAGATCCAGTCGTCTTTCAGTTAGCTCCCCAACACACCGCTCATTCGTAATTATTAACATCTGGTATTCATGCCAGATGAGAACGTATTACCAGCATTTAAGCAAACCCACTGTCATCAGGTCAATTTGAATTTAAAGTGTCCCGTGACTGGATATTATCTTTCTCTGGCAGAGGAGTTATTGGATGTGAAGGTTCAAGTCTCTCCAGATGTGCCTCAGAAAAAAAGCAAGAGCCTGGCTACAGTCTTCATCTTCCAGTAGCAAAATGCTATGATTTTATCGTAATCATGCTGGAGGAACTGCTGCCTTTGTGAATGCACCAGGAAACATAATCCTGTACAGAAAAAGGTCAAGAGGACATCTATCCAGTCCTTTCTTTTTAAGGACGAGACACCTGCATCTCTACAGGTTAGACAGTGGGGACTGGAGTGCATGTGGCCATTAAGTAAACTGGGCTTTTCTACTCAACTATTAGTCTTCCTTCATCATTTCAAGCAGATACTATTACTTTTAGATTTTAGTAACAAAGAGTATGTTCTCAAGGAAAATATAATACTTACATGAATTCTAAGTTTTAACAAAGGGTTTCAATGACGTCTCATTTTTCCCTGAAGTTAACATGGGCTGATGCCTCAGACTTACCAAAAATGCAAAGAGAATACACTACATATGAAAGCTGCATTATTTCCCCCCTCTGTTCTTCCTTTCCTCTCCTGCTCTCATTTATGCATGGTAAACGCCTATAAAACTTCATAAAATCTCCTGAATGCAAAACCTACTCCAAATGATGTTTGGGAGAACATGAAAGCTCTCATACGCAGGCGGAAGACATCCTCTAACTTTTCACATCTACTCTGACATTGAATCTTAATCGCCCCATTGATTGAAGGCTTTGAAAATGACAGGCAAATAAATGCATGCATGGAAGATCAAGGATAGAGATGAGCTTCCCACTCCATAAATAATGGAGAGAAAGAAGAGCTCAAGAGAACTCAGCAGACCGGGAAGCAGACAGTATCAAGTCTAATTGCACAGCAATCTGTCCTTGTAGCACCAATAGGAATGAGATGCCAGAGCTGAGACCGTGCTTGAAGCAGGCAACAGCACAAGAATGGTGCACAGGAACCTTGGACACATAAGGTGTGCACAGAGAGTCCAGTGGACTTAACTTAGGTCTTCACTGATTAACAATCAAAATATAAAAGAGCTGAAAGAGTTCCCCACCCCTCCCCTGCCATGTCTTTACAGGCCTGTTTTAAAGGATAAAACTCTTTATTTCGCTTTCATCAGCCCCAAAAACATATTGTTTGAAGTGATGTCCCTAAATGAATGGGTGTTTACTTGACAAGGCTTGTAACAAATGATGACAACATCTTTCATGTAGTCAGTGCTTTGAGGTGTTCACAGCATCTGTTTGTACAATATTTGTTTGATCCGCACAACATCCCAGTGGGGAAGACAGGGGAAGTAGTAACACATCGTTTATCTACAGAAGGGACATCTCGGGCTCACACAGGTGAAGTGATTGGTTCAAAGAACCCAGGTTAGTGAAACAGTGCACATCCAGGTCTTTTGACTCATAGGACCTGTTCTTTAAAGACCATCCTGAATCTTGATGAACTCACATATGATGGATGAGTGATCATAAAGATGAAGAAAGACTGTTCTCCATCAACTGAGTAGACCAAATTAGGGCCTCCGGGGGTCCACTCCTCCTTTTGACCAGCTCCTGACTCTTTCAACATATTAGGGTCCACATCTATGGTGGCCTCTTACAATAAATAGAAACAAATGAACACAATATACTGTAAACGGGCCTAGAAAACAGGACTCCACAACTTACACCCACTGGGTAGCTTATAGAAAGAAGCGATAAGTAAAATCCCTTTGACACCAGCTGTGTGACACTGTGTAGGTAACTACCTCTTTCTAAAACTCAACTTTCTAACGGATCTAAGGAGCAGAGGACTTCAAATAGCCTTCCTTATTCTAATATTCAATAATTCTGTATTATGTTCATACCCAGGCACTCCCCAAGTAGCTAACAATACTTCAAACATACATCTTGAATGTTTTCTTTCCTTCTTTTACCTAACTAAAGGTAACCCATCTCTGTGCTCAAACCCTGCTCCTCTGGACAAAAACAAGTGTCTCTGAATCACATTATGCAATCACTGCAGCAGAGAATGAGAGACATGGCATGCCAGAGAGCTGACCTTGGGACAGCTAGCCCATGGACCCAGAGCTGGGAGCCTTCAATCGAGGCTGTTGGAGGACTGCGGGAGAGAGTTATAATTAGCAGGACTGTGAGAATCATCAATGTAGGAAAACTGGACATTGTTAAGAAAGAAATGGAATGCATAAATATTGACATACTAGGTACTGGTGAAATGAGATGGCTTGGCATGGGACATTTTGAATCAGGTGATTATATGATTTACTATGCTGGAGATGAAAAGGTGAGAAAAAATGGGGTTGGATTCATAATTAAAAAATTCATTTCTAGATCTATCCTGAAATACAATGTGGTGAGCAACAGGATAATATCCATACACATACAAGGAAGTCCAGTGAATACCACTATCTTTCAAATATATGCACCAACAACTGGAATCAAAGAGGAGGAAATAGAAGATTTCTGCCAACTTTTGCAGTCAGAAATTGATCAAACCTGCAATCAAGATGCATTAATAATAATGGGTGACTGGAATGCAAAAGTTGGGAATAGGGAAGAAGGATCAGTAGCTGGAAAACGGGCTCAGAGAGAGAAACAAGGCTGGAGATAAATTATAGAGTTCTGCACATTCAATGATTTATTCATTGAAAATACCTTTTATAAGAAACATAAATGCAAAAAAAAAAAATAAAAGAAACATAAATGCAGGCTATACACATGGATCTCACCTGATGGTATGCATAGGAATCAAACAGATTACATTTGTGGAAAGATTCGCTAGAGAAGCTCAATATCAGCAGTGAAAACCAGGCCGGGTGCTGATTGTGGGACAGACCACCAATGACTCATATACAAATTCAAGCTGAAGTTGAGGAAAATTAAGTCAAGTCCACGGGAACCAAGATTTGACCTTAAGTCTGTCCCACTCGAATTTCAAAACCATCTCAGAAACAGGTTTGAGGCCTTGGCACCAATGAGGGTAGACCAAATGAGCTCTGGGAGGATATCAAGTAAATCGTCCATGAAGAATGCAAAAGATCATTACAAAGGCTAAAGAAGAAGAAAAGACCAAGATGGATGTCAGATGAGACTCTGGGTATTGCATTAGAGTGCCAAGAAGCCAAAGCTAAAGGAAGAAATCAAGAAATCAAGGAGCTGAGTAGAAAATTTCAAAAGGCAGCTCAGGATGACAAAGCAAGATATTATAATGAAATGTGCAGAGAGCTGGAGTCAGAATATCAAAAGGTCTGGACTCTCTCAGCATTTCTTTTTTTTAAAATTTTTTTATTTTATTTTATTTTTTTCTCAACATTTCTTAAGTTGAAGGAGTTGAAAAACAAATTCAAGCCACGGGTGGCAATACTTAGAGATAGTTTGGGTAGAATGTTGAATGATCCAGGATGTATAAAAAGATGGAAGGAATACACAGAGTAACTGTATCAGATGAAATTGGCTGACACAGAGGAATTTCATGAAATAATATATGAGCAAGAACCTATGGTGATGAAGGGGGAAGTTCAAGTTGCTATGAAGGAATTGGCAAAAAACAAGGCTCCAGGAGTTGAATGCATACCAACTGATTTATTTCAACAAATAGACGCTGCCCTGGATGTGCTCACTAAGTTGTGCCAGGAAATCTGCAGGACAGCCAGCTGGCCAACTGACTGGAAGAGATCGATTATTTGTTCCCATTCCAAAGAAAGGTGACCCAACAGAGTGTGGAAATTATCGAACAGTATCATTGATATCACATGCAAGCAAGATTCTGCTGAAAATTATACAAAAACGTTTGGAACAATACGTCAACAGAGAACTGCCAGATGTGCAGGCTGGATTCAGAAGAGGTTGCGGTACTAGGGATATTATACCTGATATAAGATGGATCTTGGCAGAAAGCAGAGAATACCAGAAGAATGTCTCTGTGCTTCATTGACTATGCAAAGGCTTTTGACTGTGTGGATCACAACAAGCTATCACTGACTCTGAGAAGAATAGGAATCCCAGATAATTTGATCGTGTAAATGCGAAACCTATACTTGGACCAAGAGGCAGTCGTCAGAACAGAGCAGAGAGAAACTGGATGGTTCAAAATCAAGAAAGGGGTCCGTCAGGAATGTATTTTGTCTCTATTCCTTTTCAATCTGTATGCAGAACAGATCATCTGAGAC
>NW_006399754.1:11586850-11587505 GCF_000299155.1 Elephantulus edwardii | reverse complement strand
TAATCAAGGATGCTTTGGGAAGAATAGTAAATGATCCAAGAAGTATTAAAAGAAGATGGAAAGAATATATTGAGTCACTGTATCAAAAGGAATTGGCAGACACAGAATAATTTAATGAAATAACATATGAGCAACAGCCTATGGTGATGAAGGAAGAAGTTCAGGCTGCTTTGAAGGAAATAGCAAAAAACAAGGCCCCAGGAATAGATGATATATCAATTGATGTATTTCAGCTAACAGATGCTGCCGTAGACGTGCTCACCAAGTTATGCCAAGAAATCTGGAAAACAACCACTTAGCCAACTTACTGGAAGAGATCTACATTTGTTCCCATTCCAAAGAAGGGAAACAAAGTGTGGAAACTATAGAACAATATCATTGATTTCACATGCAAGCAAGATTCTACTGAAGATTATAAAAAAATTACTGGAACAGCACATCAGCAGAGAACTGCCAGAAGTCCAGGCTGGGTTTAGAAGGGGTCGTGGTACGAGGGATATTGGGTGAGTGCATTAGTCATGTGTATTCCTTAGGAAATCCTGAAGGATAATAAAGAAACTTGAACTCACTGCAGTCCAGTCAGTTCTGACTCCTAGCAATCCTCTATCAGCTCTCTGAGGCTGTAAATCACAACAGGAGCTTTCTCACTTTGCTC
>NW_006399754.1:11580136-11586750 GCF_000299155.1 Elephantulus edwardii | reverse complement strand
CAAAGATTCTCACCACTGGGCCAATTGGCAGCATCAGTATAGATGGTGAAGAGATTGAGATAGTAAACAGTTTTAGTTTGCTTGGCTCCACAGTCAACACTCTTGGTAACAGCAGCCAGGAAATCAGGAGATGAATTGCATTGTCAGCTGTGAGGGACCTCTCAAGAGTACTGAAGTGCAACAACGTCAGGCTGGAGACTATGGTGCGCCTGATCCAGGCTACAGTCTTTGCAATTAAGTGCTATGCATTGGAGAGTTGGACAGTGAATAGGGATGATAGAAAGAGAACTGACCCCTTTGAGTTGTGGTGCTCGAGAAGAGTGTTGAATATACCATGGACTGCTAGGACAACAAACAGGTTTATCCTGGGGAGGGTGAAGCCAGAATGTTCCCTGGAGTCAATGGTTCTGAAGCTTCGTCTGACATACTTTGGGCATGTTGCAAGAAGGGACTGGTCCTTGGAGAGGGACATCATGTTTGGGAGAGTAGAGGGATGATGCAGGAGAGGAAGACCCTCGATGAGATGGATCGATTCTGTGAGTGGAGTGGTGGGAACGAATGTGTTTGAGACAGCGAGGTTGGCACAGGATAGAACGGCGTTTAGGGCTGTTGTACATGAAGAGCTATGAGTAGCAAACGACTTGATGGCACATAACAACAACAACGGTTCATAACTATGAGTCATGCTTGACTTACCGGCACAAAACAACACCACTACCATCACCACCAACAACAAGAACAAAAACCTGGCCTAGTGAGGAGGGAGCTGTGCCGCTCACCGAAAGGTGGCATCGCTCTCACGGTTCAAATCCAGTAGCTGCTCCATGGGACAAAGATGGACAATCTCCACCAGGATGTCAGACAGCCTCTGAAAATCAGTCCTCAGAGTGTAAGCTAGGAGCCATCCCAAATTTAAAAGTAATAAGAGGTTTCTTGAGTGTTTACAAAGACGTTTACTAGATGTTGCAGAACGCAATGAAGACCCATCCTTTCTTCTTTCTAGTACAGCATGTAAAGAACATTCGTGATGAGTGAAGTATTTATCCTTTTATCACCATTATGATACCTTTGGAAAACCATGCCTCCTACATTTAAAAGAGAAATATTTAACTCAGTAGAAACTTAATATGATGGATATCATGGGATAAAACTCATATATCAGCCCCACTTGTTCATTACTGTTGAGTTGGACCTAACTCAGAACTGACCCACCACTGCACTTTGGAAGCTATAAACTGCATGAGAGGAGCCTGCTCATCTTCCTCCCATGGAACCACTGGTGGACGTGAACCCCCGAAGAAGTGAGTCCTCTGGCTCAGCAATGCAACACCCTATGGATCATGACACCAGAGTTCCCCAGAGAAATGGCGTGCGCCTCCCCTCTCGTCAACTACAGCAAGGGGAAGGATGTAAGTATAAACAGGCCAACATCAAACTCCAGAGTCCAGAGACACAGCCTATAAATAAATTTTATTTGAATATAATGGATTCATCTTTTAACGACTGAAGGTCTACTGTTAAGCAGAGAATTCCTTTGCAAATTATTTTAAGTGATCAAGACGAACTACTTAAGTGAAGATTTTATTCACACACTGGATTGCTTGTCATTGAAAGTCAGACACTCAAAGTTAAATATGTGAGTACTTCTCACAAACCATACCCTCAGAACTCCCCACACTGTGTATATACATTTACTCTAAATGTTGTGTGTTAAGTGCCGTTGAGTCATAAGCCACTCATAGGGGTCCTATGAATGACAGTCCTTGACACTTGCGTGCGTGACTTTTGTCCTTTATCCAGGTTCATAGGGTTTCCGCAAGCACGCTATTTATGGGAAGTGGAGGCCACTCCTGCTTATATTCTAAATAGAGAAGAATATAAATCCAGCTACATTCATTTTCTCTAAGCATTAGTATTTTGGCACAATGCAATGGTAATACTGCTGCTTTCAGATTGCTTTTAGTCATCATCAAGCATAAAGGCTAAAGCATTAAGTATAAAGGCTAAAGCATAACACACTAGAGTTTTGTTGAGTTTTTAAAATTTTTTCTACTATTTCCAAAATTCAAATACAAATTTGAACAGATTCTTTCCATTTCCCTCACTCTCTTTCCCATCAAACTATACAACCCAATGATTAATCCCCATTCCTCCTTGCACATCCACATCCCTCTGCTTCCAGCCTCTCCCACCCCTTCTGGATCCTTATACTCATTCTACAATAAAGGTTTTATACAATATTTATCCTTACGGGACTGAGTTAGTTCACGCAGCATAATGCTCTCCAGTCCTGCCCAAGTTAGGTAATAATTTGCAAAGTTATTGCTTCTGTGACACACTGGTTTTTTAATGGTAGACCTCTCATCTGTAAATGCCCCTTATTCCCAGAAACAACCTGAGCTCTGTGGCTGCCTGTGTGCCACTATGATACTAAACAAGTCTAAGCAGAGCTCCAGACTACGGCAGGTGAGGAAGAAAGGGCCCCACATGCACAAAATAGTCAACGAAAACCCCACGGATCACCACAGAGCAATGGCTGATCTGCAGTCAGGGTACAGCATGGGCCTGAACATTTTGTTCTGTTCTCCACAGGGTGACCGTCAGTCAGGTCAATTGAATGAGACCTGGAAACAACCACCCAACAGCTAACCCCAACTGACCACACCTGTGTGGACGGTAGAATAGGGATGTCAAAGACCAGGCAGCATGTGTTCCAGTTTGTGCCTGGGACTGCTATGAGGCAGGGCTAATGAGACAGCAGCTACCACCACACACAGCAAGCAAATCTACACAGAAACCAGGCCTACCTTAGAAGAATCGGAACTTTTCATATACGGCTCAGCACAGTGTGTGATGCTTCCCTGGAGGACCTTCTCAATTCTGGCCACGAGAAATATATCCGGATGAGGACACGTGACCGAAAAGATTCCCTGGAGGACAGACCATTTGCTTCAGCAGGCAGAACTCACAGCCACAATCAAGCAAACCCATGACCACAGTCATTTCAAACAGTGGACCAGAATGGTCACCAAGAAACAGATGGTGTACACTGGTTAAATGGCCAGCTCAGGGAAATCTGTCCACTTGGGAAGCTAACCAAGTAGAAAAAAATGTAGAAATAAAAAAAAAATTAAGATGATTTCTCATCTTGTTTAGACTCTTATTATTGTCTTAACCCAAGAGTGCACCACAAAAGCTCATTTTGATATTTTTAGTGTTTACACACAGCCTGGGCTAGAAGACCCTCAGCAGCAAGGCCCTTGGGTTCGTGCCCCTCTACCTGCTTTGGATACTGCATGGCGGCCTCGTGCAGGACTTCCAGAAGCACAGGGGAGCTCTGCCCGCTGCCGTTCATCAGGCCCGTGGGCGCGGAGCTCAGCATCTGCCTCACTGAGTAATGGTTCAGGTCCACGTGGAAATCAGCAGAAATCTTCTGGTTGTACTTTATGTCAAACAGGGACAGAGTCACAAAGAAAGGCTCTACCTGAACGAAACAAAATAATCCAGGTCATCATTCGTAATGCTCAAACTGTCAGCAAGAAAAGAATGCTGCTCTCAAAGGAGCAGGAACTATTTATGACTCTTGCTACGTGTTAAAGGCTCAGCCCTTACCACGCAAGAGCATCACATTATAAAAATTCAAGGAAGGAAAAAAAAGATACTACTGATGCCTTTGAGCTTTGGTGCTGGAGAAGAGTACTGAATATACCATGGACTGCTAGGGGAATAAACAGGTTCTTCCCAGAGAGGATGAAGCCAGGCTGTTCCTTGGAGGCAAGGATTCTGAAGCTTCATCTGACATACTTTGGACATGTTGCAAGGAGGGACCAGTCCTTGAAGAGGGACATCATGCTCGGGAGGGTAGAGGGATGGTGCAAGAGAGGAAGACCCTCAATGAGATGGACTGATTCCATCACTGGAATAATGGGGATAGGTGTGTCAGAGACAGTAAAATTGACAAGGGTTTAGGGCTGTTGTACACAGGGTTGCTATGAGTCTTAAGTGACTCGACGGCACATAACAACAACAACAACAATAATAACCACTGTTTACATGATTTACTGCTTAGTCAATCCTCTGTAGAAAACAGTTAGGCTCCTTAATACCCAAGATAAAGGCTGTCTCCTGGAACACTGAGCATAAACCTACCATTCTGTCCCTTCTCAAAATTATCCTGTCAATGCAGACTAAGAGATGCTCCCCAAACAGGCTTATCTTAGATTTATGGCGAGTTCATTCCAGACTACCATCATAAAACAAGTATTGCAACAGAGCAAATGACATAAGTATTTTGTTTACCACTGTATAAAAAAAAGCTATCAAGTCTATCAAGCATTATGAAAAAAATCTTAAACACAGTGGGAATTATCAAACTGTGACACAGATACAAATGAGCACACATTGCTGGAAATAGACTTACTCAAAACAGAGTTGTCATATTTAGGGTTTTTTTTTAAAAAAAATGTCATATGTATAAAGCAAAGCACAACAAATGGAAGAAAGCCTGTAGGATTGAACTCTTGCCCCTCTCTGATACTTAAAAATTAGCATTCCATGACTGCAACTGGCACATCTCACAACCTCTGGACATTAAAAAATAAAATCTTAGTTTGTAAATGTGTAATTACATTGGTAGTGGGTCCTTCCTCATTTTCAGCAACACAGCATTGCAAATTGAAAGATAAATCATTGCACTTGACAAGAATTCGTTTCCCAAACTTCTCCTCAAATGGCTTCACATCTGGCTCAGCTGAAGAATAGTCAAGCTTCTTTAAAAGAAAATGCAAACATATACACGTTATGCTCCCATTTAAACAATCTCACCACAAATATATACTAAAGAAAACAGCAGAAAATATGAAAAAGCAACATGGACTCATTTATTTGCAATAGTGTTAACCCTAATTTTTAAAATTAGTTATCTTTAATTTCTCTGGTTTTAGAATAATGGTCAAGTAAATTAAGGTCTAGCTACGTGGTGGATGATTACATTATGGTTATAAAGTGTATAGACAAAGAGATAATTTATTTAAGATAAATGAAGAACAGGAGGTCTATAAAGATTACAACACAGAGAGAAAAGTAGAACAAAACTCAAAATCATAAAAGTAACCGGCTTCCTGTTTTAATAGAGACTAGCAGAACCCCTAAAAATATGACCTTTGTGTCTAAAACAAAACTCAGTCCTGTGGCTCAACCTTTGGTGAAATAACAGACATAAAGCTAATACTAGGAAGTTACTCTCTCCTCAGACGGATCAGTTGTACAAGCTCAAAAGGGAAGTATTTGTCTAGTGAGAAAGCTCAGAAGGCAGGAAGGGACAGGAAAGAAGGATGAGTGGAAACCAGAGTCACCAGGATGAAGTGGGAGGAGTGCCATTAAAGGTGACAATGTCATTATTAACGCCATAAACCAAAATCTGTTACAATTTCTTGGAGAACCAATTTTCTTTCTACACTTTCACTCAACACACAAAAGTAATTTTTAAAAGGCACAAAAAAAGTTTTTTAAAAAGACAACAAAAGAATGGAGAGACAATATGCATGAACCTACGTCTTCTCCAAGTAGCCTGTGCACTTCTGGGCAGCCCTGAAAAGCCTTGTTACACAGGAGTTTTAAGTTTTCCTGGGTCAGAGATGTGGACTCAAGCTTGGGAAGGCTTGTACTTGGGACAGAGTCTTGACTAGTCAGATAGTATCATAGTCTACTTGGCATATATATAGTGATGGTTATTGATGGGGTATATTACATGTTCTTTGTAGAAGATTGAGACCAACTTTGGATGTGTCTTCCAAAAAAGTAGTTGTAGTGTTATTGTGATGAGATTATAGATTGCTATTTATTTCCCAAATTGTTGTTATATTGGTTATTAAGCAAAATAAACATGCCAGTAAATATCCAAATAATCAACCAAACATTTTCTTTCTCACATTTAGTTAGAACTTTAACATACTTCTCACCTGGGCATCTGGGTCCAAGTAAAAAAGTTTAACTCTGCTTTCACTTTTCAATTTGATTTCGGCTTCTCTGGTACTCTGGTAATAAGATAATGAAAATTACAATTAAAAACTAATTTTTGTACAAATGTATCTAAAGACATGCCCTGACCTGCAGAGTCGGGTTCAAGCAAATTTGTCTCTTAAAAGGCAAATGAATATCAATGAGAAAGCAAATACTGTCAGCAGTGGCATCCACTTCCTAAACAACACGCCTCTGGAAACTCTACGAACTTTTATAAATGTCGATAAGAAAAGCTTCAGGCCTTTTGTTCATAGGCTCATGGAGTAGTGCTCAACTCAAAGGCAATCAACAAACAAACATCACACAATATTAAGTGTTACAGGACACATCACCCTCCCTTCCGAGACATTACCACTAAACTTAGGAGACACTGGTCACAGCATAAGAAATTGTCAGCAGTTGACGTGTTTAGAATCACAGAAGCCAACAAAGCTTCAAATACAAGATGTCTATCAAGGACTGGACAATGGAAGATAAATGCTGAAGGGATTCCATAGAAGTTGAAGGGGTATCCTGGTGGAGGGTGGAGCTAGGAAATAAGTGGGTCAAGACACTGGGCCAAAGGGCAGGGACAACACTGTAACTAATGGTTA
>NW_006399754.1:11561939-11576726 GCF_000299155.1 Elephantulus edwardii | reverse complement strand
GGCACATAACAACAACAGTAACAAAAAGAAGGCAAAATCTTCATCCTTCTGAAGCTACTAATAAATTAGAAAGTAAAAAAATAATACAAAGAAAGCAAGAAAATAATTAAACAATCAACAATCTAAAAGAGAAACATAAGTAGAAAGCAGAGGCCAAGGTTAGAAAAAGCATCAGCATGAAGATGAAAAATGTCTTAGAGGAACAGTAGAGATGCCACAGTGGAAGGTGTGAGAGGTGAATCTCGGGACAGAACTCTGGAGGCCATGGAGGGGAGGAGACACATGGCAGCAGACATGGAGGTTGGAGAGAAAAGATTTGGAGTAGGAAAGTCTCCAAGGCTTTCATAAGACAGAAGTCATGTCCAATCCCATAATTTCTCATGCCTCGTGTCTCTGCATCTACATTCTGTTCTTGGTAGCCACAGAATTCTAAGTCTTAATCTCTGTTCTTAAGTCTACAGAGAGAGAACAGAATGCCCTGTCATCTGCTACTTTCCCCAAAGATCGTGACTCACATCCACCACTGGATGGCTCCGTGACAGCCACAAAAGATAAAGTGGAGAACGTGTCTCGTCTTTCCTGTTGGTGACAGTTGAGGTCAATGATTAGATTTCTAAATCACAGCTAATGGAAAGTTAGAAAATTTGTTCATTTTCTCAGACATGGAGGTGTTCTAATAGGTACAAAGCAATGAGCCACATTCTTTAATGGTAATATCCAAACAACAGTGCCTAGCAACATGGAATGTCCACCAAAAAGGTCACCGATGAACTGGAGCCCAGTTTGGCTTGGTCACTGACAAGCTGAGTGCCCTTGGGTAAGACACCTGGCCTCCCTGAACTCCATTTCTGTTCTGAATAAAAATTATGGCTCATGCCTCTGACACAGAAAACTTTATCTTGATATTATCTGTGGGATAACTTTACATTTAAGGAGGCTAAGGGACATTCCTACACTTTCTAGAGAAAATGCATGATTGATTGTGTAAGGCTGTCAGAGACTGAAGTGTGCTCCCAAAAATATATGCTGTAGTAATAAATACTAGTGAGGAGGTGGAGAGATAAGACCTCTTACACACTGTTGGTGTGACTGGAAAATGGTACAGCCACTGTGGAAGGCAGTTTGGCATTTCCTTAAAAATCTGAACAAAGAAATTCCATATGACCCAACTATTCCACTGCTTGGAATATACCCTGAGAAAATGAGAATGGCGATTTGCACCTCAATGTTCATAGCAGCATTATTCACCATCACCAGAACTTGGAAACAGCCCACATGTCTAACCACAATCAAATGGATTGAGAAACTGTGGTACATTCACATGATGGAATACTATGTGGCATGCAGGTACAGTGGTTTTAAAAATAACTACATAACTTGGGAGGGACTGGAGAATATCATGCTGAGTGAGTTAACTCAGTCCCATAAAGACAAATATTGTGTAAGATGGTTATTGTAGAAATAAAAAGATAACTAAAAAAACAGGCATGAGGATCCAAGGGGGGAGGGTAGGAGCACAAGGGTGGGCATGGGTAGGGGGCTAATCACAGAGTCACACAATCTGATGGGTAGAGAGGGAGGGGTGGGTAAAGGAAATGGGAAAGATCTGGTGTGACAGACAATATACACAAACTTTGTAAGTAAACCAGGATAAAATAAAAATTTATTTTAAAAATGTGCTTTTTTACAGTGGCATTATGCCATATTTGTCTTTTCTGTGACGGAGATATTTCACTCAGCAAAAGACTGACATCGGGATTGAGGGAAGACTGAGAAAGGGGATAAATAACATATACTGCATTGAAACAGATGAGGGATAGAACTGTTTAAAAGGGATATATGATTAGGTATTATTGGTGTGACAGGAGTCCAGAACGAAGATTGCATAGTGGTGTGGACTTGTGGGTGGGTGGGAATTGAATAACAATGAAAGAATTTTTTTTTAACTTTTCAAAAAGAAAAGCAAATTAGGGGGGATGGGTGGGCCGGGGGGAAAAGCCCAACAATGAATGAATAAAAAACCAAAGTCTCTGTAAACTTTCATTAAAATCAATTTAAAATAAAAAAAAAAAGAAATGGGGGGGAAAATGATATATATTGAGCTCCTAGCCCCTTGTATCTGGGAATGTGACCTTATGTGGTATTCTGCTGATGTTTTCTTCAAAGGATGGTATATATGAGCAGAAGCAAAACTCTATATTCACTGCTAGCAAATCAGTGCTGACTGATATTGACACGCTATTGGGGTTTTGAGGCTATAAATCTTAATAAAACAAATTGCTCATCTTTCTCCCCTGGAGCTGCTGGTGGGTTCAAATCACCAGTGACACAGGACTTACTGGTCACCCTGTGCTATCCGGTGCCACCCTCACCGTCTCTGCCACACCAGAACCTACTCCAGTATGCACTGTGTCACTCATCTCACTGAAGGTCTTCCTCTCTTTCGCTGACCCTCCACAGATGGTCCTAATTCCAAGCCCTTCTGAATGGGGTCTTAGAAAGAAAAGGACAGATACAGAAGCAGAGTCCCACATGAGAGGGACTGTGGCATGAGAGGTTCCATCTACAAATGAGAGAAGGCTGAGAAACATCGGAGACTGCTGGAAGCTGAAATGAGGAAGATGCTTGCTGAGAGCAGACAGGGAGACCACACGTGGTCCTGCCTACACCCGAGGTTCAGCCCACCAGCCTCCAGAACTGTGAAAGTACAAGCAGCTGCTCCTTAAAGCCTCCTACCCGCTCGGGGGTACTTCTGTTATGTCAGTACCAGCACAGTAAGCCGACAGCTCTGTTCAGAAGGGAGAGGGGGCCTCTTTTTTACTCTGTCTTGCCTGTCACTTGTCCTAATTTTGCACATTAAAAGAGACAGAACATGTGCCCGTGGAATCCTCTAGACAGAACCATGGCGATTTCCTTTACGGTGGTCTGTGTCAAGAAATCTGGAAGACAGCTACCTGGTTTCTCAACAGGAAAATATCTGTGCTTGTGCTCATTCAAAAGAAAAGACAGAACATGTGGAAACTAGAAAACAATAGCATTAATATGACACACAAGTAAAATGTTGCAGAAGATAATAAATTATGGTACTGGCAAAGAATAATGACTTTAACATGGATGGTCAAGAGATCAAAATCTGTCATGAAAGGAGTGCAGTCAAGAGTGTTCCTTAGAAGAAAGTACAGTGAGACCGCTTTCAAATAATTTTGGTGTGCTACTGTGAAGGTGGAGAGAAATCATACTTGCTAATAATGCAGGAGGTTGGTGAAAAAGAGTAACGTCCTTTATAAAATTAATTCATATTGATGACTGGAGGAAGAATATAGCAGTTGCCTACTCCCACTGCCCCAAACTGAACACTTCCTGAGAAACCTGACAACATCTGAGGAGGCCAGATCAAAGACAAGACCAGATAATGGATCCTGGTAAGACTTTGAACCTGAGCCAGACCCAAGTTAATTAACACCCCAAATTCCAGAAATACCATCTTCCCTCATCCTCTCCAGGACTGCTCCTGGTCACTTGGCATCCCTCTCAGACCATGAAATAAAGGCCTGTCCATTTCTTGGGATCAGTTTCTTTTCTTTCTCGCTCTTGCCCTCAATTCTTTTTCTATCTAATAATGACTACAATAATATGTTTGATGATAACAGGAGTTGTCGATGGCACACAATCAAGCAGTACTTTTGGTATACGGAGGTCACTATGAGTTAGTTGAAGCTGACTTGCTGTCATCTACTAACAATTACTTCCTTCTCTTCAACTCAGTCCTAAAGCTTACTGTTGTTAGATGCTACTGAATTGACTATGACTCACAATGACCCCTAAGAACAACAAACTTGAATTCTGTCCTATCTTGTGCCATCCTCACTATTTCTGATACAGTTAAGCCCATTGTTGTAGTCACTGTGTAATTTCTGCAATCCTGCTGGTACCCAGATTGAATAACTTAATATTTTTAAAAAACACAACAAAAACAATAGTCATGAACCAAGTATTTAAGAGTTTCCAGAAGCACCGGTGTGGCATTAGGTATATCTTGAGTCTTTAGTTTTATCGGTGAGCAGACAAAATAATACAAATTCAAAAGATTATAGCCAACAGCATCTTATTGTGAGGATAAGTTATCAGAAAAGCATTGTGCTAATTCCTGACTCATTAAAACAAAGTTTGATGAATACTGCTGCTGTTGTTGACTGACTTTGAGTCAAGCACGACTCATAAGCAACCCCATGACCGAAAGGCCTGAAGCCCCTCTACAACCAAAGTTCACAGAGTTTCCAGGGCGAGTAATTTAGGAATGGAGGCCACTCCTGCTTGTTGTTGTTAGATGTCATCAACTGACTATGACTCACAGTCTCTTTATTAACAATACATCTGGAACTTGCCCAATCATGTGTCCACAATCTGATATGCCTCATTATTGTCACTGTCTCAGTCTATCTCACTGAGGGTCTTCCTCTCTTTTACCTTTCCCAGAATTATGTCTTCTTCTTCAAGGACTGTCCCCTGCTGAGAAAATACTCAAGGCGTATGAGATGAAGTCTTTACTTCTAAGGAGCACACTTCTAAGACATGCTTGGAGTTCATGAAATCTCTTAAGGCCAGAATATATATAAAGGGTTCTCTTGATTTATTTCTATGTCCTGAATTTCAAATGTGCCAGGATCTTTGGAGGAAAAATACAGCTGTTGCCCCCATGCCTAGTCACTCCCTGATAAAGCTGATAGTTTCAAAGGGAGCCAGGACAAAGACCAGACCAAAGAAAAATCATGATAAGGCTCTGGGTCTGATCAGGAAGACCCAACCTGAGTTAATTAACAGCCTCAGATTCCAAGAGGTACCATTTTTCCTAGTCCTACCCAAGACCTCTATAAAAATAGACTACCCCCACCTGCAGGCACATAATAAAGTCCTGTTTGTTTCTTAGGAACAGTCTCTCCCTCCCTCCCTCCCTTCCTTCTTTCCTTTTCTTTCTTTCTCTCTCTCTCTCTCTTCTGCACTCAACTCATTATCTCATCTTTTATATCACAAAGCTAAAATAATTTTTAGAATAAAGATGCTTAGGAAATAAAACGTCAGATGACATAATAAATGCAATCCTAAATAATTATTTGGTAGTATTATACAATGACATTTTCTAAATTGAAGTACGAAGGAAAAAGTATCTATTGCAGAGTAGATTTTTAAAAATCAGAAAATGTACAAGAAAAAAGAAACTAGAATTTGGACTCTGACCCTTATTCATCCTTAATGGGATTAAAAACCTTGAAAAACCATACTTTATCCAGTGTTCAACTGGAGGAACATTTTCTAGAAATATAAATTCATTAGCTCAAAAGAAAAGTAATAAGGGGATAATTTCTGTTACATGTTATTGAGTTGGCTAGAAGTCAATGCCTCATGTACACAAGAGAAAAACTATGCTCTATCGTGTGCCATATTCATCATCTCTAAGGTGTGTAAATCTAGTTTTCCTGTCTCAGTGTCATTAAGGGTTTTCCTCTCTTCCAATCACCCTCCAGTTTTCCTAACATGATATTCTTTCCCAAGGACTACTCTCTCCTGATAACTGCCAAGGCATGTGATACAAAGTCTCACCATTCTTGCTTCTACTGTACCTTGAGCTCCCTGTTTGGAGGCCAGACTTGTTTATTGTTTTGGGAATCTGTGGTGCATTCAATATTCTTTGTTAACACCATAATTAAAAGGCAAGAGAATGTGAAAAAATTTAGGTTAACAGGAAACCCTGTCTTATAGAACCACATGAAGAGACTAAATTAAGGGCAAACTTAGGATCTCGATTAGGAAATGAACTGAATAATAGAAACAGTATATGGATAAAAAAAAAGAGCTAAGAGTACTCTTCATATTTAATTTACATAAAAATGTGGAGAAAAAATATATATAAAATAGGACTTGCAGGTCTTTACTTTCTAGAGAAGCAAACTTGAAAATCAATTAACTAATTTTAACTAAAACTTGCACATTTAATTCAAAAATTGTGTTTCTTCGTGTTTCACTGTGTACTCCGATACTATCAAGCCTATTAACATGGATAATGAAAATGTTTGGCTTGCATTAGACAAAAAGAGGAAGAGGTTTTAAGGTAAATACAACCCATCCTGTAATATGAAAGCAATACAAATGTTCAGTACCAAATGTACAAACAGAGGTTTCAAGAAAATACAGAATGTTTCTAAAACCTAAGTCCACATCAGTCATACCATCAGTAAAGGACCTCTCCATAATATTCCCAAGTGAGACATCAGTTATTTTTGTAATGAAATAACTTCCTGTCAATCATTTCCTGTTTGGTTATTTCTCTGTCATAGTGGAAAACAAAAGACATGGAGAAACAGGATGAGCGAGGCAGAAAAAGAGCTGCCGAGAAAGGGGCTTGCTAGTTAAATGACACCTTAAACTATCTTCTGCCTGTTAAGTCTTCTCTCTGCAAATCTTACCTATACTGACCTTTTCTTCTAGCTTCCTTTCCTGGTATTGGACCCTTTTCTGCTCAGTCCTCAGTTTAAACATCCTCTCCCTGCACAAACTCCTCACATCCTTCTCCTCCATACTCTAACCTCTGATTTTATAACCACAAAGTGCATTTGCTTTAAAAATGAATGGTCTCCTATTGCAGTGAACAAATGATTCCGATCCCACATACATGGACACAAAATGACAGGAGCCCGAGCCCCACCCTGCAAATGAGACTCTAACTGTGAATGGACTAGAGGTAGGTGATGTCTCTGGCTTATGCCGGGCCCCTCCCACAGCACACCACTGGGCATGAGGTATCCCTGTCACAACAAACACAGATGAACTGCTCCCTACGAATGGACAGCAGGATACTTAGAAAATGGCACTTTATTTTTTATATTCTTTTTCTCTTTGAAAAATTACCTTCTGCATTTTCTGTTCTGTTTCTTAGAACATTTTATTAAATTTATTTTAAACCGAGCTCTGGTGGCATAGTGGTAAGAAGCAGTACTACAGTTCCGAAGGCAAGTGGTTCTAACCACTTAGTTGCTCTGAAGGAAAAAGACAGGCCATCTCCTCTCATGTGATTTACTGCCTCTGAAAACCCGCTGGAGGGTCAGCTAGGAGTTGACTCTGACTCTGCAGTATACAACAACAACAGTTGTTGGGGGGGGTGGGTAATGATCTTGTAATACTGTATTATTAAAATTCTGTTAGCAGAATTTTCAAGCTAAGACAGACTAGTTAGCAGGGTGATCGACCCACTTCTAAAAATCTATCCCGTGAAAACCTTCTGTGTAAGAAGGAGGACACTGTCCAACACAGACGGGGAGATGAGTGCCGAGGATGGAAGGTGCTCAAAATACAACTGAGGAAAAGCTAGCTGCCTCCTCAAAGTAGAGTTGACTGTGAAGATGTGCTGTTGTCGTTGTTAGGTGCCATCAAGTTGAGTACAACTCATAGTGACTCTATGAACAAGAGACCTAAGCCCTGTCCTATCCTGTGCCATCCTCACAAGGTGTAGTAAAACGGTGGGGAACTGCATTAATTGAGCTGGGATGACTCAAACAAAAAGCTACTGATAACTGGAACAAGGAATGTCCAAAGTACAAATCTAGGGCAAATGAACGTTGTCAAAATTGAAATGGAACGCCTGAAGATAGAGATCCTAGGAATTACTTGGCTGAAATGGGCTGTCATGTGCCATTCTGAATCAGATAATAATATGATCGGCTATGCTGGGAATGGTGAATTGACGAGGAATAGCATTCACCATTAAAAAAATATTTCAAAAGTCTATTCTGAAGTACAATGCTGTCAGCAATAGGATAATATCCACACACGTGTGAGAAGACTGGTTAATGTGGCTGCTATTCAAATTTTACACACCAACCACTGATGGCAAGAATGTGAAAGAAACAAAAATTCTCCGCTTTGGAAATTATGTTCTTGGTGATTGTAAAGGCACTAAAAATGACATGAGAGAATTTTGTAAGATCAACTATCTAATCATTGACAATACCTTTTATTTCAAAACCATAAATGTTGAATATACACATGGATTTCCCAGATGGACTACAGAAAATCAAATCAACTACATCTGGTGAAAGAAATTATCTCAGTATTCTGTAAAGAATCTCAGTATCTCCTTTTGTAAGAATAAGAACCAGGCGTGAAGAATGTGGAAAAGAACACTGGTTATTTATATGTAAGCCAAGTAGAAACTGAAGAAAAGGAAGACAAATCCTTGCAAGCAAGCCAAAATATGGCCTCAAGTATATCCTACGTGAACTTAGAGACCTCCTTAACACTGTATTTTATGTCCTAACCATTAATGGTAAGAATTTGAGCTGCAATCCTGAAGGCACACGGTTCAAATCCACCACCTGCTCTGTAAGAGGAGAGAGGCAATCTCGTGTGAGTTAAGCCTTTGAAAACTCACTGGAGGGTCTGCTCTGAGTCAGTTCTGACTTGATAGTACACAACGACAACAACAACAACAAACACTAATGATGAAGATTAGATGAGTTGCGGGATGAAATCAGGAACATTAGACGAGAAGAAAGCAAAATGTAAAGGAGAGAAAGAGAAGACCAAAATGAGAATCAGCAGAAACTGAATATTGCACTTGAAATTGAAATGAATGGAAGAGACAATGAAGTAAAAGCCCTGAAGAGAAAATTACAGAGAAGCCAGACTGAAATGTCATCATGAAATGAGCAAAGATGTGACGTTAGAAAATTCCAAAAGGAAGAACGTGTGCGGTACATGTCTCAAGGGGAAAGCCCAGCCTCCCAAGTGATCTGTTCTGCATACAGATTGAAAAGGAGACATCCCTGACATACTCTTTTCCTGATTTTGAACCACGCCGTTTCCTTGCTCTGTTCTCACTTCTGCTCCCTGGTGCAAGTATAGGTTTCGCATGAGCACAGTCAAGTGTCTGGGATTCCCATTCTTCTCAGAGTCAGCCACAGTGCGTTGTGATCCACACAGTCCAACGCCTTTGCATCATCAATGAAACACAGACATTCCTCTGGTACTCTCTGCTTTAGGTCAAGATCCATCTACCGTTGGTAACTTTGAGTTAAACAACTAATGCTTTAGTATTTTACTCTATGTAAGTGATATATCTTTTAAAAAAGGACAAAAACTAAGCACAACAAAGAAAATAAAAAGCAGAAGCTGGAATTCACTACATTCATTCCAGGATTTTGGCTAATTTGGCTGTAATCTTCAAGTTTAAAATGGCTCTAAATATAAGTTATACAGACATCATATAACTGTAAATTATATAGTCATTACTTTTTAAAAATTCTCCCTGAGTCTTAGACTCCAGGAATACTGACACATGTTGGCCTGGTGGTGGCAGGAAGTGAGAAAAGAGGAGAGACACACAACTCCCATGTCTTCACAGGAACAGATGACAGATTTCTAAATCAATATATTTTTTAATTTTATATTATTTTGCTTAGAAAGTTCATATGCATTGTGTTTCACACAATTCTTCATTCATCAAATCAATATTTAAGCTTAAAAAGAAGAACAACACGAATTTTCTCTTAGGTATCCATTCCATTCCCTCAGTAGGTACAGAAAGACACTTTCCCAATTCTAGATTGAATGAGATTATTTGCTTCTTCAACAAATCAAAACAAAAGAGGTTCAAACACTTTGCTTTAAGAGATTATGAACGTTAAAACACCCAGAAACAAGAAAATCAAATCTCAAGGAAACACACACACACACACACACACCCTGAAGGCTATAACATTGACAACACAAGCACACAGGCAACAACTCTTTCCACCCTATAAAGAGGTTAGAATGTTGACATCAAAATGATCTTTAATAGGCAGGTGCTAAAAAGTCACTGCAGTGGCAGCCAAATTCTAAAGAAAAACAATGCTCAAAATTCCTAGCCAGAGAGGAAAATTTTGTATTTTAAAATAGTCCTGTTGTTATAAAATAAAGGCCAAGGCTGAATGCTGTTCTATTTATAATTGTACATAGATAAACTATGTTTCTATTATAGTGTTTAAGGTGTGAGGGTTTGAGGGTCACTCAACATATTCTCAAACAAAAACACACAACAGAAAAGTGGTAATAGAGTATAAAGAGCTAGAGAAGACAAAGATACTGCTCTCATTTTTTTTTAAAAAAAGAATCATTCATCACTGCACACAAGGAAATGGGGACAAGGATACTCACTGTAGCATTGTTCGTAATAGAAAATAATGGGACTTATAGAATGGTTACAATAAGATATTTATCTAAAACAGTAAAAGGGATGATCTATGTAAAAATTCTAATATATTTCAAAAGCAAAGATGAGGTGAAAAGCAAAGCAAACGAAGAATAGTACATATTTTACACAGCCTTCTATGCAACATTTTTAATATAAAAATATTTATATACATATACATATATATATACACATATACATACATACATACATACACACACATACAGTTATGATAGATGTATTTTTTTAATTGTGAAAGTGAAACAGTTTTCCCAGAAAATGGCTAACAGTGGTTGTCTCTGCTCGGTTTTTCAAGGGAGAAAAAGAATGATATCAAGAAAAATAGTAAGTGATGTTTCTTTCTTTTCTAAAGAAGCAATAATAACAGATACTGAATTTGGGTAGTGGAATAACTGCTGGTTACAATACAGTGCTTTTCTGTGACTTTTAAGTTTTCTTTTTTCATTTATCAAGAATGATCCAGGAAGTAAGATGTCAAGTAATCCCTATCTGCCTTAGTAACACAATTACTATAGAACAAACCTCTTTGGAATTTCAACTGTTCATGTGAATAAATATGAAATGGAGATATTTTACCTGTGTATTTTGGTCAAAACTTAGGCAGTATTAAATACAGCAGAGAAATTAACAAACACAAATACAAATAATAACAAAACAGACAACACTCTGTATAGTTTCCAGAGAACAGACAGCAGTCTGACTCTGTTCAGTAAATGTACTGGACATAACTACACATTCAGGTCAGAAAACAGGATAATATAATCATTGGTGGTTTATTACAATGTACATAGTAAAAAGCCTCTGAAAGCTAGAACTGTGTAAGGCACAAATCTTTTAGAGAAGGACAATTCTCATATTTTCCAGTAAAAGAGAGTGGCAATAAAATGCTAACACCACACCTGTTAAAGGGAGAAAACAGGCAAGAAAAACAAGGCAGTCCCATCCAGTTCTGGTTTTCACAGGTTTTACAATATTATTAAAATATTCAATAGATTCCGTTTTGGAAAAATTAACAAAATGAGGGAAAAAAAGTAGCAGTATCATTCTATGAAGAGTAAAAGATTTAAGATGGCATTACCTTGGCAAGTTCAGGCAGGTAGCTATCTAAACTGGAACCAGAGCCTTCCAATTTGCTTTGTTCATCATCTAAAAGAGTGAAACAGATGACCTGAGTCACTAATTACTAAAGGTCTTTTATTTAAAGCAGAATGACTAGGAGTGTCCCTCTTTTGTCTCCCCTGTCATGCAGTGGGTTTTCAATTCTAGATGCACATGAGGAACTCGTGGGAATCTTCTGAAAGATACACCCAGGTCTAGAAGTGATAAGTAAAATATGTCATAGGTGGTAAAGACACCATTGTGTCATCAGAGTAATAGGAAGTGACACAGCTACCAACAACTAGCTGTAAAAAATATGGCCACATTCATCAAATCTGCTCAAAGTTACGTGTCAGGCCTCATCTCAGGCCAACTAAACTCAAGTATGTGATGGAGCCAGGCAATAGTCTATTCTAAAAAGCTCCGAGACTTTTCTAGAGTGCAGTCAGCATTGACAATCTCTTGTCTAAGAGCTTGAAATAACACACGGATTGTCAAGACACAGCCAGATGTTCCCTAGCAATTTAATTTAAGGCTTCTGTCCACTCAGTGTCTTAAGATTCCAAAGGATTTTAGTAAAACAAACTGTAACTCTTTTAAGGGTTGATTATGTCCCCCAAGCAACTGAGATATCTTACTTAACCTTCCTATTGGGACAATGGTTTTTTGTTTTTGTTTTTTTAAATTTATTTATTTTTTTTGTGTGAGTGTACCGTCAAATCAGATCTGACTCGTACAGGAGGAGGTTGTCCCTCCTTCCCCGGCAGAGCATCTGGTGGATTTGAACCGTGCGCCTCTGGGATTGTAGTTGCAGCTCCTTGCCACTAGGCCACCAGAGCTCCCCTGGGACAATGGTTTTGTTTTATTCCTATTTCACAAGTGAGTAAACTGATGTTCAAAAAATTTAAGTTGTTTGCTCAAGGTCACACAGCTGAAATATGAGATATATATAGAGATAGATATAGATAGATATATAAGAGAGAGATAGACAGCCTCTGTTAAAGGCATTTCCTTATAAAAATGATGTCAATATCAGGTTTCGGAAGTCTAGTGTGAGAAAATCACATTTGCTGATGAAATATGTATAAAGTGATCACATATATTCTCTCTCATGTTCATGTGGTCTGTATATATATGTGTGTGTGTGTGCTGTGTGTATATACACACATACACACACACACACAGACATACAAACATACACAAATACGTGCATAATACACACATCTCCTTCCTATACTCACCCACAGAGACACCCTCAGAGAGCGCACACACCTGGTGGAGCCAGACAGACCTACCTTCGTGAGAGTCTCCGTTTCGCTTCTCTTGCATTGCAGCTTCAAAGTTGAGCTGGAGAATCTTGTTTAAAGTGGCGATCCATTCTTCCATTTCCATTTCACTGTCTGCCGCCAAAAGATAACTACTTTTGTCTTGCATCTTAAGTTCAAAAGCAAAACGTCTGACTTTGTTGTTCTGAAATGGGGGGGGGGGGGAGTACAGAGATGTTATTTTTAAAGAATTGAAACAGTCGTAAAATACTCCGTTTTACATACTGATAGATGTTATATCATTGCTACTTTATTTCATAGGTACTTTGGATCACCTATGTATACTTGCGAAGAGCACTGGTGGTGGAGTGATTAAGCGCTTGGCCATGTAATCAGTCAGTGGTTATAAATCAGTAGGCACTGCTATGGAGAAAGAAATGGTACTCTGGGTAGTTTCACTTCATCCAATATTGTCATTATAAACTATCATTGGCTTCTAGGCAAGAGGATTTGTTACTTATAACTGCACACTCCCTCCTTTATAATCCAACCTTCCCTATTTTCTCCATACCTTAATGTTTCCCTCTAACATATTTCATACTTTACATATTTATTTGTTTATTATTTGTCCCTTTCAAAGGAATGTCAAGTCTCTGAGGGCAAAGATTTTTCTCTCTTTTTTTGCCTATACAACACTTTCCTTTAAATTTATTTTGTTGTAGTTGAAAATACACTCAGAAAAACACACACCGATTTAACAGTTTATGCGTGCACAACTTGGCGACACTGATTACATTTTTCGAGTCATGAAACTATTTTCACCTCCTTTCCCTGAGCTGTTCCTCTAGCACGTGTATACACTCACTGCTCGTGGAGGTTCCTATCTTTCAGTCACTGCTGTCCTCTGATCCCATAGAAACAGTTCTTAAAGTAGCATAATGCTCAAGGCAGACCCTTTTCAATATTTATAGACCAATCTATCATTTTAGATTTTCAATAATTCATCCAGACTTCATAGTTCTAGAAAGTCTAGAGTCCAGGACCATTTGAAATTCTATTCTGTGTTTGCCCTCTTTGGATCAGAATTACTCTACAGAATCTTTGCTCAAAATTTTCGGTAATGGTAACAAGGTGCCATGTAGTTGTGGAATCACGGGAAAGCAGGCAAATGTGTTCACAGAGCGAGTGAGTCACACATTTCATATCCTCCTCCTATTCCTGACTCTGGTAGCCCAGTGCTTAGTTGCACTCTCATCCTGAAGGCATGCAGTGTGAATCCACCAGCTGCTTGATGGAATAAAGATGGGCAAACACCTCCTGTGCAATATATTGCCTCTGAAAACCTCTGAGGTCAGTTCCAGGTTCAAGGTACATAACAACAATGTTACTCTCTTTCTCTGTTGCTCAGAATGGGTATAGATCAACTGCTTGTTAGCTTTTAAAGCCAAGGTTATTATGTAATAAATTAGGATGCAGAACAACATCACTAAACACATTATTAAGTTATTAATTGGGAGTTCCATGAAACCACAACTTGAAAGTGCAATCAAGAAAACAAATCACCTGAGGGATGTAGTTATAAGCAGTCTCAGCAGCTACCTTTTTCCTCTTTTACTCTTTTTAGCTGTTGTTGTTGCTTGCTGTTGAGTCGAGTGCGACTCATAGAGACCCTGTGAACAAAAGGCCTGAAGCCTTTCTATAACTATGGTAATGTCTCAAAGTTCATAGAGTTTCCAGAGGCATGTGGTTTAAGAAGTGGATGCCACTCCTGCTTCCAGACCTTTCTTAAACTGGGAGCTCCAAACACTGTCCACCATGAGAAACTGTTACGGCTTTTGACACCCCAATGGCACAAGGGTCAACATCACAGCAACTCCAGGTTAACTCAGTACAGCATACTGACAGAAGAGTGCTGCACTACTTAGAAGAATGTTCCTCCAAAATATAATAACTACCGACTTTAAATACAAAGGCCCTCCCCAAGTCTTGCTCACTCTAAACAAGAGGCTTAAATAAAAAAACCAACCAAGATAGTATGTTGTGTGTGTGTGTGTATAACATATAAACATACATAGACACATATACACAGAAGAATTTCATGAAACAACATATGAGCAAGAGCCTATGGTGATGAAAGAAGTTCAGGCTGCTTTGAAGGAAATGGCAAAAAATAAGGCTCCA
>NW_006399754.1:11545490-11560589 GCF_000299155.1 Elephantulus edwardii | reverse complement strand
GAGTTTAGGGCTGTTGTACATAGGGTCGCTATGAGTCGAAAACGACTCGACGGCACATAACAACAACATACACATATATATTATATATATATATACACACACACACATATATATTTAGTTGCTACTGTGTGCATATTTATCATCCCCCTTCTTCTGATAATTGTCCTTAGACTCTAAAATATGATCTGACGCATAAGAGCCAAATGGAAAATATTTGATGAATGACCAAAATAACATTTAATATTCCTCCAGGTCGAGAAATGTTTTTCTCAATGAAACAGAGTATGAAATTGGATTTTAAAAAGAAACCATTATAAAGCAATATGTTTGGAACTTTCTAATTATTTGGGAATCCCCAAAGATATCTGGGCTCTCTTTCTACAGTCTTCCTTTACGTTTCTATTTTCAGTGCTGATGAAAATATTCAACTAAAGCATATAAACAGTCACCATTGTGCATTAAGGGATGAAATAGGAACATACACTACACAAGGGTCCTTAATTGTGGCACCGTCAACATTTGGGGTCACTAACTCTTTCTTGTGGGACTGCCCTGTGCATTACAGGAGGGTTAGTGGTACATCTGTCCTTTAACTACCACACACTGGTAGCATTCGCCTCCCCAGCTGTGATAACCAAAATATGATTACTAAATGTCCTGGAATGTGATAAAGGGGCAAAAGGACCCACTGTTGACAATAATTTCAGTAAAAAGTGGTTTAGCTCTGAGAAATATAGCACAGGGTTCTCTGTAAGTACAGGCTAAGAGTCATGAAATCACCAACTCCCGCTCACCTGAAGAGCAAGTGTTACCCACCCACCAAAATTCTCCACAGTTGTTCATAGTTCCTGAGGACGCTTCTCAGCATACGTCTCAGGGGCAGGGAGACCCTTTCAAACTGCAGTGCAATTCTTAGAAACACAGAGGAGAATATTGTTCTTGGCAAAGCTACACACGCAATTGTGCGCAGATGGTCTGCTTGTGGGTTCAGAAATTACTGTCCAGGACTTCACCTAAATTCCATTGGAGGCAAAAAGCAGCGGGGCCCAAAAGCCTAGAGATGAGCTGAGGTCCTCCTCCACCCCACCCCACCCCAAGACCCGCATCACATACACATTATAGCTATAAAAAGGGAAAGTTAGAGGCACGCTCAAAATTGAGACCTTGATGCTAAAGTACTTATCTCTCTGAGCCACACTTTCTTTATCTGCAAAGTAGGTGGAAGAAATCCCAAAGGTTCTAAAACACTTTGAGAGTTTAAGAGTCTAAATTGCATTTCTTCTAGGTCTATATAAAATTTTTACTGTCATCTGTTCCCTGAGCTGACAGGATTATGAATTATTTTTTTTTCCACAGTATACAGCAGTAATTCTTTTAGACATCTAAATCACACATTTTGGAGCTTAATTTAGAAAATGACATAGATGGAAAGTAAATGGCTTCAAACGCATATAGCCTTACAGACAAGTCTTTAATGCAAAACATTATCAGTTACTATACAAAAAAAAAAAAGAGAGAGAGAAAGTTGAAGAAAGAGACTGACAGAAGGCAGACTCTTACAGTGGGAAACTTACTCCAGAGGCTAAATTATAGCCGTCAACCACAGGGCTGCTGCGGGAATGACACACAGACTCTGCCCAGGACAGCACTGCACACAACTAGACAATGACAAGAGCGGCTTGGGCCTTGAAAATGATGTGGCCAAACACCATGTTTAAGTTTGCTTTAAGCCTTTTTTTTTCCCTAATGCCTGAAAACTCAACTTGAAAGTCTCTTAAAAGGCTCCTCAACTTAGGAATATAAATGAAACTTCTACGTAAGCAGTCAACAGCAGTTAAGCTCTGGCACTTGTGAATCCAGCCTGGTACGCCTTACTTTACACTCTCATATAAACACTTTCATAGAACACATTATTCACAGAGGCAGCTTTTCAGCTGAGGGTTGAAACTGCTAACTGGGAAACATCTGCATGCTATTAAACATGCAAATCAGCCGTTGATCACTTTTTAATAAACACTGAGTGATACTACAGTCTGTATAGGGCCCTAATATATATACATGGCCTGCCAATTTGGAGACTTAGCTATGCATTTATTTCTACTCGTTGTCCTCCCACTTTAAAAAAAAAAAAAATTTAAGGGAGGCCGTACACAGCATTTCCTTTCTAAATTGTTGGTCATGTTTCTGTGTGCCACCAATTTGATGCTGACTAGTGACAAAAGACCCGGGCTGAAGTGCCCCGCAGGGCTTTCTGGGCTGGGATCGTACAGAAACACGCTGAGCGGGATCACAGAGCACCTGCCGGCATCCAGGTAGCAGCCTTTGGGTGAGCAACGGAGCACTTAAGCATTCTTCTCCCAGGGCTCCTCCTTTTACAGCGGGTCCCCAATCACGACAAATACTAAGACTTAGTGCCATTCAATTACACATACGAGGTGTCCTCATTGAAGGAAGAATACAGCAGTAGTCCCATCACCCCCCCCAAGCTTGATCACTTCCTGAGAAACTCGATAACACCTAAGCTGGTCATATCAAAGACCAGACCGGACAATGGACCCTGATAGGAGTCTGAGCTTGATTAAAAATAACTAAAACCTAATTTAATTAATGCCAAATTCCAAGAAGTACCATCTTAGTCCTCCCCAGGACCCCTATAAAAAGGAAAACCTCCAAATTGCCCACTCGCCATTTCGATCCTGTCCACATGCCACTGGCGTCCCTCTCAGACCGCACAAGAAAGGCCTGTTCGTTTCTTGGGACCAATTCCTTTCTTTATTTCCCTCCCTCACACCCTTGTGCTTTTTTTTTAATATCTAATATTTATGAGTCAGGATCAACAGGACAGCCACTAGGGAGGAGTACAAGAGTTAACCAAAAATGTGTAATTCTGGCTTTCTTTAAAAAAACCGAGAAGATCGTAAAACTTTTTAAATTGTCACTTGCACTGCAGATGAGCAAAGTTCTCAGCGTTCACTGTGGCTTTCCACCTCGATCTCTTCTTTCACTTATCTACCTGCCTGGCCCCAACAGACATGTAACAACAGACTCTTCTGTCCATGACGAGGATGAAGCAACAGAATCTGTGATTCTTCCACCAGAAAACTGGTCCAAGTAGGTACAATGACTGTTTTCAGATCTGCACAGAGGATCTCTGGAGCGCTTTCATTCATACTAAGCTATGACCAGGAGTGGAGGGAAGACCTGCAATGCGATGGATTAATGCACTGTCTGCAGCAATGGGCTCACATGTGTTGGGAATGACAAAGGTGGAGGAAGAGAGGACAGAGCTCAGACCAGTTGTTAACAGGACTGTTATGTTCATAGGTTGTGTTCACCAGCACTTTAGAACAACGACAACAAAACCATGGACGTGTAGAGGGAAACTTCCATGGACTGGTAAAGAATAATTACAAATATACGAATGTATGCATGTTTGGGGGGTTTTTTTGTTTGTTTTTGGTGGGTTTTTTTATTCCCCCTGTAATGTTTGCTTTTTGGGTTGTTGCGTTTTTTTTAAAAATCTATTTTATTTTATTAATTTTAATGAACATTTACAGAGATTTTGGATTTCCATTCACTCACTGATGCACGAATGCATGTTTAACATAGCTAATGCAGAAACTATGTCTGCTTTCAGATAAGCCCATCCCATTAACACAGAGTCAAGTTTAACTCATAGTGATTCTCCATGAGGTCTGCTCGTGCTGTTGTGTACTGAGTGAGAACCAATTCACCGCTGAGCTTCCAGTGGGTTTTCAGAGGCAGTATAATGGCTAAGGAGGAGACGGTCCATCCTTCTCCCCTGCAGCCGCTGGCACATTTGAACCACGTGCCTTTACACTAGCAGTCCAACTCCTAACCACTAAGCCACCAGAGCTCCTTCCACTAGGCTAATGAGGCTACAGAGCTTCAAGGCAGGAAAACTGCCCATGTGTCTCCCTCTGAGAGGGTGGTGGATTTGAACTGCTGAACTCTTCGTTAGGAGCATCATGCACTATACCACCAGGGCTCCTCTGATATCAGATAGTTTAGTTGAAAGAAGCAGCCTAGCATAAACCCACAGTGAATGCTGAGAACTTTGTTGAATTGGAGTGCAAGGGGCAGTTGATAAAGTTTTCTAATCTTCTAGGTTTTGTTTTTTTTAATTTTTTTGTGTGTGTGTGTGTGTGTGTGTGTGTGTGTGTGTGTGAGTGTACCGTCAAATCAGATCTGACTAGTACAGGAGGAGATTGTCCCTCCTTTTCCCAGCAGAGCATCTGGTGGATTTGAACCATGTGCCTCTGGGATTGTAGTTGCAGCTCCTTGCCACTAGGCCACCAGAGCTCCCCAATCTTCTAGGTTTTTAAAAGAAAGCCAAAATTACACATTTTTAGTTAAATCTTGTAGCCCCTCCCTAGTGGCTGCCCAGTTGATTCTGACTCGTGACGACACCTCGTAGACGCAGTAGACCGGCCATGAATGTTAGTATCTGTCGTGACTGGTGACCTGTTTTAAAGGAGGAACCCTGGGAGAAGAATGCTTACGTGCTCAGTTGCTAACCAATAACAAATCTTATTAAATGCAATAAGATTGCATTTACTTTGCTCAGTGGCAATATTGCAGGCAGTAAGATCTATCTGAGGTGCAATTATTGCTAATCAAATGTATAAGAGGTCATTCAATAGAGATCGTAGAAGGTTCAACTCTTCGCACTGGGACTAAATTTGCTCTAAAGTAAATGCTTCTTTATCCACCTTAAAATGGTTTAAAAACAAATCTCAAAGGGAACAGATTCTACAAGTTACTTGTCCTACAAGTAACTGAAGTATCTGCCAAATCAAACTCCAGTACTCTTTAAAGGAATGAAACAATATCCAATGCCCAGAACCTGAACGTGACAGCACCCAGCTTCCCATGAAAACGCATCAGATCTGAGAGAGGTAGAAATACGTAGTTTATTGTTAAAAACAAACCCAGCCAAAAGGAGAAATATACAAAAGAGACAGGGTAGCAGAGAATAAGAAAATTATATTAAAAGTTTTATTTAAAATACTAAAATATGATGAAGCTTTTTCAAATGACTGTGAAGAGAAATGAGAGATTTTTAAAAAGTTATTATTATACTAGTTTACTCACAAAATTAAAATATATTGTTTTCCAGAACAGATTCTTCCAATTTCAGAAAATCTGAATGGAGAAGATAGTATGTGAAATGCAGGTTTCACTGGATGAGATGAAGAGCACATTCACACACTCACGTTCACTGCTGACAAGTCAGAACCGACTCACAGCTGAGCCTCTGCTGGGCTTTCAGAGCCTGTAAACGCTCTCCCTCTGAGCAGCTGGGGGATTCGAACTTCCCACACTGGGTTGGCAGTGAAACTTCCTATGAACTAGGCCACCAGAGCTCCCTAATAGTATATTGTTGTTATGTGCCATAGCAACTCAACACACCTACCCCCCCAACTGCCCCAGTTACTGTATTATCCATCTCATCTGTGGTCTTCCTTTCCTGAGCTGTCCCTCTACCCTTCAGAGCATAATGTCTTTCTCCAAGGACCTTCATGGCCTCCTGGTCATATGCTCAAAGTGTGTAAGACAGAGCTTCAAAATCTTAGCCTCAGTGCAACAATGAATGACTGGAAACCCTAAGTCTCTGTAAACTTTCATTAAAATTAATTTTAAAAAATTACCAAAAACACAATGTACATGAATGAAACACAATGTAAATAAATTATTGCATGCAAACTAATAAAAATATTAATTCAAAAAAAATCTTAGCCTCCAAGGAAAAAGGTGATTTTACCCTCTCCGAGATAGACCTATTTGTTTTCCTGGTGGTCCAGGGTATGTTGAAGAATCTTCTCCAGCACCACAACTCAAAGGCATCAATTCTTCTGTCATCCTTAGTCACTGTCTAGCTCTCTGATGCACAGCAAATAACTGCAAACACCATGTCCTGGATCAGGCACACCTTAGTCCCTAGACTGACATTATTGCTTCTCAGTACTCTGGAGAGATCCCCAAGAGCACATTTTCCCAGTGCAATTCATCTTTTGATTTCCTGACTGCTGGTGCTAAAAGTGTTGACTGTGGAACCAAGTAAGCCGTAATTTTTAACAACCTCAATCTCTTCTCCATCTATCATGGTGCTGCCAACTGGTTCAGTGGTGAGAATATTTGTCTTCTTGATGTTGAGCTTCAATCCATATTGAAGGCTGCAGTCCCTGACCTTCAGCAGCAAGTGTTTCAGGTCCTCCTCAGTTTCAGCAAGCAAGATCACATCATTTACATAACCCAGGTAGTTGATGAGTCTTCCTCCAATCCTGATGCCACATTCCTCCTCATAAAGCTCAGCCTCCTGAATGATCCGTTCTGCATACAGATTGAAAAATTATGGAGACAGTATGCATCCCTGATGCACTCCTTTCCTGATTTTTGCACCATGCAGTGGTTTCCTTGCTCTGTTTGGAGGACAGCTGAGTGAGTATAGGTTTCGCAGGGGCACAATCAAGTGTTCTGGGATTCCCATTCTCCTCAAGGTTAGCCACAGTTTGTTGTCATACACACACAGTCAACTGTCTTTGCTTAGTCAATGAAACACAGACAGACACTCCTCTGGTACACTCTGCTTTCAAACAAGCTCCAGCTGACATAGGTGATAATGTCTCTAGTGCTACGGCCTCTTCTAAATTCAGCTTGTACTTCTGGCAGTTCTCTGTAGATGGACTGGTCTAGTTGTTTTTGGATAATCTTCAGCAGGATTTTGCTTTTGTGTGATACTGTTTGATAATTTCCACACTCTGCTGGTCACATTTTTTTTTAATTGGAATAAAATTGGATATTAGACAGTGGAGAAGAAAAGATTGGGGTGGGGGGGAAACCTTAAAGACACAGCAATAGAAATATTCCAAGATAAAGCACAGAATGAACTTGAACTCTTGACCATGTGCTTTTTAGCCTCCCTCAAAAAGTGTCATCAATAAGTGAGCAGACATTTTACTCAGGTGAATTTATGCAGGAAGCACAGGCTATTTTCCAAGAGAAATAACTTGCACAGTCCCTACACGAGACACAGCGAGCAAGCTGTCTGGTGTTTTATTTGTGTACTGCTTGTTTCTATTGAAGCGGCCATAAAGAAAAGAGAAGGCCTGAGTTCACACTAAATCTCCAATTCTTCTCTCTCTGAAGCATTTATATCCTGTGGACCCATTCACTATCAAGAAAGGAAGACTCTTAGGCAGAATCAAATTCTAGAACTTAAAATTACCAAAAACTGAGTTAAAATAGACAAGATTGAAGGCACATGACTGAAATCTATTTTATAGCTCTGTGGTTCACTCATGCTTCCAGAAACTTCCAGATACTTAGGAACAGACCTGTGGAGTTCTAGTAAGAAATTGTGCACCGGGGAAGGACTGTTTCCCTTTCCCCTCAAATATCACCCCAAAACTAGAAAAAGATGAGAAAGAAACATAAATAGCACCACTGAACAAACGAGGGTGCCTTTATAATACTGAGGCACAGCAAATACAACGCCGCGAGAGGAGGGCGGAAGAGGTAACCATTCAGCAGAGATCTCTACCACTTTGCCAGCTACGGCACTGACAAGCTGCTGACGGCCCGTGTGCACTCCGATTTGGTCAGGGCCATGCAATGAAGCTGTGAAGTATTTTAAATATGCTTCTAGCCACACGGAAGTGCCTGTGGAGGAAGATACCAAGAAGTAAGCCAGCTTATGCCTGAGAGCTCAGGAATTGGAGAGATGAGGAAGTACAGGGGGTAGGGGCTGCAGGGCACAAAGGAAACCATGAAAACCGCAACGCTTAGTTGAAAATCTCTGTGAAAATTGTGTGAAACAGGATCCTGACTTTCTGGGAGGAGATGGGGTAAGGAGTCTCAAGATCCAGGAATAACAGACACAGAGAAAGGCAGCGATAAGGGGAAATGGAAGGCAGGTAAGTGCGCACAGTCAAAGGAGCAGGGTGCCTGAGTTACATTACACAGCTGCTAACCAAAAGGCTGGCGGTTCAGGGCCACATTAATACGATTTAGGGGAAAGGCCTGCAGGTCACTATTTGAACTATGTGAAACAGGTGTTGTTGTTATGTGTCCTCAAGTTGACTATGACCCACAGTGACCCTAAGAACAACAGCTCTAACTCCTGCCCAATCCGGAGTCAATCTCATCATCAGTCTGACACTTCTGACCCCCACTGCCACAGTTGCTGTGTCAACCCATGGCCTCCAGGGTCTTCCTCTCCTGCGCTGACCCTCCACCCTTCCATCTGATAAACAAGCACTGAATCATCTTTGGAGCACAGTTCTACACTAACACTCGTGGGGTCATATAGTAGTAACTGGTTTTGCTGAGTGGTGAGAACTCTGGCTCCCTGCTTGCTCAGCTTGAGATGGCCTGAGGTCCACCTTCTCGGAATATCCTGAGCGAAAAGATCCCTCACCACTGGTGGGAGCGATCATCTTAACACAACAACAAAGCAATCTGGCCACCCAATTGTTTATAAAACATATAAAGCACTATTTATAAAACAATGACAATGCAAGGCTTATCATCAGTCCCCACAAGGCATGTCCATTCATATCAAGTTTTCTATTAGCTTTCTAGAAACTTAAATATATACAAAAGGCCAGAGATCTTCACACTTTTGGAAAGGGCATCATTGTGAAAGATTGTTGCTGTTGTTTTTAAGTAATGCTGAGTCAGAAGGGACCCACAGCTGACTGTCCAGAGGATTTTCAGAGACAGAAAACCAAATACGAGATTATCAGTCTTCCTTCTGCAGACCAACTGGTGGATTCAAACTGCATACCTTTGAATTAGCAACGCAGCTCCTCACCAGCAGGCCACCAGCAAGTGTTCCCTGATAGAGATGTAAACTAACCCGGAGGGGAGAAAAAGGCAACTGGAAGAAATAGGGAATGAAATACCTACTCATTAACCAAATGCGTTACTTAAAAATCTACCCCTCCAAACTTACATTACTTTACGAGAAAGCTCTCTAACCTGTAACTGATCCTCTGTTGGGTTCTAAGGCTATAAACTGGACAGGAGTTAGACTGCTTGTCTTTTTCCTACAAAGCTGTAAGGGGACTTGAACTTCCAGAGAGGTGAGGCCTTTGAGTTAGCAGCACAATCCTCTCCACACTAGGCTACCAGAGTTCCATATAGAAGAACAGATTTTAGAAATCCAAAAGAAAAATAAGGTATTAACAGAACTTCTCAGAAAGTAGGAAGAAAAGAAATGCAATTTTAAAGAACATGAGAGGAAAGTCTAAGAAATCAAAACCTTCCTGGCCTTCAGAGCAGCAATTTCCCCACAGCTGTCAGCAAAGAAGATAAAAATGATCCAAACTCAATAAAAACTTACTGCATCATACACTATTTGTAGATTTTTTTATTTGCTACATATGCCTTTAGCAACAACAAAAATGTTCATAAAACAAATATAGATCGGGACACATATGCCTACATATCAGAACACCAGAGATACAGAGACAATTCCACCCGTCTCCAGAGAGGAAAAAAGTCATTAAGACCTGGAACAAGAATGATACCAGCTCCCTCAAAACAACATCAGCATCTCAAAGATAATGGCATCCCTTCAAAATTCTATGGTAAGACGCTTTCGCCCTGGACTTTTACCTGCAGCCAAACTGTCAACCACATATGAGCACAAAATCAAAGATACACGGTTGACATGCTACGTCTCAAAAAGCTGACACCTTACCAACAATGTTTGTAGAAGCCACTGGAGGAGGATATTATTGTTGTCCTGTGCTGATGCATCAGAATAGACTCACAGCTGAACCACTGGCTGGTTTTCAGAGACTAAATTTCACAGGAGGAGTCTGGCCTCCTTCAAAAGGGAGAAATAAACCAAACAAGAAGAATCTTAGAAACAAGGAATCCCACATAGGGAGGAAGGCAGTGAGAATTTCCAGAATGATGGCTGTTCAGAGGATGAAAAGGCAATTACTCTAGATTGTTGCTATTATTATGTGCCACTGAGTCTCCTATGACTCATAGCGACCCTATGTCCAACAGCTCGGAAGCCTGCCCTGTCCTAAGCCAGTCTCACTGACTCCGGTACACCAACCCCTACTGCTCCCTTTACTTTATCAGTCCATCTCATCAGGAGTTTTCCTCTCCTGCACTGTCCCTCCAACCTTCTGAGCACGATGTCCTTCTCCAAGGACTGGTTCCTCCTGGCCACCTGCCCAAAGTATGTGAGACAGAGCTTCAAAATCCTAGCTTCCCAGGAGAAACCTTGTTTCACCCTCTCTAAGACAGACCTATTTGTTTTCTTGGTAGCCTTGCGTATGTTCAAAAATCTTCTCCAGCACCACAGGAAAAAGGAGGACTTTATCCTCATCTCCCCCACAGAAAGTCCTTACCTCATGTTTCAGAATGAATGAATTAAGAAATAGAAGGACGGACAATCTCGTTCTGCGCAATTTACTGGCTCTGAAAACCTGCTGGCTTAAGGGTCAGCCATGGGTTGGATCTGACTCAACAGTACACAACAAACAGCAACAACTTATTTTCTAGCAGGATTGAGGAAATATTTAAAAGAATAATGAAAAAGTTTCAAAATAGTTGCTCCAGGGACATGATACAGGCAGAAAAATGCTGTTAGTGCTGCATTTTGGCATTGCTGACAAATTGTAACTACATAAAGGAATGACTTTGAGGAAAATACAGCAGAAGTTCAGGTTAATGTATAAACGCTGGAACAAGGAAACCTGGAGATCAAATCAGAGATGTGTCCCTGACTTTTAATCATGGCGCTTACACAAAACAAGCTTTCCCACAGAGCCAAGCTACGAGCCAGCACCATCAGCCAACACTGAGTCATTTGAAACGAGAATTCCCTGATTAATGGTGACTGCATCTACTGTATCTGAGTTGTCAAGGAGATTGTTCATTAATTACACAGTGTCCTCTTTATGAGCAACCCCCAAGATAAATGCCTGAATGATCTTCATTCCAAAGTACTTGGTCTGTTTCTGACTAATTGGATTGTCTCCCATTTATGTGTCCTCTGAGCCGTGAGCCTGAGCAGGTCTCCGCAAGGGCGCACAGACAGAGCCCAGTTTGTTTTACCCATGGCACCTGTTAAGGCTTTAAAGCATATGGATTTTTTTTTTAAAGTTCAATTCTAAAATGTGCAACAACGAACGAATAAAAATCCAACTTTTCTGTAAACTTCCATTCAAATGACAATTAAAAACAAAGTTCAATTCTACTTTTTCTGTCTCATCTCCCAGTCTCTTGTGTATCTTCTTCCTCTTTTAAAGGTTTGTGATGCTCATACCATATGGATGTTGTTGTTAGGTGCATCAAGTCTGTTTTAAATCACAGCAATTCTATATACAACAGAATTGAAACAGTGCCCTGTTCTTATCATTTTCATAATCGTCGTTATGCATAAAGATGTGCCATGTAACTATGCACTGTACATGCAGATATTAACTAACATAGGATATGCAGATGACATGCACTGGGAAAATCTTCTGTCAGGGACATCTCTAGGGTACTGAGAAGCAATGATGTCAGTCTAGAGACTAAGGTGCACCCGATCAATGCCATGGTTTTTGCAATTACTTGCTATGCATCAGAGAACTGGACAATGACCAAAGATGACAAAAGAATTGATGCCTTTGAGTTGTGGTGCTGGAGAAGAGTCTTGAACATACCATGGACTATCAAGAAAACAAGTAAGTCTGTCTTGAAGATGGTGAAACCAAGATTCTCCTTGGAGGCTAGGATTCTGAAGCTCTGTCTCACATACTTTGAGCATGTGGCCAGGTGGAACTAGTACTTGGAGAAGGACATCACGTTTGGACGGGTGAAAGGACAGCACAGTAGAGGAAGACCCCGGATGAGATGGATTGATATAGTAGCTGGGGCAATGGGGGCTGGTGTGTCGGAATTAGGGAGACTGGCTCAGGACAGAGTAGGCTTTGGAGCTGTTGTACATAGGTTCACTATGAATCTCAGATAACACAATGGTACATAATAACAATATTCAATATTCCTTCAGAGTCCCTGGCTAGTGCAAACAGCTAAATGCTCAACTAATAGCTGGCAGGCTTGCCGTTTACACCCACCCAGGGGGACCTTAACAAAAGGCCTGGTATTCTGTTTTCAAATGGTCTCAGCTGTGACCACTTGTTGAGATGTTCTACTCTGCACACCTGAGGATGCCATGCATCGCAGTCAATTCAATGACAACTAAGGACAACAACAACAACAACAACATCATATTATGTTTTTATAAATCCTTACAAGCTGCTGCCTTCAATCTTCCTGGAAAATGTCAAGAGTAGCAAATGGGTAAGTAGATGGATGAATGAGGAAACTATCAACACGCTTCCAAAGGCAATTCTAAAACATATGGAAGTACACATTGATCAGTAAGAACAGCTCTCTGGAAAAGGATGAGGTGATGGAGGAGAGAGAGAAGGAGCAAAGAATCAAGAAACACTTTTACTCAGTGATTTTTACAAAAAGAATACACACCCTGAGAAGATGAGAACTGAGGCACAAACTGAGATTTGTATACCAATGCTTATAACAGCATTATACACCATCACAAGAACATGGAAACAGCCCAAATGTGGAATCACAAACAAATGGATTGTGAAATTATGGTACATTCACACAGTTGAATATTATGCAGCACGTAGGAGCAATAACTTTGTAAATTATTACCTAACTTGGGAGGGACTGGAGAGCATTATGCTGAGTGAACTAACTCAGTTAGCAAGGATAAATATTGTATCAAACTGTTATTGTAGAATGAGTTTAAGGATCCAGGAGGGGTGGAAGAGGCTGGAAGCAGAGGGATGTGGATATGCAGGGGGAGGAGGATTAATCTGATGGGTGGGGGAGTGAGGGAAATTGAAAGGGTTTGTTCAAATTTGTATTAGAATTTTGTAAATAAACTAGTAGAAAAAAAAAGGAATGCATACACATTATATTTATAACAAAAAGAACATCTAAAAATAACTCCATAACAAATTAACATTATCATAATGTGCTGTTCTTTGCATCTCTATTAACTTATTCCATTCAAAAATGACATTTGATCCTAAACTTTTCATATTTAGCAGATAAGCTGAAAGCGAAAGAGATTAAGTCACATCATTAAGATTTCATAGAAATGGGAGAGCCGAGATTCAAACTCAGGCTGGCTCCAAAATGCTTAACCACTGCACTATCCTACCATTGGTACTATGACGGTGGTGCAGAAGACACCAATCACTGAGCACTACTGATGTGAAGTGCTGCTCTAAACCCCCATGCGGTAAATGTTTGCATCCGCTCACCCAAACCTCACAAGTACCTTGGTAAAAAAAATATGATTATCCTGGTTTTGCAGATAAAGAAACTTAAGTTCAAACTTAAGAAAATTATGTCCACCTAAGTCATAATTTAAAAGTAGCAGCACTGGATTTAAACACAAGAATTCAAACACCTAGGCATCTCTGCTTACCCCATCATTTTCTTAGCAGATGAAAAGCAAAGCTTTAATCACTTTAAAGTTAGAGAATATATTTCCTGTATTTTTAAAGTGTTTGCTTAAATCTGTGATGGATGGTGCTTTTCTAACAAGAGAATGTGACAGTCTAGCTCTGTGCATATTTACCTGGATGACGCCCATGCAGGAATCCAGAAATATTGATCCTTTCGGCTCCTTGGAGATCTTTTCATCTTTGTAAAAATTCAAATTATAGGATCCATCCCCAAGTTGAATCAGGTGGAAAAACCGTCTCTTAAATGACTGAAAAAAAGAATCACCACCTTTCTCAGCAACTCAGCAACTACACACTGTACAAACCCAACCTCCCTTCTCTCTGAAAACAAGCTCCCTCCCTCTCGCCAGGGCTCCCAGGAACTGGATGTTGGGACTGCTCACAACATCCAACAGTTCTGCAACACAGTTTGGAGAAGGCAGCTCTCTTCACATGCACAGGCCATTCTTGGAACCGACGGAACACAAGATTCTGCATAACCATCCAATCTGAGCTGCAGCCCAGGAGGGAAACTTGCTACAATCCCCAGGGATTCTTGCTCACACAGAAGGGCAGCTATTTCTGCCTCATGATGCTGAATGGTTTTCCAGCCTCCGGATCGCTCCAGTCAGCATGAGATTTACCTCCTCTATGCTCACTCCCCCTCCCCTATTGTTTCTTGTCTCTGTTATCCTGACCTTCCTCTGGTTCTATTTCACTCTTGAAAAGCTTTTACACTCTTTTTCCTTATTTATTTCCTCTGCAAATTGAACCAATGTTCCTCCATTCTCAGGTTGTGTTTTACTTGACGTGGTTGCCAATACCACCATCGTGGTGCGTAGGTTTGGCTGGAAAGCCAGTCTGGTGCTGTCTTATGACGTTGCCAGACTCACGGGAGTAGTGACTACATGGAACAAGGCCTGAGCCAGCAATCACATGCTCCCTCAGCCAAAGGCTGGTCTCTTCCTGCCAGTGGTCAGTGGGCAAATAAGAAGTGAAGTGAAAAGTCAATACCCACAGACCTGCTACCTCCAAGGAGACACCTTACTAACAAGATAGCGTCACTTTGTCTGGAAGAACCGCATATTCATTCATCTGGAACATTCGCCTCAAGCCTTACAACAGAGAAGGGGTTAACAATGGGGGATGGCGACTGCGAAGCCGTCTTACCCGCATGGTCACGCTTATCGCACTGTTCATGTTGCCTTTGTACAGCCACCCGTGCTTGGTGATCCCACCTTTCTGAGAGCCGAGGGAGGCCGCATCCTGTAAGAGAAGGAGGAAGGCCCCGTCATCATCTTGGCTGTGACTCGGGCCAGTGGGGCGATCAGTTCCATTTGTGCCAAACTGCACTTGATCCTTTTACTTAGCAGTAAAAGAGAAGCAGCAGTTGAATATTAGTAAACTTTCCTCCAGTAAAATGCAAAGTTAGTTACAACTCAAATTATTTTTTCAGTGCTTAAATTTTTTTTTTATTTATCATCACTTTGTTTAATGGTTCTGTTGCGAGAATTTTTTTTTTATTTTAAATTTATTTTCATGAAAATTTACAGAGACTGGATTTCCATTCATTCATTGTTGC
>NW_006399754.1:11514048-11545334 GCF_000299155.1 Elephantulus edwardii | reverse complement strand
ACAATAATACCTAATTACATAACCCTTTTAAACAGTTCTCTCCCTCATCTGTTTCAAAGCAGTGTACATAATTTATCACGTCTTTCTCAGTCTCCCACCAACCAAGATGTGAGTCCTCTTTTAAATACAACTCAAACTTTTAAGAGTCAAACGAGCCACAGAAAGTGCAGACCATACTTGATCACTCAGGTGGTCAAGTCCCAACTGGTTTCGGGGGGGGGGGGGAGTTTCTAATCACATTCCCCCTATGGCTAAAGAACAAAAGCATACACCTGGAGAGCTTCCCAGAGCCTAGTTCAGGCAAAGGGGAGTTAAGGAAGGAAGGAAATGTGAGGGAACACAGAAGGGAAAGATAAAATGATGAGGGGCGATGGGATAGGGAGGGGGTAAGGCAGGCAGGGAAGTAAACAGGAACAGAAGCAGGGGGGTTAGAAATGTGGAGGCAGAACAACTGGAGAAGTAAAGGACCTCAAGGTATGAGAGCAACATGAAGCCAGGCATACATACAGAAGGAAGAGACTGACAGATGAAATGTATGCACACAACAATGTATCCCAGCCCAGTCAGCTAACCTCTACCCCTTCCACACACATTACAATTACTTTTTGTGACTTTGTAATCTGTTAGGATCGGCTTTGAATACAATTTCCTAGGAACCACTGGAAAAGAGAACCCAGTGAGTAGACTTGGCTGTTATCTCCCAAGATTGGCCTCTAATGAGAAATGTTTAATTTTTTTTTCTGTTATCAGACAGTTCCAGAAATTCTCCTCTTAGGCTTTTCCCTGGACCATCTCAGTATGAATAGTGGCAGTTTCCGTGTGATTATTATCATTAATGACAATGAGAAAGAACCTGTCTGCGATTTTCCAGGTTGTGTACACGTTTAAATATTTGATTCTACTAATAACAACTATCATCAAGTTCTTAATACTCTTCCATTCATTTTGAATGACCACTCAGTCTTCCCAGAAGGGATTCATCAAAGACAATTTGCTACCTTGGACACTGTTAAATAAAGCTCACGAGGGCCTGGTACTGATGCTAATAATTAGCACCAATAAACTGTTTCCTCACAGTAGGGCACCCAACACTGAGTAGGTGAGAATGGGGACTCCATGGACAGCATGAACTTTTTTTAGGGCTTCCTTGCTCAGTGGATATACTCTCTGCAATGCCCTTTATAGCCATGTACTAATTCACATCATTTCGCCAAAAGTAGGAGTCCTGGTGACACAGTGGCTAAACATCAATTTTTGACTCATGTACTTTAAACTTGTTAGTTAAATTTGTGTCTTCTAGGCTGCAACACTTCCATGTTACATCTTTAAGGATATGAACATGCACAGCTAAGCACAACTGATAACAGTGCATCTAAATTCCAAAATCAATCTCCATAACAGTCTATATGTTTCCTATTGCCAAAGGGGCCCTTTAGAGTAGTGAGAGAAGATCTTCACCCTGAAACCTACAGCATCCCCTTACCAGCAGGAAGTAGCTAAGAGAGAATACGCCATCCCCTTTTCCTTATGAATCAGGGTGCAGTCTCTCTCAAGGAGGAGTGATAGGGAATAGCAAAGGACACAATGACAAAGGAGATTAACCAGAACTGGCTTTGACAAGCACTGTGGCAACTGGACAATTAAAATAGACTTTCAAGGGGGGAAAAAAAGAAGAATGAACTGGGGAGGAGAGTAGAGAAAATAATGCAACAATGAATGAATGAAAACCCCAAATCTCTGTAAATGTTCATTAAAATTAATAAAATTTAATTAAAAAAAATCATCCTACTACTAAACAAAATGCTGTCTGTCGAGTCATAACTGATCCACAGCTGACCCTCCAGGGGGGTTTCAGAGGCAGTTAACTAACTACACAGGAGGCTGCCCATCCTTCCACCACAAAGAGGCTGGTGGATTGGAACTAAGTGCCTTTGAGATTGCAGCACAGCTTCTTACAGCTAGGCCACCAGAGCACCCTAGCAGCTCAAATTCAACAGCTTCTCTCTGGAACAAAGGCGTGGCAATGTGTTCCTGTAAAGATTTACAGCCTTGGAAACTCCGTGGGTGGTTCTCTTCTGTGAGTTAGAATGGAGGTAAAAGGTTTGGATTAGAGGGCGTGAGACTGTTAAAACTAGTTCTTCTGAATATTCTTCTAGTCTTCACTCAAAGTATTCTGAAGAAACAGCCAGTCAGAAGTCTACTGGTTGTCTGTTTCATCCTATCCTGTTGAAACACAACCTAAATTTAAGGTCTAAGTAATCTTGATGTATTTTAACAATGTAGTCAAATTTGATCCAAGTCTTTGAAAATGTACTCAGAACAAATAAACAGGACCACAAGGCCATGAAATACTAAGTTATCAAGTTGAAGCAGAGACCTTATTTCAAGTAATCAAACAATACACTTTCCTTAAAATTCCTTCCCTGTTTAGAGAAACATTCCACCTCCTGTTTCAGCTAAAGGTTAGTCGTTCTGTCTTTTGTTTTCTCCGTGTGTAAAATAAATCCTATTTTAGAAGCTAAAGTGAAAAGATAAACAATGGTAAACGGCTGTATTACCTCGTCCTTGTCGACCTCCTCATCAACTTCATAGACATGGACTGGAAGTTTATCCAATTTAGCCACTTTGCTTTAAAAAGAAAAAGAAATGATAATTTCCTAATAACATCGAAGACTCTGCATTTCCCCATTCATCAGAGGAATCCGTATTTAATAAATCCAAAGCTGGTCCCCTCAGAGAATGAAAACACGCTCTACCACTCTTCTTCAAAGTGGGTGGCCCAAGAAACACTAGCTGGAGAGCTCAAAGCAAAACAAAAAAATTACATGGAAAAACAGCATAGCTTGTGGAGAATTAAATATTGGAAAGTGGATTAGTTGTTATGAAATACTTGGTGGAATAACTTTAACACAAAGTTATATGAGATAAAATATGAGATAAAAATGGAATGTGGGGTCACTATTTATAGTGACAGGAAATCAGAGTCTTAAGTCTCGTGGCAACAATCAGTAACACAATCACAATTACTACTATCACAACCAGCATTTCGAAGAGTTATCATGTATGAGGCATATGAGCACTGTACACTTGTTATTTGATCCATCAGCTGGTCGGGCCTATGACAATGATTCAACAAATGAAGAATCGGATACCAGAGATCAAAGAGAACAGAGGCTATAACGAAGCAACTATATTGTTAACCGTTGTTACAACCTTCCCTTCTCTTTCTCATCGTAAAACTATAAACTCTTATTAATGTAAAAAATGTAAAATTGATCAGCAGTTAAAGGTTGATTTTAGACCTTTTAGTATATTTTACAATCTATGTCACCTTTCAGCCATGAAAATAGTACAAACCAGGCAATCAATGAAGGTGGAGAAATATAAACAAATGGGAAGACTATTAAAATGCCCCAGCGTGTGCGAAGTAAATATAGAATTAAAGAGCAAAGCCATCTGGAAAAGATAATGGTTAGGGAGTTTTCTCTGCTAAAGTTTAAAAAGAAGACTCTTGGGAAGTTCGCTGAACATGCTTCAGGAGTGGCTGAACCACACAAACAAGAAAAACAAACAGCTTGGTCCCCTGAGTGTAGGATAAAAGACTCTACCAATGTCACAGATGCAACAAACACAAAGGATAACAGATTATTTGTTCTCAAGCAAAATTTCATTATTGATGTCACTTTTTCAAGTCAACCACCACTATGTGTTTTCCATGTTCATAATTAATTCCATTTTCCAAGATAGTTCTTTGAGGATTTTTTATAATAGATATATTCTCAAGACAAGTTCTACTTCTAATTCCCTTTAGCTACCACTAATCAATCTAAACTTACTCATTTTGGGTAGATTCCAGAATGACTTAATAAAGGGACAATGGCATTTATGTAGGTAAGTTCTTGTTCCTGGATGTATTTTAATGAGTTCTGGTGGCAGAGTGGGTTCAGTGTTGAGCTGCTAATCAAAAGGTCCTCAGTTTGAACCCACCAGCTATGCCTTAGGATGAAGATGAGGCAGTCTGCCTCCTTAAAGAAGCCCTACATGCCACTTCTGCTCCGTCCTAAAGGCTCCTGGGAGTCACAGATGACTCAGTGGCACTGCATTCGCTTTGAATCAGCGATCACTTTTTCAATATAAAAATTTACTTTACATAGAATATTCTTGAAATGTGTCTTAAAAATAGTTGCAAGATAAAACATCTTGCAGCATATTTCAATACGCTTCCATTTCCTTTCTGATTTATTTCTCACGGGATACATTTTACCTGTTTTTATTTTATCAATGTGTGTATTTAAACCATCCACATGTTTATTACTACCTAGCAATATTACAAGGTTTGATTCCAAGATCAACAACCCTATAAACAATAACTCTATGTGTTTAGATAGATAGGTAGAGCGATTGATGTAATAATGATTATATATAATATATATATATATATATATATCTCAATAACATATACACATAGCATCTAGAAATATTTTCTCCAATTACTCTGAGTGCATATGAAGTTACGTATCTCCTAAGCATTTCAGAACAGAGACCGTTTTCTAGACAGGCTGCCGTTTACTCACTTTGGAAGCTGTCGAAACTCTCCTGAGTAGTCTTCATATTTATAATTCACAAGATGCCAGTCAGAGTTATAAGTTTTGATGCACTATTGGGATGGTGGAAGATTGAAAAAAAAAAATTACGTCATTATATTTGAGAGGGAAAAAAGAAAGAAAATGACACAGAGGCTGTGACAATGGTTTTAACATGGCAATTTTGAGGCAGCTTCGTTCTGCTGTCCATAGGGTTGCTAAGAGTTAGAACGGACGCAACAGTACTGAACAAGAGCAATAAGGAAGGGGAAACACAATACTGGCCTCTGGATCACATCTGAGGCTTGCGGGAGGCACACTTTACAAACTTCAAAAAAGCTCCTCCCCTCCACCAAGTCGTCCCTGGCATTTCACCACCAGAGACTCCCACGTGACCCATGAGACCCTCTAACTGATCCCCGAGAACAGTGTCTGGGGGCAGATAACATTTTATCATCGTACATGATCTCAGGCCAGTTTTCACAGGAAGACAAGCTACACCTCACCTTTCATATAACAAGTTTCTTAGGAGATCATATTCTTATGAAATCACAAGGCCACACAAGAACATAATATTGAAAAGAAAATTTGAAGCTAAACACACCTTCACAGTATTTACTAATATTACAAGTAGTTCTGTTAGTATTTTCATATACAACTGAGCTTTCTTGTTTTATCCTTCTAGTCTTAACACAGAGTGAGGTTATGAGGAAAGATTTCTATTCTAGTTCATAGTCACACTACAGCGTTTTCATAGAGATGTGTAGGTGGGTATAGAGCTAAAATGTATAGAGGACTCCAAGGACTGTGAGGCACCAAACATTATCCTACATGCAGGTCAGTGTAGGAGGTATTTAAACTACCTCACACCTGGTGGCTTCCACGGGTCAGCACGATGTCGTTCATTCATTTACCCAACAAGATCCTTCAGGTAATGTATACACAATCTTAAAAGAGTCAGCATTGATAAGTGAGTCTGATTTAGTTGTTATGAGCTCAATTTAAATGATTTTTTATACAGTTAGTTCTTGACTATTTATATGCAAACTTCAGTGTTACCAAAAATACAGGACAAATATAACACATAAAGATGTAGACAAATAGACTTATATACCTTCCCTCGTTTATTCTGACTTTGGTTGTAATTAATATCATGAACAAATTCTCTGCTTACTTTATTATATCACTTCACTCTTTATTTTGCAGCCCTCTTATCGAGATCATAAGCTGGACCTAAAGGTTTTCTGATGTAAACCCTCCTTTACCCTACACTCATGAAAATAACAAAATCAGTAACAGCAGGGGCTTCCTTCATGCGGGGCTCTATGCTAAGGACGTTGCTTGCAACGTTGCATTATCATTCTGAGAGGTAACTAACTTGCAGAGAGGTTCACAACAGGGGCAGAGGTGGCAAGTGGACTTTTCATTTTCTCTGCTAGGCAATTACAAATATCTATAATATCATCCTTTTATAAACATTATTTTACATCTTCAAAGTGTTTTGCATTACAGCAGATACGCACATGCAAAATTACATTCCCAAGCCCACACAATTTCAGAACGACGTGTGGTTTTGGATTGTCTACAGTGGTCTGTAGGACCATGAGCCCAGCAAAGTGAGAGTGGACCATGCTGGACACAGCTGGGTGGGGAGATGCCTATTGTTGCTTCAGAGACCAAAACACAACCCATGTGGTTTTCATCAAACATGTGATGTGACAAGTTGGTCTACCAAAGGTCATGCTGGACATGAAAACCATAAAACTATTCTTAATGATAAAATGCAACCGTCCAATTGAAAAATAAACAAACACAGCCTTGCATATCATGAATGTTTTATGAATGGAGTGAATGAGTGTCTAGAGATTTTGCAGCAACACAAGAAAATGTGTAAGTATAACATAGCTGTTATGCTTAAACATTAAAAATGGTAAGAGATCTCTCTCTCTCTCTCTCTCACACACACACACACACACACACACACACACACACGCATGTGCGCAAAACAACTTACAAAGCCCTCAGTTAACTAAGATAAGTACTCAGAGATTTATTCTGAGTTTTGTTGTTGAGGTGTTTGTGTGCTGTTTTTTTTTAAAAAAATTATACTGGTTTACTTACAATATTCATAAAGTTCGTACACTTTTTTTTCTACTATTCTGAGTTTTTGCCGACTAGGGCACCTGGAGAAGCAGAGCACAAGGATCCTACACTCCAGCAGTAACAAAGTCTAGATCATGATGGGTTCAGTGAGAAATCGGTATTCAGAGAACTCTGTCTCCATAATGGCATCGGTCTGACCAATTTCATAACTAACCTTTCATGCCTGTGAAATACAGCAATATTTTAAAGTCACAGTGAAAGGTTTTTGAAGCCGATTTTTTTTTTCAAAGCCATTAAGTCATTCTCCTCTGGACCAGAGAATAGAGAGGAAGTACTGTTTCGCTCCACCCTGCGAAACAGTCCCAGGAGGGTTTAGTTATGTTGGTGCCGGCAGCCTGCGATGAATCAGTTATTGCTCAACTTGCAGGGATTAAAGAGTTTAATAGTGCACTATCCTTCAAAAAGCATGTTAAAGATCACTTAGGAGAACTGGGTTCTTAATGAATAATTTTGCCACATGCTTTAACATAGGTGTCCATAAACATTTTCTGTAAAAGAGTAAACACACTTCCGCTTTGCATGTTACATGGACCCTAGGAAAGAGGCCTCAGGCAATGGTGCTACAGAAATACAAAGTCCAGATCATCCTGGGTTTAATCAGAAACCAGTATCCAGAGAATTAAATGGACTTGGAATGTGTTACAAAGAAAAGTAATTAAAAAAACAACAACAACCTAAAAAACAAAACAAAACACAGGCTGCAGGTCGGTCTTCGCTCTGGGGACAGAATTTACACACCTCTTGATTTACAATAAACATTTATGACTCCATAAGAACTTTTACTGGCTATCATTGTAGAACTACTTTTAATATTATAGTGGCATAGGAAAGAAGTTAGGGAACTAAGGGATGAGAGAAAACACTTTTAAAAAATTAAATACATAATACATTTCTCAAATCATTCAGAACAAAATATTGTTATTTTAAATGGTATTTTGTTATATAAAGCATAGCTTCCTTATAATGGGCAACTTCCTTGATGGTCATAATTTACTATCTAAATATCAATGAGAAAAATGGGTATTAAAAAAATCTACTCATTTTACAAAAAAGAGAATGTTTATAAACAAAATTAAAGTTCCTGATTATTCTACCTGAAAGGGAAAGAATCGGAATGAAAAAGAATAAATAGCCTAAATGTAGTAATTTCTCCTTTGTCTTTAATAAGATAATTACTATTTATGTCTTCAAGTAATTACAAGTAATTTTTATTTATAAGAATAATCATACATTGGTCAGGGATAATGCTCGTCAAGCACCTAGCACTTCATAAATCATAGAGTTGAAAATAATTGCTAAATATAGACCTAAAGTAAATGAATGTATCAGTGCATGCTGGATCTCTTGTAAAAGCAGTAACAACTGACGATTCCCATAAGGACTACCCAAGAGTTAATTTCTAACATATCCCTTGTTTTAAACCAATGAGATCAATATGGTAGAATCCCTGTTTGGGAGTCAGCAATGATCCTGTTGACACATTCCTGAAAGTATCAAGAAGAAAAAACAATTCATGGTATTCTTCTCTAAATTTCTAGCACAAAAATGTTAACTGCCTCTTTGGCACGTTCTTGAAAACTGTCATGAAAATTTAAAGAAGAGGGAAAATGATAAGAAAGTCCACATTTAGAGGGGAAAAATTACCTCTGTAACAAATAAGCTCTGTGCTTCCTGTTCCGCATTTGCAGGAACCGTGGAGCGTATGTACCGACCCTGTCGTCTGAGGATAGCAGTCTGGGAATAAAAACACAAGGAAAAGATGTGGTTAAGTGACGATCAAAGAGTCAGCCCCGGAGCGTCCCTGCAGAAGGACGCAGCACCACAGTACCACCAATACAGTCACTCCAGCCTTCACCAGCTGGTGCTGCTTCCTCCTACATTCCACAGCACACACTCCATTTGGTACCTAAAGTTCAAAGGCTTCGTTGGGTAATGGGTTCTGCTTCTTTCTGAACCAAAGACACAGTAACTACTTCACAGAACTTCCCTATTCCCTTAGGGCAGGGCTGAAGGTCTCTTTCATTGTCCCAAACCCAGAAAGGGAACTCTGGTGGCCTAGCGGTAAAAGAATGTTCTGTAATTCCAAAGGCACATGGTTCGAATCCACTAATTGCTCTGAGGGAGAAAGATGGGCAGTCTCCTCCCATGCAATTAACTGTTGCTGAAAACCTGCTGGATGGAGGGGTCAGCTGTGGGTCGGTTCCAACTTGAAAGCACAGAACAATAACAACAACTCCACTCCCTACCCCCGAGCACCTGACCTGGTCTCACTATATTATTTTCTTTCTCTCACTGATTGTGGAACCAATTAATAGCTAACCTTCCACTGGGTTCTGAGGCTGTAAATCACATAGGTGGAGACAGTCCATCATTCTACTGAAGAGCTACTGGTGGACTGGCCATAAGGCCCTTGGGTTAACAGTGCTCCTTGCTAAAGACTTGCTCACTGGTACCTTTTACTGACCTCAGTGCCTTTTACAGCCAGTCTTCTTCACCAACATATCCCTGCTACCTAAGAGCATGGCAACCAGAAACACAGGGTCCTCCAAAACCATATGTCAAAGGGCTTCGATAGCACTATCTCCTTTCCTGTCATTGTTATTGTTGATGTGTATCGTCGAACCAACGACTCACAGCTGACCCTCCTGTGGGTCCGCAGAGACGGTAAACTGCACGGGAGGAGAATGCCCATCTTTCTCCTACAGCGCAGCTGGTGGATTTGAACCATGTGCTTTGGGATTGAAGTATACATTCTTAACACTAGGCCGCCATCAGAGCTCCACATCTTCTTCCCTATGAACATTAAATTGCTTTGCTGCATGTGGCTAACACATTCCTTCTTTATCATAAAATGCCTCGTTGCTTAAAGCAGCATCATATCTACCTCTTAAGTGGTACAAATGATTAAGCCCTTGACTACTAGTCAAAAAGTTGGGAGTTTGAGCCCACCTAGAGGGACCTCAGAAGACAAGGGCTAGCAATTTGTTTCTGAAAGGTCACTACCTTGAAAACCCTATGGATCAATTCTACTCTGCACATATGGGGTCCAGCCTGAAATCACCTTGATCGATGACAACAGCAACAGTATGAGGAAACTGGGCTTCTGACCTCAGAAGGGTAGGTTCAAGATTTTCCACACCCCACCCCACCTCCAAAAAAAAAGATCTTCCACCCCCAGCCCCCACCCTTGGTTGACTGTAATCCTTGGATACATGTGACAGATGATAGTCTTAAAAACAGCACACAGCAAACATTTTGCTCACAGCACCTATCCTGCTGGCTTTTCAAGGCTAATTAAGCTGGGATCTCACAGCATCTGGCAGGGCGGCTTTTCTTCTGTTGGAGAGAAGCTTTTAGAAAATTCTAAGATCCCTGCCTCCCACAGCACAAGGAGGAGAACATCAGAGCTTGGCCTCTGTGTGTAATGTTATCTCCTGTCCATTTCTTCTCTGTTGGAGTGTCTGTTTCACCTATGTTGTTGTTGTTATATACTGTAGAGTCACAAATGACTCATAGCTGACCCTCCAGCAGGTTTTCAGAGGCAGAAATTGCAGGGGGAGGAGACTGTTGAGCAGCTGGTGGATTTGAATCACATGTCTTTGAGATTGCAGCGCAGCTTCTTGCCACTAGGCCACCACATAGACAGATCAGAAGAGTAGCTTCTGCCAAATTAACTCCCACTCATGGAGATTTCCTGGGGGCCAGAACAGAACTGAGCTCCGTAAGATTTCCAACGGCTGGGGCCAACTTCTAACCTCCTGGTAGCAAGTGAGAACGTCAACCATTTGTACGACCCAGAAGAAAAGGCGCGGACCTATGCTACCATTACACCTGTTCTCACTGAATACCACAGACTACAGCCTTTAGCAGTGAACGGAGGCACTCTCTATTTTAAAAAGTTACAAAGCCACATACTGATTAAGGAGCTATTACTATAATTCAGGAGTGCTATCAGCAAAGAAGAATGACTTTATAGGTATTCTGTATACTTCAAAAAAAGATTCATTCTTATATTATCGCTTACTGCATCCTTATTTTGAATTATTTGGATCTCAAGAACCTAGTGGTTGTACTTTAAAAAGTCAGAAAATGACTCAGGTCAAAAAGTAGGAATACTAGGGCCATTTCCTATTGTAGTACCAGGAAGCCAGGGAATTAAAAGACCCACTGTGATGGGAAAGTCTGCTCTTAGGAACCTCTCCAAAATACTGAAGAGCAATGGTGTCACACTGGAGATGAAGGTGCACTGATACAGGTCATGGTCTTTATAATCACTGGCTATGCATCAGAGAGCTGGACAATGACTAGGGAGGATAAAAAGAGAATTGATGCCTTTGAGCTGTGGTGCTGGAGAAGAGTACTGAATGTACCATGGGCTGCCATAAAAACAAACAGATTCATCCCGGAGAGGGTTAAACCAGGCTGCTCCTGGAAGGCAAGGATTCTGAGGCTTCGTCTGACATACTTTGGACGTGTTGTAAAGAGGGACCAATACCTGGAGAAGAATGTCGTGCTTGGGAGGGTGGAGGGATAGCACAGAGGGGAAGACCCTCTATGAGGTGGATTGATTCAGTGACTGGGATAATCCGGGTGGGTGTGTTGGAGACAGTGAGACTGTCACAGAGCAGAGCAGGATTTAGGGCTGTTGTACATAGGGTCGCTATGAGCTGCAAGGGACTCGACAGCACATCACCACCACCACCACCACCATGAATAAAGATGAGCAACCGCAGATATTTCACGAAATTACCAGCTCAAGGAGATTAAATAATGTGACACTTTTCCTAACACCTCTCTGAGGTGAGAAAATGAATAGGAAACAGGCCTTTCTGATTCTCATTAATCAAAGTACCCTTATGTTCTCCCATCATAAAGGAGACAATTCTAATGATTAAAGAGAAACCAGTGTTTTAACAGATCAGACAGCACCTTGTTCCTCATCTGCACTCACACTTACTCATTAATCAATACCAATCCATTCCTAACCTTAGTTTTTTATAAAATTTTTAAAAGTTTATTCTTTTTTTTAAAATATTTTTTAAAATAATTTCAATGAGCATTTACAGAGATTCTGGATTATAAAAAAATTTTTAATTGAGATTTTAATGAAAGTTTATAAAGAACTTGGATTTCTATTCATTCACTGTTGCACATTTTCCTCCCTGCCCAAATGCTTTTTTCTTTGGAAAAAAAATTCTTTCATTGTTATTTTAATGAAAGTTTATAAAAAACCTTGGATTTCCATTCATTCATTGTTGCACATTTTCCTCTCTGCCCGTTCCCCACCACCCCCATTTGCTTTTTTCTTTGGAAAAAATTTACTTTCGTTGTTATACAGTTGTCCCCCGCTCCAGACCACTTTACTGTGCAGCTCTTATACTGGATTCTTGTCATGACAATAATACCTAATCATATATTCCTTTTATACAGTTCTCTCCCTCTTCTGTGTCAATGCCGTGTACATTATGTATCCCCTCTTTTCTTAGTTTTCTCCCTAACCCCCATGTCAGGCCTGTTTTATAACAGTGGTATTAGGCAGTATTTGTCGTTTTGTGACTAAGATATTTCACTCAGCATAATGTCCTCCAGGGTCACCCATTTTGTATAATCTTGATTTTGACAGAGCACAGTTTTGTAACCAGACAGAGCCCTTTTCCCTAAGAGTCTTCATCCAACTAAACTTGACACATTTCTTTAAAACTAGACACTCAAGCCCAGCGCCTTTGTTAGAGTATACCAAGTTTAAATTCCAGGGAGGTCTGACCCTGTGTGTAGAGAGTTGAACTGCCAACTCAAAGGAAAGAGGTTCAAAGCCACCAGGTGCTGGGAGGGATGCAGATGGGCAATCTCCTCAGCCTCTGAAAACCTGCTGGTGGGTCCGCTATGAAGTGGATGAGAATCAATAGCAACTTGATGAGAGTTTATGTACAATTTTTTTTTCACGTGTAGTTCCTGATCTAGACAAGACAGATCCTTTTAGAAAAATCTCCAAATATGGCTGCGGTCCTTCCTGTGACAAAAGCTGTCCCTCCATAAAAGAGTCTGTATCCTCCCTGAAATCTGGGCTACTTGGATCCATAAAATGGGGTGTAAGTGATGGCACCAGCGGCTTCCACTTCCTCCCTTTTAGAAGCCAGTCACCACATGACTTCTACTACCCGGAGGCCACCATGCTGTGAGGATGTTCAAATGATTCATAAGAGTTAAAAAAAAAAATAAAGCCCACTGTGACTGAGTACATTACCAATCACAGGGACCCTCTATAATAGCACAGAACTGCCCACAGGGCAACACAGCTTTGTGAAGGCAGACACCTTCACTGTTCACCCACGAACAGCTGATGGGTCAAACTGCTGATCTTTCAGGAAGTAGCCAAATTCTTTAACCACACCACCAAGAGGACTTCCTCCCTGTGCCATCTGTAAGGAGAGGTGCTAGGGAAAGGAAAACGTGGCCGGCTGAGGAACCACAGGGAGTGGAGACAGTGTCCTGGGCGTTCCAACATCAAGGACAGCAGGACCACTCAGCCGACGCTTGGCCTGGCTTCCAAATGGTGGAAAAGAATCATTTTTGTCTTAAGTTACTAGGATGTGGAATGGTTTGTTAACTCAGCAACAAAGAAATGAAACAAGATGGTTTATGCAACTAGGAGCAATTCCAAATGAAAGTATCAAGAATAAGGCCATTTTTGTGGAAATGGATTTCAAATGCTAATCACAATAAAGGCTGAGGCAGAAACACCAAGGGAATACATGAAACTGCAATCTGCTGTCCGTAACCAACCAGTCAAGGCCATGGAGAGAAGCCAAGTAAGATGCAGGAAACACCGGTGTGATCTTAACATACACTGCAGCAGCTTCTCTCACTGAAACACATTGTCACGTATCATCCAGTTGAAACCAATCCATAGCTGACCCTCCAGCAGGTCTGCAGATGCAGTAAATCTCATAAGAGGAGACTCCCCACCCTTCTCCTGTGGAGTGGTGGATTCGAACCACATGCCCTTGAGACTGCAGTGCAAAAAACACTGTACTGATCATTTAAATGTTGAGCATCAATATCATACCACCTATTCATCTGTCTATCCATTCAAATATTTACTGGGTCCTCCTCTGTATGAGACACCACTCCAGTGGCTGAAGACACAACATTGTCTGAAAAGGTAGATGTTGTTCGGGCACCGCTTATGGTCCAGCAAGAAGAGAAAGCTGAGGAAATAAATTAGTAACGTGTGATAAATGCTACAGGGAGGGCGAGCAGAAGATGATACAGGTAGAGAGAAGATTCTAAGTTTGATTGGTGTAGAAGATTCCAAAACGAGTGTCCTTAGGAAAAGGTGTTCAGGTTAAATTATAAAGGATGTTGTTGTTGTTATTTTGTGTACCACCAAGTCAGAACTAACTCACAGCTGACCCTCCAATGGCTTTCCAGAGGCAGTAAATCACACAGGAGGAGACTGCCCATCTCTCTCTGATGGAGCAACTAGGGGATTCAAACTGTATTCCTTTGCCTTAGTGGTGCAATTCTTAACCACTACACCACCAGAGCGCCTATATAAAGGATGAGTACAAGTTGTATTTAGTATAAAAGGAAGAAAAACTTGGAGAGAAAATGTAGCCTTGAAAATTTACAAGAGCAAAATCAAGACATAATAAATCAGACTATCTCTTGGGAGGGGTGGGGGAGAAGACAATGAATCCTTTAACCTCTAGACATGAAAATAGACCAAGCCTGTGTCAAGGGAGCTTCTGTGGCTTAATGGTAGGGAGCTGTGCTGCCCTGACAAAGGCTCATGGTTTGAATCCACCAGCTGCTCTGCAGGCAAAACATCTCCTTCCATGCAATTAACTGCTTCTGAAAACCCACTGGAGGGTCAGTTACGGGTCAGTCCTGACTCAATGGTACAAACAACAGACTAAAGTTGAATTAAATAACAACACTAAAAGCCCATCAGCCTACAGCCTCATCAATGGATTTAGCTCTTTGGAAAAACACAGGAGGAACATGAACAGAAAAATTTTGTCAACATCAGCATTTATTTAAAGGAAAAGGCTGAGAGCCACCAGGCTGGGACCCACTGGGGGACAAATTCAGCCCACTGGCACCAATAGATTAGCTAACAGTCGGCATTTGATAGTAGCCACTCTTCAGGTGTTCCAAGTCACTGCCAAGGTGCTCTGTGCACAGCCTCTCCAGGACTTCTTGTTTACAATCTTTTTCCATTTCTTCAATTCCCCTTCCAGGTGGTGAAGACTTAGCTCCACAATCAATGCGCCTCAGGCACAGCTTCCATCTCTCTGTCTCTGGAGACTCAGGTATTGCAGACCAGGTTCAGACCAACAGGAAAGGGCAGAGATCTGCTCCGAAAAACTAGCTCCTGGAAACACCATGGATCCAAGTCACAGCTGGTCAGGGGGAAAGGCTCCTTCTGATTCTTTGTGAAGAGGGTCGCCATGAGACAGGAGCCAATTTGAGAGCTGTTTACAACAACGAGGGGTGGGGAGGAACCCCACACAGCCAGTGAATGCACTTAATCTTTCAAAGTATAATTATTGTTGTTATGTGCCTTCAAGTTGAAACAAACTTGGAGCTGACCCTCCAGCAGGTTCCCAGAAGCTGTAAATTGTACCAAAAGAGGCTGCCCTTTTTTCTCCCGCAGAGCAGCTGGTGGATTTGAACCAACTGCCTTTGAGTTAACAACACAACTTCTTACCACCAGGTCACAGGAGCTCCCTGTCTAAAATGGTATTCTGGTTTCTTCTCATGAGACATTTTCAACTACAGGTTAGAATGCTTGAAGCTGTGCAACTTTGATCATGCTAATCAATCCAGTTTCAGGACCTGAAAAAAATTGAGGTCTAATCATGGACCTTTAGGAACTCTGGTGGCCTAGTGGGTAGGGAGTTGAACTGTCAATTCAAAGGTAGCTGGTTCAAAAATACCAGTTGTCTTCAAGGACAAAGATGAAAAATCTCCTCCTGCATGAAAATCTGAAAATCTGCTGGAGGTTATACGAGTCAGTTCTGACTTGACAACAAAGAGTAATAACCGTGAACCTTAGTGACCTCGAAACGGAACTAACACACACTTTATCTCGCTCTAACTCTCTGTCGCTCTCGCTCTCTGTCTCTCGCTCTGTCTCCCTCCCTCCCTTCAACTGCCACTTTCCTTGCCTAAAATCCAGTTGACGTCCAGAAACATGTCCGTTTGTTCTCACCACCAGACTGTGAGTTCTTCTGAGGACAGGAGGGAGACCTATCTTTCTCTGAGCATCTCTGTGCTAAGTACCCAATAAATGTTTCAAGAATGAATGAATAAAACAGTCTGTGGAGATAGGAATAGGAATCCATTTCTATCTGTCCATTACTTGCCTGAAATTTTTTGCTTTTCTATTATTAGAAAAAGTTCTCTGATCCATTAAGGAAAACAAGAGAAGATTATAAGTAAATGTTCTATTTATTTTTTCCATAAAATTTGAGTATTAAAAGTATATCTGGCTAACTATTTTATGCCAAACCAATTTAAATTACATTTCTATAGTTCTGGTTAACAAGCTTAAAGGGAGTCCGAATCAATGCCAACAGACTTATCCTCAGTGAATACTAAAGCTCTTCTCAAGAATGAGCTTAAATGTTTAAAATGACACCTGCATTCCATTTTCTATCCATTAAAACTATACCCCTGCTAACAAAGGTCTGGATTTATGTCACATAAATGAACATCACTTATATGATGGACATTCAAAGAGTAGTACTATTACTTTATTTGGAATAAATTATCTTCATTCTATGAAGAAAAATGTACAATTAAAAGGGGAAGGGACTAATTCCACCAAAAGGTGTGATACAGATCTGAAAATTAAATCTAAACACACCATACAGCATCTCAGATACCTACTGGGATAGCTGGGTTATAGCGTCACGCATAACTTGAAAATAAAAGCACTCAAGCAATTGCTTCTGGGTCTTGGGTTTGTACTCCTTACTTGGAATAGTAACTTACAGAAGGTGAATTTCATCTCAATAAAAAAATACATATATTTTTAAACAAAGCTCTCTTCTAGCTGCTACAATATTGTTGCTATTTGTTATCAAGTGGACTCCAATTCACAGCGATCCGATGTACAACAGAGGGAAACCTTGCCCAGTTCTGTGTCCTTCTCACTCCACTGTGGTTTGGCATTTTGTATCATCATGGTAACAAGCCATTTTGTTGGGAGTTGTTCTTCTCTGTCTCTGATGCCCCACCTTTCTCAGCATCATGTCCTTTTGTAAAGGACTTTCCCCTCCTGACAATATGCCCAAAGTCTCACCATCTAGAGTCTAATTCATTCTGACTACTTAGTTATTTTGGTAAAACACTTTGACACAAAGAAATTCCTAGTTACTTTGGCCTTCTACTCTACAGAAGTCTTCTCAGTGCACAAAAATTAGAAAATAGTCATTTAAAAGGGAAAATGTACAAACTCTGGGGGAGGATAATGGGGTAACACTGGCTTCCTAAGGGCTTTAGAACACGATGCATGCATCTGAAGCCCCCAGCCAATCTCTAGGACATGCTTTTCCCCCTTAATACAATCAGGTAAAGAAATGCAGGCTGTATCACAAACCCAAACACAAGGAGTAGAATTTACAACCAATCCCAAATCTACTCCAGAAAATCAAACCGATCCTTTTTATTTTTTCTTTCCCCCTCTTGGTTGAAAGAATTCCCTAAAAGTATGGGATCATTTTTATGGCTAAGAGTCATATATGGAAAAGAACTATGTATGGGGCTCAGGGTCACACACCTACAGGCAATGGACTCAGGTACCACGCCGACTCACTCGCCCGGGGTCACACTCCTCTGGCTTTCTAGCTTCTCCTGCCCTTCTTCTTTATAAGCCGCCCCCCTCCCCAGCGGTACAGTGGTCGGTGCCTGATTATTCATGCAAAGGCTGCCAGTCAGAAACCACCCATTACCACTGTGGTAGAAGGATCTAGTGATGCTTCTGCTGATCACAGCCGCAAAATCCTACGGTGCAGCCGTACTCTAGTCAAAACACACTACACTGCAATGATGGGCTTTGGCGGTCTTCCCTGCTGGCCTCCTGGGTGCCTGTCTCTGCAGTATCACCTTAAAATGCTTCTTTACGAACTAACTCCGACCCCAACCTCAACAGCGCTGTCCCTTCCCTCCAGCAGCACTAGCCAACATATTACCTTGACCTTAAGAGCTGAAGATACTGAGAGGCTCATATCTCGAGCCTCAGGACACGTCTAATGAATAATTTAATTAAGCTCCCCAAGGAAACATTTGAGCAGTGATATTAGAAAGTGTTTGGATTGCAGAGCGAGGAAACTGGAGTTCTCATCTGAGCTTCATGCTTCCAATTAACTGTGTAATTTTAGAGAACCTTGTAACATGCCACATCCATAGAATCAAGAGTTTTGTAGGAACACCTGGTCTCCACTGTGGTTTCAAGATTCCACATTTCTGTGAGCACAGAATGTTATCCTCCTCAAATGGATAGCCAAGTGCTCTGTGAGGAAAGTAAAAGGTGTCCAGAAAAATGGTTGTAAAGGAATATTCTACTTGCTTTGATGTAAACTCACATTATCCTACTTGTTTAAACAAGGGAGAGATTCACTCTGTAGATTTAAGAAAGTTTAAAAGTGATTATTAACAAAGAAAAGGCATGCTTTTGTTTGTCATTTTTTATTTTCGTTTTCTAACTCTCTCAACTCATATGGTGAAATATTTCCATAATCATTTTATAATGTCCATGAGTTCATTAGACTATTACAAAATCACCCTATTAGTTTCTGATGCAGAGTATCCTTTTACATTGTATGTTTAAAAGATTGCATTTTATAGAATTGTAAGTAAAGGGCTGAAACAACTGTCCCACCCTTCCCTTGGGACCATGTGAACAATGAGCTAAAGAAATATTCCCGAGAGGCGAAGCGGGTGGGCTGTGCCTGAGAAGTGGGTGGGCTGTGCCTGAGAAGTGGGTGGGCTGTGCCTGAGAAGTGGGTGGGCTGTGCCTGAGGCAGCTGCTAGATCCTTGAGCCCAGGACCTGTCTCCCTATCTCCACTGTTCAGTCAAGCAGGGGTGGGAGTGTCTTCCCTCAGACAGGAAAACAAACCCCACACACTTCAAACAGGAAGAGATGGGAAGCCCAAGGCCCCCTCTCCTCAGGTCTGTAAGCTAGATTAACTCTGACGGTTGAGATCCTCCTCCTCGGTATGCATGAGTGCAGCAATAGAAGGTGAGGCAGAAACTGTCCAGGTACTTAGGGTCTTACTCTAAGCTGGGACCACCACTCAGGGCTGAGGATGGCTAGTCGTGAGTGAAGAAAACCCCTAGAAGGGCCTCGGGGTTCAACTCCAACGAACCTTTGGCTAACTCGAGCTTTGCTTGGCAATCAACCTGAGCCTGTTTGTAACTTCCCTGTTTGTAAAGCATCCCATGCTTGGGCGTGTCTTTAGCTTTGTTTTCATTTACCTAGCAAAACCATTTCTTACAACTTGTAAGAGGTCTATGCATGTCAGGAGGGGCTCTGGAGACCTCATGGGTAAGGAATTGTGCTCCCATCACAAAGACAAGGGGTTTGAATCCACCAGCTGTTCCAGTAAAGAAAAAGGGGAAATCTCCTCTCATATTATCTATATCCTCTGACAATACGCTAGAGGATCAGCCATGAGTTGGTTCTGACTCAAGAGCAACAAACAACAAGATGTACCAGGGAGCTCTAGTGGCCTATTAAGTAAGGAGTTGTGCAGCCAACCCAAAGGTGAGAAGTTAAAATCCACCAGCTGTTCCTCAAGAGAAAGACGGTCAGGCTCCTCCTGGGCGCTGTTCTGTCTCTGAAAACCCACTGGAGGGTCAGCTGTGAATTCCAACTCCAACGCTCCTAACAATAGCAGGCATGTCAGAGAAATAGGATGTTAATTGGAAATCTTTAGAAGTGGGAGTGGCAGAGATGTAGGAAGATCAGGCAAGAGAAGGAGAGATGAACAAGAAAAGGCAAACCACCCAGGAGTGGGGGGGGGGCCCGCGTCTTCAGATCAGCTTCCTGAGGTTTCAGCCACCTCCCTCACTAAATAAACAAACCCTAGGTTGAATTCTTACTGTGCTCAATTCGGCCAACAGACACAGAGTTCCCTTTAATGTCCTAAAGCACCTCCAGTTTTGAACGACTCTCTGTTAAATCTATGGCTCCAAGGGTAACTCAGTCTCCAGGACGGAAACAAGCCAGGTACCTCCAGGGTCTGCAGAGCCACGTCCTTTGATAACCGCTGGAAACCCCACCTGGTGGCACTGTCTGTGTATTAAACGCTCTGTATGCGCACAACATAAAACATGATTAGTAGATAACTCTGGGAACTTTCTCCGACCCATGGAACGCAGCAGCAATGGAACTTTTCCAGGTATCTGGCAAGTGCATTGGTTTTAGAACACATGACTTGCTTGTGAAAGGCTCCAGCAGCCAGCTAGGCTGGAAACAAAAATTCACACAGGGCGTTCCCACATCTCCTGCTCTGGCAGCTGACCCACTATGTTCTAGAAACTTCAGACAATTCCATTTCCAGAAAGCGAAGGAGTTTCCTACAGGGTTGCCACCGGTCAGAATAGGGTTTGGTCTTCTGTTGTGGTTGGCTGGCTGGGCCATTTGTTTCCTCAGGATTCTCAGAGCTTAATTTGTATAGAATTAAGAAAGTGAATAAAGTGCAGGACAGAGACAAGGTCTGAGAGAAGCTGTTCTTCTTACGTTTCTAGAGGGATATCTTGAAGGAAAGCAAACACTATGAAGGAACTAAATAATACAGTAAGGGCTGAACCTTGATAAGTGCACAGAAATGCCTTTGTTGATGTTGTTATGTGACATCAGGAAATGGCTTGTAGCTGAAATTTACAGCCTTTGAAAACTGGAGGAGGGTCAGTTCCAGCTCAGTGGCATATAACAACAACAATAACAACAACTGCAAATCCTAAAAATGTTGTCCTGTTATCTTTTCAAAACCTCAAATGTCCTATCTCCTGTTCAAACACAGTAATTCAACGACAAAAGTTAAACAAATGCTCCTCGGTGGGTTGCACGATCCTGAATGCCTAAACTCATCCAGGAAATTCATTTTAAGGAGTTAGTTTTTTAAACTATGTTTTGTTTTATAAAGAAGCCAATATTTAAATGGGCTTCAAACGAATCAGCCCAGTTCAGTCGTGGACAAGGGCGTGACACACAAGCAGACCTGAATTTTTGAAAATGTAAACTCCAGCCAAAAGTGGACGGGGTAAACAATGTCAGCATCCTACTGAAACAGTCTCTCTTAGAGCAGCATATGGCCTGCACAGCAAGCACGTCCCTTGGCCCCCGAGTGGGAGACAGAAATGCCAAAGAAGACAGCCAACCACACCACTCGGAGCACGTGCCACTCACTCTCCAGTTTCCCCAATACTCAACCTCCTGCGTCTGACTCCTGAAATGGCTCGCTATAGCTCTTCCAAATCTACATTCCAGGGCTTGAACTGGTAACTTTTCACATGTCATTATTGTTTCCATTTACCTAAATCTTAAAAACTTGAGTCTCTTCTGGTTTCCCTTCATTGGTGATGACCAAACTGGTTTAAGCCAGTTTGAAGGCTTGGTTTTTAATCACATAAGTGCCACTGCACAAGGCAAGAAGGCTGATTAAACACGCATAGCCTTGTGGTCACCCAGGGACCAGAGAGCAGACCTGACTTCTAACAAGGAAGCAGCTCCTTCTGCTCCGCACCTTACTTCACAATAAAGAACTGCCATGGTCATCAACCAAAATGATGTTTCCTGGAGGACAGAAGTGCACGCTCATAAGAGGCTAACTCAGCTCCAGCCCTGTGAACTGAAAGACAAGAGCAAGAGCGTGCCAAGAGCTTTCAGTTCTCATAGACTGAGGAGAATCCACCATTTTAGGGCAAATGATATCCTGAAAAATAGTTGAAGGGAAGGGAGCTTTAGGAATTATTGTCACTTACAAAGAGACCCAGATTAGTAACAGACTTGGGGATAAAATCTAGTAGCCAAACAACTATATCTTGGGTCCTGAGTTGTTGTGGTTGTTGTTGTTGTTGTTATTGTTATGTGCCATCAAGTCAGAACCAACCCAAAGCTGACCCTCCTGCAGGTTTTCAGAGGCTGTAAGTCACATGGGAGGAGACTACCCATCTTTCTCCCTTGGAGAAGCTGGTGGATTTGAATTGTGTGCCTTTGGGATTGCAGCACAGCATCTTACCACTAGGCCACCAGAGCTCCGTGGGGTCCTGAGGGTCTATTACAAAACCTAGAACTGCCACTACCAAGTTGATTCAGATTCATGGAGACCCCAGGCATTGTGGAGTAGAACCGTACCCTGTGTTTTCTTGGCTATAATCTTTTAAGAAGAACGCCAGGCTTTTCTTCTGTGGTACTGCTGGTGGATTCAAAACCAAACATCTTTTGATGAGTTGTTGTTATTGTTGTTAGGTGCCCTGAGTCGCCTGTGACTCACAGGAAACCTAAGCACAACAGCTCTGATACTTGTCCTATCCTGAGCCAATCTCACCATCTCTGATACACCCACCATTACCCTGTCACTGCATCATCCAAGGTCTTCCTCTCCTGTGCTGCCCCTCCACCTTTTCAAGCAAGATGTCATTCCCCAAGGACTGGTTTCCCCAGGCCACATGCTCAAAGTATGTGAAATGCACTTTCAATGTCCTAGCCCCCAGAAAACAACTTGATTTCACCCTCTCCAAGGCAGACCCGTTTGTTCTCTTGGCAGTCCACGGTGCATTCAATACTCTACTCAAGCAACACATTTCAAAGGCATCGCTTTTTCTTCTGTCACCCTTGGCCACTGTCCAGCTCTCTGTTGCATAGCAAGTAAGTGTGAAGACCTACTGACATCGTTCTTCGTCAGCACTTTGGAGAGGTCCCTGACAGCAGTAGTAGAGCACAAACTGTCTGCACTCTGTAAGGACTTCCGAGTATCTACAAAACCTCCCAGTCATCTAGTCTGCTTGCATTCCATGCACTAATATAATGTAAAGAAGGTAGAAGCTCATGGACTTAATTTCCTTTCCTAGCTTTCCCTGTGTGTCTTTTTCTACAACTTCAGTTACTAAAACAATCATATCTGCGTATAAACACTGAGCACTACTATGGCTTTTACCTCATGCTGAAACAATTTTCATTTGAAAATTCCAATACCCTAAGACTTCCCTCTCAGGTCTCACTTTGGAAGGTACATATAGTCCCATAAAGTCCCCCTTATGCCCTGCAGGCAAATTCACCTTAATGCCTCTAGGTACTCCGAGTGCCTCCCAGGTCTCCTCAGAGCAGAATTTCAGCTCCCTGGATGTCATCAAAAGTCTTACTTCACACAGACTAGAGCAGGGATTACGCTCTAAAATGCTGCATCTTCTGACATCGGAGGGGCTCACTGCTGACCCAAAGTTGCTAAAACTCAGGAAGGACACTGTTTAACGGCCACATCCACCTCTTAGCAGACAACTCTGATCAAACAAGCAGAGATGTAAACAGGACCCTTTCATATTTTATAAACCATAAAAATACCGTGCCTGGTGATAGATTAACAAGAACCCCGGTGGCACAATGGCTAAAGCATGGACGCTAAGTGAAAGGCTGGCGGAGAGAACCTACAGTTTGTGGTATAAAGACGTGGCAGTCTGCTGCCACACAGTCTCCGTCTCACTGTAACAGAGTCGGTACCAAACCATTGATGACCCTCCAGTGGGTTTACTGAGGCTGTGAATCGTATGGGAGGCGATCACCCATCCTTCTCCCATGAAGCAGCTGGTGGATTCGAACCATCTGCCTTTGGGTTGGTAGTCAACTCCTTACCCACTAGGCCACTCGAGCTCCCTTCCTAAGATTATAATCCTGGAAATCCTATGTAGCAATTGTACTTTGTCCTATAGGGTTCCTTAGTGCCACAGACAACGAGGCTTCATCTCTCGTACTTTGGGCCTGTTGCTCTATGAGAGAGTATTTCATGCATGGAAAAATATAGGATCAGCAAAGGAGAGGAAGATCTACAATGAGACGGACTGACACAGTGACTGCAGCGATGGGCTCTAGTGTGTCAGAGACTGTGAGGATGGCACAGGACAGAACAGGGTTCAGATCTGTCATTCACAGGGTCACTATGAGTTGTACTTGACTCAAACGTACCTAACTACAACAACAACAACAACAATAAACAGATTTGTTATGACTCAGAAGCAACTGGACACCATGCAACAAACAATAATAAATATGTTTAACAGTGTTAATTCTGACGTCCCTGCTAATTTTTAAAAACAACCTCTTGGGTATTTTTAAGACAAATTTTAACTGGTTTTACTTTGGGTTTTTTAGCTTTTTATTGGTTTTTATTTTTGTGTGCAAACATTATTTCTCCTTCTTCTGCTTCCTTCTAGCTACTACTCTGGCATAAGCTTTTATAACGTATTAGGAAATTAATGCTAAGAACTCAAATCTCCATTTATTTGATAAATATTAAGTGCCTGTTGTTTTTTTGTGTCATCAAGTCAAGGGTAACGCATGGTAACCATGCATATGACAAAGTAGTATTGTCCTAGGTGTAGAAAGAATAGAACACCAGTTCTTTTCCATGGATACAATACTATGGTAACACAGGAGAAGAAAAAAAATAATGGTTGGCAAAGAAAGAACTATGGATTGCTGTTCCCATGGAAACTTCAGTTTCTGTTTAGGGAAAAAAATGAACATTCTTGTAGTTACAATAAAATAGACTATCTGATAAATGTTATATATACACTTCAGAGATCACATCTACTTAAGCTCCTTCCGCCTTAAGCTGTTTTCTTTGGTTCAACTCCTGTGTCTGAAGGCCATCTTTTCCATGCTAAGATAAATCAATAACCATGTGCATAAGATGGTCCTTTTGACTTCTCATAAGTTTCAAGTATAGTCTATATTTATCAAAGTCAATCACTTATACAGCTTTCACTGTTCTTTTCGACCTACTTAAAAATGTAAGCTGAAAATCATTTTCAAAAGCAGTGGATGTGAAGGAAAGACAAGCATATAGCGGCAGAATACTGGATCCTTCTGGAATACTTTGTTTTGTTTGATAAGAGAATAAAAGTTTGGTACATTCACACAATGGAATACTATGCAGCACGCAGGAGCAATAACTTTGTAAAATATTATCTAACTCCGGAGGGACTGGAGAGCATTATGCTTAGTGAATTAACTCATTCCCACAAGGATAAATATTATATAAAACTGTTATTGTAGAAGGAGGATAAGGATTCAGGAGGGGTGGGAGAGGCTGGAAGCAGAGGGATGTGGATGTGCAGGGGGAGGTGGGGATTAATTATTGGGTTGCAATTTGATGGGTGGGGGGTGAGGGAAATGGAAAGAATTTGTTCGAATTTGTATTAGAATTTTGTAAATTAACTAGCAGGGGAGAAAAAATTAAATTACATTTTCAAAAAAAGTAACAGTGAGGAGGGCTGGTGGCACCTCTCTGGACACATGGGCTGGGCCTCAGGTAGACCTGGGAAGTTCGAGCTACATCATCCGCCTGAACCTACAAGGCTGACAGCTTCAATCCACACAGATGACACAAGGACAAATCACCCCGTCTCTGGCCATTTTTGTGCTTGTTCACACGCAGCCTGGGATACAAGCTGTTTTCACCCTTGATAAACACATCTCTTCTTTCAGTTTAGGAAAATAACGCCAAATTGACACAGTCCAGTGATGATGATTTGAAGTTGATGAGCTGACCATTTTACTTCCAAGTTATGTGAATAACAAATGAAATACTCAGCATAATAATAACCAAATCTTCATAATTCAATTTCTTTCCATGGCACCTTTCTAATAAGAAATAAAGGTTATACTATTTAATGAAGTCAGGGAGAGCCAGAACTCAACAGGATTGCCTGTTTTTTTTTTCAGGTTTCCTTAGTTTCTCACCTTTCACAGGCTGCAGGTACCATTTTTCTACCACTCCATGTTTGTGTGAAATATCTGCATTTTTCTTATCCAAGAGGTTACAACTTACACACGTTTCCATGGACATGCTTAAGAGGCCCAGGGGTCTCACTCTAGCTTAGACTGTGTGTATATAGGGCAGTGGGTGTCAGCGGCCAGCCCACAGAAAACGATGTACAACAGCTTGAACCTGACCTGGGCCATTTCACAATCTCCACTCTGCTCAAGACCATTATTATAGTCACTGTCCATCCACCTCCTTAAAAGTCTTAAATCTTGGCCTAGTGGCAAGGAGCTGCACTGCAATCCTAGAGGAGAGTGGTTCAAATCCACCAGATGCTCTGCTGGAGGAGGGACAATGTCCTCCTTTACCAATCAGATCTGATTTGACAGTAATAATAATAATAATGTCTTAAATATCTTGTGACCCTCCAAATTCCAAAGCATAATATCCTTTGCCAAGGACTGATCCCTCCTGATAAACTGACATCCTTTCACCTCAGAAGAAAGGCCTGCCTCCCAAAAGGTCACTGACAATCCTATGGAGCAGTTCTAGTCTGTGTACATGGGGTCAAAATCTATTCAAAGGCAACTTACCATCAGCTAGGGCCACTAGCACCTGGTTGTCCCACGAACACACCAAATGTTATTGTTGTTGTTGTTATGTGCCATCGAGTCGCTTGCAACTCATAGTGACCCTATGTACAACAGGCCTAAACTCCGCTCTGTCCTGTGCCAATCGCACTGTCTCTGACATTTCCATCCCGATTTCCCCAGTCACTGAATCAATCTACCTCATAGAGGGCCTTTCCCTCCTGCGCTGTTTCTCCACCCTATCAAGCATGATGTCCCTCTCTAAGGACCGGTCCCTCCTTACAACATGTCCAAAGTATGTTAGATGGAGCCTCAGAATCCTTGCCTCCAAGGAGTCACCTAGTTTAACCCTTTCCAGGTTTTCCTAGCAGTCCATGGTACCCTCAATACTCTTCTCCAGCGCACAGCTCAAAGGCATCAATTCTCCTTCTATTCTTCTTAGTCATTGTCCAACTCTCTGATGCATAACAAGTAATAACAAAGACACACCTTAGTCTCCAGGGTGACACCATTGCTCTTCAGTACTTTGGAGAGGTCCCTAACAGCACACTGCTAAATTTACGGAGACTCTATCAACATGGAGAAATGATGAAATTTATACAAGTGTTCAGGTCTTTCATTCATAGGGTCATTATGAATTATCTATGACTTGACAGCACTTAACAACAACAACAACAACTTACAACTTGGAGAAACAAGAGAGCTCTGCTGGCCTAGGGGACAGAAAGTGATGCTACCAAGCCAAAGGTGGGTGATTTTGATCTGCAGCCCTCATGCATGGTTTTAGTTGTTTTTGGTCAGACATTCTTCTAAGTGGCATAGCCCTGGTCTGTCCATTTGCTGTCCAGAGGTAACTCATGGTTGCTGTGATGCTAAACACTGTGACACTGATGTAACAAATGTGATAATGGTTACCCATGGTGGACAGTGTTTGGTGGAGCTCCCTGATTAAAACAAGCTTGGAAGCGGGAGTGGCATCTACTTCTGAAACAGCTTGTCTCAGGAAACCTTATGAACCTGGAGAATCAATGAAAATTACACAAGTGTTCAGGTCTTTTGTTCATAGGGTCACTATGAGTCACCTATGACTAGACGGCACTTAACAACAACAAAGAACTGACACCGGGGAGCTCTGATGTCTTGCTGTTATTAGGTGCTGCTGAGCAAAGTACGATTCATAGTGACCCTATGACCAGCAGATCTGAGCCCTGTCCCATCCCTTGTGCTGCCAACTCGAAGGTGGTGGAGGCTGTTACGTGCTGCTGAGCTGGAACTGACCCACAGCTGACCCTCCAGTGGGTTTTCAGGGGCAGCAAATCACATCGGAAGAAACTGCCCATCCTTCTCCCATGGAGCAGCTGGTGGATCCGAGTCACGTGCGTTTGGAACTGCAGAGGTATACAGAGGAATACAAAGGTGTAAGGTTCGAATCCAGCAGCCGCTCTGCAGGAGAAAGATGAGCAAGCTCCTCCCGTGTGATTTACTCCCCTGGGAATCTGCTGGTGGGTCAGCTGGAGGTCAGTTCTGACTCAGCGGTCCAACAACAACCACACTGTCGCATGGGGCTTGATTTATGTCGTGACACGCATAGCCTCCTTCTGTTTCACTATTATCATTAATGCATAACTTTCTCTGTTCTCCTAAATCCTGAGCAAACTGAATGGAGGAACCCTTTCTCAGCATCTTTATAGATAAAATAATTTCACAAAGCTGAGTCCATTTTACAAAATAGTAACTATAAATGTAACTTAAATAAACTCTTTGACTAAGCTCTAAAGATAAAAATCAAGAGGAACAAAAATAAGTTTTCTCTTAGTGTTATATTTGAAAATAATTATACATCAGCATTTCCTGTAAAAAGGCATCACTTCTTCAACAAGGCTTAAAATTATTATCTTCAGGAAGTTTGGTCACTATAAATTCAAAAATATTATTTATGCAGAATTTTTTGGTAGGTCCAACTGGAGACATGAACTAAGATTTCAGAAACCACAATGTTCATGGAAAGTTACATTGTTGGCTGCTGATTTTCAAATGGTGGACATTTTGAGGAATTTATAAAAAAGAGCACTTTTCAATAAAAACTGAAAACAAAGTACTAGGATTTTGTTTTGGCAGCATAAAAAAAAAAGCAAGGACAAACATTAGAGGCGAAACAGGGTTTTCTTTTCAAAAGGACAGATGGGAAGTAAGATTAGGGACTTCCAGCCCCTTTGTCAGTGGCAGGCTTGGCTTCCTCTTCAGGTCTATGGTTTGTAGATCATTATCGGTCTCATGTAAGTAGAAGAGGAAAAATAAAAATCAGGAAGTTATTTAAAGGGAAATGGATTAGCCACATTTTTCTATACAATTCTGAGAACAGGCTAGGATTCTCCTGCACCTAAACATTTCTAAAAGTGCTTCTGTATTCCCTAGAGGATTTGCTAATTATTAAAAGTCTTTGCTATTTATTCACTTCCACCTCCTAGGTTACATTTTTGTGCCAAGAGATTTGATCTTGACAACACATCATAAAGCATCAGTTGGTTACACTAATTTTATACACTACTTGGGCCTTATGTTATTATATTTTGGAGGAACATTCTTCTCAGTAGTACAGGACTCTTCTGTCAATCTGCTGCACTGAGGTAATCTGGGTTTGCTGTAATGCTGAACCTTGTGCCACTGGGGTGTCGACTGCCATACTGCCTGCCCATGGTGGACAGTGTTTGGTGGAGCTTCCGGCTTAAGACACGTTTGAAAGCAGGAGTGGCACCCACTTACTAAACCACGTGCCACTGGAAACCCTATGAACCAGGAGAAATGACGATAGTTCTTGAAAGGCTTCAGGTCTTTGGTTCAGAGGGAAGCCATGAGTTGTGTTCGATTCGACAGCAATCAACAACAACAACGTAGCGTCCCCAGATAGCACAGAATTCCTGTTACAACTTGCTCTTTTTATTCCTTCCAAAAGCTATCTTTGGTTAATTTACGTCGGATAACCAAAGCATCATTTTTAAAACGATCTGTAGTATACATGACATAATGACCAACCTTCTTTTTTTCCTTCTTCCTACTTACTAGGTCTGGTGGCTTAGTGGTAAGAAGCTGCGCTGCCATCCCCAAGGCACATGGTTTCAATTCATCAGCTGCTCCGTGGGAGGACAGGCTTTCTCCTCCTGTGTGATTCACTGCTTCTAAAAATCTGCTGGAAGCAGGCTAAGGTAGGTTCTGGCTCAAGGCCACTCAACAACAACAACAACAACCTCTTGCCACAGCTCTAGCTTATGGGGGTGACTCATGCGTATCTCAGTAGAACCAAAGGGTTTTCAACGACTGATTTGGGGGGAGATATACAGTCTTTACAGTCACTTACTATCGTCAGAGAGCTGGACAATGACTAGGGATGATAGAAGGAGAGTTGATGCTTTTGAGCTGTGGTGCTGGAGAAGAGTATTCAATGTACCATGGACTGCTAAGAAAACAAGTTCACCCTGGAGAGGGTTAAAGCAGGCTGCTCCTTGGAAGCAAGGATTCTGGGGCTTCGTCTGACATACTCTGGACATGCTGTAAGGAGAGACACGTCCTTGGAGAGGGACATCATGCTTGGGAGGGTAGAGGGACAGCACAGGAGGGGAAACCCTCTATGAGGTGGACTGATTCAGTGACTAGGGTAATGGGGATAGGTGTGTTGGATACAATAAGATTGGCCAGGGACAGAGCAGAGTTTAGGGCTGTTGTACGTAGGGTCACTATGAGTCGCAAGCGACTAGATGGCACGTAACAACAACAACATACAGCCAGACCTTTATCCTGAGGCACTGCTGGGTAGATGTGAGCCCCTATCCTTTCACTTAATAGCTGACCACATTAATTATTGTACCAACCAGGGTTTTTTTGTTATGCGTCAGAGAGTTGGACAATGACCAAGGAGGACAGAAGGAGAATTGACGCCTTTGAGCTACGGTGCTGGAGAAGAGTATTGAGAATACCATGGACTGCTAGGAAAACAAGCAGATTCGTCCTGGAAAGGGTTAAACCGGGTGACTCCTTGGAGGCAAGGATTCTGGGGCTCCGTCTAACATACTTTGGACCGGTCCTTGGAGAGGGACATCATGCTTGGGAGGGTGGAGGGACAGCGCAGGAAGGGAAGACCCTCTATGAGGTGGATTGATTCAGTGACTGGATAATTGGGATGGGAGTGTCAGAGACAGTGCGACTGGCACAGGATAGAGCACAGTTTAGGGCTGTTGTACATAGGGTCACTATGAGTGGTAAGCAACTCGAGGGCACATAACAACAACAACCACCAGGGATCCTACTGTTAACAACCTTTTTCATACTCTATCACTTTACAAGCACTCATGTTTTATCATATTAGCATAATCTTGGCAAACAATGTCACAATTACTGTTGTTGCTTTATGCCAATGAGTTGGACCCAACTCCGGGTTAACCCTCCAGTAGGTTTTCAGAGGCTGTAAATTGCATGGGAGCAGACTGTCTGTCCTTCTCCTGTGGAGCAGCCTTTAGGTTACCAGGTAACTCCTTACCACAAGGCCACCAGTGCTCCAGGTAATGATTTTTACTGCACATTCGTAAACTACGTAAAAATGAGTATTGTACAAGTATGGGAAACTATGTAACAAACCAAAAAAATACAAGAGTTTAAAAGCCTGACACAGATTCCATGGACTGCCAACAAAGTTAAAAATGACACCATCAACATGATTTCCACTTGAAGAAAATGATCATTTGATATCAATGTTCAAACACTACACAAAATTCTATTACTCCGATATGAAAGATAGGAGACATGGACACTGATTCACTTATGCAGGATTTGTCTTCAGGGGCAGGTCAGCTTCTATTTCTTGAGCTAAAGAATTTTATGGTCATCACTCAGTCTTACTGCCTATCAAAGTTTATCCAAGAGGGGTGGGAGAGGTTGGAAGCAGAGGGATGAGGATGTACTG
>NW_006399754.1:11475334-11513584 GCF_000299155.1 Elephantulus edwardii | reverse complement strand
TCCTGGAGAGGGTTAAACCAGGCTGCTCCTTGGAGGCAAGGATTCTGGGGCTTCGCGTGACATACTCTGGACATACTATAAGGAGGGACATGTCCTTGGAGAGGGACATCATGCTTGGGAGGGTGAAGGGACGCTACAGGAGAGGAAGACCCTCTATAAGCTGGATTGATTCAGTGACTGGGGTAATGGGGATGAGTGTGTCAGAGGCAGTGCGATTGGCACAGGATAGAGCAGGGTTTAGGGCTGTTGTACACAGGGTCGCTATGAGTTGCAAGCAACTCGACGGCACAAAACAACAACAACAAGGGCTCAATAACCACCAAAGAAAAGTATAATATGTATAAAATCCCATGTCACCTTAACTTCTTCATTCATTATCTTATTTCCACCAACACTAGTCACTGATGTAACAAGCAGGAATAAAAACATATCACCAAACAAATTTTAACTGTCCTTACTTGATACAAGATAGCAGCAGTATACAAGAAATTAAACAGAACCCAAACTTAGCCTGGGCCCATCACAATGACTCTCAGGAGGATCAAACTTCTCCGAAACAGAGAATACTAACACTTGCTCACTGATCTCTGGTCAGAGGAAAGCCAGGTAGTTTTCTCCCTTTCCTTGGATATGTGTATCCAGTATCACAGAAAAGTCATTCAGGCAGAGCCAAGGGTCTTTTCTCCATTCCAATCAGTTGATTTAGCAGCTGCTTCAACACCCTTGTCCCTTTGAGAAAATATACTAACTTAACTCTCATTTCCCTGGTTTGTAGTTTCCAAGGTAAGGCTATTTCAGAAACAAAACTTTGCGTTACAGGTTATAAATTTCAAAATAACTTGGTTACACGAATTAATGTACCAAGAAGAGTACATATTTCATGCTCAAAGAAATTTGAGATAACTTTTTGCTTCCTCAGAAAGCACTACAGGAAAAATATGTCAACATGTTGTATAATTTGTAATCGTCTGATTTTACTTCTCACACTAATAAATGTGTTGCCAAAATTACAGGCACAAGGTATCATCCTGAGGTTTCTATTAATTTGCCCTTTAGCTGTGTAGGCTATTTGTGTAATGAAAGTGTGGCAATTTTTGGCATGATCTCAATCTGTTTGCTAGTAAAATATACTTTACAGCAACAACTACTGGTCCATTCCCTTCCAGAAACAGCCTTCCTCCTCCAGGGAAGAAATATAAGACAGACCATTTTTCTGTACTTAAATTAGGGAAAGTAAATAACTGTGAAAAGTTTTACCTGTTTTAAATTGGAGTCTCTTAAATTGGGAAGGAGGAAATGAATACCAAAGATTGTAAGTTAACATGGAAGCATTTAAAGACAATTGTGGAACCAACCAGCACTGGATGAAGCAGGTTATGTTCTGAGTAGTGGGATTAGGAAGAAGGTGGAGGGGCGTTTCAATATCAATAATTTCAGATTTTCTTGTTTTAGAATTTACAAGCAGTATTTTAGAAATTAATGGCTTATTTTCTTTTTCTTCTTATTGGAACTAGAACAGCGGGTCATGCAATTTCTGTGTGTACAGTAAGTGGCATCTGTTACATTCCCTGAGCGTTGCAACCATTCTCATCTTCCTGTTTGCAATTGTTCCTCTACATTTCACATTGCTTTCACATTTCACATTCACATTTCACATTTTTTTCAATCAGAATGCGTATAATTAAGGACCTCTAGTTGCAAGAAGTAAGAAACTGCGCTGTAGTCCTAACAGCATGCAGTTTGAAGCCCCAGATGCTCTTCCAAAGAAGGATGGGCAATCTCCTCTAGAGCCTGCAATTAACTGCCTCTAAAAACCTGCTGGAGGGTCAGCTGTGAGTTGGCTTTGACTCTATGGTATGCAACAACAACAAGGATGTAATTATCCATATATATTGTATTTCATTTATATACATAGTAGGTTTTGGGTTTTTTGGGGTGTGTGTGTGAGAGAGAGAGAGAGAGAAAGAGATAGACAGATTGATTGATTGATTGATTTTGACTTGTAGCATTTTATAAAGGGAGCGCTGGTGTCCAGTCCACAGGAAGTGGCAGTGCTAATAAGCCAAAGGCAGAGCCTCTCCAATGTCTCCATGCACCAGTGGCTCCTGGAGCAGAAGATAGGCTTCTTTTCTCATGTGATTTACAGCCTTGAAACCCAATGGAGGGGGAGCTATGAGTCAGTTCTGACTTGATGGCAGTAACAATGAAAGGGAGTATGTTTTTAAATTAAACCACCAAGAATCTATAAATAACTCACTGCCATCGAGTGGGAACCAATCCATACCTGGCCCTCCAGTAGGTTTTCAGCAGCTGTAAATCACATGGGAGGAGCCTACCTATCTTTCTCCCGAGGAGCAGCAGGCAGATTTGAACTGCGTGTCTTCGGGTTGGCAGCACAGCTCCTTAACCACTAGATAGCTTATTTCATAGAAAACAGGTGTGTTTTACAGGGTCAATGTTTTACAGGGTCAATGTGCTAATGCCATCAAGTAGAGAAACATGCAGGTAGAGTATCCAAGTAAAAAAGAACACACAATCAAGATTAGATCCCAGGAGAACCAGAGCAGTAGCCAGAACGTCCAGGCAAGCCTTGGTGACTTGGGGCTGCCGGGTGCCTGGCAGCATGGGGTTTCCTGGGGAGAGGCTACTGTTATCCTAACTCAACTGTCTCCAATCTTTCTGTGGCTCAACCGGTTGAGGATAACATTCAGTGGCTGCAGCAGTACCCCTGGAAAGCAGCTTAGACCAGAACCTGTGCGGAGCCCTCCTCTGGCATCTGCTGAACTATGTTTCTTCAAGGAAAGGCTCTTTTGGGGAGCACCTATCACTGCCATAGAGGGAAGACTTCATGAAATTCCAAACTAACCCTTAAACTCTTTTTTTGAGAGCTCATGGGCAGTGCACGGCCCCTAGTGACAGAGTCTCCCAATGTTTCATCAAAAACCGATGTATTACAAGGGAGATCTGGTGGCGTAGTGGCAAGAAGCTGCACTACAATCCTAGAGGTACAGAGTTCGAAAAATCCACCAGGTGAACTGCTGGAGAAGAAAAAATCTCCTCCTTTACCAATCAGATCTGATTTGATGGTAAACACACACACACACACACACACACACATGTGCGCGCACACAAAATAATAATATTAAAAGAAAAATAATTTTAAAAACCCCAGAAACCAAAACCAAATCAATGCATTACAAAATGCCCAACTTCTCCCAGCAAATCTCAATTTTATGACTCAAATGCACTGCCCAAACACCTAAATTCCACTTTCAACAAAGTTCCTAACATAGGGGACACCTGTTCTTAGTAAACCAACCCAGAGTAGAGCACTTTTCATTCATTCATGACGAGTCACACACAGAGACAGACAGACTTGGGGGAGGTGAACATACATGCATCGCCCACTGAGAAAATCAACTCAGGAAGGACTCTGGGAGAAGATGGCATCATAATATAATACCACTACTTTTCTCTTAAAGAACATTTTCTATCATTTAAAATCACAAATTAACATATAATGAATTAATACAAAAGAACTGTGGGTAAATTTAAGCACGTGATGTTGGACACTGAAGAATTCCTTACCTGGAAGTCATCGTAGGGGAAAAGCAGCATTTCCCGTAAGCAATCATTCAAGATCTGAGTCTTCTTCTGAACAATGACATTCTCATAATCAAGAGGCTCAATGAGCTTCGGCTTCGCCTAGAAGAAAGAAAGAAAAATCAGCAAAAATCAGCGTTGTTACAGGTAATTGTGATTTACTAATGAGGTCTAGACAATCAGCTTTTTTATCTTCTAAAATGAGAGTGTAATCTCTCTGCTCTCAAAAGGAAATTATAGTGCATCCACCCAATGGAATACTATGCAGGCCCAGGCCGCAGGATGCTTTGGTAAATGACTACCTCACCTGGGAGGGACTGGCGATCACTACACTAAGTGAACTGACTCGGTCTCATAAAGACAAATACTGTAATGAGACCATGATTGTAGAACGTGTACGAGGATCCAAGGTCAAGGAGGGGGTGCTCAGTCATAGGGTCATACAATCTGATGGGTGCACCGAGGGGTGGGTAAAGGAAAAGGGAAAGATTTGTGTGAAAAACAATGTATACGAACTTTATGAATTCTGTAGGGAAACCAGTATAAAATTAAACAAAAAACAAATCATGCTGAGACATAAAAGGACAAATATTTGTATGATTCCACTTACAGGAAACAGACAAATGCAAAAGAAAGATAACGAGATTTTGCCCCGGGAGAAGATAAAGATTCTTTATGGTATCCTGACCACAGCTATCAGCATGTGTACTGTGTTCCTGAAACACCAGCTCAGGCTATGGATTCATTTCTTTGCACCCTTACCCAGGCTTGTCCCATTCCACCTCTTAGGCTCTGCCCATGGCCTGGCAGTGAAGGCTCGAGTTCCAGAATAGCACCAGTCAACCAAGACCCCAGCAGATGCACCAAAACCAGCAAACCAGCAGGCACCGAGTCAGTTCCCACTCCTGGTGCCCCACCCACAGCCACAAGAACTCACTAGTTCACAAACAGCTCTGTGGAGCTCTGGGTCTCAAAATATCTCCACGTATCCTGAGCTACCAAAATGCTCAAACATGTTGCAGTCCTTAGATAAAGGAAAGTATGAGGATAAAATCTGCCAGAAAAATGTGAACTGAACCCAAACCAGGCACGAAGAAGGATCCATGTCTAACACACACTCAGGAGAAGAAAAAGGGAACGGGCCGTGGGAAAAGGAAGCATAGCCTTGTTTTGGTTATTTTCAAAGTTCGTTTCCTCAGTAAAAGTCTCGCTTTTTTGCTATTTAACGTCTGATTTTAAAATTTTATATGGGTCTAGATACAAAATTCATATGCATTCTGTTTCATTCATGTAGATGGTGTTTCACACATTCCTTCACTTACATTGTGTTTTATAAAATTTTATAAAATTAATCACCATTGATCTGCCCCGTTACCCTATCTTTTCTCTCTCTTCAGTCACCGCCCCTGTGTATATGCATTATTTTCCACATACAGGCGCGGGCTGGGATCTGTTGTGGCTGTTAGGTGCCATACAATCATCTCCAACTCCATCAAGACCTTTCATACAACAAAATGGCATGATGCCAGATCGCGTCATGGTCTCCTAATTTCCAGCCCGCTCAGTCCACTGCTGCAGCTCTCAGGGGATTCACCTCACCCAGGTTCTCTCATAGCCACACTGACCACATTTTACCAAATGCATGTCCTTCCAAAACACTCAAAGCAAGTGAGATGAACAATATTCTGTTGTGGTCCGTAAGGTTGGCATTTACTAATTTCTTCCTAAGTTAGTCTGGGAGCTCCAGGGAAACCTGCCCTCCACGCACACAGTTCCACTGGTCTGAGAGGCACAGCCTCTGGAACTGTGACATCATACAAGTCACCACACTGTAACACTGATGGGATGAAAAGAGCCAGAACAGGCCGGAGATGAAGAAACACACCAACAAACCATGGTATGCCAAGTGCTGAACAGGCTTATGGGACACAGAGATGTGGAATTGATTACTTTCAGTAATATTTTGTATCTCTGTGTATGCATATACCTACACATACATACATATATACATATATATACGTGTGTGTGTGTGTATATATATACACATACATATATAAATAAAATATGTTATTGATAGTACTTGATTCCATTTTATCAACAGTCTCTGCAAGATGGTTTTTGGCATTATAATCATTTGATGTTGTTCGGTGCCTTCTTCAAGCTGACTACAACTCACAGCGATCTTTTAAATAAGAGATCAGAACCTTGGCATCTATGCTGCACCATCCTCACAATCTCTGGGATGTTCGAGCCCATGGTTACAGTCATCTTGTTGAAGGTCTTCCTCTTTCTGACCCTCCGCCTTTCTCACCATAATCTCTCTTTCCAAGGATCTTGAAAATGCTTAACGCATATTAAAACTACAATCTATGCAGTCTCTTTTCATTGTCTCGAAATTGGAACTATCCAACTCAGAGCTGACCATCCAGTTGGAAACCAAGGCTGTGTGAACAGGAGACTGGCCATCTTTCTCCCACTAATTGAGTCCCTGGTGTATTCAAACCATCAGAGAAGTACAGCTTTTACGTTATCAGCACAAGTCTCTACAAACTACACACCTGTACTCCCCTCATATAGTAGAGGAAATAGTTAAAGATTTGATGTTTGGTAACTAAACTGGGAACTACAACAGAGTGTATGTACTTCACGTCCCCCGGAAATGTCTGTCTTCCTTTCTAATACAGCTAGATCATACTTTCCAGCCTCCCTACGGGTAAGTGTGGCCAATGGCAGGTGAATATAAGAGACATAGTAAAGGACAAATGTACATGAAAGGGACAAGAAGATGAAAAACTATAGCCTTCCATATGGATTACATCTCCAGAAAACAAAAATCCTCACCACTGGGCCAATATGCAGCATCATAATAAATGGAAAAAATAAATATTAAAATTATCAACAATTTCATCTCCTTTGGATCTACAATCAACACCCTGGGTACTAGTAGTAAGGAAATCAGGAGACGTACTGCATTCAGAAAGTCCACTGTCAGGGACCTTTCCAAATTACTGAAGGGCACAGTGATATCTGATGGAAGACTATGGTGTGCCTGATTCAGGCCATGGTGTTTTTAATCACTTTAATATGAGAGCTGGACAATGGATAAGCACAGCAGGAAAAAAAAATTATGTCTTTGAGTGGTGGTATTTGAGAAGTCTGAAACTCATGGACGGCCAAAAGAACAAACAGGTATGTTTTGGAGAAGGTGCAGCCAGAGTGCTCCTTGGAGGCAAAGATGACAAAGCTTCATCTCACATATTTTGAGCATGTTATTAGGAGAGACTATTCCTTGGAGAAGGACATCATCCTTGGAAAGGTGGAGGTTAGCAAAGGAGAGAATGACCCTTCACTGTATGGACTGAAGAAATGTATGTATCAGAGATGGTAAGGATACCACAAAAGGATAAATACTGTCTGATCTCCCAAGCAGAAAGACACACACCCACTGCAGTTGAGTTGGTGGGGATTTATAACGACCTTGCAGAAAAGAGAACTGCTGTGCATTTCCAAAACTCAAACTCTCTAGAAGCTGTCGGCCGTATTTCTCTCCTACAGAGTGGCTGGTGGGTCTCAAACTGCCAACCTTCCATTTTATAGCTGAGCACTTAACCACTGATGCCACCATGGCCCTTTTGTATGCTCTGACTCATATCCAGTACCTAGAATGGCAAACCCACCAACCAAAACACCAGCTGGCATGTTGAGGCTCATGGCTTCACTGAGTTTCAAAGGCAGCAAAGCTTTATGGGATTGTAATGCTCAGCCTTCTCAAGCAGCAGGGAGCAGGTCCGACAAACTGCCCATGTCGTAAGTTCCCGACCTGTAACACACTACTCTGCCAAAGAGCAGTTCTATTAGTGGTGACCAGCGGCAGCTGTGAAAGGGAAGAGGTTGGACTGGTCAAGAAACATGGAGCTTTCATTTATGGTGATGCAAAATTTGGCATTATTGGTGACAGTACACAACATAATGAGTGTGTGTAATAAAAACCCTCGATGAGATGGATCAATTCTGTGAGTGGAGTGGTGGGAATGAATATGTTTGAGACAGTGAGGTTGGCACAGGATAGAACGGCGTTTAGGGCTCTTGTACATAGGGTCGCTATGAGTCACAAATGACTCAATGGCGCATAACAACAACAACAACAAATTGAACACGTGGAAAACACCAGACGAGCACATGCATTACGTATTATCTTTACAACAATAATATTTTAAAAAGATGACAAAAGGGAAAAATAGTTAAAAAAGCACCTTAAAGGTATGCAGCAAGTAATTAACTTATAAAAATATGGTCTTTAGTTCACTTTTAAAAATTTGTAATTATTGTTGTAGTTGCTTTTAAATTCCAATTCACTTTCATGACTACCTTTATATTTGTTATTTTCTCTTCTTTTTCTTAAAGAAGACCCATGAAGTTGCTTAAGTTTTATGATCCTAAAATCTAGATTTCAACAGGGCCTCACAATATGGCAGTGGTTAGAAAAGGCGAGTGGCGTACTCACGTGGGTCTGCAGTTACACCTGGCCTGGCTCATAAGAGGGAGGCACATAAGAAATGTAGCAGCTACTACTGCTGCTGGGAGCTATGGCAGACTAGTGGTAAGGAGCTCCACTGCCATCCCAAAGGCATGTGGTTCAAATCCACAAGCTGCTCTGCTGGCAAAAGATGGACAATACTTTCTCTTGTGATTAAACTGTCTCTGAAAACACAGTAGAGGGTCTGCTATGGGTTGATTCCATCTGGATGATACACAACAACACTACTATTGTTATTTTTTTAAATGCGTATAACAAAGTGAGTACTTAATTTAATTTTGTGTTTGTCTTTTAGTACTTCGTGTACATTTAATTTCTCCATTTATTTACATAAGCTTTCTTCCACCCTCCAGGACAGGACAGACAACAATGGCAGGGATCTTAACCAAAAAGGAAAAACAAAAGATCATACATGGAGAAAATTATTAATAAGTAAAGATGAAACCAAAGCTCAGAGACTAAGTCCAAAGAAAACATTAATAGAGGCTTACAATATAGCTGGATTGACTACTGATGAAAGCTGTGTCAGGATTGAAAAGAAAAGCATCTGTATTGGAGGAGGGGTTGTCAGAGAAAACAGAGAAGCGCTTTAAATCTGTGCATCAGATCAGACCAATGCCCTGGCGGCGGCAGCATTTAAGAGAACTCTGAGGATGAAGACAGAAGGCTGGTGGTGTATCCAGGTGGGTGCTCCTCACAAAGGGTTATATGGAACTAAGTGCAGAGGAAAAGACAGTGTCAGGCTCAACTGGAAGGTCTGGGAGTTCCAGAGTTTGTGGAAGGTTTTGTAACAAAGCTCTGAAGTCTTGGCTTCATGGAAGAGAACCACAGGAATGATAAAGGCAATGGGCCATGGGATTCAAATGGTTGAGGGAGAAAAGCTCATCACTTTACTGTTACTCGCTGCTGCCGGCCTGTCCCCAGCACACGTAGATGGACAGCGTACACAGGAGAACAAATGCTACCCAATCCTGCAGCACCCTATGATCAATGCTCATCTGGCTACTGTGATGCCTAGAATCTCCAGTGACTGGGTTTAAAAGTAGATCAATAGGACTTTCCTCCTAGTCTGTCGACTCTAGATGTTTTACTGAAAGTTGCTTGTCACCACAACATGGAAGCTGCAACTGACAAGTGCACTGTGCAGGAGGTGGACCAGCCACGAAGGGAAAAAAGACTGGGCCAACCAACAGATAGCAACAGTCTTAACACTTAACCATCAACGCTCCATCCTAATCTTAATACTCAGAAATCAAACTCAATGTTCTTGAGGTGGGTTCCACCTCGTAGTGACCTCCAGCAGGTTGCTGAGGTTGTAAATCATAAAAAGAGGAGACTGCCCCATCTTCCTCCGAAGCTGAGAGAATCCTTCCAATCCCGGTGGATCGGAAGTGCAGAAGACAGAGCCTAAAGGTTAGCAGTTCAGCACCTTACGGACGTTACCTGTCACTCACTGTCATGTAACAGAAGATCCAATGTTAGGTCTCCAAAGCTGTAAAGTCCAAAGGTGGAGAGTGCCCATTTTCCTCACCATGGAGAGGCTGATAGATCTGAACTGTCAGAGAAGAGAGGTCTTGGGACTGGCAGCAAAATTCCATACAGACTGAGCCTAAAATAGGGATCTAACGGGCGCATACTTTAGTCTGATACCCAGACCCTAGCAGTCATCACTTACTGGGCAAAGGCAACTGACAGCAAAACAACAATCTAGAGCTCACACTTGACTACAGCTATTACAATGTTGTTGTTGTTGAATACCCTCAAGTCAGAACCTACTCATAGCTGACCCTCCATTGGATTTTCAAAGGCAGAAAATCACACAAGAAGAGACTGCCCATCTGTGTCCCCTGGAGCAGCTGGTGGATACAAACCACGTACCTTTGTGTTGGAAGTGCAGTTCTTTGCTCTGGTGGCCTAGCACTAAAAAGCGGTGCTGCAATCCCAAAGGCACGCAGTTTAAATCCACCAGCTGCTCCACGAGAGAAGGATGGACAATCTCCTCCTGCACAATTTACTGTCTCTGAAAACCTTCTGGAGGGTCAGCTGTGAGTCCGTCCCAACTAGACAGCACCCAACAACCACAGGCAGCAGCCACCAGCTCTCACAGTGACAAAGGGTGACTGTCAAAGCCAAACACCCCCTTTCAAGCCCCCTGAGTTCACCTTCCCCTACCGCATCTGCTGCCGACTAGCACTGCCTGACATTCGTGGAAATTGAAATTGCAGATCAAAAGGCACTGAGAAGCCAGGGCGTCTTCTCAATGCCAGGAAAATGACATTCCTCTGGACTCTGGCGGACCTGGAAGAGGGTCCGCCCACAAAATGATTTCAATTTTGGCCCAACATAGAAAGAGACCTCAAAACCCTAAAACCTTGGGAAGTACTGAGTTCAAAGCTTTTCTTATTCCAGTGCTCTTCCCTCGGACAGAATCACTTCCTGTGAACTTTCCAATCATGTCTTGCCCTTGTCTCTCAGGTAATTAAATGTTAACACAGGCAGAAATCCCGGGTGCCGCTTCTGGAAATAGCAAACTAAGGAAATGGTCATGATTAGAACTTTCTATTTCAAGAAATGAGACATTCACTGGGTCTGCTTATAAAGAATTGAAGGCTTCTTTGATTTATCTGCATCGCTATAAATGGTACTTGATCAGCGGAAGCACCAAGATCCTCTGGGGATATTTAGCTAATTTTGAAAATGGTGTATTTATGACAGGACACCAGCGCTGTTGCTGGGGAGGGGATCCCCACGGTGGGCTTTTAAGAAGGAAGGGGCTTCCACAGCCAGGTGCTCAGAGTGTGGGTTACCTGGATTCTTCCTATGTTGTCACCTTGAGCATCACTCGCTACAAACTCACATCACACAATGTTCTTGAAACTGTCAAATTTGAAGGAAGACTCTTCAATTTCCTATTATCACAATGAGCAGAGGACATCAACAGCCCACCCCTTTCCTCTTGTACAAATGTTACAGTGTCTTCGCAGGTGCGCCCTGAGCTTGTCCACATACAGTCAACAGGGCTTTGGGCAGCACAGTGACAAGGACACAGCACCTGCCTTACAGGGAAGAAAGGCGTGTGAGCAATGAGACTAGGCAGCAGGAATGCGGGAAGGGCACCGGGGCCACTAGAGGACCTCTGACTCCCTCCCCGAGAAATCACAAACCCCAAGAGAACAAAGACTTCTCGGCCTTAGTCACGGCTAAGGGGAGCACTTGGAGTATCGCAACCACTCAAGTAAATATATGTTGGATGAGTGAAGGACTCCAGTCACGTGGGGTGCATGTAGAAGAAGGCTCTCAGAGCTCAGTTTTGAAGATGAACTGGTCAGTCAGCATGGACTGGAGAGAGCAGTGGGAACCCTTGCTGATAAATGAAGACACCAGATAGAACATGCTTGCAGAAGGGTCTAGATTTCCTAAGACCCAATACTTGCAAAATTGTCAAAAGAGAGGCTAAATACCCACATTATAAATATAAAATATCTGGGGTCCTTTCCTCAGCCTTCAAAGAGGCTCAGGAGCTCTAGTTTTGTTAGTTTTATGGTAAATTCTCATCTGAGAACGTTGTTGTTGTTAGGTGCCATCAAAATGACTACGACTCATCACGACCCCATGAACAGGCGATCAGAACCTTGCACCATCCTGTGTCATCGTCACCACACCTGATACATGCGAGCCCATGCTACAGGCACTGAGGCGCTCCACCTTGCTGTGGGGCTTCCTCTCCTTCTCTGTTCTTCCATCTGTCCAAGCATGGCGTCCCTGTCTGAGGACTGGCCCCTCCTAAAATATGCCCAAAGTCTGGGAGACGAAGTTTCACCATCCTTGACTCTAAGGAGCTCTCTGGTTGCACTTTCTCCAAGATACACCTGTTAGTTCTGGCAGTTCATGGACTATTTAACACTCTTCTCCAACACAACTGTTGTTGACTGCCATCGAGTTGAGTATGACTTATAGCGACTCTATGAACAAAAGATCTAATGTCCTTCCAAAACTATCATTGTTCATAGAGTTTCATTGAGTTCACAGAGTTTCCAGAGAGAGGCATGCGGTTTAGGATGTGACCTGTTTTACAACTGGAGCTCCACCAAACACTATCCACAACGGGAAACCATTCTGGTATTTGATACCCCAATGGCACAAGATTCAGCATCACAACAAACCCAGATTACCTCATACAGCAAACTGATGAAGAGAGGTGGACAAAGTAGAAGAATGTTCCTCCAGATATAACAGCACTAGTTTCACTTAGCAGTGGTTAAGTGTCATCAAGTTAAATGTGACTCATAGAGACCTTATGAACAAAAGACCTGAACTCGGTTCCCTCATTAACTAAAATGCATCAGTTCTTCTCAAGTCATCCTTATTCATTATCTGAGCATGGTGACTTCAAAAATAGTATTTCACAATAACGAAAAGAGCTGGATAAAGAGGGTGGAAGGTGAGCTGGCCTTCGTGACACGGACTCAGAGTGCCAGGCTGCAGTGCCAGTGACATCCTCCATGACAGAGATATTACATTTATGATAACTCCTTACCAAAAGGCCATTGTTTAGGAATAGATTCATACACTAACTAGATGAGAAGTGAGATTCTCAAATGAATGTGCTTGAGAAACAGTGTGTGGTTGGCCCCAGGGCCTTGGTTTCTGAGTGGCCGGACCAGACTGAGGATGGGGGAAGTACTCTGTGGCAGGGCTCGTCTGCTCCACCTCAGCAGTCCTGAGCCACCAGTCTCCATCCTACAAGAACAAGCGCTTTAATTACACGCCTTGGAAGAAGGAGCTCTGATGGCAGGAGAGCCAAGTGCTGCTAACTGGAAGACACGCCGTGCGAACCCATCCAGTAGCTCCAAGGGTGAAAACCTGACGATCTGCTTCTAGAGAGATCCCGACCAAGAAGACCCCAGGGAACAGTTCTCGTCACATGGGGGGCACTGTGGAGCCAACTCAACAGCACCCAGCAGCATCTATTTGGGGGAGAAGTAATGATGATTCACCTCAGGTAATGCATATGTTTCAAAGCCACCTACACACTACAGACACCAAGAGAGGCAGATGGCCTCGGTGAGAAGGTCCTTCTCTACAGCCTGCCTGGCAGGAGGTGCAAGCACTGAGAGGCTCAAACCAGGTCCATCCTGCAACCAGAAGAAAGTAGCCTCCCGTCCTCTTATAAATCATCGCCTTCCTTTAAGGCACAGTATTCAGACTTAGAGATCATGGTATCATCAGAATAGAATGATACCTTCATTTAGTAATTCTAGATTGTTCTTTACTATCTAAAAATGAATACCCTCAGTAGCCATTCGGAAGCATTTGTTAAAAGGTAGTGTGAAGGAACATAAGAACTAGTCAACAGTACAAATATGAGAATAGAAGATTATTTGTGCCTTAGTTTTACAGATGGGGAACCACAGGCACATGGGAGTTAAGGGATTTCCCCTGGTGCCCAGAAGGGGTGCTGGCCAAGCTGGACCTGGACTCTAGGTCAGGGGATCCCAGACCATGGTCTTCCTCACTGTCCCTACCCAGAAGGTCTCGACATTTTAGTTCCGGCACTTTCTTTCACAGCAATGTGGGAAGAAACATTTAGTCTAAAACTACAGGGAAGCAAAAATCTTCTCTGAACGTGAATTCAGAAGCAGCTCAAAATGACTCTCTTCCTGAGCATTAAACCGCAACAGTTAATGATCTGGAGAATGTTTAAAAGAATGCATAATGAAAACAGAACTCTCAGACATCTAAATATACTTCTCACGCTGTAGTGCGGTGTTATCCTGAGATCAGACTAACACCAAGAATGATACACTTGTGAAGACCTTTTTTTTAAATCCTTTTTTTAACATTATAAATACTAACAAGATATTGAATTTGCTTTTTGTACAGCCGTTTTAAAAAGCACACAAGTTGATAATTTATCACTTAAAGATTTTATTTATAAATATGTAAATAAGGTAAATTTGGACAGTCCAAGGCAATCAATTTGAGGAAAGGAAAGAGCTCTGGACTTATCTTTGCCATTTTTATAAACAGATTTTCTGAAGTTATCACCCTACCAATTACTGAAATGAACAGATTTTAAAACTCTATAAAAAGCTGTCAAATCAATAGCATCCATAAAAATGGTGTCATAGAAACATAATAATAGAAATTGAGGTGATAATAAATAAAAGGATACCAGGGAACTGCAAGCCACATAACTGCCTGCATATGAGTCAGCTGTGCTAGACAGAGATGCTGTGGAGAATGTTAATGAAGAGGAGAAGACAAGACAGGATTTTAGAGGAACCGCTCCACACCCCATGCCATGGGGTCACATGAGGAGAGCGCTGAATGGACTTGGAGCATGTTCTCTGCAGATACAGAGCCTGAAGTGTCTCTCTATGACGACATGGGAGACGGACAGAAGACAGGCAAAGACGGAATCAAAGGAGAAAGTGAAGCAATGTGAAGGCAGAGAGCCTGGTGGGGCACACACATCGGCCTCACCTACACCTGGGTCCCAGCTTCTCATCCTTCTGACCAGGTGGCCCACACCTGAAAAAGCCACCATGAAAGCAAAAAGGAAAACGATGTGCAGTGGCAGCTGTAGAAATAATTCGATCTCAAATCCAGGCTCTCTAATCAAGGACTCCCCTCCAGTCAATATTTTTCTCCCCTTTTTTTGGTCTTGTGGTCTGAAACTCTTGATTCTTACTGTTCCAACAAAAGCTATTTTTAGAATACAGGAATGAAGAGGTCAAGCAATTAAGCTAAAAGGCCCTGAAAGCTGGATTTAGTCGGATTTCAAAATAATTTAAGTTACATATTTTGAGATATTGAGAGCATGGTGTTCACACACTTTCATGCCAGGAAGGTGGTACAGTTAAGAGAGCTGGTGTTGTGGATCAATGCAATTCAGGGTCCCAAATATCTTCACAGCTGTTGGAGCTGGATGATAGGAAGTCTGTGATCTTGTGGCCTAGTGGTAAGGAGCTGTGCTGCCATTCCAAAGGCATGCAGTTCAAATCCACCAGCTGTTCCAAAGAAGAAATAGGGGGATTCTCCTCCTGTTTGATTTACTGCCTCTGAAAACCTGCTGGAGCGTCAATTCCAAGCCAGTTCCTACTCAAAGGTACACAACCACTACAATAGTGGTTTGAAAACTCAGGTCAGACCAACCGCCTCTGCTTCACTTCACTTCATTCATATCAAGCAGCTTTTGACTCAAAGCATGGGAAATTGCCCATCTTCTTCCCACAGAGCAGATGGTGGCCTCGAACCACATCTCTTTGGGATTACAGTGCAGCTTCTTGCCACTAGGCTACCAGAGCTCCCTAGATTCCATAGAGAAGATAGTCCATCTCACTCCTGCAGAGTCCATACTGAATTCGTATTATTAGATAGTGCAGCCTTTGGTTTAGCACCGCAATTCACTACAAACTAAGCCAGGAACCCCTCCCGCCTCCCCAAGAACTGGATGAAACGTAAATTCTCCCCAGGTCTACAAAATCAGAGACTCTCAGGTTGGAGAAAAGCAGTCTAGGTTACTAAACCCTCCAGGTGATAGTAATTTTAAGAACCATGTACACACATGTCTTTAAATAAAAGAACAGGTTTGAGAATTTAATATTTTAAAGTATTTTTCAAAAACTCTGGCACCACTACTTATTGGCTACGTGGGCTTGGGGCAAGTTACTCAATTCCTAATTTCTGTATTATTGATGGGTTTCAATACACACTGCTTGACTCAGAGTAATAGGAATCCCTGGGTGGGATATGTGGTTAACATACTCAGCTGTTAACCAAAAAGTTGAAGGTCCACCCACAGAAGACAGGCCCGGTGAAGTGGCTGACTTCAAAAAAACCATTCACTGAAAATCCTGTGGAGCAGAGTTCTGCTTTCATACACATGGTGACCTACCAGCAACAACTACTAGTAATGTGGGGGCTAACAATGAGAAGAATGGGAATCCCAAAACACTTACGTTCATATAAAATCTATACCTAGACCAAGAAGCTGCTGTCTGCACAGAGCGAGAGAACGCTGCATGGTCTAAAATCAGGAATGGTGTACGGCAGGGTGGTATCTTTCTCCTTATCTAGTCAATCTGTATGCTGAGCAAATCATTCAGAAGTTGGACTTTATAAAGAATGTGGGATGAGGGCCGGAGGAAGACTCATCAATAACCTGTGTTATGCAGATGACACAACCTTGCTTGCTGAAAACGAGGAGGACTTGAACTGCTTGTTGAAGATGATCTAAGATTTTAATATGGACTGCATTTAATGTCAAGAAGGCAAAGATCCTTACCCCTGGACCAATAGGCAACATCATGGCAGATGGAGAAAAGCCTGAAGTTGTCAACAATTTCATCTTACTTGGATCCACAACCAATGGTACCTGGTACCAACAGTAAGGAGATTAGAAGAAGGACTGAATTAGGAAATTCTGCTGCCAGAGACCTCCAAATTACTGAAGAACAATGATGTCAGTTTCCAGACTAAGGTGTGTCTGGTTCAGGTCGTAATCTTTCCCATCATCACTCATTATGCATCAGAGAGCTGGACTGTGAATAATAAGAACAACAGAAGAAGTTATGCCTTTGGGCTGTGGTGTTGAAGAAAAGTACTGAATATCCCACAGATAGACAAAAAGAACAGTAATGTCTTAGGAGAAAATACAGCCAGAAGGATCCTTGAAGGCAAAGATAATGAAGCTTCATCTCACATACTTTGGCCATGTTACTTGGAAAGGCTATTCCTTGGAAAGAAATATCATGCTTGGAAAGGTGGAGGGTCAGCAAAAGAGAGGATGACCCTCGACCAGATGCAATGACAAAGTGACCAGCAATGGGCTCAAATGTGTCAGAGCTGATGAGGACAGCACAGGATACTTTACTCGATGTCACCTAACAATAGCAGTGGTGGGGCGAGGGCCACAGAGCAGGAACTTACCAGTCATAGTTATTATTGGTGATTCAAATTCCACAGCATTTTAGCACCTAACATGTTCATAAGTTACCTGAGTTATCCAGATACTCTCTCTAATGCTCCTGTAAACTCCCTGGTGTTGTAACATTTCCATTTACAGATGTGGAAACTGAGGCTCTGAGAGGTTACCTGACATAAGGAAGGTCACACAGATGGCCTTACAGGGACCCAGTCCTTCAGGTTTCCTGGCTGCAAGCCCAGACTTTTCTCACCTTCCTCCAGCAGTGAACAGGATCGAATTTCAGAATTCTAGCACAGGAAGTTAACCCACCCTATTTATCTTTGCATAAAGCATGCATAACATTTCATGACAAATGCTAAACAATGATCCACACTGTGACACTTTAGCCTCCAAACCTCCAGAGAAGACAGAGTCTGAGGCCTTCTGCCCAGCTCCAAGGTCCAGAAATGTAAACTAATTCAACTGTCCAGGCACTGAATTCAACAGCCCCCTTAAAATATTCATTTTTCTGCCTGGAGAATATTAAAAATCATACCACAAAATACTAAATCTCCTTAAGAGCCACATTCAGATGTTTGGATGCATCACCTCAACACTTCAACTCATTGCCCTCAAAGCAGAATCAACTCAGAGCTGACCCTCTAACAAATTTCTGAGGCTGTAAATCATATGACAGCAGACTTCTCATCATTCTCAGAAGAAACTGAAGTGGGAGGCGTGGTCACTGGGTTAGGAGCAAGACTTCCTAGAGATAGTGCCATCAGAGCTTACTTCTTCATTATTTAGTGTTGCTGTACTAGAAAGAACACAAGTGGATGGCTTTCACAAAAATATATTCTCTCACAATTTTGTTTTTGTCATTGTTAGGTGCCATTGAGTCAGCTGCCACTCACAGCAACTGACAGTTTAGAAGGTTAGAAATCCTTTGTGTCTTCTAGGTTGCAACACCTCCATGATACATCTTCAAGGATATGAACATGTACGGCCAAGCACAATCAATAAGAGTGCATCTAAATTCCAAAATCAATCTCCATAATAGTCTATGTGTTTCCCACTGACAAAGGGGCCCTTTAGAGTAGTGAGAGAAGATCTTCACCCTGAAACGCACAGCGTCCCTTTCCAGCAGGAAGTAGCTAAGAGAATACGCCATCCCCTTTTCCTTATGACTCAGGGTGAAGTCTCTCTCAGGGAGGAGTGATAGGGAATGGCAAAGGACACACTGACAAAGAAGATTAATCAGAACTGGCTTTGACAAGCACTGTGGCATTTGGACAAGAACAAACTGGGAGGAGGGTAGAGAGAATAGTGCAACAATGAATGAATGGAAACCCAAAATCTCTGTAAATGTTTATGAAAATTAATAAAATATAATTATAGAAAAAAAAGGTTAGAAATCCTAATTCAGGGTGCTATTTCCAGAGGAAGACATTCTCCCCTTCTTTCTGCCATAGGAGAAGGTTTTTTGGCACAATTTTCCCTTGGGTCTAAGAGTTTCTCAGCACAGGGACCCCAGGTCCACTCCTAGCCCTTCTTTCTCACTGGTAGGCACTCTCTCTGATCTTTGGTTACTTCTGTGCTTTTAGATTGTAAAAGAGATTGATTCAAGATACAATATAATCTTATAAATAGCAGTCTGCCTTCTGAACATAAACCATAATCACATCTGTGGACCCCGTGTCAATTCTGCGTATGCTGATCCTCCACTGAGTTACTGAAGCTGTAATTCCTTACGGGAGAAGCTGCCTAATCTTTCCAATGGTAGCTTGTGACTTAGAACCACCAGCTTTTCGGTTAGTAAATGAGCATGTAACACATTATGCCATCTGCCTCATTAACATAAGAGCTTCTATTCTTGCCTCATTAACATCACTGTTGTTGTTGTTGTTGTGTACCATCGAATCAGAGCTGAGTCACAGCTGACCTAGCAGGTTTTGAGGCAGTGAACCTCATGGGAGGAGACTGCTCACCCATCTCCTGTAGATCAGCTGGTGGATTAGAACCTAGTGCCCCTGGGAATGCAGCTCAGTTTCTTACCACAAGGCCATGAGAGCATAGAGGTGAGGATTTATAATAGGATAATTACATCATATCACAAAATAGATTATAATTACATAATACTGAGAATTCTGGCTTAATCAAATTGACACATTTTCACAAGACAGAACTCAATCCAAAGCAGCACACAATGTAAGCCAAAAAATATATAAATGCATCTATGTTTGTGGTCAAGCTCCATCCCACAAACTTTGAGTATGTTGCAAGGTGGGACCAGTCTTGGGAGAGGGACGTCATGCTTGGGAGGGTGGAAGGACAGGACAAGAAAGGAAGACCCACAATGAGATGGACTGATTTAGTGACTGGGGTAATGGGAGTAGGTGTGTTAGAGACAATAAGGTTGGCTCAGGATAGAGCAGGGTTCAGAGCTGTTGTACACAGGGTCGCTTTGAGTCGTAAGCAACTTGACAGCCCATAACAACACTGTGGTGGTGGTGATGGTGGTGGTTTTGAGGCAGTGTTGAAAATTCAATGTGTTTGGGCATTGGTGCTAAACCTTTCAAGGTACAATGCAGAAGAATGAAGAGAGATCTACAGACACAATTCTCTCCTAGAGGCCTTTCTGCTACCAGTTCTTTGCCGATATGACATTAAAAAACAAAAACAATTTTTTTTTATTTTTTTTATGAAAGAAAAGATAGAAAATAATGGCTCTTGCCGGGCCTCTTGTTAGTCAGGGAGACTAAAATACGAACTTTAGCTACAATTAGGTGAAGATCTGTCAGAACCACTAGAATAAAAATACTACTGTGGACTACATGAATACAGACGTCTAGAACATGTCTGGAGAGGATTTTTAAAGGACTTTTGGAGAAGGTGGAATTCTAGCTACGCCTTAAAGGACAAATGGGAATTGTCAGGCAGGAAAGCACATTACAGGTAAAGGAAGAGTTGTGTCCAGGTGTGAGGGTATTCCAAGTGGGACAGTGGGAGAAGGCTGGGATGTTCTGAAAGTTCCAAGAAGTGAGGCAGGCAAACAAATAAAAACCAGTCTCTTCCACAGCAGATAGAGAAGAATCTTAAGCAGACATCACTGATTATATCCAGAAAGAGTAGTCTGAAAGTAGGGTAGACTATGGCTCAGACTAAGACAAGACAGGAAATTGTTCTGAGTTGATGAAGTATAGGCCACTTTCGAGATGAGGAATTGAAAGGGCTGGTGCTACTGCTATAGTCATTGATACTCAATGCAATCTTGGTATTATAATGCTCATTAAACCTTTTTTTCCATCCTGAAATATTTATTTTAAAGGAAAAAAGGAACACATTTCAAGCTCACAAAATAATAAAATAAAATACATGCCTAATTACAGGAAACAGCAAGTCATTTGTTTCAGCTCTTTAAAAATATTTTACTCATGCAAAATCAGTATCATATACCCTAACAAAACGCTAAAATATTCAATAGAATGAGATGACTTTTATTAGTTTTACATGATGTATACTGACAATGTTTAATAAAAATAATTATTTAAAAGGAACTCTTTGAAAACATACTCATATTCATGAAGGAACCAGGACTAGAGCCTACATTTCCTGGCCACGGCACAAAGATTTTTTGCACCATTTATTTCTGCCTTTCTCTTGTTAGTGATAGCTTTGAATAGCAAAGAGATACTAAAGCACAATTTCTGGCCTGGCTCCTTCTCAAGAATCTGGCAGAACCCTCAGAAATTTACTATTAAATGTGACATACAGGTTCTGGAAAACTCCTCAGGAATCTTCAAAGCATTGACAGTAAGTTTAGAATCAACCATATTACATTACAGGGATGTTACAAACTTCTTTAAAGTTGAGTATGGACTATAGTTTCCCAAGGCTTTTGGTCCTAAAATTATACACAGTAATATGTTAGCTGTAAGCTCAAGCTAGGGCTTCTTGTATCTCCTCTGCACTATTTCCTGCTTGCTCCAAAAACCTGCTACTACACCATTTCTCTCACATTACTTCTTGCACTGGGTAGAAATACAATAGTCTCTATTTTAAAGTTCCTAAAACTCAAACCCCATTATGATTGCGAACCAACTGAACTCAGAACCTGAAACTAAAATGTCAGGATCCTAATCTCACTCTATCACAGTTCTCTCCGTCAAGGATGCAAGCTCTGAAGTACAGAGCAACAGCCCAGAAGCAGCCTCAGAGGTTATTTTCTAGGTGCTTCTAATTTTACAGATGAGAAACTCCAAGACTGATTGGTGGGCTGGGGATAGATGGACGTCAGTGATTTACTCGCAAATTTGGAACCAAAATAATTTCTCTGGACTTCTCATTGCTTCTACCGGGCTATCCACGCCTAACAGCTTTCTGTAGCATATGTCTGCTCCCTCGTGGCAGAGTTGGTTACATACTGCACTGCTAACCAAAAGATCAGCAGTTCGAATCTACCAGCTGCTCCAGAGAAGATGAGTCAGCTCTTCTGGTCACGATTTACAGCCCTTGAAACCCAGAGGAGGGTCGTCATGAGTCAGAACCAGCCAGACAGCAGTGGATTTAGTATCCAGCCACAACTTTCCAAAGAAGATGAGCTCTCACAATGTTATGATGACATTGTCGGCTTCCATAAAGGTTTATACCCTTAGAAACCCAATTGGGGTGGCCATTCTGCACTGTTCTATGGTGTCACTATGGGTCAGAATCAATTTGATAGCAATGGGTTTTGGGTTTCAAAGAATACAGCACTGCTAGGCAAATGGCAAGCTCCTAAACACTACAGTAGCAAGATGCCAATATTACTGATGCTGATTAGGGTATAAACATTTCAAAACTGTCCCAGATCATGTCCAGACCATGGAGACAGAACCGACCAGTAGCTGGCCCTCCAACAGGCTTTCAGAGTCAGTTAATTGCATCAGAGGAGATTGTCCATGATTCTTCTGCGGAGCAGCTGATGGATTTCAATCACATGCCTTTAGAATTGCAGTGCAGTTTCTTACCACTGGGCCACCAGAGCTCCCTGTTCTAGATCATAGGATGAATTAATGAGAAGAACAATGTGTGTGGGGGGGGGGTGGCGGTGACAAGATATCTCCAGACTCAGATAACCTACCCATCTATGATCACATGCAACCTTCTAGGAAGATAAATGTGACACTCAAAAGAAGACTTATTCCTAATGTCAACCCTCATTTGTTTATATTTCCAGGATGGTCTTCACACTACTTGCTATGTATCCTGATACACAGAGCTAGACAATGACTAAGGATGACAGAAGAATCAATGCCTTTGAGTTGTGATGCTGGAGAAGAGTACTGAATGTACCATGGACTGCCAAGAGAACACACAGGTCTGTTCTAAAGAAGGAACACCCAAGTTTCTCCTTGGAGGTAAGGATTTTGAAGCTCCAGCTCACATACTGTGAGCACATTACCAGGAGGGACCAAAGTTTGGAGAAGGACCTCATGCTCAGAAGGGAAGAGAGGCAGCACAAGAGAAGACGACTAAAGATGAGATGGAACAATACAGTAACTGGGGTGATGGGAACAAGTGTCTCTGAGTCAGTGAGACTGGCTCAGGATATGGCAGGGTTCAGAGCTGCTGTACACAGGGTCACTATGAGTCACAGGCAACTTGATGGCATGTAATAATAACAACAACAACAACAGGTATGATCATTGCTCTATTCATCTGTTTGTGATTTTCAACCACTGTTGTCCTGCCACTGAAAAATTCGCTCTTCCCTGTCGCCTAAAATATAGAGCAGGAATGTTTTCCTTTTCTTTATGTCTCCAAGCCAAGTACAAGCAAGTGCATCCATTTCATTCCTAAATTGTGTATGTGTGTCCAAATAGGATGTTAGTTTTTCATCATACCCTTTAGAATATGGAAAATCTGACCAAATGCCTCCCAGCTCTGGTGGCATAATCCATAGAGTTGTGCTAATAATAACCCAAAGGGAGTGTTTCTCTGATGGTTCAAATCCACCAGTGCTCTGTAGGAGAAAGATGAGTGATCTCTTCCAATGTGGTCTACTGACTCTGAAAACCCACTGGACGGTCAATTGTGAATCTGTTCCAACTCTAAATCAATGAGTATGATCACTTACTAATCACGTTGAGTAAATTACCTAGCCTCCCTATGTCTCAGTTACTGCATCTGTAGACAGAGGAATAATAATAATAATAATAATAATAATAATAGAGTTAATAATAATAATAGGTTAATTCAAATAATGTACTTTCAAAGTATCATTGCTTAAGAGAGATGCAAATCCAAACCACAATGAGATACCATCTCATATCAGTAGCAGTGGCAAAGTTTAACAGGACAGCAAATAATAAATGTTGGAGGTGATGTGGAGAGACAGGAACTTTCATACACTGTTGGCAGGATTGTAAGATGGTAAAAGCACTCTGGAAAGTAGTTTGGTGTTTCCTCAAAAAGCTCAACAGAGAAATTCCATATGACACAGCTATTCCACCTATAAGAATATGTTGTTGTTGTTGTTGTTATGTGCCGTTGAGACGCTTGTATAGGAATATACCCTGAGAAAATTAGAACTGAGACAAAAATGGAGATTTGTACACCAATGTGCACAGCAGTGTTACTCACAATCCCTAGAATATGGAAACAGCCCAAATGTCCAACCACAATAGAATGGATCACAAAATTGTAGTACAGTCACACAATGAAATACTATGCAGCACTCAGAAGCAATGAATTCTAATATTACTACACATTTTAGGAGAGACTGGGGAGCTGAGTGAAAGAACTCACTCTTAAAATTACAAATACTATGTAAGACCATTATTGTAAAAACAGAAGGATAACTAGTAAAATACGTATGAGGGCCCAAGGGGTAAAGAGGTGCGATTAATGTATTATACAATATGGTGGATGGAGGAGGCAAAGAAATTGGAAAGGTCAGGTGAGAATCTGGAAAGACAGGGTAATCATGGGCATTGTTTAATGCTGATTAATTTTATAAACCATGATAATGAATGGGAATGAGTATATGAAACACAATGTGAATAAAGGACAGTGTGAAACACAATATATATATATGAACTTTGTAAGTAAACCAATATAAAATAAAAACTTTTAAAAATGCCACTGCTTGCACTGCAATCCCAGAGGTACGCAGTTCGAATCCACCAGAACTCTGTTGGAGAAGGAGGGGCAATCTCTTCCTGTACCTGTCAGATCCGATTTGACGGTACACACACAAAAAGTAATAATAAAAAAAATTAAATAAAAATGCCACTGCTTTCAAGTTGGTTCTGTTTCACGATGACATCATTATCTGCCAAAATTAAACTGGGCTCTATAAGTCTTTTGTTGTTGTTGTTGAAAATTGTTGTTATTGCTTTTATGTTGTTAGGTGCCAATGAGTCAAGTACAGCCCACAGAGACCCTGTGAACAGATCTGAACCCTGTGCTATCCTGTGCCATCCTCACACTTCCTGACACACTAGCTCCTACTGCAGCAGTCACTGTGTCAATCCACCCAGGAGAGGGTCTTCATTGACCCTCTACATTTCTGAGAATCATGTCCCTTTCTAAGGAATAGCCCTCTCCAGCAACATGCTCGAAGTATGTAAGGTGAAGCCTCATCATCTTTGCCTCCAAAGAGCACTCTGGCTATACCCTCTTTAAGACATATTTGTTCTTTTGGTTGTCCATTGAATGAATGCTCAGTGATCTTCTCCATCACCACAGCTAAAAGGTGTCAATTCTTTTTCTGTCATGCTTATTCACTGTCCAGCTCTCAGATGCACAGCAAATGATCAGAACGACCATGGCCTGAATCAGACATACCTTAGTTTCAAACTGACACCATTACTCCTCAGTAATTTGGAGAGGTCCCCAACTACAGACTTTCCAAGTGAAAGGCGTCTCCTGATTTCCTGACTGCTAGTACCAAGGGTGTTAACTGCTGATCCAAATAAGATGAGTTGTTGAGAATATACATGGCAAAACCCACTCCAACGTTCACACATGTACAATTCAAGGACACTCATGATACGCCTCAAGTTGTACATTCAGCCTCACCCTCTTTTTTTTTTTTAGTTCTTCCTTCTCCATTAACATTGTCCACTAAAGTTGGTAATTTCTCTAGTTTCTGTTGTCACACTGATCACATAAAATTCTTAAAAGAGCATAATCCTCAACACTGTCCCAGGTCGTGGTCTAAAATAGTGGGTTACCAATTGATAACAGTGCATCTAAATTCCAAAATCAATCTCCATAATAGTCTATGTGTTTCCTACTGCCAAAGGGGCCCTTTAGAGTAGTGAAAGAAGATCTTCACCCTGAAACCTACAGCGTCCCTTTTCAGCAGGAAGTAGCTAAGAGAATATGCCGTCCCCTTTTCCTTATGAATCAGGGTGAAGTCTCTCTCAGGGAGGAGTGAAAGGACACAGACAAAGGAGATTAATCAGAACTGGCTTTGACAAGCACTGTGACAATTGGACAATTAAAACAGACATTGGGGGGGGAGAACGAACTGGGGAGGAGGGTAGAGAAAACAGTGCAACAGTGAATGAATGAAAACCCAAAATCTCTGTAAATGTTCATTAAAACTAATAAAATTTAATAATAATTTTAAAAAAGAAAGAAAAGAAAAGAGTGGGTTACGCGAGATGGTTGTTTGGTTTTAAGACAAAAAAGTCAGGGAGTATTTTTGACTTGACATTTGAAGATTATTTTATGGTAGGCGTTTCAGGGCTTCACCGAGCCTCCATGGGCTCCAGAAAGTATACAATCCATGAGAATTTAAATCACTTTCCCTCACACGGTTTTTGGTGGCTGATTTTTCAGAAGGAGATCAGCACATCTCTCTGTGAGGAGCCTTTGAGTGGATTCAAACCACCAATCTTTCAGTTAGCAGATGAGGGCTTAAAACAGCAGGTGGCACAGAGCAAACAACAGATCTGCTGTTTATATTACACCAAAAAAGGAAAAGAACTGACACTATTAGATGAGGGAGAGAACTGTTTAAAAGGGGTTATACGATTAGGTATTATTGTCATGACAAGAGTCCAGAACAAAGGCTACATAGTGGAGTGGACTTGGGGGCAGGGATTGTATGACAATGAAAGCATTTTTCTTTTACTTTTAAAAGAGAGGAGTGAACTGGAGGGAAGGGGTGGGCAGGGAGAAAAGCGCAACAATGAATGAATGAAAATCCAAAGTCTCTGTAAATGTTCATGAAAATGAATTTATATATATATACACATCTATCTTTCTATCTACACACACACACACACACACACATATATATACATGTGTGTGTGTGTGTGTGTGTGTGTGTATTAACCATCCTGCCTCTGTGTTGATTAAATGAGAAAAAGAAACATCCCACAGCTAGATGGATTTTAGTTTTCTATACAGCCATTGTTTTCAGAAGGTAAAAACGAGTTCAACATCATAATTAATTAGTTACACCAGTTATGGAAGCTATTTCCCTGGAGGCCTTAAGCGATGGGACAGTGTCCCAGCGATTACACAGTTAGTGCACTCAACCTCTCCCTATCTAAGCATGCACTCCCAGAAGTTTGTTCCTTTTTCCAACTTCTCCGCAAGTGTGCCCGAGCACTCCTGTTACCTGCTGAACTGTTCATTTACTGAAACGTGTGCACGTGCACGTCTGTCAACTCCTCGTCTGATCGTTATCTGGTATGTGTGCACACGCACTTCTGTCACCTGCTCATCTGATCTTTATCTGACATGTGTGCACGTGCACTCCTGTCACCTGCTCATCTGACCATTCAGCTGTCACGATCCCTTGACAACAGGGCCAAGGCTGCATCATCCCTGGGTGGTTAACACACGCAGTGGATAATCAAAAGGTTAGGGGTCTGAGACACCTCAAAAGACAGACATGGCAAGCTACTTTCAAAAAAAATGAGTCATTAACAGCCCTGTGGAGGGGCACAGTTCTACTCCGATACCCATGAGGTCACCATGAGTCGGAATTATTCAATGGCAACAACTTTTTATGCCTGCTTTAGGGTGCTAAAAAAATCAGAGAATGTGTCCTTGCTCGTGCTGCTGATGACCTAAGTGTTGTCTGCCTAAGTGGGCTGGGAGATTAACACTCACTATGCCTAATACAGGGGACTCCGGTGGCTGAGTGTAAAGTGCCATGTTGCCAACTGAAAGGCACCTGGTTTGAATCCCCCAGCTGCCACACAGGAGAAAGAAAGACAATCTCCTCCCACGTGACTTATTGCCTCAGAAGACCTGCCGGAGAGTCAGCTAAGTGGTGGCTCATAACAACAACAGACCTAATAAAATGCAGCAAGAACGCTCGCTAGAGGGAAAGGTGTGACGTTTCACCTTTCACACTTTGGACATGAGGCTGGGCGAGGCTATTCCTCACAAAGGAGCATCATGCTTGGAAAGATGGAAGGTCAGAGGAGGAGAGGAAAGACCCCAAAGAGAAGGAATGACACAGTGACTTAGCGAAAGGCTCCAGTGTGTCAGAGATGATGGGGGTGGTGCAGGAAAAGGGCAGGGTGCAGGCCAGCTGTCAGTAAGCTTGTTGTGCCTCACACTCGACTTAATGACAACTAACAACAACCTTAGTGCTTTGGAGTAAAGAGCTGAGCTGCCAACTCAAAGGCACCCAGTTCAAATCCACCAGCTACACCAAGGGAGAAAGATGGGCAATCACCTCCCGTGCAACTTACAGCTTCTGAAAGCCTCCTGAAGAGTCGGCTGTGAATCAGTTCTGACTCGACATTACACAACTACAACGTGCCTAATAGATAATATTTGAAAAACATCAGTGAGGCAGAAACCCCCCACATCAGCAGACACCGCCCTGCCAGGGGAGTGGATGGAAGAGGACTGTCCATCTCTGTATCTCTAACCCACTACATAACATGTGGCAAATCTCCGTGTTTACAAATGTGGGCTGAGCGGATGAAGACCGAGTGAAGAAACGAAGAGGAAAAAACAACACAGTGAAGGTTTGCGGCCCTGAAGCTGTGGCGTTTCCTCATTTTTAGTCACGTGGGAACAAGTCACTGCATAAAGTCCGCAGTGTCGCCTTCTTTTGTCCACATAATATCAAAAAAACAAACTAAGAGCTGCTTAGTAAATACCATTCATGACGTTTCATTAGGTGTTTACTAAAACGTGTATGGCAGAAAAGTTCTCTGCAAGAGAACCCAATCACAGGAAAGATCTTCTGATCATTACCCATGGCTTATATTTCAGAGTTTTCATCTTCATTTACAAGTTCTAAAATAAAGAGAATGTCAAGGATAGAAAAGATTTTTGCCCTTCGTTATCTCCCCCTCTCTCTGGATAACAGAAAACGACAGTTGCCAAGAAACGTACCTACTCGCTCAACCAGAAACCAAGTCTATTTATTCCTTTCTTTTCCGAGCATACACCCCGCTTCCTCATTAAGGTTATTTACCTAAAGCAATTCTCCAATTACTTAAATACCAAATTTTTAACACCTGTAAGTCCTAGAAATATGTACTAGAAAAAGTGACTCTGAAAACATTTTCTAAAATACATGTAATGAGCGTAACTAAACCATGAAAATTAAACTCGTCTCAATCTTCAAATCTTTTATTCTTAAAATCTTCAAAAGAAGACCTGTGCTATATGGCTCTTCCACTCACCACGAAAGACACCAATGAAAGAGCCACGCAAACAACATGTATCCTCACCATTTTTTTTTTTCATAAAGCCACACCCTTTTCCGCTGCTAGCTATGCAGCAACAATTAAAAATATTTCCAGTAACTACTTTAGAGTTGAGGGGACAAAAATAGGTATTCAAATGTAAGCAGGATAACTCACATGTAGACATAAAGAATACCCTGATTGTTCCCTTGTTAGTCATTCTCTGTCCACAAAGTCATTGTTCAATGGGTTTGGCAATGAGCCAGGCAGAGGAATGAGGAAGTTTCACGGGACATTTCCTCCTCCACCGACTGTCACAGGGCAGGAGGCAGGAGATACCTGCGGCCTTGCCTGTAAGCTGAGCTTTGCAGCCTCCAGCACTTTATAACGTCCACCACGTATGTGCCTTAGAAATACTGCACGGCTTTACGCATCACTCGCTAGCAGTCACTGCCCGGGCAAATGCCAACTCTTGCTTGCCTTGGCAGAGTTAAGAAATACTGTCCTGTAATAAATACTCGTAGGCACCCTCGATAGGGTTTCCGAGGCTGTAGATTGCAAGAGGAGCTGACTGCCCATCTCTTCCCACAAGGGTTTCAGTCACCTAGCGCAAAGCCTTGGTTAGCAGGGTAGCTTGCTACAGACTAACCGCCAGCACTCTCGGTTACATAATGGGGTAAGAGGAAACCAGGATAGCAGTTATAGGGGGAAATTACAATGTTTTATTTCCCTAGGTGTTTTAAGATATATTTACCAACGTACTGTGACAATGTTACTAGATGCAAATACTTGAAAATGTAAATCACCACCCAACTGTGTGGTAACGTCATAAATGATATATACTACCTTCTAACTCACTGTTATGGAGGGAATCAGAACAGACTCGTACAGATCCTCCAATGGGTTTTCAGGGGCTGTAAACCACACGGGAACAAACTGTCCATCTCTCTTCCAAAGAGCCGCTGGTGGATTCACACCTCGAGAGAGGTACCGTGTTTGGATCTGCAGCACACCACCAGAGCTCCCTTGTGCCCTATGCCAGGTCCTGATAACATATTCCTGGGCATCTTATCTGATGTTAGGGGGTTTTTATCTTACTTACTCCTCAGAGAAAGAAAAGAAATACTATCTGATAAGAAAGTTTCTATTGGTCTCACTGCTGCCTTCTCCTCTCCTCACACCTCCCTTGGCAGGTGCACTGGGCCAGAGCTCCATCCACACTGCCAGGAGCTGCAGGGGCTGAGAGCCTCCACCAGCTGCAGGGGCAGCTGGCCCTGCCTTATCCATTACAGAGGAAAAACAACTCCCCGTGGAACGGGACAGAGTGAGATCCGACCGAAACAAGTAACCAAGGCATGGACAACCTTTTTTTTTTTTTTTAGCACTAAAAGATAGTTGAGTTTTTAAAAAGTCACTTGTGTGGCATAAAAGTAACAATCACTAAGCATCTTTCACTGCACATTCCAGGCTCTGGGCAAATGTTTCTACACATCTGGAGAATCACTGACTAAAGAGGTTTAGGAATATTCACTAGGGAGCCCAAACCACACGATTTCCTCCAAGAAATCACAAGCTCCATCAGCTGAGAACTTTAACCAGTTACATCTTTACAGCACTACTCAATAAACAACCATATTAGCAGAAAAGCAATAAAAAGCTCCTAAACAATAAGTATTTCACAACAAACATAACATAATCACATTTTACTGAAATTCTCAGTTCAAGGGTCCAGGGTTAGGAATACCATATTGAAGGCACTCCAACGTAAGTCATTCAGTCTTACTGCTGCTGAGGAAAGCAATTCAATATAAATCAAGCCCATTATTAAGAAGATTTTAAGTTCTGATTCTTAAAGGCATGAATTGAAAATTAACTATCCATATACTTTATGATAATAGCCTTTGAGCTTCCATGTTAAAAAAACCCCCACTAAGTAGATTTTAACAATCCCTCTAACAGATAATGTGAAAGGCCCAATTGTCTTCACAGCGCATGGTGGCGGTTTCTGCAGCTTGCTTAAAAAATTATGTGCTTTTATTGTACTGACGAAATTCCAGGCAAGAAGCACAGCCTACTCAGCGATGTTAACACAACCACTTTTCACATTCCTCCCTCAGAACGTCTACCGAAGCACTTGACTTTATCCAAACAGCTCAGAGTTCAGTGTTAGGATGAGAAACTTCCCTCTGGGTTTAGCATTTAGCTTCTGACTTTGTTCTCGCAAACCTCTCGGCAAAACAAGTCAGAGAGAGTGCTGCGGGATCCCAACTGTCAGTGTTCTTAAACCCTCCAAGCGTCTCCCTCCTAATAACTTAAAAACTAAATGTAAAACTCTCCCCTCACCCCCATTCTCTCAAAGTACATCTCTTTCCAACTCTATTAGAACATGTCTCTTATGTTTGGAAATCTGCAGGTAGGTGGGACACACTCTGGAACAATACATAATTGTTCTTTACAAAGAAGGCTCCTGAAAACCACATTTGCCAACAAAATGTCAACATTTCTTTCCTCACAAAGAAGAATCAAAGTGGCACCGGAGTTACAGGAAAAAGAGGGGAGAGTTCACGAGAGACAAGTAGAGCCAGTTCTCAAATCAGACTGGGTGACTCACGCCCAAGCACCCGGGCGGTGGGGCAGCATCAGATTCTGGGGAAGACGCTCTTACCAGCACTGGCCCTGGGCTCTCCACGTCCACTTCTCCCTGGGCTGCATCCTTGTATTGCAGGGGAGACTCGATCACTAGCTCTTTTTTGACACTTCTGCTAGCTGTCCTGCATTTATCAGGCTGCATTCTCCGCTGAGAAAGTCAAGTCCAAAAGCCTGGAACAGGGACAGCCGAGAGCCCCTGGCTGTGCAGGGCAAACGCATGCCAGGAGCCCAAAGGAGGAAAGGACGCTAGCGTCGCAGGCACCAGTGGTCAGCCCGCTGGCTGGGTCCCGCCTGGGAGCTCCAGCTGCAGGACCTGGCGTGGTGGGAAAGCATGACAGCGAGGGCCAGCCTCCCGGAGTGTTACTACTCCTCGGGAAATGGGAGGCTCCCACTCGTCAGCCAAAGGAAAACAAACCCCAGATTGTACAATGCACGGCGTCCTGCCTCTCCTACAGGACGGCCGTATTGTGTCTGGTCCTCACAGCATGGGTGAAATCTATCCGGATCAGAATCGGGCAGTGATTAAAAGAATACAATTCCCAGTTAACGGCTTTCCTCGTTACTTTAACTCTGAAGCTCAGGGGACCGAGGAGAAAGGCCAAGTTGTCTGGCTTTTCTAAGATTATTAAAGTTTCTGAAGGCTGTCATTTGTGGTATGGTTAAACACCAAGCGTTTGGCTGCTGATCAAAGCAGAGAAGATGGAACAGTATTAAAGAGAATTTGAATTTCAATTCACCAACAGGTATGTGAGGACCCAGTATGAGCCCAGAAGCAGGTACTGAGGACTGAGGGCATCTCTGTATAGCTAGAAAGTAGGGTGTCATTCTCATTGGGGAATCAGGATAGTCACAAAGGCAAGATAAACAGATGTGGAACTGCAAGTGACAAAGTAATCCAATTTATAGGCAGATAAGAGCCCAGGAAAAGTGACTCACCACTGTAGGGTTCAATGGTGACAGCACCCAGTAAACATTCATCCACACTCCCTGGAATGCTGCAGCCGGTCACCCAAGTAACTACAACTCTGTTTATTACCCTGTAATCAGGAGTACTTAGTAAATAGTAACAGTGGTCATCGAGTTGATCTGATCCCTGGTGGCCCCCAGGTGTGCCAGAGGAAGACTGTGTTCACAGCATCTGTAGAGCTGACTTTTTTTAGAACTAGGTCGCCAAGGCTTTTTTGCCACATTCTTCTAAGTGAATTTGAACCCTCAGCCTTTTGTTTGTCAGTGAGGCACGCCAACAGTGTGTACTACTCAGGGACTCCCAGCAGTAACTGTTGTCTGAGGGTGCCATCAAGTCAACTATGAATCGTAGCATCCTTAGTACAGTACTTGTTGCTTTGCTGTTAGGTGTCACTGAATCGCACGTCTCTCGCTGCGACCCTATGAACAAGAGATCTGAACTCCGTCCTCTCCTGTGCCATCCTCACCGTCTCTGACACACTTGTGCTGCAGTCACTGTATGGGTCCCTCTCACTGCAGGTTTTTTCTCTTTTGCTGAGCTTTCCAAGTATGACGTCCCCTTTCCAAGAACGGCCTCTCCTAACATCATGCCCAAAGCATGTGAGATGAAGCTTCTCCTTACTTCCCTCCACGAAGCACTCTGGCTGGACTTTCTTCAGGATGTATCTGTTTATTCTTTTGGCAACCCATGGGATATTCAGTACTGTTCTTCAACAATACAACACAAAGGCATAGAGTCTTCTTATAGCATCCTTATTCACTGTCTAGTTCTCAGATGCATTACAGATAACGAAAAAGAATATGGCTTGAACTGGATGTATCTTGGTCTTCACATCACTGCCCTTCAGGACTCAGGAGAGGTTCCTGACAGCACACTTTTCCAGTGCTATACATCTCATCATCTCTTGGCTGGTACTCCTACTGGTACTAAGGGTATGGATTGTGGATCCAAGTAAGAAGAATCGTTGACAAGTTCAATCCTATCACAATCTTATCATGATGATGCCTACTGGCCCTGTGGCCCAGAATAGCATCAGCTGATCATAAACAATGATAGTTATCATATGGCAGGAATAGGTGTCATCAGATACAATGCACAAGATAATACATGAACAATTACACAAGCATCTCAAATCTTACATCTCCCACTTTCAATGCAAAAAATAAATGTCTGGGGCTGGGGCAGTTCAGGGCAGATCGTAAGGAGCCCAGCTTCCTTCCATTCCACCACGGCCACACCCACTCGCCTTGACAGCTAAGTCTAGTCTCTGCCACACCACATTCCAGGAAGCCTTCTGAGCGTAGAGATACTAATTATATAATTAATCACAACAGAGTATTGTGATTAAGTAAGTTCATAGCAAGAAGCTAGTGATTTCTAGAATACATTTCTCTATTTTTTTTTATTGTGACTTTAATGAAAGTTACAGAGAGGTTGTATTTTCATTCATTCATTGCTGCACATTTTTCTCCCTCCTCCCTTCCCCTCTCTCAGTTCACTCTGTAATGCACTTCTTGTTCCAGATTGTTAATTGTCATACATGGAATGCCTAATCCTATATTCCTTCAGGCCATCCCTCCCCTCATCTAGTCCACTACAGTGTTATCTACCCACTCTTTCCTTCTCTCTGCCTCCGCCACACAGGGTGATGTTATGCGGTATTTGTCCTTCTGACTGAGATATTTCACTCAGAATAATGTCTTTCAGACTCACCCATATTGTGTAATGTTTTACAAGTTCAATGTCATGTAATATTCCTTTGTGTGAATGTACTACAGTTTTTTCTATCCATTTGTTTGTTGATAGGCTGTTGGGCTGCTTCTAGCTCTTTGCTATTGTGAATAATACAACAATAAAATGGGATGTACGTACATCTGTTCGAGTTGTGGCTCTGGTTTCTTTAGGATCTATTTCCAGTAGTGGGATAGCTGAGCCAAATGGTATTTCCATCTCTAACCTTTTGAGGAAGCCCCAGACCGCCTTTCACAGTGCTTGTACCATGTTACATTTTCACCAGAGTTTCAAGTTCTCCACATCCTTGCTGGCATTTGTTGTTTGCTGTCTTGTTGAACTTTGCTATAAACCTAATCCCTCTACAGATCAAAAAACTTCTCCGTTAGGATAAAAAGGAAACCTACAGACTTGGAAAAAAATATTTGGGAGTGGCATACCTGGTAAGGGACTTAAAATGTATAGATTACATCAGCATCTCAACAAGAAAAAGGCAAACAACCCAATGACAAAATGGACAGAAGATATGAAGAGACACTTCACCAAAGAAGAAATTCAGATGGCCAACAAACACATGAAGAAATGTTCCAAATCTCTATCAGAAAGAGGTCAGTCAAAAGAACCATGAGAGATCATCTCACCCCAGCAACAATACATTTCTTTACAACCTATTTATTTCTCAGCTGTGGGTTAACTTTCGAGTTTAAAATCCTTCTACCAAATCTCTACTCTAAAATAATACAGGCCATGAACTAGCAAAAAAATGCTTTTTATAAGGTTACAAGGTGGGGGAGAAGAGAATGAGTCTCAGCCACATAAATACAGAACTGCAATGTTAGATCCAGACTTAGAAATATGCCCTAACACAAAAGGGGTCAAAAAGGCTGGAGCTGAGCGCACTCTACAGAACAAGTACAAACTACTAAGGGGCCACTCAACCAATTCAACGCAAATCTTTTTTAAACGGCTCAACAAGACCTATAAAAGTCAATTCTTCCCTAAACCACCATAGTTCTGCCATATCAGTTCTACACCTTTACAAAGAGAAATGTGCTACCCTATTTTATGGGTCAAAATAGCCTGCCCTTCTGAAAAGAAATGGACGCAACTTAGACAATGTATTTGACAAACACCAGAGAGTATTCAAGGAACCCTGGTAGTACAGGGGACTAGACAGTGGGCTGCTAGCCCAAAGGTGGCCAGTTCAAACCTGTCAGCCACTCTTATGGGAAAAGACACGGAAGTTTCTTTCTGTAAAGATGTACAGTCTTGGAAATCCTAAAGAGAATTTCTACTGTCGTCTGGGGACGCTGTGAGTTGGAACTGCCTTGACAGTAGTGGGTTAAATAGTGCGCATTGTGTGCAAACCTTATTTAAGTCCCTTACAGATTTCAATTTACTTCTTTTTTCATTGTTGGTCTATGAAGTAGTTAACATTATTCTCACTTTACAGATTTAAGCACAGAGAGGTTGTATAACGTGCACCAGGTCACACAGCAAAGAAGTGACACTCTGGGTCCAGCCTGCATACTTTAAACTATGCTATTAAGCTGGATCAGTGATCTATCCCAACCATAAACAAACTGGTAAAAAAACCCAAACTATGTAAAACTACCAATCCCCAGCTAAGGACTAAGGACAACATCAGTATCTGGGTTTGAGGTCATTAAAATAGAAAGTACAGAGATCTTTAAATCAGCATCTTTAAACAGCATCTGGTTTTTGGAAAATGATTTAACAATGCCTTTGAGCTGTGGTGCTGGAGAAGAGTATTGAGAATAACATGGACTGCTAGGAAAACAAACAGATTTGTCCTGGAAAGGGTTAAACCGGGTGGCTCCTTGGAGGCAAGGATTCTGAGGCTCCGTCTAACATACTTTGGACATGTTGTGAGGAGAGACTGGTCCTTGGAGAGGGACATCATGCTTGGGAGGGTGGAGGGACGGCGCAGGAGAGGAAGGCCCTCTATGAGGTGGATTGATTCAGCGACTGGGATAATTGGGATGGGAGTGTCAGAGACAGTGCGATTGGCACAGGACAGAGCAGAGTTTAGGGCTGTTGTACATAGGGTCGCTATGAGTCGCAAGCGACTCGACGGCACATAACAACCACAACATTTTTTGTTGCTGCTGTTGTTATCCCACCTTCAAGCAATTAACCTTGGTTTTAAATTCCAGGCTTTGGCCAGGTTATCAAGACAAGTCACACCCGCTGTGTTGCTAGAACACACTGGAAAGCGCTCAAGCAAATTAAAACCAACTGTTCTTCCCACTCTGCTGTCGAACTACCATCACACAAACAAAGAAAAACCCCACTGCTGTCAAGTCGATTCCAATTCACAGAGACCCTATAGGACAAAATAAAACTGGGCCCTGGAGTTTTCAAATCTTCAGGGGACACAGTACTAGTACATCTTTACCCCACAGACCCACACGTAGTCTTGAACCACTCAAGTGGCCTTTGGGTTAGCATGAGAGCATGTTAACCATTGCACCATGGCTCTATGAACAGAAACCAAAAAGCTGAATATGCTGCCTTCCAGATGCTTCCAATTTCAGGCTTCTGAGGTTGCAAATACAAACCGGAGGAGACTGCCTCATCTTTATTTGAACTGCTGACCTTGCAGTTCACAGCCCAGCACTTAGCCTACTGCATCACCATTCTCCTTGAACTCCTGTTCCTGCCATAAGCCAGACATCTGTGTTTTCCTACAATTTTCCATTTTTAGCAATGCATTCCAATTTCTTTTGTTTTCAAGGAAGATGTTTTCCCCAGCTCTGTGTTTTCAGGAAATCATGACAAAAAGGTAAAAGAATGAGTTGTTTTTAGCTGTTGTCAAGCTGACTGTGAGTCGTTGGGATCCCACCTGTACGGAGAAGAACTGGTCTGTAGGATTTTCAAGGCAGCAGCCTTTTCCAAAACACTTCACCAGGCTTGTCTTGGGAGGCACCTTTGAGTGAGTCTGAGCTTCCAGCTTTCTAGCTGGCTGGAGGAGACTCGTCAACATCCTGTGTTATGCAAATGATACAACTTTGCTTGCTAAAACTGAAAGTCAAAGACTATATAGTCTTCAATATGGATTGAAGAGCAACATCAAGAAAACAAAGACTCTCACCACAGGGCCAACTGCAGCATCATGATGGATGGAGAAGAGACTGAAGTTGTTGACAATCACAGCTTGCTCTGCTCCACAATCAACACCCTTGAAACCAGCAGACAAAAAAATCAAAAGATGAAACGCATTGGGGAAGGCTATTGTCAAGGACTTCTCTAAATTGATAAAGAGCAATAATGTCAGTCTAGAGACTAAGGTGTGCCTAATCCAGGCCATGGTCTTTGCAATTACTTGCTATGCATCAGCGAGCTGGACAATGACTAAGGATGACAGAAGAAGAATTGATGCCTTTGGATTGTGGTATTGGAGGAGAATATTGAACATACTATGGACCACCAGAACAAACAAGCCTGTCTTAGATTGAAACCAATTTTATCCTCAGAAGCAAGGATTTTTAGCTCTTGGGCACAAAGTCAAGACAGACCAGTCCTTAGAGAAGGGCATTGTGACTGGAAGGGTGGAGGGACAACACAGGAGAGGAAGACCCTGGATGAAATGGATTCATTCAGTGACTGGGGCAATGGAATTATCTGTGTCAAAGTCAGTGAAACTGGCTCAGGATGGGACAGGCTTCAGAGCTATCGTTCATAGGGTCTCTGTGAGTCCCCGGCAACCAAGCACTTAACGATGTGCAACACTCAGGGAGTTAGATCATCAAAAGGACAAAAGGAGACCTCCTGACCACTCCTCATGGCGGCGGAAGCTTGGGCGCCATACGGTGGTGATTGAGAGAGCCTGGCGGGCTGGCGCCAAGCTCTGGCCTGGCCTCCACGTCCTCCCCGGGCTCCGCACTCCTAAAGCTTCACGGGTGTTGAGTCCTTCCCGGCCGGGACAATGGTGAAATATTTCCTGGGCCAGAGCGTGCTCAGGAGTTCCTGGGACCAATGTTCGCCGCCTTCTGGCAGCGGTACCAGAATCCCTACAGCAAACATGTCTTGACGGAAGACATAGTACACCGGGAAGTTACCCCTGACCAGAAACTCCTGTCCCGGAGACTCCTGACCAAGACCAACAAGATGCCGCGCTGGGCTGAGCGATTGTTTCCTGCCAATGTTGCTCACTCGGTGTACATCCTGGAGG
>NW_006399754.1:11460124-11474694 GCF_000299155.1 Elephantulus edwardii | reverse complement strand
TGGCAGCTGAGGCACAGACTTGCCCGGGTCAGTGTACAAGTGAAGTGGGAAATGCTAGACTGTAAGCTCCATGAGGGCAGGGATCTGTTTGCTCTCTGATGTGTCCCAAGTATTTGGAATAATACCTAGTACGTAATCGGCACTCAATAAATAACTTGACTTCGGTTAGTCCCCCCCCCAAAAAAAAAGGACAAAAGGAATAATGCACACGGTAACTAAGTTTTAAAAAATATTTCCTTCCCAGAGCTTTTCATAAAGGGGAACTTACTCATATACTAGAAGATGTTTATGAGGAAAATGGGTAGAAAATTTCACCCACTTGTTCTTCACCACTACGTACAGCTGAACACCTAACCCAGATCAAGGAAAGGTCTATGACAACAAGACAGCGGTCCATTACTGTTGTTGTTGATTGCTGTTGAGTCGAGCACAACTCATAAGCGACCCTGTGAGCAAAAGACCTGAAGCCTTTCTAAAACTAGCATCATTTCTCAGAGTTCACAGAGTTCCCAGAGGCAGGTTGCTTACAATACCTTTAGGTGAGTCTAACTGGATGAATGACAGAATTCCGAGGATTCAGCATAGAGAAACTGTAGCCAGCTTTTCTGCCAAATAACTTCTCAGGAAATTTAAAGTGACTGGACTCTGTACAGCTTGTTTGGGACAGATGAATGCTTTGGAAATTTGATGGCCAAAGGGTATAATAGCTTTTAACTTTAGAACTCAAACCTCCAAGTAGGATGTGGCTTTTTTCCAAAGGATACAGAGGAAATGCCATCCTGGAAAGACAGGAAATAGGTGGCCAAGTTTGCCTTCACAGATTTCAAAGAACAAGACAGACACATGTAAGGATGTTTGGATGCAAAGTCCAGAAATATTTACTGAGATCCTGCTACTAATTAATCTCAAGTTCTTTCATACACTGTCCTGTGTACGTCTTAGAGAAACAGGCAAAATAATTAATATATATTCAGAGCATCGCTGTCACTGTCAATGAATCAATTCTGACTTAGTGGCCCTAAAGGACAGAGCAGAACTGCTCCACGGTGTTTCCAAGGCTGTAATCTTTGCAAAGAGAGGAAGACCCTCATCCAGGTGGACTGACACAGTGACGGCAGCAATGGGCCCTTTTATGGCAGAGATGAGGAGCATGGCACAGGACAGGACAGGGTTTAGAACTCTTGTTCCCAGGGACACTGTGAGTTGGACTTGACTCAATGGCACCTAACAACAGCAACAATAATCTTTACAGAAGCAGACTGTCTCATATCTCTGCTTTACTTATGCACCACAAGGCGTGTTTATTAATAGAGGGTTTCGATTAAAAAAGAATGGAGGAAACCCTGTGAGAAAAAAAATGAATATTTTCAAAGAAGAGCAGAGTGAACGCTCAAATGTCTTCTTGTTGGGGTTGTTTAGTGCTCACACTCAATATGCAAACACAATATTTTTCCCCCCCTCAGTGTAACATATCTTTTGCTTTCTTTTTTTAATTAAATTTTATTACTTTTAACGAACATTTACAGAGATTTTGGGTTTCCATTCATTCATTGTTGCACTATTTTCTCTACCCTCCCCCAGCTCGTTCCTCTTTTTGTTTTCCCCCCTTGAAAGTCTGTTTTAATTGTCCCATTGCCACAGTGCTTGTCAAAGCCAGTTCTGATTAATCTCCTTTGTCAGTGTGTCCTTTGCCATTCCCTATCACTCCTCCCTGAGAGAGACTTCACCCTGATTCATAAGGAAAAGGGACGCAGTGGGTTTCAGGGTGAAGATCTTCTCTTACTACTCTAAAGGGCCCCTTTGGCAATAGGAAACACGTAGACTATTGTGGAGATTGATTTTGGAATTTAGATTCACTGTTATCAATTGTGCTTAGCCGTACATGTTCACATCCTTGAAGATGTACCATGGAACTGTTGCAGCCTAGAAGACACAAATTTAACTAGCAAGTATAAGTTGTTTCTATGTAGCTGCAGAGCTCAAGTGATACTGTGGTTAAGGTACCTGAATGCGAAATGAAAAGTTAGTAATGTGAACCCACCAGCTGCCTCTTAGGAGGAAGATGATGTCATCTGTTCCCATAAAGATTTGGAACCCCAGGAATGAGTGGATACTGTACGTTGTTCTACAGGGTCACTAACGAAAGGAACCAATCTGTTGGCAGTGGTTGTGGTTGATTGTATCAAACCCTACAGAAAGAACATTACGGACTTCTTAAGGCACTTTCTGACAACAGTGATGGCTAACTTGATACCTAACACCCCCCCCACCCCGACAATAACCTCCCTCCCACTGTAAGATGGAATTCCATTACAGAAAACACAGAGGCTGACAGGTTTTTCACCAGCTGGACCCTAAGACATGCCCCAAATACTGGTTAAATATCACCTTACCCATGAACGTTCCCACTCAGAATTAACTAGTCCCCAAGAGAAAGGTGGGCAGTCTCCTCCCCTGCAACTCACAACTCAGAAAACCCAATGGTTGGTCAGTTATGCATGTGTTCTGACTCTACAGGGATGAATGAGTTCTCTGTTAACCCTCTAGACATGACTTTACCTCTACCTTTATTAACTCAGGGAGCTCTAGTGGCCTAGTGGGTAAGAAGTTGGGCTGCCAACCCAATGGCAGGTGGTTCAAATCCACCAGCTGACAAATCCTTCTGTGCCAGTGGAACTGCGTGCCTTTGGGATTGTTTCACTAGTTCAGAGGTAGGGAGCTGCACTGCAATCCTGAAGACACATAGTTCAAATCTACCAGCCACTCGGTGGGAGAAAGATGGGTAATCTCCCATGTGATTAAAACTGCCTCTGATAATGAACACCGCATTAGAAGAGATCAAGGGACAAACTGTTTGAAAGGAATATATGATTATGCATTATATGTATGACAACAAAAGGAAAGGGTCAAACCGGGCTGCTTCTTGGAGGCAAGGATTCTGAGGCTCCGTCTAACATACTTTGGACATGTTGTAAGAAGAGACCGGTCCTTAGAGAGGGACATCATGCTTGGGAGGGTGGAGGGACAGCTCAGGAGGGGAAGGCCCTCTATAGGGTGGATTGATTCAGTGACTGGGATAATCGGGATGGGTGTGTCAGAGATGGTGCGATTGGCACAGGACAGAGCAGTTTAGGGATGTTGTACATAGGGTCGCTATGAGTCACAAACAACTCGATGGCACATAACAACAACAACAACTGCCTCTGATAATGAACACCGCATTATAACAGATAAGGGGACAAACTCTTTCAAAGGAATATATATGTATTATATGTATGACAACAATCTGAAATAAGGGATGCATTGCGGGATGGGCTGGGGGAGGGGCAGGGAAGGGGGCACAAAATATGCAACAATGGATAAATAAAAGAGGGGAAAATATTTAAAAAATAAAACTGTCTCTGAAAACCTGCTGGAGGGTCACCTATGGCTCGGTTCTAATTTGAAGGTACACAACAAAAACAACAATTTTGCTCCAGAAAACCCAGAGCTGCTTGGGAAGGACACTTGTCCGGGAACACGCTAAAGTGACATAAGAATTTCTGTGCTCCTGTAAGTCTTCTGAGATGCCCATAGATAGACAGAGTTCATGTGGTTTTTGAAGAAGATATGAGTGGAAAATCATTCCCTCACAAAGCAAGAAAAACCGAGGTCTAGAAAGGAAGGAGCAGGAAAATCAAGCAACATTTCAAGATATGCATCTCTGCCCTTCAGCAAATTCAATTCAATGTAAGTAATGATAACTATTTAAATAGGAGGCACCAGTTAAATCAACAAACCATTAAATGGCAATTAGAAGTGTCAACATGTGCACAGTCTATTAATCTCCTGATTGATGGCCAGGTCAGCAAATAGGTAGTTATATGAAGCGTAATGTCCTGGTGACAACATAATAAACTATACCTAAAAAAACAGGGCAGCAATAAAATCAATAAAAGATGTCTTCCAATTACTTTTAATAAGGAAATGCCCCTAATAACACACGCACACAAGCCTAGGGAGGGGGGAGAGATTCACTAATATGTGACTCATGAATTCCTCTGGCACACTGGGCATTTTCTATTCAAAAACCTTGTATGTTTTACAAGCTTTATCAGTTCTATACTGAAATATATTAATAACTATAACAAACTTATATAGATTCTAGTTTGCCTATGTCACTCAAAAATTGAGTGACATCAGAAAAGCTACTTCAGCTTTCTGAACCCCACGATTATACTATGACTTCTTTTTTTATTTTTAAATTTTCATACTGCCACTTCTTAAAGCTTCCCTGTCCGATGATCATTTAGTGGGAGATGATCCGCCCCAAAGGAATGCTGAACATTTCAAAATCACACTAATAAATGATGCACAAAAGGAAGATAAAGACTCAAAAGAAAATGTCTTTCTCAACGTGTTACGATTCTCATTTTCAGAGAAACAGGGGCAGAGATGAGAAGCTGACTGGCAACCAGAATTGCGCTGTCTGACAGGTGGAGAAGGCCACAGCTCGAGGGAGTATGACTGTGTGTAGGTGGGATTTCTGCTGCCATCCTTCGTTACAGCTCTGCGGTGGATCCGTGGTGCTGGCAGAGCAGGGCGCAGGCTCAGCAGACCAAACCAAGAGGGGAATGAGGGCGGTGGTGACAGTCGTGCCCTCAGGTCAAGTATGACTCACAGCAACCCCTATGAACATCAGATCTGAGCCCTGTCCCATCGGGGGCCATTCTCCACATCTCTGCCACATTTACAGTCCACTGTTACAGTCACTGTGTCAATCCAGCTCCTCGAGCATCTTCCCCACCTTCACTCACCCTCTATTTTTTCAAAGTGTGACGTCTTTCTCTCAGGACTGCCCCTCCTAATAACATGTCCAAAGTATGAGACAAAGTTTCACCATCCTTCCCTCCAAGGAGCATCCTGGCTATACTTTCTCCAAGGTGTATCCGTCTGTTCTCTTGGCACGCCACTGGACATTTAGTGTTTTTCAGCACTGCAACTAGAAAGCATCGACTCTTCTTCTGGTGTCTTGATTCACTGTCCAACTCTTAGCCGCACAGCAAGTAACCAAAAAGAAGACCACAGCTTCGATGAGGCCCACATTAACCTTTACCCTGACATGCATGACAACTCCTCCATCTTTCAGGCAACGCTATCTACTACTGGTCGTGTGAAATCCAAAGTCTCTGCAAACTTTCATTTAAATAAAACAAACAAGCAAAGAAAGATAGTGACTTCCCCACTCTGGAGCTCATCACGGCTACCATTAAAGTCCTAGTTAGCTTTTGTTCGTTTCTAGATTGCACGTGGATAACAGGTATGTCCTGCTGTCTGGAGAAGGCTCTTCCTACAACTACAGAATACCTAAGAAGCTTCTCAGCAGAACCAACCTCACCTTTACCTGTGACATCTGCCCCCTCTTCCTGCTTCCATTTGCCTGAGACTCTATCACCATCTGACAATCTATGTTCTTTTTGGTTGTTGCTGTTTAAAATTTAATCTCTAACCCAGTTTTAAAAATGTCAGCTTCTGAGGATAAAGCTTTTTGCCTGTTTGCCCCCTGCTGCATCTTCAGGCTATGAAACAGAATAGGTACCCGAAGCACATTTTTTGAGTGAATTTATTGAAGTCATTCAGACTCTCCTCAGTGTGGGATATAAAGCTCTTCATTCTGAATGTCACTAGTTCTTCTTTGAGCTATCCATTTATTCCGATCTTGATAATGATAATTCAACCAGCAGTGTCACTTGATTTTAGACATGGAAACTTACAAAGCCAGGAAAAACATAATGTGCCTAGGGGCCTTGACTCAGGAAATAAATTCCCGGTATGAGTTACCAAAACCTGGCCTCCGACAGCAGCCCCAACCTTGCTGTGGGGTTATCTGAAAATGCTTTATCTCCCCTGCTCAGCCCTAAGCTCTGGAAGGAAGTGACTGGGCCCCCTCTGTGCCTGACGCAATCCTGGGGACACAGCACGCAAAGCATGAATGTTTGCCTAGAGAAGAAATGATGCCCTGACCTCACCTTACCACGACTTCTCACAGGTCTGACCACTTTGTTCACATGAGCTAACATTTTATAGCTTCCTTCACTACCGAACAAATTTTCTTAAGCACCAGAAAAAAATTAAAATGTTCATTACGTGGGAAAAACAAAAAGTTGAGGAAGGGAAAAAAAGCACTAAAATAAATGCATCATTCAATTATCACTGAAGACAAATGTTCATTTTTTTCCACCTCCTCCATGTTCCGCTTTCAAAGCAGCCAAATGAGAAAACACAAATAACCACCCTCCAAATTTATCTATTTTTTAAAAAATCTTTATTTGGATATAGGATTTCCCCCCACTTAAAGCAAATTTCACATGTTTGCAAGATGCCAAGCCAGTGGACCATCTACTTTGCTCTTACATATAAGAAAACAAATTCTAAGGAGTCTGGCTGGCACCTACAGATTGTCAATGGTTGTTAACCTAATGATGGACAACTCAAACCAACACTTCTCCCCATGCACTCCCGGCAGTCCTACGGAAAAAAGGCCTGGCAAACTGCTTACGGGAAGATTACAGCCACAAAAACACTCTCGAGTGGGTCTGTGCTGTAGCACATGGGCTCCTAATAAGTAGGAGGCAGACAAGAGTTGTTAACAGAATTTCTAGAGATGGAACCAACTTGCATGGATGCATGGATGCATGGACCTGACTTTCCTCTCCAGTGTCCTCGCTTATGCCCATCGGCTACCTTACATGGACAAGGAGACTACAAGCATCTGGGCACATTCTGCACACCAACTTCTGCAGGAAACAAAATGCTTCGAGTCAGAAGGGGAAAGTCCATAACGCAGAAATGTTGCAAAGGAGGTGAATGTAAAGTTTCCACAAGCACTTCAGGCTTAATTAAGGCTGTCTCTGAAAGACAATGATCACTTAAATTAATATAGGCTCCCTAGCAGGAATTGGGAAACCCCCTCATTCAAAAAGCAGTAATCATGTCACTTCCATAAGATAAAATCATCAACAGCAAAGATGGTATTCCTTCTCATCCTGCAGCCTAAGTCAAGGCCTTCCATGCCTTTCAAGTTCATTGTGACTGACTTCCTATGTGAAATTAAGAAGCTGCCAGCGAAGAGAAAGTAAGGCACTCTGGTTCAAGAAGCTCGTAAGTCATCCCTGGAAGGAATCCAGGAGAAAGGAAATGTTTTCACCTGTGTCCTTGAAAAATAAGTTACTATACCAAATGGAATTCATCATATTTATAGTACAAATAAAGAAAACCAAGTGTAGAGATACAAACACAATAGGTTGTTGCTGTTATTGTTATGTGACATCAGTCACTTGCGACTCAGAGCGACCGTATATGTACAACAGCTCTAAACCCTGCTCTATCCTGTGCCAATCGCACTGTCTCTGACACACCCATCCCGATTACCCCAGTCACTGAATCAATCCACCTCATAGAGGGCCTTCCCCTCTTGCGCTGTCCCTCCACCCTCCCAAGCATGATGTCCTTCTCCAAGGACCGGTCTCTCCTCACAACATGCCCAAAGTATGTCAGACGGAGCCTCAGAATCCTTGCCTCCAAGGAGCAGCCTGATTTAACCCTCTTCAGGATGAATCTGTTTGTTTTCTTGGCAGTCTATGGTACATTGAATACTCTTCTCCAGCACCACAGCTCAAAGGCATCAATTCTCCTTCTATCCTCCCTAGTCATTGTCCAACTCTCTGATGCATAACAAGTGACTGCAAAGACCATAGCCTATATCAGATGCACCTTAGTCTCCCGAGTGACACCACTGCTCTTCAGTACCCTGGAGTAGTCCCTAACAGCAGACTTTCCCATTGCAATAAGTTTTTTTTATTTCCTGGCTGCTGGTGCCAAGAGTGTTGACCGTGAAGCCAAGCAAACTAAAGTTGTTAACAGTCTCAATCTCCTCACCATCCATCCTGATGCTGCCAATTGCTCCAGTGGTGAGAATCTTTGTCTTCTTGACACTGAGCCTCAATCCATAGTGAAGGCTGCAGTCCTTGACCCTCTGCAGCAAGCATTTCAGGTCCTCCTCAGTTTCAGCAAGCAGGGTTGTGTCATCTGCATAACGCAGATTGTTGATAGATCTTCCACCAATCCTGACGCCACACTTCTCCTCATAGAGCCCAGCCTCCCGGATAATCTGTTCTGCATACAGGTTAAAAATGTATGGATATAGGACACATCCCTGGCATACACCTTTCCTAATTTTGAAACACAATAGGTGGAGAGGCTAAATGGCAAGCAGGGCTGCCAAAGCACGTTTTTCTCACTGTCAAGTCAAATGCACGCAGTTCCACAGTCCCAGGCTCTGTATAAATGAGACAAGGCAATTTCTCCAAGTACTACACTCCAATCACTATCCTGAGCTGACCTTTTATCCCACTGTCTGCACAGCTAACAGGACCCTCTGCAATCTCCTCAGTTCCCCCTTTACCTCACCTCACTCAACAGTCTTCTTGAAGGCCCCTTCTCTCATGAGGTCCTTATGCTCCTCACTTGAGAGTAGAGAAAAGCTAAAACAAAGTAGGTATTATCTGCCTTCCAGGGATTTCTCAAATTAGTCACTTGGGGAACTTTTCAACAATTGTAATGATACAGATTCCAAGGTGCTCTCTTCCCTTCCAAGTGAAATGTCAAGACTGGGAGTCATGGATCTGTACTTCTCCAGCTCCCGGATGATGTATACACTGTAGGCTGCCGCTTATCAATGTTGCAGAATCAATGATCTGAATAACTTTAAAAAATGTGTGGTTGTTAAGTGCCGTTGAGTCATAGCTGACTCATAATGACCCTATAAACGAAAGTCCTTGACCCTTGCGTAACTTTCATCCTCTCTCCAGGTTCATAGGGTTTCTGGAGGCAAGCTATTTTGGAAGTGGATGCCGCTCCTGCTCCCAAGCTTGTTTTAATCAGGGAGCTCCGTCATACACTGCCATGTGTAACCATTCTCGCATCTGACAATTAAAAAAATAGAGGAAGGACATTCACATTGTCTACATGGAACCCCAATACAAGAAAGCGGAGACGGGTTCCCAGCAATTTCTCTGCACAGGTATGACACCAAAGAATGAATGTATTTGGCTGAAAACTAGAGTGTGAGGCCAGGTGAGGCGGGGTCCGAGGCCCGAAGTTGATTATCCTTTACAGGACAGAACACAGACCTCTGCCCTATCAAAAAGCCCAAGGTTGATTTTATCTCATTCATTACTGATTATTTTCTATTTTAGTTGAACTCTTTAGAAAAAACCCTAAACTTTCTGGGTGAGTTCTTGCATCAGAATCACCCTCTTCTAACCTCCTTTGCCCTCATTCCTCCCACCCCTGATAAAATAAATACCTTCCCATTTGGAGCCAATAATAAAGGACCTAGAGATGATGACAAGCTTCACACATCTCTCAAATATTTTTAATGATGTGATCACACACTGAAACACTTCCTTAGCAACGTCCTTTGCTAAAGAGAATCTAGAACCAAATAACCCTAGAGGTCTGTTGCCCACAATCCCTTCCCAAACCCTTGAGAGCTGATCTGCAAGCTCTCGTTACATTTCACATTCGCGACTGTTGTGGGATGGTTGACAGAAGAGTGTATTTCTAAAAGACTTCCTTTCTCCCTGCCATAAGTGGAGTCGAATGTCAAAGCTACATCCTCCATATGTATCCTCAATAATTCACTGCAATTAGGCCAGTAATTTAGACAAGAGGAGGAGGTCCCTATGTGATATTTCAGATCTAATTTACTATAATTTCACCATCAAACAGAATATTTTACCCATCCAACACACTGTATTGGTATAAGTTTCACAAACTTGCCTATTCCCTAATAAAAGAGTTGGGGGAAAAAAGACAGTAGCATAAATTATCAAAAACCCCTTTTGTAAGAAGTTTTGCTTGGCAGTTATCACATCAAAGCCTGTGCACCCACGGCTGGGAGAGTGAGCCCTGGACCTTTCTCTGTTCTTAGCTCCGATAATCTTTCACAATCACCCCCTACAGAGAGAGGAGTATCTTTATTCTAGATGAAGAGGATCTGAAAAGCATCTAGGCAAAGAATCTCCTAGGAGACAGCTAGACACAGCTCTACTGTGACACACTTGGGGTTGACATCAACTGGAATCGACTGGTTTGGTCCCTAACACCCAAACATACTTTAGTTTCTAACATGGAACACATTTACCCTTCTAAGAGCAGACTACTCCTTCAGCATTAGGCCCTAGGTGACCCTTCTTGATCAGGAAGGACCCTATTCACTGACCTCAGATGCGAGCCTGCTCTGAGGAACCAAGCTCCTCCTATGTATCTAAAAGTTGGACAATGAATCAGGAAGCCTGAAGAATTGGTGCCTTTGAGTTGTAGTGTTAGAGCAGAGTACTGAATATACCATGGATTGTTAAAAGAACAAACACATCAATGCCTTGGAGAAGTGTGACCAGGGTGCTCCTGGTTGGAGGCAAAGGCAAGGAAGGTGGAACTTCAGCTCACTTATGTTGGGCAAACTTTCAGGAGGCACCAGTCCTTGGAGAGAGATGTCTTGGTGGGAATGGTCGAGACTCAGTGAAAGAGAGGAAGTCCCTCAATGAGATGGACTAACCCAGTGATTACCTCAGAGGGTTTGGGGTGACAGAGATTGTGGGAATGGTTCAGGATAGGGTTCAAGACCTGCTGTTCATAGGATTGCTATGAGTCATAATGAACTTGACAGCACCTTATAACAACAAGGAGGACCTTAAAGCACAGCTTTCCTTTCCATAGTGATAAAAATAATTCCTCTAACGCAAATATGAGTATCTGTTACTACTCCAAATACCTATGAAGTACAGGGGGGAAATGACTTGTGTAGAGTTCACGAGCATTAGATAACGTATAAGGTTCTAAAAGCATAATAATTGGATCAACCCAATTATTACCTTGTTATGTAACTTGAGAAACATTTTAGCAGCTATCTAAGTGTTGTGTTTGTGTTACTGCTTTCTTAGCTTTCAATCTACTTCACAGAAACCTTTGGGAGATTGTTGATATGGTTACTGGATGCCAAGCAGATCCCAACTCTTAATGCCCCTACCTGACAGCACAGAACTGCCCAGAAATTCTTTTTTCAGGGGAGATTAGTTGAAGAATTGTTTTTAAATGCTCCCTGGAAAAGGGACACCATTTTTATGTAGAGAGTTTAATATTGTAGCCAGATACTCTTCAATCTGGTGTGAGGTGTGTGACTAATCACCTTGGAAAGAACCGATACATACGGGATGAAGGGATAGCTAGGTTGTGACCAGCTGAGGCAGGCAGGGATGAACACGAGGAATAACAGGACTTCTCTAGGAATCCCACATAGCACTACACTTCCGACCAAGCTCCCACTTGCTGGTCAAGAGAGCCTCTTTGAAAGAAAAACAAACCCAACCAACCAACCAAAAACAACCGTTGTTGTTGTTGTTGATTGCAGTTGAGTCAAGCACAACTCAAAGCAAACCTTAGAACAAAAGACCTGAAGCCTGTTCTCTAACTATAATCGCTTCTTTATCTGCTTCCAATTCACTAAACTTGCTTACAAATCTTACGAATCCACTGTTTGTTTCTTTAAATAATTACAAAATAGAGAGATGGGATAACACTATAAACAATATTCTAAAAAAAACCCTCCATAGCCTAGTTTATGACTACATCAAATTTCCAACAGGCGTTTTTATATATGCCACATAACAATTGCACGGTCAAAATGAATTGCCGGGTACACAAGACGCTGAAATAGACCTGCTATTTTTACTATATCCAAATGAATCCTGAGGAAAAGGTTTTAGTAAGTGTTTTTGTTTCTAAAAAATGCTAAAAGTAAGAATTCTATGTGAGCTAAATATATTCTTTGCTCTATAAAGGAATCTAAAAACCCCTTTGTGGTCATTTAAAGGAAAAGAAGTAGTTAAGAGAGTTTCCTAGATGTTTTTTTCTTACTGCAGTTAAACTTACAAAACATATATAAATCAAAGATTCAAGGAAATAAATGGAGTTCAACTCAAAGAGGAAAAAGTTATGACATTATTGTCAGGAATACTTTAATATAATCAAATATCAATATGAGATACCCCTGCCACCTTTCATTCACATATACCTTTTTCAAAGAATTCTTCCATATATTATCAATTGATTTTATCAGGACACAGTACTTTTCATATACATACAACCTTTTCAAAGAATTTTTCCATGAATTACCAACTGATTTTTTATCAGGGCACTGTCATAAATTTTAAACATTTTATTACTATATTGATAATAATATCAAAAGTAAACCCTTAACAAACACCAGCAAATGGTTCTGACCACTACTACTGTTCCATTTTAAAAGGCACAATTTGATGGGTGGATGGAAGGGTGGGTTACAGAAATGGGAAAGATTCAGTGTGAAAAACAATGTATATGAATTTTCTAAGTAAACCAGTATAAAATAAAAAGTTCATATTAAAAAATCAAAGGCTATTAAACACACACAAATACGTGAAACACATGAAAGAGAGGAACAGAAATCTTAACATTTAAATGACGGGAAAGCATTAAAATATAATTTTTTAAGACCTAACTACATTATTGACTTTTTCTCATTTCCACTCAGACCAAAGGAAGCTTTGTCATGGTCTGAGGTCCAGCATTTAGGAACAAGGAGGGAGACTGTCAGATGCTCACAGGAATAAAAGGGAGATCAAAGGAAGAGTTCTTTGCCAAAAGTAGTTTGCATCAGCTCTTAGAGTAAGACTTGGATTGATGTTCCCTTTCCGTCCAAAGGTTCAGTGAAGTAGACTTCATCCTCTTCAAAATAGTCCAGACTGAAACACCCGTTGCAGGTGAAGGGTTGCTGGTATGGTGGTGGAAGTACACATATCTCTCTCTCCATCTCTCCCTCTCTCTCTCTGTGTCTGTGTGTGTGTGTGTGTGAGAGAGAGAGAGAGAGAGAGAGAGAGAGAGAGAGAGAGAGAGAGACAGTGTGTCTAAGGTTGAAAATGACTTTCCTCAGCCATTGCTCTTGACTTTGGCACATGGCTGAGTTGGACTATGCAAATAAGGTATGTTGGTTTACCCATGAGGAGACTGGCCAATTTCAGCATTTTGCCAAATTTAAGTTGAACAGATTCAGCAGGAGAATTCTGAGGATCTCACTAGCAGCAAGGACCAGGAGGCAGGGAAGGAAGAAACGTTCTACGAGGCCAGAGATTTCTGCACCTGTCAGATCAGGATCTATGAGAGAGAGAAGGAGCTTCAACAGGGAACCAGAGACGGAGTTGATTCAGGGCTGCTTCTCCACAGAGTCAAACCCAGCGTCTTCACCCATACGTCCTGCAGGACTGAGGGAAAACACCATGACTGGCAAGAAGAAAGGAATTTTGTGACATTGACCTATGCTACAAGGTTAATGGTCAAATAGTCTGCAACCATGCTTAAGAAGCTCTCTGTAGTAGAAGACTGAATTATAGCCTGCTAACTTCCCCAACAATCTCCATACATGTGAGTATTCTTCTGTGACATCTGTGGTCTGGTAGTCATGGTAACAGACTTCAGCCTAAGCAGAGCAGTAAGATTGGTGCTAGAATTAGTAGAAGTAGGTGCAGGAACAAGGGAGACCATGTCTGATCTTACAGGAACTGGTCTGTACTGTCGAGGCTTTGGTGCAGACAGTCCTTTGTGAAGTTGGCGGAGCTCAGATATGGCCGTCCTCCTGATGCCTGAACTCTTTGTACTGATGGGAACTCTGATGTGGAGGGTACTTGATTCTGACTTCTTCAGCCTTGTGTTGAACACTCACTCTTTGTACGAGAGAAGCAGACACTCCAATCTAGTGATTCTCAGTTGGTGGTGGTTGTGTCACACCCCAGGGGCAACTGGAAATTTCTGGAGACAATTAAGTTCAATCAAATTCCAGTGGGTGGAAAACGGCCAAGAATGATGCTGAGCTTCCTACAATACACAGGAGATCCCGGTACAATATAGGATTACCCAGTCAAAACGTCAACAGGGCTGAATCTGCTCGATTTAAATCAGGTGAAAGTAACACTGGCTTTGATGCTGTCTCAGTTATCCAGTGCTGCTATAACAGAGGTACCAAAAGTGGGTGATTTCAAAACCTGAAATGTATTCTCTTACCGTTTAGGAGGCTGGAATCCAAGTCCAGGGTACTAGCTTTAACAGAAGGGCCTCTGTCATTTCTAGAGGAATGTCAGGGTTCCCTCAGCATCTGTAGCTCAGTGCGCTATGAAGGTCCTGGCTTTCCCCAGTGTCCAGGAGCGGACACACTCCACTCCTGGAAATTCTTTCTTCACAGTATTGAGGTTTCCTCTCTTGCTCACTTTCCTTCCTTTTGTTGTTGTTGTTGTTTAGTGCCGTCGAGTCGTAGACAACTCATAGCGACCCTATGAACGAACCACCTGAGCACTGTTCGTACATAGAGTTTCTGGAGGCAAGCCATTTCGGAAGTGGATGCCACTCCTGCTTCCAGGCTTGTTTTAGTCGGGAAGCTCCAGCCAACACTGTCCACCATGGGTGCCCATTACCACGATTGGCACATCACTGTCACAGGC
>NW_006399754.1:11451404-11453749 GCF_000299155.1 Elephantulus edwardii | reverse complement strand
AAACAAACAAACAAAACAAAACAACACTCCACTAAGAAATCCTGCCATTGTTAGCATTTTGAGTTCAGTAAGCTCAATGCAACTAATTACTGAATCCACCAGTGAAGCAAAAAGTGCTGTGGGAAGGACAGCTCATACAAAAAAGGTATAGAGCAGATGGAAGTTTGGAGGAAGGGGGCTATACGAGCTCCACAGGAATCGGGCATGGGCTGATGCTGCCAAGAATTCCCTCTCATTCTCTCGAAGCTACAGTTAGGGGGAGCCTAAGAACAGAGGGGATAAATAATGTATACTGCACTGAAACAAGATGAGGGAGAGAACTGTTTAAAAGGAATATAGGATTATTTTCATGACCAGATTACAGAAAAAGAAATGCATAGTAAAGTGGACAGTGGACTGGGGGTGGGGGGGGATTGTATCACAATGAAAGAATTTTTTTTTCTTTTCAATGAGAAAAATGAACTGGGTGGGAAGGGTGCGCAGGGAGGAAAATATGAGACAGTGAATAAATAGGTAAAAATGTAAATGGAAATAATATGCTGTAAAAATTTTTAAAAACTTGTATTTGAAAAAGACAAAAAACATAAAAAACCAAACCTTTCAATTTTTTTCTTGGGGGGGGGGGAAGTCAGCTACTCCATCCTACCATTTTCATAGCTACTCACCTGAAAAATGAGAAAAATGAGGTTAAAGGATTTTCCTCCAGCAATTACCACCAGCAACTGCCCTCCAGCTACTCTGACCCCTGGTAACCTCACAGGTGTCAGCGGAGAACTGAACTCCACGGAGCTCATGCTGATTTTCCAAAACTACATCACCAGGTCTTTCTTCTGCCACACTTCTGAATGACCTTAAACTTCCACTCTTTCAGCTGACAACCATCAACCTGATCAGCCACTTGGCAACACCCAGACACTCCCCCTGATCTGCCCATCAGGCTGAAACTGCTGTGTGATGCAGGGCAAGGCACATACTTACGTAAGGTCTTGCTTTTTTAAAAATTATAATACAATAAAGAAAACACTTGGTAATAACTTCCAGTAACCATTCAGCCTTTGTTGTCATTCCACCTCTCTGTTAATAAAAGAACTTAAGCAAGTCAGAACTGGATAGATTCCAAACTCACACGTAAAACTCACAAGCCCCACTCACGCTTCTAAAACTACTACACCTATAACCATTGTCAGCTTGACCTCTGGGTCTCTGAGGCTGTGAATCTTTTACGTGAAGAGATGTTTCTCCCTCTGAGCAGCTGGTGGATTAGAACAGATGATATTTCGGTTGGCAGCCAAATACATTACACTGTCACCCTCCACCGCTCGGGCTCCATCCATGGAAGCTACCCTACATTTAGTATAAGGAACACTGCTGAGACGGTGGTTAAACGCTGGGCTGCCAACCAAAACATGGCACGTAAATGCAGGAAATGACCGAAAGCTCCAAAACCTTCCATGACCACCATCAGTGCCACCCTTGGTTATAAAATCCCCTTTAAAGTGCAAATATCCGATGGCAGACACACATCATTTAGCTATTTATACAGAAGGGTGTGAATGCATTTAATCAGATAAGAGCCTAACACCTAGCTGAGATCATTTACACGCAGAAATTGCAAGTTATGACAGTGAGAGGGAGTGGGGGTAGGTTTCTAGAACAAGTTGGACGGACAGGTACCCAGAGGATGAGGCATTGCGGGGGCAGGGGGGGTCTAAACGTCAGAGCAGAGCATGAGGCCAGCAGACTGTCACGGAGGGGAGAGGACAGTGGCGGAGACAGGAGGCCCTCCACAAACTTTACTCAATGTACACTTGCCTGGAAGGGACAGCACGAGGTTTGAATCCACAAGCTGCCCCATGGGAGAAGGATAAGCACTGTCCTCCCATGAGATTTACTGCTTCTGAAAACTCAGAGGGTCAGCTATGGGTTGGTTCTGACTGGAGGGCACACAATAACAACTATTTGGAGGCAGCAGGAACTACAACCCACTAAGGAAAGGATATGCAGTTTGACACAAACTAAATAATTCTAGAATTTTCTTTTCCATCCCCATCTTACCGCTAAATAACATTTTTTAACTATTACTGGGATAATTATCTAAATATACTCACCTGCATGAAATCAGACTGAATCTCTATTTCAAAACCATTCCAATTCGGTTTAAAAGCATTGTTTCTAAGGGACAGGTTTAAATAAATGGTTCCTCAAAATGCTTTCATAACACAAAGCTGAGACACAAGTGCTCTGGTTCATATAAACACAGCTACACATCGTTATTAATAGTCTAAAAGTATTATATTTTAGGGCATTATTTTTATCGTAGGAGTATGCAATGAGGGTTGCAGAGT
>NW_006399754.1:11445347-11451304 GCF_000299155.1 Elephantulus edwardii | reverse complement strand
GGTTCTTGTTCTTTGCCATGTTGATGTGATGAATTACATTGATTGTTTTCCTTATGTTGAACCATCCTTGCATACCTGTTATGAATCCCACTTGGTCATGATCTCTTGTAAGATAAATGATATTACTGGTTACACCCTAGAGAAACGACCCTTACATCAGATCAGGGCTGTGATGGGATTAAGGGATGCTGCATTTTACCCTCACTCCTTACAACTATTTGGTTTACCAGATTATGGGGCTCATTACACAGCTTTGACATCATTACATACATGTATTTTAAGGGGACACAACTCAATCTGTGACAGATGATTAAAGTTAGGTGTCAGCATGGCTAGGCCACTATTTTCAATGGTAAGGCTGTTGCATAATAAATGAAATCTGGTAATTAGGCAATGATGCAATTATGCTCCCAATTTTCTGAGCTGGTGTAGTAAGACTCCTCCCCCTCCCCATTTTCACCTAAAAGCCTGATCCTTGGAATCTATCCACTTTGAGAATTGATGTATAGGTTTATTTCATTTTTTTAATAGGGCGTTCTGGAAGTCCAATAGTATTAAGAATTAAGTTTTATGTTTTTGTTCACTTTCAATTGTAAATAAGTAGAAACCACTTAATAAATTAATGAAATATGCTAACTATCATTTTACAAATAAGCAATTATGCCAAAACTGTGTCAGGGATCTCTTAAGAGCTGTGGTGGCATGTCTGCCAGTTAATCACTAGATTCCTATTTCCTACATAGGAAATAAAATATTTCAGTAAAAACTCAAAACAGGTTTGTCTTCAAAACCACCCATCTCCTGAAATACTTTATCTTTCAGCACATCTCTGCCTCACTCTGCTAACGGGAAACCCCTGTGTGCCCTCAGACCATTTCCTACGCTGCCTGCACGGTTTCCAGGTATTTTCTAGGCTCCCTTCCCCTCGTTTCTGTCACGGGAATTCATTTTTCCTGTCTCTCTGCATTTTCCATTTACAGATAATCATGGTGCTAAGTGTCTTTTAATTGATTCCAACTCACAGCAGGCCTGCTTACAACATAACAAAAATACTGCCCAGTTGTGTACCTTCCTTGCAATCATTGTTATACGAGCCCATTCTTGGCAGTCATTGTCTCAATCCACAATTTGAGGGGCTTTGTCTTTTTCACTAATCCTCTACTTTATACCAGTATCGATCACAGAAAGTCATATAAGACACTTAGTAACAACGGTGATTGTCACATCCTTCCTGGTTTTGAGTATCTTTGTTACATAATGAAAGACAATTGTGGAGACATTAAGAGAACTACTGAGAGGCATGTCACCTTCCAAACCCACACCGTGGGAGAGGGTGAGGCCTGCTCTGCTCTGTCTTACTGTAGTGTTGGCCCAGCCACACTCTCTAGTGACACAGCAAATCCCTATTAAGTCCCCAGAATCCTCTTTATAAAAGCCCTGAGGATTTTCCCAGACTGTGAGGCACAGGATGCAGTGTTTCTCTGGAATGTGCTGAAAACTCCCAGAAGAATCCCCAGGAGGTGATCAAAAGTCACACTGATGACCCCAACACGGTTGTCTTTTCAGCTTCTCCTTACACTTGGCTGGGCCTTCCTGAGTGAGTCCTGGATACCTCAGAGAACAGCTAATTCCAACCTGGGTACAAGGTGGGGCCCTCAGGGAGAAGTGAGGGCAGGTGGCAGGGACACATAAGCAAAGAGGAGCCAAACAGGGTTTGACAATGGTCTGGGGCACCCACCTTCCTCTCCGTGGATGTCTCATCTCCTTAAAAGAAATGGAAGTCCCCTGACACTAGAAACCATGTGTTTCTTCAAGTTATGCTCACCCCCTGAGTATCAACTAAGGGTTGATCACTACACCTAGCTAGACAGACAAATGGGGGAAAATTCTGCCACTAATTCTGAAACGAGTATTCCAACTCCCTTTTTGACTCCATGTGAGCACCCCTGGCTTTAGTGTTCATCTGAGTCAGAGTCTCATCTCAGACCTCCAGAGAACTAGAAGAGTTTCTGACTCAGGACGGTTCAAGAGGAAGAAGCCTTGTGCTACAGGCAGCGTGATCAGGTCAGCATCTCCTCCTACTTGCTCAACTTGGTCCAACTGGGCCTCCCTAACTCCCATTCCCTCCCAACAGAGCTCGTTCCAATCCATCTCCTAAACCCATCCACCACCGTGAAGTCTACTCCAATTCATAGCAATATCCTAAGACAGAGCAGACCTGCTCCATGATGTTGCCAAGGCTGTAAATCTGTTCAGAAGCAAGCCAACACATCGTCCATTGCCCATGGAGCTGCTGGTATGTTCGGACCTCTGGCCACTTCTGTTAGCAGCCAAAGGCCTTTAACCACATGCAACAAGGACTCCTTGCTGTAAGAACAGTCCCCTTAAGGGGGAGAAGAGAGGTCACATGGCTGCTAATAGTCCAACTACTTAAACACTGGGCACAAAAACCCTTCTAGACAGTTGAGGCTATATTCTCCACTCCTTTCTAAACCACTGGAAAGAGGCACGGACCAGTCACTGAGGTGGACATTCCCCAAACCACCAATACTTGTTTGTGGAGCTAAGCAACCAGATTCGGCTTCTTAATGTTTTATTTGGGGCTATTATCAAAATTAGTTTGCAATCCCAAACACAGAGTGAGTGGGTGGTAGAAAACAGCTACACAGTCTCTGGGGAGAGAGACAAGGACCAAGAGGGGAGGAAAGCTTGGAACCACAGTCTCCCTTCTCAGACTTCTAGCCACAGCTGACAGGATGGGAAGAAGTCAAAGACAGGCACCAATATCTCCTTTTACTTTAGTGATAGGAAATCCTACACCAAACTCAGATTCACTGGCACTGGAAGTTCATAAACTGTGTATTTTGGAGATGAGTGAACTAAGCTTTCTCTTAAAACTGGTCTGGCAATTCCTGACATTCCTTCAACAGTTTCTTCAACTAATTAATCTTGTTGTTCACGAGACATGCGCAGAGGAAGGTAGGTGTATAGCTCAGAGAATGGTTCACAGAAGCAGCTCACACACACACACACACACACACACACACACACACAGAGGCAAAAGTCAGGGCAACAAAACAGCTCTTTTCAAACAAGCAAAGAAAAAATAGTTTAAAGCATTTAGGGTGGGTTGATTTTTTTTTCTTTTCTTTTCTAAATGTATTTCCCAAGAGCTGTACTTCTTAAGTCATGAATTATCTTGCTTGTTCCAACATCACACGGGATCCTCCTGCATTCTCTAATTGCCTGCTTCTAGCCAGGTCCTGCATGTCTGAGGTTGCAGAACACACAACACACACAGCCCTAAACGAATCCTCACACTTGTCTTTTTCTTTTTTAAAAAAAGAAAACAACAACCAAAACCCCCCCCCCAAAAAAAAACAGAAAGAGGGTGAGCTGACATTATTTCTTTTTTTTAAAGAAAATAAAGTTTTAAAATTTCTGGTTCACTTAGCAGTTGTTCTTAAAATCAGGATCACTACTGCCTGCTTTGCCTCTGGAGACTGTCCAGCGTTATTCAGATAAATACGCATCTGTACAAATGATCAGAATTTCCATGTGCTTTAAAACCCAGGTCACAAGACAATACAATTTGGACAGCAGCCTGCATCCTTTTGTAACATAACAGCCCAATTGAAATGGTGGCTGAATTCAAAGGGTGAAAAGTGAAAAGGGAAGTTCAGTGACAACTCTCTCCAAGGTCCATGGAAACATCGAGTCACCTTGTTTACTTGTTAACAGAACTAGTGAAATCCTACTTGAGTCAGAAGACAAGAGAAAAACGAGGCTGCAGTGCCTACTTTTCCAGGATGATTGAAAGGTGTGGAGTTCTGCCTGCCAGCATAACCCCCTGACTCTGTTTAATAGAATTATCGGGTCTGGCTTAGGCCTCTAGGAAGTGGATGAAGCTCCTACCTGCCAATTATAGGTTATAAATAGGCACAGAACCTTTTCACAGTCTTTCTCTGGATTCTTCTCCTGTCTTGTTACACTTTTTCTGAAGATGGAGAAGTCTGCTCTGAACATAAAAACGCCAAATATCTTTCTAGCCATGGTCTTGCAACTCTCATCAAATGAATGGGTAGACCAATGTGAAGAAAGGTGCTAGTGGCCCACCAAGGGGATTGGACAGTTTAGTAATCATGGGAATAAGGTGCATGGTATCCTTGTGGGAGCTGTTACTGTTATGGGCTGTTAGGGGGCTTGCAGGGCTGCCATTCTCATAGAAGACTGCCCATCTTTCTCCAGCAGAGCAGCTAACGGATTCAAACTACTGACTGGCAGTGCAACATACTACTTGTTGTTGTTGTGTACTGTCAAATGGGAACCAATCCCTAACTGACCCTCCAGCACATTTGCAGAGGCAATTAATTACACAGGAGAGAATGCTCATCTTTCTCCTGTGGAGCAGCTGATGGATTTGAACCATGTTCCTTTGAGTTGCCAGTGGGACTTTTTACCACTACGCCACCCATTAGAGAATGCAAAGAAAGCGCATGGAACTCTAACAAGAGGAATGGTTAGCTTTGCCAGCTATTAAGCTTAAAAGAGACCCATATCCGGAGCAGAAGGGGATATGATTCCCATTAAGAAGAGGAGATGGAAGCAGAGACTAAGACTTCAGCTAAGACTCTCAGTGTGGGACCCTCCTAGATGCAGGAGACAGAGCTGTAACACAAGCAATGGCAGGGAGAGAGAAGTACAGCAAGAAATCGGGGCAGCAGAAGCAGGAGCCCAGTCAACACAGCAATGGAGACTTCCTGGAGCATGTAGCCAGAAAGCTGAGGTAGTAGAGGCTTCCAGGAGAGTGGGGTGACTCTGGCCTCTTCATTAGGGGGGGACGACCTAAAGAGCTGTGTAACATTTGTCTTAGTGGGGAACAGGCCAAGCTTGTCCAAGAGAGCCTGCCTGTTGGCATGACTGAAAAGGAGTGAGTGCGAGTGCGTGTGCATGTGGCAGAGGGAGAGGGAAGGAGGTAGGGGAGAGGGAGAGGGAGAGGGAAGGAGGGAGGGAGGGAAGAAGCGAGGGGGAGAGAGATTACAATTGTTTTCCACAGACTGTGTTCCAGGGCATTAACTACTGTCTCACATTGTAGCAGCATTCCTCTTATTGCCTCAACAATTCTTGTTTCCCTTAATAATTCTAGCCTCGCGCTTCCTGCCTTCCCTGGGCAGACACTGCCCTGTGCTCCTGTATGACTGACTGGTTGTTCGAAGGAGTGAGAACCTCCCCTGTGTTACTGTGGACCTGACAGGCATACAGCAGCCTGTAGGCAGCTGCCCTGTGAACCCAAAGGTGGCACCTCTCTAGTTGAAATCCACGAGCCGTTTCGTGGGAGGGAGGATGGGCAATCTCCTCCGTGTGATTTACAGCCCCTCAAAAATCTGTTGGAGCATCAGTTATGAGTCACTTCTTACCTGATAGCAAGTAGCTTTGAATTACTGTTTGGTTGAACAATGAGCCAATGAAGTTAGTTTAGCTAGAGGTTCAAAGACTCTCTATTAACCAATAAACGTGGTTACCTTTGTACTTTTAAGTTTTGTTCCACATTTTTCTCCTGCTCCGCCTAGGACCTTGTAGTTCTGATCACATCAAGAGGAGTCGGCGATGGCCACCAGGCATCACACAGGGGAGAGGGTCTATCTCGACTGAAGAACTGTCTTCTGGGTTATTTTGGATCCTGAAATATGGCCTAGTCCTCCCCTAACAATGGTGCCCTGGTGGCTTGTTGTTGTTAGGTGTCGTCGACTCAGGTATGACTCATAGTGAAGAGCCATCCTAGCGGTAAGGAATTGCACTGCCAACCCAAAGGCACAGAGTTCAAAGTCACCTGTTGCTCCATGGGAGAAAAATAGGCAATCTCCTTCTGTGTGATTTACTGCCTCTGCAAACCCCCTGGAGGGTCAGCTATAGGTTGGTTCAGATTAGACAGTACACACAAAACAACACTCCATCAG
>NW_006399754.1:11423596-11438640 GCF_000299155.1 Elephantulus edwardii | reverse complement strand
GGTTGCTGCTGTTGTGTACCGTCCAGTCAAGGTTTGACTCATATATACTGATATATATCATCATACTGATCCCATAAAGAACAGGACTGCGCCACCACGCTTTCTAGGCTGTAATGTCTAGGGAAGAACATCCAGGTCTTTCTCCTGTGAAGCCAATCTCTTGGTTAGGAGTTCAGCATTTAACCGCGGTCACTCGAGCTCCTTAATCTAAACGGAGCAAGAGTATTTTCATCCTCTTCTGATTACGGATGGTGATGAGAGACTGGAGTCCTCGTAACAAACAAGTTCTCTGAGGCTCTCTCCTCTGGATTTCTTTTGTGTCTTGGGAAGACAAGAGAAAGTAAAGTATCTTTTCAGCAGGAAAAACCAGAAGGCACAGCATGAAACTTCCTAGACATCACATTACCAAAACCCTAGGGTTACCTTTAATTAGCTCTAAGAGTCTAAACAGGATGATGACCAGATGATAGCAGAGAGAGGGGAAGCTGGGGACATCGTGACTACAAAGGCAGAGCAAGGTAAAATCACAGAACAAAACGCTCCAGAAAGCCAAATGGCCCTCAGCGTCTGTCATGACACAGGAGTAGATGAAGTTAATGAGGCTGAGGAAGCAATTTCCAATTGCCTCCCACGCATCTGGAAGTTGGGCAACGAATAAGGAGGAAAGAAGAAAAATCGCTGCTTCTGGATGACGATGCTGGAGAAGCGTTGGATGGCCAAAAGAACAAACAACTCTGTCTTGGATAAGAGCAGCCAGAATGCTCCCAGGAGGTAAGGACGGTGAAAGTCGGTCTCCTATACTTTGGGTGTGTTGTTGAGAGAGGCCCATCTTTGGAAAAAGAGATCATGTTGGGAAGGTGGAGGGTCGGCAAGAGAGAGGAAGACCCTCAACCAAACCGACTGACACAATAACTACAGCAAAGGATCTGAACATGGCAGAGATCACGACGATGACGCAGGACAAGGTAAGAGGCAGCTCTGCTGTTCACAGGGTCATTTACGAGTCGTACTCAACTCAATGGGCCCAACAACAATACAGCCGAAGCTTTGGGACTCTTTCCTGCAAGGGTCTCTCCCAAGGGGCTGTACCTACCTTTGTAATTCTCTAGTATGTCATTTTCTTGAAGACTTAGCCATTAAATCAACCCTGGTGAATGATAAACCCATGTTCAATGACTTTGGCCTCTCCCAAGGCCTTGCCTCTCAGGTATCTTTGGATAGAATACAACCTTGACCCTTTCAGTAAGAAGCCAAGCATGGTAATCATGTCTACCACCTAGAGATTCTTTTAAAGAACCATCACTCTCAGCTCAGGCTCGCTGAAACCCTACATATAACAGAAGTGCCTCACAGGATTGCCACATGAGTTCTGGTGTCCAAGTGACTTCTGGGGTCTGGAGTTGCACTACCAACCCAAAAGCAAGCAGTTCAAATTCACTGGCTGCTCCTTGAGAGAAAGATGGACAGTTTTTTCCTGCATGATTTACAACCTCTGGAAACTCACTGGAGAGTCAGCTCCAACTTGACAGCTCACAACAACAAACTTTTCCCAAATCAGAAGACGGAACGCTGTTATTCTATGTTATCCATTTCCAGCCACTCAATTATCAAGTAAAATCTAGCTCAGAAAAAGTCCTTTCCCCTCTAACTCTTCATTCTTAGGTTCATTTGAGGTTCAGAGACTGCAATCTTGGTCCTCTGATTCTTTTCTCTCCCTTCCTGACTCTGACTTCACTCAGATGTGAGAGAGACAGTTTTCAAATATCCCACAGTGGTTCCTCACGTTTACCAGCCTGAACACTGACTCCTCAGTCCACAAGGCGGTTTTTCCCATTTTGGTCGACACTCCCCACTACACCCCAGCTCTGAACCTCTCACCCCTTCTAGAACACTTTGGAACATGCTGTTCTCTGGGGCTCTGCCCTCCTCCCCACCCACTCCCACACCCTAACCTCCTAATCCTGTGAGTCTGCCCTTCACGATTCAGCTCAAATGTCACCGTCTCTGAAATCCTTCCTCATCGCCCTGGTCAGCTGATGGCTCTGTTCTCTATGTTCCTACAGCTCTTTGATCATTTGTGGAATTTGGCAATTCCCCCGTCCCCCCCCCCCATGTTTATTTTTGTCTACCAAACTAGACAGGGCTTCCCATTCCTCTGTCTCCTCTTTTTCTCACTAGTCCACTGTTGTGAGGTTCAGTCCTCTCCGGCACACAATCTTTACTAAGCCTTAAGTAAATGTACACTGTGCTGAAAGACAGGATTCTATGGTCCACTGGCTCAGAGTCTAAGACTCTGGAACTGAAGGGCTGGTTAGAATCCTGGCTTACGCTGCTTAACAGCTCTGTGACATCAAACAACATTTACCTTTTTCTTTGTCTCTTGGTTTCCTCATCTATCTTCAAATAAAGGTAACAACTGTAACCACCTCACACAATTGGTATAAGGATTATATGATTAAGTAGACATGCAGAGCTTAAAATGACGCCCGATAACTAATGAACAAGAAATCTAAGCTGCTCTGAGGATGCCAGTGATAAGGACTATGACTGAAGGGAGAAGAGGGAGGAGGAAGAAGTTTTACTCGATGATCAAACATTTCTTCCCCTCCACTCTAAATGTCTTCTACAGGGCAGAGGAAATTGTTGTCTCAAAATTCTACTGTGCCTAGAAAAATACTCTGCACATAATAAATCTCACTTAATAGTTCCATGAAGAATAAAGATGATAGTGTTACTGTGCTCTATGTTTAAACAAGTTCTAGTATTCGGTAAGTAGTAAACCTCTTTCCAAATGCACAATGAAGTACCTTTTCCGACTTCTTCACTATGCTCCTCTGAGGATGCTCTGCTCGCTGTATTCTGAACGCTCTCACCAGAAGACCTCATCCACTCTCATGCCTTCATCACCAGACATCTACGCTGGATTCAAAACTATCTTTTGCCCTGGTAAACACTAAATCTCACTGGCTTCTTGATATCTGATGTTTAGGTATCAAATCTCAAATTCAAGATGTCTTCAATGGAAATGTCCTTATCTCCATGTCAACCCCTCCCAACCAGGTCCCTTAGAAGGAAAGAACTGTTTAAAAGGAATATATGGTTAGGCATCATTTGTATGACAACAGTCCAGAATAAGAGGCACATAGCAAAGTGAACTACACAAGGTGGAGGGAGGGAGGAAATTATGCAACAATGAATGAATTTTTTTTTAAAGCAAACTGGGCAGGTAGGGAGGACAATGTGCAACAATGAATGACTGACTAAAAATCCAATGAACGAATGGAAATCCTAAGTCTTTGTAAACTTTCATTAAAATTAATTTTAAAAAGTCAAGAAATCATAAAAAAAGAATAAAAACTAGAATATGACACTGGACTTCTCAACTAACTGTAATTCAAGGATAACATCTTTTAGAACTTAGAATTTCTATTCTCAGCTTAATTATCAAATATAAGACAAGGGGGGAAATGACACTTTTATTAAAAATTTTATTTTATTTTATTTTATTATTTTTGTGTGTCTGTGTACCGTCAAATCAGATCTGACTGGTACAGGAGGAGATTGTCCCTCCTTCCCCGGCAGAGCATCTGGTGGATTCGAACCGTTCGCCTCTGGGATTGTAGTTGCAGCTCCTTGCCACTAGGCCACCAGAGCTCCCCGAAAAGACAGTTTCAAATTTAAAAAAAAAAAAGACATCTCACACATGTAAGCCTTGTGAAGTTACAAGAGGATGAGTCCCAGGGAAGGAAGGAGGGGAGGAGGGGAGGAGGGGAGGAAGGAAGGAAGGAAGGAAGGAAGGGAGGGAGGGAGGGAGCCAGGAATAACAGCATCAATCAAGAATAATTTATTTCATATAAATAAGCAAATGCATTGACTTGTACAAGAAAACAGCTGGGTAGCTTTATATGGAGCATGTAATCCTTGTTAAAGCAGGAATACAAGGTTCTAACTCAGAGGTCTTCAAGAATAAAATCTGAGAATGTAAAAAAAAAAATCACAATTTAAAAATAAAAAGGTTTCCCAACTCAACTGGTGGAACTATGGAGGTGCCCACGGCAGAAATGTGAACGTCAGGTTTGGCTCCTCCCTCTCCTGTCCATTCTACCAATACTCTCACTTCAGTTGCCCCAGATGCTTCTCTCCAGCTCCACGATCAACGTTAATCCAAACCATCGACTTTGACCCTACCGCAAGAACCTCCTCACTTGCAGGTGTCCTACAAGTATGCCTGTCCAGAGACTCCTTCCTCCAACTCATTATACTCTGCTGCGTGATCTTCCTAAAACAGGAATCTCAGCATGTCTTTCCTTGTTTGAAACCTTCAATCAATGGTGCCCCTCTGGTATAAGAATGAACCTCACACAAGCCCCCATGATCTGTTCTTGGTTCTATCTTCACTGGTCATCACTAACCCACCACAGCCCTCTAACCAGATAAACCAGCTGTTGTTGTTGTGGGCCACTGAGTCAGAACTGACTCACAGCTGACCCTCCACAGGGTTTTCAGAGGCAGTCAACTGCAAGGAAAGAAACTGTCCATCCTTCTCCTTCAGAGCAGTTGGTGGATTCGAATTGTATGCGTTTGGGATTGCAACCCAACTTCCTACCAGTAGGCCACCAGAGCTGTGGAATTCGTTACTAGCAGCTCCACAGAGGAGCTTCTCCTCTGCAGAAATGTTCCCCTCCTTCTCCTTCCCTTGGTTAAATCCTACTCCTTCAGAATACAACTTTGGTGTCACCTCCTCCAGGAGCCTTGATTCTCCTGAAGCTGAGGGGGGAAACTGAGATTAGTTCTCTGACACCTGTGTTTCTCGCCAGCCCAGCTCTTTTCACGTGTGGAAGCTCCCTGTGTGCTCCATCCGAGGGCAGGGCTGTGGCTGAGTTACCACAGTCACCTTGTGAATAGCAGGTAGATATTGGAGAATTGAAGAAAAGATGAACGAAACGTTCAGGGTTCTTTTCAATCATAAAGAAAATGCAGAGAGAAAGAAAAAAGTATATCTAAGATTTATTCTTTAATGATGCTTTTACTATTCATTAAACTTGAGAACATAAAGGTAATACGAAATCAATACATGAAAAGCAAGCATTTCTTCATCTGATACCTAGAGGCAAAACTAACATATAAGACTATTACCCACCTCACATCTTAAAACTCTAGACACCAGTTCTTACTACAGAAACTATGAGGGTGAGTCTACTCAAGAAGAAAAATGAAAAACACGGCAGTGGGCAACTAGCTCCACATCTTTCTTCTGCACACGTCCATAAATCACATTTCTTTTCATTTTCTATGACAAGCATTTTCCTTTGGGAGGAAGACAAATCTCTACTGAAACACATTCTAGAAGGTGCCTTTGATTGTTTGCCAACACTGGGGAGAAAAATCAAAACTCAAGATCACTGCCATCAAGGTAGCTCTGAATCACAATGACTTTCCATTGGGTCTCTGAGGCTGTAAATAATAACAGGAGGAGATTGTCTTCCCTCCATAGACCAGTGGGTGGATTCTAACCCCTGGAGATCCATCTTATTTTTGCCCCAAACCCCAAGACCCATCCTTTTGTGAACTATGCCACCAGTGTAAAGTAATCCTTTGTCCAATGTACCAGTTAAGACTTGGCAACATAAGTTACAAACACACACAAGACCAGGCAAATAAACATTTACATATATACATACTACAGAACAAACTTTTATACACACTTATAAAATCTAGATAAAAAGAGAAAGTATCTTTAGGATTCATACAACATAAAAGGAAAACTACCATTTATTCTTAAACTCTAAAGATACAGATACATTTCCTGCAGACGTGAATCATGTGGAAACTCGTGTTGCACCTCTGCTTATGTTTTGCCGGGACTCCTTTTGTTACCAGAGACCGGATATACAAAAAACGGAGATTCAAATCAAGGTTACTTGAGGATGCAGCTGCCACGTTGGAATTTTTCTTTCATCAGAATGCACCAGGGAGTAAAGACAAGCTTGATCTCCTTTATGAAAAGGTTATTTCCCATGGAAACACATTTACAAATACACAACACTGCATCAATGCCTTAACCCTTAGCTCCAAGACGTCTTATGAGGATATTTAATTTAGCAATTTATAATTATAATTAAGCATATGTTTAATCTAGTTTGAAAATGTATAATTTATGCCTCTTTCCAATTGGCTTGTTTCGGTTTTTTACTGAATTGTGGTTGAAGAGACAGCTGGATAAGGAATTTGTTTCTATAATGGACCTAAATGTTAGAGGAACAGAGCAAAGAGTGGCAAAGCAACCTTAGTACATAAAAGAATATAAAGTACAGTAACGGCAGCATCTCAAGACAGTGAGATTTCCTATAAATGGGGAAACTGAGTACCAGGGGTAGGGGGGAATCGAGTTCGGGTCTCAGTTTAACTAACTCACTGCAGTCCAGTCAGAACCCAGTGAGAGCTGACCCTCCGTGGTTTTTAGAGGCTGTAAGTCACACTGGAGATGATCTAGCTTCTTCCCTCAAAGCAGCTGGTGGATTCAATCCTCCCGCCTTCAGGTTTGCAGTTTACGTCTCTATCCAGGACACCATCAGAGCTTCTTCAGTTAAAACATGTAGCCAAATAAATGCCAGAGTAACTAAAAAGCAGAGGATAGCAAACGTTTCCTGTAAAGAGCCGGTTATTGAGCATCAACCCTGGCATGGTGAACGCAACCACTGTGGCTGCCACTGAGTCAGCACCGCCTTGGCGGGGGGCTGTGTGTGTCAGAGTAGAAATGTGCTCCCTCGGACTTGCGGTGGCTGATACTGGACACAGATAGCCAGGCCTTTCTTCTGAGGGACCTCTGCAAGCAACTGGTAAGGGTTAAACTATGTCCAAATATTGTTGTTGTTATGTGCCGTCAAGTCGCTTGCGACACATACCGACCCTATGTACAACATCCCTAAATTCCGCTCTGTCCTGTGCCAATCGCACCATCTCCAATACACCCATCCCTATTACTCCAGTCACTGAATCAATCCACCTCATAGGGGGCCTTCCTGTTCTGCGTTGTCCCTCTACCCTCCCAAGCATGATGTCCCTCTCCAAGGACCTGTCCCTCCTTGCAACATGTCCAAAGTATGTTAGGCAGAGCCTTAGAATCCTTTAAATCCTAACCTCTATGTCTATAGTTATAATCCCACTTGGGAATGTCATCTTTTATTACTTTAATGATGTAGGATTAGTGTTGGGTATTTTTAATTAACCATTTTTTAGGCTAAAGCAATCAAAAAGCAGAAAGAGACTGGTAAGAGAGATGGAAGTGACATGAAGGCCGCCCAGGAGCAGAAGCCCAAGACCCAAGGACCTCCCTCCAGAACTCACCGAAGAGAAAGCCTTTCTTGAGAGTCAGCACCCTGAAATCAGATTTCTGATGGCCTAGTGGTTAGAAGCTGTGCTGCAATCTCAAAGGTGCATGGTTCAAATGCACCAGCTGCTCCGCAGGAGACAGGGGGCAGTCTCCTCCCAGGAGATTAACTGCCTCTGAAAACCCGCTGGAGGGTCAGCTATGGGTCAACTCCTACTCAATGGTACACAACAATAACAAACTTCAAGAATAGTGGTGGCTTATGTGTAAGGTATTGCGCTGTCAACCTGAAAGCACACAGTTCAAATCCACCAACTGCTCTGTGGGAGAAGATGGGCAATTTCCTCACGTGGGATTTACTGCCTCTGAAAACCCACTGGAGAGTCAACTATGGGTTGGGTCCAACTCAGTGGTACTTAACAACAAACTTGGAGAAAATTCATTTCTATTTGATAAAGCCACACCCTTATGGTATTTCTGTTATGGTAGCATTCGAAAACTAAGACCACAACTATAAAACAATGTCTAAAATGAGTTTTTCCAATGAAATACTATTTATATAAATAGGTAACAAGATTGACTTGGTCCACAAACCACAGTTTACTAACTCCTGAACTAAAAAGTCAAACAGCAAGTAAATAAATGAGCAAACAAACAAATCTCAAAAGGTACCATTGCTGAATACTTAATCTTAGATCTTAATCTAGATCTTGTTGTTGTTGTTGTGTACCATCCAGTAGGAACTGAACCACAGCTGAGCCTGCAGCAGGTTTTCAGAGGCAGTAATCTCACAGGAAGAGACTGCTCAATCAAAAAAGCTATTGGAAAAGCCACAGAGGAAAAGAAGGTTGTGTTTGTCACATACACTCCATAAAACAGACAAATATCATAAAGAAAAATGGCAAAACGAAGAGGCATACAATAAAATGCTTCTTAAAAAGGATTTGGAATTTGAAGGATACATCATTTGTCTCTCAAACGGGTAAAAGAGACGCTGATGAGGACTTTCCTCTACACTAACAATCACTGCTTCTGGGATTGATTTGGATCAACCATCAATCAATGTAACAGTATGTCTTTAAAGGTCTTTAAAAAATAATTTTTAACATTTATGAGACTAGCCTATGAAGGTCATAGAAAGTCAACCTATAACAATTTAAATGTCTGACAGAAGTACTTCAGAAAATTCTGATACATACATATAACACAGTAGTATGTATTAAGATCTTGTTTCTGCATAAGCAAATATCAGAAAGGACAAACTAAATATTAAAGAATAATTATTTATGGACTGTGAGCTTGTAGATGATTCTTGTTTTTCTTTTTATTCCCTATAGTCTCTACATTTTCTGTAGTAATTGTGTGCTCTAAGCACCAAAGAAGATTTGTAGTTAGGGCCCTCTCCAAACTACTGAGGAGCAATGATGTCAGTTTGAAGACTAAGGTGCACCTGATTCAGGCCGTGGTCTTTTCAATCACTTGCTACGCATCTGAGAGCTGGACAATGAATGAAGACAGAAAAAAAATTGAAGCCTCTGAATTGTGGCACTGGAGAAGAATACTGAATATCCCATGGACTGCATCTATGTCTTGGAGAAGGTGCAGCCAGAATGCTCCTTGAAGGCAAAGACAATAAAGCTTTGTTCTCACATACTCTGAGCACGCTGCTAGGAGGGGTTATTCCTTGGAGAGGGATAACATATTTGAAACGGTAGAGGGGAAATGAAGTTGATAACCACTGACCAGGTGCACTGACACAATGACTGCAGCAAAGGGCTTGAGTGTGTCAGACATTGTGAGGATGGTACAGGATAGAACAGAGTTCAGATACATTGTTCACAGAATCACTATGAGTCATATTCAACTTGATGGCACCTAACAGCAACAAGAAGCACCAAGGACAACACTGGTCACTTTCAAAAGCAAAGCAATGTCCTTGTTTCTTATGAAGGCTGCGGGGGAACATTAGTCAACAGCCGCAAGTATCTATAAAGTTATAGCTGCTTAACTCATCTGGTTCTACTTAGTATTACTGCCACTCCTTCCTTTCTAATGTCTGTGAAAGAATTATACCAAACCTAAGAGGGTGAGGACCTCCCAGAACAAACACATTCCAGCCCCTACAATGGAACATTTCAGAATTCTCCCGGGATGTTTAAGAATGCTAGCAGCCATGCTTCCAGCAGCTGAGGCAAATTCAGTGATAATCTGAACCCCCTGGTATGACTCTGTTACTTGCATAAAGATAGGACAACATGAGCATTTTTGTGCAGCATATAATCCTGTCAAAAGCGTCATAAAGAGCAATCAAGGAAAACAAACTCTCCTGTCAGTTTTCAAAGATCTCAATAATATCCTTCTGGACAGGCACGCTGGCTCTTCAGAGTTGTATTGTATCAACAACTGAGATGCATCCCATTTTTTTCTTTTAAAAGTAAACACACTTTGACCCAGCTAATCCAGTTCTACAAATCCGTGCTGAGAAAACAATGTGGCAAGTGTTTAAAGCATATATGCAAAGATGTTTACCACAGCACTTCAATCAGAAAGCAAAATATGGAATCAACAAAACAAAACCACCACCTCCCAGCTTCCTCAACAATGTCTAGGAGTTCTTTCTGACTCACTGTGAGTGACTTCCCCTAGTCAGGTTTCAGAGGCTGTAAATCCCAAGGAAGGAGACTTCTCATCTTTCCCCTAAAGAGCCGCTGGTGGATTCAAACTCCCAGAGATCCACGACCTTTTCATTCACAGTGTAACATATTCTAGACCACATCACCAAAGCTCCTTAGATACCAAACAGTGCACTGTTGTTGTTGATGATGATGATGTTGTCATGTGCCACTGAGTCCCTTGCAACTCACAGTGACTCTATGTACAACAGCTCTGAACTCCGATCTATCCTGAGCCAACCTTACTGTCTCTGATACACCTATCCCCATAATCCCAGTCACTGAGTAAATCCATTTCATCAAGAGTCTTCCTTTCTTGTGCTGTCTCTCCACCCTCGGAAGCATAATGTCCCTCTCCAGGGACTGCTCCCTCCTTGCAACATGCCCAAGGTCTGTTAGATGGACCTTCAGAACCCTTGCCTCCTAGGAGTAGCCTGGTTCCACCCTCTCCAGGACAAACTTGTTTGTTCAAACGGTCCATGGTATATTCAATACTCTTCTCCAGCAACACAGCTCAAAAGCATCAATTCTCCTTCCATTATCCCTAGTCACTGTCAAGGTTTTCTGATGCATAGCACATAATTATGAAGACTATGACCTGGATCAGGCACATCTTAGTCTCCAGACTTACATCAGTGCTCTTCAATACTTTGGATAGGTCCCTGACAGCAGACTGTGCCGAATACAATTCGTCTTTGATTTCCTGGCTGCTGGCATCAAGAGTGTTGACTGTGGAGCCAAGTAAACTAAAGCTGTTAACAATCTCAATCTCTTCACCATCTATCACGATGCTGCCAATTGGCCCAGTGGTGAGAATCTTTGTTTTCTTGATGTTTGGCTTCAATCCATATTGAAGGCTGCAGTCCTTATCCTTCTGCAGCAAGTTCTTCAGGTCCTCCTCTGTTTCAGCAATAAGGTTGTGTCATACACATAATGCAGATTGTTGATGAATCTTCCTCCAATCCTCATGCTACATTATTCCTCATAGGACCCAGCCTCCCAGATGATCTATTCTGCATATAGACTGAAAAGGTATGGAGATAGGACACATCCCTGGTATAAACCCTTCCCAATTTTGAACCATGCAGTGTTTCCTTGCTCTGTTCTGACGACTGCCTCCCAGTTCAAGTCTAGGTTTCGCATAAGCACAATCAAGTGTTCTGGGATTCCCATTCTTCTCAGAGTCAGACACAGCTTGCTATGATCCACACAGTCAAACACCTTTGCATAGCCAATGAAACAGATAGACATTCCTCTGGTACTCTCTGCTTTCAGTCAAGATCCATCTAACAATAGCTATAATATCTGAACATACGCATACAGTTTATCTGAACTATAATATCCTAACGTATGCAAACAGTATAACCGTATAACTGTAATATCTGAATATATGTGAACAGTGCATATATTAACATTTGCCATCAAGTCAGTTCTGGCTCATGTTCAACGGCTGTGTGTTAACTTAGTTGCCTGTGATCCTCTGGTCTGGCAGCTGTAATATACTCATTCCCTTGATTCAAGCTGGTATGATGTGATCACTTCTGTGATGAGATCTAATACGGGCAGCCAATCATTGAAAGGGAACTTCCTTGAGTGTGTAACCTGCATCATATATATCCAGGTACCTGGCAACAATCTCCTGCTTTTTGTTCAATCAGGATCCTGCCTCTCAAGCATCAGCATGTGACTTTTGACTCTGTGGACTTGAGCCGGGAACCTGTCACGTTGTCTACCAATCTCAGAGTCCTCAGATTCTGAAGCCAGCCACATGCTGTCTGACATGCTGATCCTGTGTTCATCTGCCTCTGAGGTTACATGAGTCAAAAAGAGCTTCTATCCTGACATCTGACCCACAGATTGGGGAGCTCCTGGCCCCTACAAGCACAGGAGGGGGCCCTGGCGTCCTAGTCAGTAGGGAGTTGTATTGTGAATGCAAAGGCAAGCAATTCAAATCTACCAACTGCTCCATGGGAGAGAGATGGGTAATCTCTTCCAGGCAATCATTAGCCTCTGAAAACACACTGGAAGGTCAGCTTTGAGTGGGTCCCAAATCAACAGCAACGAGTTTGAGTTTTGGCAAGTATAAGAGCCATCCCCTTGACATCAACCACTATCTACTTACAGTTATATGTATTTGTTTCACTGACTTTGCTTCTTAGGAGAACCCAGACTTAAGACAGTGACCCCCATGTGTTACAGAGGAGAGCTTCTGGAGTGCTCTAGGCTGGAATCTTGACAGCAGCACCTCACCAGATCCTCTTCTGAAGAAATCTTGAGTCGCTCTTAGTTGTCAATGCTTAGGATTGCAAGGAGGAGAGAGATAACATGCTTGGGAGAGTGGAGGGACAGCGCAGGAGAGGAAGATCCTCAATGAGACGGATCGATTCTGTCTTTGGGGTGGTGGGAGTGAGTGTGTCTGAGGCGGTGAGGTTGGCACAGGATAGAGCAGAGTTTAGGGATCTTGTACACAGGGTCGCTATGGGTTGCAAGCGACTCGATGGTACATAACAACAACAGATTCCTAAAGTGATTATTAAAAAAAAACAACAGTAAACAAAACCACACACATACACACCCCAAAATCAACAAACCACAACTACTGCAACTGAGTTGGAAGTGACTCAGAGCTGACGTTCTAGCAGGTTTCTGGAGACTCTAAATCACACTGGAGACTGCCCATCTTTCTCCTTCACAGCTGCTGGTGAATTCAAATGACCGGGGAGGTGGTGCCTTCGGGTTAGCATCACATCACCGTACAGCCTATGTTCACCCTACGTTGTTTTGTTGTGAGTACCATCAAGTCAGAACCAACCCACAGCTGGACCTCTGGGTTTTCAGAGACAGTTAATCACATGGGAAGAGAATGCCCATCTTTCTCCCACAGAGCAGCCAATGTATCCGAACCTCATGCCTTTGGGATCACAGCATAGTTCCTTCGGAGCCAGCAGAGCTCCCTACATTTACCTATACTCACTCTCTTAAAGTTATTATCAGTTAAATAAAATCTACTATATTCATATAATGAAAAGAAACCATTAAGAATAATACATACGTGTATTTTTATTTACATGGAAAGATGTGAAATCCGTTTAAAGTTAGTTTTAAGGCAATATAAGAAGTACTTTGTTATAATTGGGGATTTTGTCTGTTTTGTTTGTTTGTTTTAATGACTAGCATTACACATGAGTGAAATCTGGAAGATTTTGCCTCCAAATGTTTTTGGGTTTTTTTGGGGTTTTTTTTTCTTTCTTATTTTTGTGTGCGTGTACCGTCAAATCAGATCTGACTGGTACAGGAGGAGATTGTCCCTCCTTCCCCAGCAGAGCATCTGGTGGATTCGAACCGTGCACCTCTGGGATTGTAGTTGCAGCTCCTTGCCACCAGGCCACCAGAGCTCCCCTACCTCCAAATGTTAACTCAATTATCTTTAAGTCATGGACACAATATGCTAATTTCTATTATTTCATAAATGTTAAATGAATCATACTGGCAAGCAAGATGGACTTGTTAGGGATGCACCAGAGAGTGACCCATCATCCTCTTGCTAGCTTGCTCTAGCTGCATTCACAAAACAACATGCCAAGCATAGTGTCAGCTGAGTTATGGTGCAGGAAACAGATCTAGGAATCAGCAGATGGTGCCTTGAAGAGATAGGACTCTTTTATTGTTTTATTGTTGTGATTAAAACAGACAACAAAATTCACTGGGAATCATTCAGAAGGACATCAGACATAAAACAGAACACACAACGTTCCTACTGAGCCATCCCTTCGTGTTATCCTGACGTCTCAAGACAGAACAAAGCCAGGCAAAGTTAGGAGGGAACCATCAAAAGGATCAAGATCTGGTTTTCACTTTTTCCAAGTGTCTCAAGCAGACAGATAGGGCACATAACATTAATCATTTACCATTACCTTACCACTTCTATCACATTGCCACCGTCCCCATTAACACACACACACACATACACACACACACACACACACACACACACACACGCGCGCGCGCACGCGCAGGCCTGGGGTTCTGCTGAGCCAGAGCTCACATCACCTACAGTTTCATTCTCTTTACACAGCACATATACACAATCAATGACTGTTAGATAAGTAGATATAAATAGACAATAAGTCAAAGGAGTTTCATAACCAATAAGCTATTAAATTAGGAAAGGCTGTTCGGCGTGGAAAAACTAAAGTGAGCTGACAAGTTAAAGCAACAGAGCTGAGCTCATGTTGGATTTGTTTGGCCATACCTTGCAAGAGAACCATGCCGAGCTTAAGTTAAGGAGGGAAGGCAGTAATAACATGATTTAGTTTTAATTTTATAATAGGTGAAATTATAGCTACCTTATTCCAAGATGTCACAAAAGTAACTAAGCCATGAATTCCAATGAATTTTAGATAAAGCAATGAAGAAAAGCTCTAAACCAACTCTTAAAGGAAATACAGGAGATTTGTAAATATTTTGAGGCCAACAAGATCGATTAAAACTTCCCAAATACAAAAGCATATTTCCTGAGAGAGGATGCAAAGTCCTAACGACAGCGTTTTCAAAACCCTATAAAATGAACTTTAATTAAAATTTGAAATTTAAAAAAAAAAAAAACTAAAATAAATCTCCAAGCTACAAACCGGAGAAAATAATTCACAACACATAATCTGGCAAGACTTATATCAATAACATAAAAAGCATGTCAGCATCACTAGTTAAAAGTGAGAGCACTACACCCTCATTGTTATGCGTTGTCTAGTTGATGAACAATCATAAAGACCCTGTATACTATTACAGTATTCACAGTACTACAGGCCCCACTATTATAGTTCCCACATCAATTCAGCCTGTTGAATGACTACACCACTTGCTCTAGTGGCACAATCAGTTGTGAGTTGCACTTTTAACCCAGAAATAGCACCTCTGGTAATTTAAACCCACCAATGGCTTTAAATGAGAAAGAGGGGCAGTCTCCTTCCACAGAATTTAACGCAACCCAAGGGCCCATCAACAAATGAATAGAAAAACTACATTCTTTTTTTATTTATTTA
>NW_006399754.1:11418002-11419171 GCF_000299155.1 Elephantulus edwardii | reverse complement strand
TATATATTTTTCCATTGGTTGGAGTTTTTTGACAAAATCACTAGGATGACTCAAAGGAAAAAAGGCCTTACTAACTGCTTTACAAGATACTGAGCAACAAAAACTCTTCTACACCACTGTTGCTGCTGTTATTGTGTACCACGAGTCAGGACCAACCCACAGCTGACCCTCCAGTGGGTTTTCAGAGGCAGTCATCGCCAGGAGGTGACTGCCCATCCTTGTCCTGCAGAGTAGCTGGTGGAGTCGAACCATGCGCCTTTGAGACTGCAGCACAGATTCTTACCACTAGGCCACCAGATCTCCCTACTCTACCATTAGGAACATAAAATGGTACAACTAATTTGGGGGGAAAAAATCAGCAGTTTTTTTAAAAAGCAGGAGTGGCATCCATTTCCTAAACAACATGCCTCTGGAAACTATGAACTTTGAGAAACAATGATAGTTATAGAAAGGCTTCAGGTCTTTTGTTCATAGGGTCACGATGAGTCGTGCTCAACTCAGCAGCAATCAACAACAACAACAACAACAAGCCTACATGTCTCATGTCACTCAACAAGCAACTCTATGCATAGATATTTATCAAAAAGAACAGAACACAGATGCCCACCAACACACTGGAATTTTCACAGTCACTTTATTTGTGGCAGCAAAACCTGGATATTAATGAGACATATCAGCGTGGCATGCCTCTTGATTAGAAGCACTGAGTGAGTACATAACGAAATACCTCTACCAAAAAAACTGGTCAATATTCCTCAAAAGTGTCACTGTCATGAAAACCAGAAAGCCTAGGGAACTGTTCCCCCGGTGACCAGGTCCTGGGGTAGTGCCAATAGGTAAGCATGAGACATTAACCAAAAGGCTGGCAGCTCGAACCACTCAGAGGTACCTGAAGTCAGACATGTTTCCAAAAGGTCCCAGCCTTGAAAGCCAGGTGAGCAGGGCTGTACTGCACACACCTGGGGGCGGCCATGAGGCAAAACTGACTCAACTCTAACAATAACAAGGACTTGTGCAAACTGAATGGACTGAAGGATTCTAGATCAGAATCTGAACCAGAAAAAAGCTATTCAAGGAACAATTAACAAGAATCATATGAGATTTTAATTAATGTCACTGAATTCTAGATGTAGAAACTGCACCAACAAAAATTTAAAAATTTTAAGTAA
>NW_006399754.1:11414971-11417902 GCF_000299155.1 Elephantulus edwardii | reverse complement strand
AATTATATATATATAAAAGAATTGTATGAGATTTGTGTTTAGATGGTAACAATAGCATATCAACCTCAATGTCATCATTTTGAAAACTGTTTCACAGTTATGTTATAGATTAACACTTGGAAAAGCTGGATGAAAGGGATACTGGAACTCTCTCTACTATTTTGGTAACATTTTTTGCAAATTTGAATTGAGCTCAAAACAAAAAGGTGAAAACACTGAGAAAATCCCATCTATCTGAAGAGAAACAGATCAACAGAGGTCTTCATGAAGTAGAAGGCTACTCCAGAGTACAAACGCATGCACTCTGATAACTAAGATAACACGGATAAACCACAAGAGCATTATGCTGAGCAGAAGTCAGGCATACAGGAGCCCATCTATATGAAGGTGTTTGGGGTTTTTTATTATTTTTATTATTTTTGTGTGAGTGTACCGTCAAATCAGATCTGACTGGAGGAGATTGTCCCTCCTTCCCCGGCAGAGCATCTGGTGGATTCGAACCGTGAGCCTCTGGGATGGTAGCTGCAGCTCCTTGCCACTAGGCCACCAGAGGTCCCCTTATATGAAGGCTTTAAAACAGGTAAAACTTAATCTTAGATGACAGAAACCACATTAGCCATGTTCTTCAGAAAAACACGAAGGTTTTACAGGGAAGAGCCGTGAAGTGATGGAAATGTTGTCTGTCTTGTGACAAATATGGTTAGGTTTACAGAAATTACACACTTAACATATGTACCTGTGAACTAGAAGTAAATTTTATTTTAAAATTTTAAAAAAAGAACAGAAATATCTTTGTTTCCGCTACAGTTAAGTGGTCTAGTATATAAGATATAATAACTTTGTAAATTAGTACCTAACTTGGGAGGGACTGGAGAGCATTATGCTGAGTGAACTCAGTCCCACAAGGATAAATATTATATAAAAAAGTTATTGTAGAATGAGTATAAGGATCCAGGAGGGGTGGGAGAGGCTGGAAGCAGAGGGATGTGGATGTGCAGGGGGAGGGGAGATTAATCATCGGGTTGTAGAATTTGAGTGGGGGGGGTGAGGGAAATTCAAAGAATTTGTTCAAATTTTTATTTTAATTTTGTAACTAAACTAATAGAAAAAAATTTTTAAAAAGAAATTGCAAAAAAAAATAAATTGCTTGGTTAAAAAAAAAGATATGATACCTTTTGGGGAATAAAAATGAAACTTACCTTGAATATTGAAAAAAACACTAATCCTACTCAAAGTTGTTTATTGTGACTGACTAAAAACTAGTATTTGGGTACATTTACTGCAGCTGGGGCTAACAGAATTAATACTGCAGAGGAAAATGACTGCAAAGGGATTTTCTATTTTAAAGGAAAAATCAACTTTAACTTGCTGCTGATCTAATTTAACATCACATGTTCTGTCATTAGTTCCCTTCCACCTCCAAATCTCAAACATAGAGAGTCATTCCTTTTATATTGATGGTAGCTCAGTGGAAAGGAGTACCGCTGCCAACCAGAGGCACACGGTTCGAATCCACGAGCTGCTCCACAGGGAAATATGGGCAATCTCCTTCCATGTAATCAACCGCCTCTGAAAACCCACTGGAGGGTCAGCTGTGGGTTGGTTCCAATTCAACTACATAACAGACAGAACAAACATTCTTAGATTTAAGGCCCACACACAACCTCTGTCTCTGTATTAACCTATGTCCTGGTCCAGACCTGCCTGTGAAAACAGATCCAAGAATGACTTAAACTAAGGATCCCTGCCCGTATGCACCAAGTTAAACGCAGTCCCTTGAAAACTTGATGAAATCACCAACTCAAGTCCAATGTTATGAGCTGCAGTTGGAGCCAGGGCAGGGCCTAGCTACTGTCAAGGTTATATAAAATAAGGAACCTCCTTCACATTAGTATATATAACCAGGCAAAACCAGAACATGTTGCAGAATAATTCAACAAGTTCTCTATTTTTGCACAGAAATGTTAAGAGCTATTAAAGCTATTAATTAAATAGGTCAAGTCCTAGTGAATAAAGGCTAGGCTCGTTATCAACTTTTAAAAAAAAGAAAATGGCATTTATGGGCCATTCTGATTCAGTTCAAGCTTCTTCTCACCTTGGATGGTCCTGGCTGAACTGTGGCTCCCTGTGTCCTCTGACCATTCCCCATTATATCTGGACATCATTCTGCCCCCAACTGGAAGGCTAGTCATTGGAAAAGGACATCATCCGTGGAAGAGTGGAGGGTCAGCAAAAGGTAGAGAGACTCTAAACGAGACAGGCTCACACAGGGGCTGCAGCAAGGGGCCTGAGGATATTAGGCACAGCGGAAAAGGTACAGGATCAGGCAAGGTTCATAGCTGCTGTTCACAAAGTCAATATAAGTCATGGCTGACCCTACAGCACCAAACAACCACCACCACCACCGTTCCTGTGTGTCCACCACAAATAAGCATTGAAAATTGTTTCTTACATGAGCCAAACTGGTAAGTCCAATTAATCAGAAAAGAGAAATCCTTTAAGAAAAATCTACACCCAGAAATAAACTCTTCTCCTCCATTCCTCTAGAATTACTAGTCAAAATTTAAGTGTGATATATTGGGAATTTGGAGTTCCAGGAAAGCACAAAACATTAACGTGTTCAAATATTAATTAAAAGGTTGGCAGTTCAAGTGCAGAGATGCCTGAAAAAACAGAACTGGACAATGAAAACAGTTTGAAAAACAATTCTACTCTGACATACACGGATTGGCCATGAATCAAAATCAACTCAATAGTAACTGACTTTAAAAAAAAAAAAAGTCATCCTGACCCGTTCATTCTCTAATGTCCCTTCTCTCTTCTTCATAATCAAGTTCCAGAAGGATCTGTCAACTCTGACAGGCTTCAGGCTTCTCTACTGTTATTACTCACTGTTGGTAGATGCCACTGAGTCAGCTCCAACTCACAGTG